>NC_088980.1:17668556-18399588 GCF_963932015.1 Anas acuta | reverse complement strand
GCATGACCTAATTAGATACAATGACTGCCAGTGTTTCTAAAATATTCCAATGCATTAAAAATATTTTTTGCATGTATTTTTTGTTCTTCATTCTGGGCTCCTAAAATCTCTTCTATGCCTAAAGATAAAAATATTCTCTACAGATTTCATCTCTTTCAATTTGGCAAACACTGAACAGAGCAGAAATTAACATGGCTCCTCAGAACAACTTCAACATATGCTGCATTTTATCAAGCCAAAACATTTCTTTATATAATAGCATTAAAATAATGCCAAAGTAACCCTCCTCTAAATAACCACTTACAGAAGAGTTAAAAAAGAAAAATACCATATGCTGGAAAGTAGGATCTAGAATTGTTTTTAAATTGCAGATCATCCTAGAATGTTTTTATTTCTTTAGGAGGAAACATACAAAATTATTCTATTATAGACAAATACATGTACACAATTGTTTCCAAAAAAAAAAAAAAATCAACATCCCTCTAGGTCTACAAACTAGCTTATTTTCATAGAATGTATGTTTTGCCATGTTTTTAAGAAAAATCTGTAGTGGTATCCATCTACATAACTTAGTGTACTTTTATGACTTCTAAGACATCCCCCTCTAACATACATTTTTTTCCTTCAGCACTTAAGTAAGGGTGTGACAAAGTACCTGGCATTTCACAAAAAAACATACTGCCTGCTCCAAGAGTTATAGATTAAATTAAACAACTGAACAAAATTTAGTAAGAAAAGACAGACTTGGATTATTCTCATTTCACTTAAAGAAGATAAAATAACTTAAAGGACAAAAACCTGTATGTTTTAGGGTTATTAACATGTAATAAAGCACAAGAAATAGCAGCTTACATATGTCATTTTATTTATCATTTTATTATCTTACAGCTATGAACAAGTACACGAGACTAGTAAGACTTTTATGCCTTAATAAGTATTACACAGCACCTCCTGAGAGAACGCAACACTGCTTTTGAAGTTAAAAACACTTGATCATAATTCAAAAGAAGGGTGTTGGAATTCTGAAGGAAGGTTTAATGGTAGACAAAATTATATGTAGAAGCTTAAAACGTATATGTATTTCTACACCATGTACACAAACATGCAGAAGAATGGTACCTGTGCAGAGTCCAGCTTCAAAAGCAGGTCCGCCCTCTTTAACTTGTTTAACAAATATGGTATCCATTGGCTCCAGTCTATTCCTTTGTTTTCCTGAAAAGAAAAAAGAAAAAAGAGTATTTCTTTAAGTCTTGAATTATACTGCATTACAATGATTTCATTTTAAAGAATTATTTTGAAACGTAATCCAACCATGTTCATCAATACACTGAATACCAAAATCCAATTTGGGGGAAGGGAAGGAAAAGATACAATTTAGTGATGGGACTTGGTAGGTCAGGTTGATGATCTGTTAGACTTGAACTTGAAAGTCTTTTCCAACCTAGATAATTCTATCTATGACTATACAGACAGCATTTCTTCTGGCTGTGCTAAAGACCTTTTGGGTGTCAGGGCAGGGGAAGGGCGAGAATGCTCACAATTATGAGCTTAAACTTGTGAATATGTTATGGTAAATGTTTATAGTTTTTTCTTCTTTTTTTTCTTCCCCAGATTCATTTCATGATGTCTTTGCTACTTTATCATCATGCTGATGCCTACACTGTTCTGTTAGAAATACTCCTTCCTGTTCTGGATTCCTATTGTGCATAAGATATAAAGCCAGAGTAAGAATTAGTAGTGCAAATTGAAAAAATAAAACCTTAACATTTTTCCCTAGAAGTGAGAACAATAAAATTGATTTATGGTCCTCAAGGAACTGTAACACTGATTTTCTAACCATATTTTTCAGATGCTCCAAGATTAAAGTTTTCCTGCAGGTTTATCGAAATTCCAAAGGCAACATATACTTCAAACTAAATTATGTCTGCACATGAACTGTACACATCTGTATATACATAATAAAGTTAGCCTGCAGTAGTTAGAAACCCTGTATCTTATCTTCTCGCCTTCTCAGCATTCAATTACTTTTTATGCTTCCAGGAACACAGGCACCTTGTGCTTTTACAGTCGTTTACTAAGTAATTCTCAACTGAAGTAGCCACTGCTTCTGAATATCAAGATGTGGAGGAGAAAGGGAGGCAGAAGAACGCAGTTAAACAAATACAAATGAAAAACCAGCACAGTTACACTGCAGACTAAAATACAGTGATGCCATCCCGAGCTACATCTGCATATAAACGGGGTAAGCCATCTCACAGCTCCTACGCAGCTTCACTGGTTTAATTTTTCATGCCAGGAGCTGAGAAGAAACAAAAATAAAATTTTTCAAACCTTATTTCCATTCTGCTAGCAGACTGCTGCACAATAAACTAAGTTCAGGGCAAAGCGTAACCTGTCTCTCCTGACAGCTCTAATCCAAGTAGTAAAAAAAGAGATGAGCATTACAGAACCAGTGGTGGAACCTCGAAGGCAGCAGCAAGAGAATGTGTCCATGCTAGCCATAAGCACCCTGGTCCCCCCCCAAGTTCCCTGTACCCCTATACCACCCACTCAGCTGGGAAACCACCACCGTTTAGAGGCTGCATGGTGAGCCAGCCTGGGAGCTGCCACCTTACCAAAAACCTGGGTCCTGCCACCTTACCAAAAAACAGGTAATGGCCTTATTCTCAAAATAACTCTGAATGGGTGGAGAATCAACAAAAAGTTGACTTGATAAGATCAGCTAGCTATTACATACACACAACTGAATTATAAATCAAAAAACAGCTGGCAGCTCAGTCCCCAAATACTTTAAAATTTCATTAGCAGGACATAGCTACAAGACATACAAAATGCTCTCTGTGAGGCAAAGCTAATATCTGTCATTATTAATCTGCTGATTTAAATAGACACTGAACACAAGGCAGGTCTCATCCTTTAAAAGGCAGGAACATTACAGCGAATTTAGACAAGCTCAGAGAATAATTTACCCCAGATACAAAAGGTAGCTTCAGAGGGAACAGTTAAAATACAACCTCTTATATGACCAAACAACCTTCCCAGTGTTGCCACGTCACGTGTTACTGAAGAGATACAATCCCAACAGTGACAAGAAAAAGTGATGGAGCTCCCGTGGCATGTATAATTTAAGACACTCAGTGCCTGACCCAACACAGAATCACAAAATAGGTTGGGTTGGAAGAGACCTTAAAGACCACCCAGTCTCAACCCCCTGCCATGGGCAGAGACACCTCCCACCAGCCCAGGCTGCCCAAAGCCCCATCCAGCCTGGCCTTGAGCACCTCCAGGGACATTGCATCCACAGCTTCTCTGGGCAGCCTCTGAGTGAATAATTTATTCCTTATATCTAATCTAAATCTCCCCTCTCTTAGTTTAAAGCCATTCCCCCTTGTCCCATCACCACACCCCCTGACAAATCCCTCCTCAGCTTCCCTGTAGCCCCCTTTAGGTACTGGCAGGCTGCTGTAAGGTCTCCCTGGGGCCTTCTCTTCTTCAGGCTGATCAACCCCAACTCCCTCAGCCTCTCTTCACAGGAGAGGTGCTCCAGCCCTCTGATCATCCTCGTGGCCCTCTTCTGCACCCACTCTAACAGGTACACATCTGTCTTATGCTGGGGACCCCAAAGCTGAATGCGGAACTCCAGGTGAGATCCCATAAGAGCAAAGTAGAGGGGGAGAATCACTTCCCTTGACCTACTGGTCACCCTTATTTTGATGCAGCCCAGGATCCAGTTGGTTTTCTGGGCTGTCCATGTCCTTCTCCCCAGAGCTGTTCTCAATCCGGTCATTGCCCAGCCTGTATTCATGCTTGGGACTGCCACAAATCAGGTTCAGCACCTTGCACTTGGCCTTGTAGAACCTCGTTAGGTTCATGTGGGCCCACCTCTCAAGCATGTCCAAGTCCCTTTGTATGGCATCCCTTCCTTCTGTGGTGTCACCTGCACCACTCAGCTTGGACAGACCCCTGAGGGATCCCACTTACCACCAGCCTCCACCTGGACACAGAGCCACTGACCAGCACTCTTTGGGCACGGCCTTTAGGCCAACCCTTTATCAACTCAGTGGTCCACCCTTCAAGTCTGATTTAGAGATCAGAACGTCACGTGTACCCACGTGAAAGGCCTTACAGAAATCTAGGCAGACGACATCTGTTGGTATTCCCCTGTTGACTGATGCAGTCACTCCATCAACTTTTCAAATGTGATGGAGAGAGGCTTGGCAACTACTTCAGCCCGTTCCATCAGGACCCTGGGATGCATGCCATCAGGGCCCAGAGTCTTGTACCTACTCCATTTCTTCAGCTGGTCTCAAAACTCTTCTTCTCTTATGCTGAAAGGTACTTTACTTCCCCAGCCTCTGCCTAGAGGTTCAAGGACTTGAGAATTCCTCAAAAACTTCTTGAGGGAAGCCTGACTGCCAGTGAAGACCAAGGCACAGAAGTTGAGTACCTCAGCCTTTTCCATGACTCATTATCAGTTCTTCCTTCTCATTTGTCAGAGGGAAATACCCTCCCCTTGACCTTTCTTTTCTGACCTGCCTTCCCTAGGCAGGTCAGGGCTAGGGATCTACTGCTCGTTTGCTTAGCACTCAAATGCTACTTCATCACTTGTGCTGGCCTGAATACACAAAGCAAGAGGTTAAGCACCTAGATTATTCCCATTCAATACTACAGAAGACCTTTAATACAGGTACCACTGCTGAATTGGAGAAAAAATTGAACCCATTTATGAAGACCAGAGACTGAAGCCTTCCCTGAACGTATGATTTTTGACCAACCTGCTGGCAGAGCACCAGCAGCTACACAAAGAAGTTCTTCCACACTACAGGCAGTCACTTGGGGTTTTCACAACTGTTTTACAGACCGACTTGCAAAGCTGATAACATCTTAAGCATAGTTCTTTGTCTACATGCAGGAGGAGGTTATGTTGAACATATTCGTCTTCCCAGGAAAATGTATGGCCATGTTAAAGATTAAGATCAAATTTGGGGAAAAAAATAGGCTGAAAAGTTTACCATGTTGTTTACATTTACAGGTCAGTAATATCCATTTACAAGTAAAGGCAAGAAGAAAACCTTGGACTCCAAAGCTCTGGAGATGAATACATGCTCTGCATTTCTCCTTTAGTCTTTTGCATACTTGGATACAACCCAAAGCTTCTTTCCTTCAGTAAGCAAATAAATGAACTTCCTTCAATGTGTAGTCTCAAAGCATATGCTTATATTTTAAGTTAGAAATTCAAGCAAAGCTAAAAGAAGTATTCTATGACAGTAGCAGCTAATGATAATTTCTTCAGACCAGCTTAAGGGAAATCAATCTTGTAGATGTGCATCAGTCATAACAGAACCAAATTTCAACTAAAATTGGCACTCTAACAATTTATCTCAGGTCTCAAGACTTAACCCCTCCATTTAACAAATTGATTCCTAAGAAAGGAATTGATCTCAGAAGGAAATATTACAGCTGTAACATTTAAATAAGACAGTTCTCCCTTATACCATCACACACCAAGGTCAGACCACAAACTATCCTGAAGCAGAGCAAGGAAACGTTTACTGAAAGGCTAAACAAAACTGGCTTATCTCTGTCCCTGAAGCAGAGTTAAACTGTTTGGAAATTGGCCGTTGAAGTTACTCTTACCGAAATTATGATATGAATAACTGCCCAAGAACGCTCTTACATGGCAAGAGATGGAAATCCTAAGTAATGGAACAGCAACAGAATTAGCCAAGCCTTTTATGTAGCACTAATAAGCAATGCACAATTAAGCTGCAGAAGGAACTGCTTGGTACCTATTACTTAAGTACAAGCCCTTTTTGCAGCGTGCATTCACTTAATCGCCCTTCTTCACTGTAATGACTTTTGTTTGGGGACCAACATCCAGTAAGTGAATCATGTATCATAGCACCTCTTTCACAGATACCTCTTACATGAAATCACCACCTGTGGCTTAGATCTAAATAATTAGTTATTAGTGAATTAAAACAATTGAAGGCCATTCATTTAATAAGTTACATTTTCTTTTTCATGTTTTCCACAACATGACCATGAAGTTTTAGCAAGAAAAAATTCCAATCAGAGGTCAAAAGGCAAGGAGGAAACAAAGATTTATTTTACAATCAGCGTGCCTCATTCATTATGAGGAATTAATAAGCCTTTTCTTGCCACAAGCTGCCAATAGCCAATACCACTTTCCGGCTTGTCCTTATCCATTTCCTTTGCATTTAAACTCCTTCTGCAGGAGCACATCACCCAACGCACCGGGACCCCAGAACGGCTCAGCCTGACAGAGCATCTTCCAGCTCTCAGTTCTCCATAGGGGTAAATGAATAAATAAATCAAATACTCCCAGAGCACCTGCTTTTAAAAACCCTCTTTGGATGTGATCCTCATTCAGGTAGCAGTGGGAGCTTTACACAGTAGATGGATGCCCATTCAGATTCTCTCAGAAGTGACCTTTCTTACTTCATTAATTAAATGCACAATTCTGCCACCACCCACATCCTCTGGGCACAGACATGCTTACAGTTGAAAACTGCTTAATGCAGTGAAACCTACTGTTTCACTAAACCTAATATAAACTCATCACCGACTCCCAAACTAGATTAATAAGGCTAACTTTAACTGGAATAGAAACAATCCGTGCTGTCCTTGCAGGAGCAAGGAAGCATCACCACCTGCACTTCAATACAGCCAGCTTCAGACAAAACTCCAGCCCAGCCTAGCCTTCCAGAACACACATTAGCCTTCAGCATAACAAAATAAACTGCTGTAGCACAGACCAACATCTTGCCTGTCTCCAACCATCAGGCAAAAACAAGATGCTGCCAAAACAGTGAGCCTGAACTGACCTGCTTCCGAGATCCACCAGCCAGAGCACAGGATCAGCATTACTTGTTCACGAAGTTCTCCAGCTCCATACAACAGGGTCAGATTAGATTCTAATTTTTCCTAATATTGAACTAATTTTTTATTTTTAGCATATCAGCAATTCCTTACAAGGCAATACAGCAAACAGTAAAGCAGCTCGTAACTACTACTCTGTCATGCATCCAGCCTTATTTGCCAGTGTTTTTTCAACACCCATTGCTGCATATTGCTTTGCCTCCTCCCTGCTCCTCTGTACGTTTGTAAACAACTTAATTAAGCATTATGGTGCAGGCTACCAGCAAGTAAGACAATTTTTTCCCAAATCTTCAACTGCAAGTAAAAACAAAACACAAAAAACAAGACATTCTGTCCACAAAAGAACAGGCAAAAAACGTGAGCTGCTAGGAACACACATCCACAGGGAAGCAGTACAGATGGAAAGCCTGACTTCTGTGAACAGCAATTTCATATATATTTAATTCCTCCAGAAGTTCAGCTATGAACAGAGGTGAGGTTTTACATAAGAGCAATAAAAAAAACTGAAAAACAGCCCATAAAGACAAAAAATGTCCATAAAGCACAGAAGTCTCTGGCCTGAGTAAATGGCCACCAGTCAGGGTAGGTTGTAGCTCAAGTTAACGTCTAGGCAGTAAGGGAATTTTGCTAACAGAGCAGTGCAAATATTCCTTGCAGTACAAAAACCTCCCTCAAAGTTATGTTATTCAAATGAAACTGTGACTTTAGAGAAGGTAACTTTGAACTTTTACTGAACTTTTACTTCAGACACTCAGCATCATCAAAAATAAGGAAATAAAAAGGTTATTTAGAAGGTGGTTCATTAGAGGCTTTAGAAGGCTCAGGGCAAAAATTCACTGGCTGAAACAAAGGTACTGTGGACTCAGGAGAGTCTTTATATTGAAGTCATTACTCTAACCAACAAAAGTTAAGAAAATTGGTCTTAAGTTTTCATAATTGTATGCAAATCTTGTAATTAGACAACAATTTTCAACTGAATAATAATAATTGTTACCTTCAGTAACATGTAAGATCAAAGTAGAATCTACAGAATCACAAGTGTAATGCATCTTGTTTCAACTCATGTTCCAATTAATGTCAAATCAAATTACAGCATTTCTTCATAATGCAAGTATTTATCATCACTTACGATCTAACCTCTACGCTACCTGGATCTACAAGCTGAGACTACGAGTCAGTGCCACCTCCGCAGTCCGACAGGAGAAAAGAAGTTTCAAACTGAAGTCAAAAGGAAGCTTTACTGCTGAATGTCTGGAATAACACAAGTGGCAGAGGGGAATACACTACTACCATAGCCGCCTGATTTGCAAAATCATAAAATTCTGATGTACTCATTCCTCCCTGATGAAAGGGAATTCAAAAAATGACTTTTGAAACACAATGTTAGAAATAAAGAAGTGTTAGCATTTGTATCTGATTTACACTTGGCGGTCACAAACATCCAAACTTCTTCTACTTCCCCAGAACTAGACATAGAAATTAATTTTGTGCAGGTGCCAGTTCTGGCTTCATCTGCTAAAATGCTAGGCTGGCATACTGCTGCTGCAAGGAGCACACCTAGCATTACACCACGTGTTGGAACCTTCAGTTGTTTGTAAGCTACACTTTGCGGACCAGAGTTACTATTCTGCTCTATGATGTATCTGGAAAAGAAAAGGATGCGGCAGAAGTGACATTATCAAATCCACCGACACACGGTAAGCAACAAGCACATCACTTCTCTGCAGTCATTAAACTTCTGATATAAGCCAGTCAGATAAAAACCATCTGAGTCACAGACAACAAAGAGCACCCCTCTGACAAAACTTTTATATTTTGATAAAAGCAAAAAGCTACCACTGACATCTCTCCTTTCTCTTTGACCTGCAGAGCACAAATGTGCAAGTGTTCAGGGACACGGCATAACACAGCTCTTTCTTACGAAGTCTCTCCTAAGAATCTGCTTTTTGACAACATGCTGCTTCTCCTCTTCGAGGCACTTGTGACGTGCTTAGAAATCCTCAGAACGCGGAAACTGATTAAAAGCCACAAAGGTTTCTTAACAATTTGCAGAACACTTTTTGAAATAAAGATCTGAAAATAAAAAAAGAAGGAAAAAAAAAAAACACAGAAAACACGATTCTCTCAAACATCTGTCCCCTTAATCGAACAGTTGTAGGTGGCTGTGCTGGGTATTGCTCCTGGCCCTCTGCTCAGCAGGTAGAAAAGGTGACTTTCAGCTTTATACTGTATCCCCCACCTTGTGAAACAGCTTAATAATTAAGACAGGCTTTTATGTATGCCTGACTCAAGGGCGAGGAAACACTTCTCTCGAGCATGAAAACTTACAAATACGCTCCTGGATATCCGAGGCATTTGCACTCCCTATGTTTCAGCTCAGATCACAGTGGCACTGATTCTCGGGGTGCCTTTCAGACAAAGGGAGGAAAAATAGGTATGGCTACGGTGGGGCAAATGTTTCTAAATGATTACAGAACCAAAAAACCTGCTACTCATCTCCCAAGCTTCTCAAAAAGAGACTGCTGAATGTACAGCAGAACTTAGATTTGATTAAGTATCTGTTAAAAATTAAGCCCTTAAAACTGCCAGGATGACATTTTACAGAGTGCAGCTAAAGACAATTTTGGATTTTATAATCTGCAAACTGCATTTCTTGCATAGTGAGCATTTCTCTACTAGCAGTCTGTTACAGAAAAGGAGCCCAAAGGTCCCAGTCAGGCCCCAACAGAGCTTAATTTCACCCACTGTCAAGCATGAAGTAACTCAACTAAAAACACTAAACAAAACCCAGTGCCAAGGATGAGCCTCTAAATGAGGACAGTAATGAGTAAAATAGTGTTGCTGAGTTGTTTAGCTTTGAAACACCTTGCATTCAATTCTGTGATTCAGGAAAAAATACATTCTGTTATTACTTAAAACTCCTCTGGTATTTTGATTAGGCAACCCAACGATGGTATTTCTTCTTTTGCTTGCTCTTCTCTTCAACCGTTTGACTAACACAGCCTCAACTCCACCCTCAAGAGAGAGGGAGACGGGAGAGAATCCTCTGGCATTTTTCTGAAAGATGTAACAGTTTCAGCTTAAATACAGGCTTGCTCAAAAAGTGTATTTTCCTTCTGCATTAGTCATCGATATTACGTGTTGTTTTTCTTTCTTCTTAATTCTCTCAAATCTAAATGAAACACTCTGAAGTTTCAAACTGTGATGAAGCAGTCCAGACTGATTCATGCAGTTCTCATACAGACACAGCACAGCACGGCTGGGCTTGGAAGGGACCTCTGGAGGCCCTTGGTCCACCTTCCCAGCCCAAGCAAGGCCACCTAGAGCAAGCTGCCCCCAGCCATGCCCAGACAGCAAGCACAGCCATTCAGGTGATTATACATGCTGTACCCAACCTAGAGTCTCCTGATAATCCATGGAAATTACATTGACTTCTAGTAAAAATCTGAAGAGCTGCGTAAAAGAGGAATTATCAGACCCTCATCTCTGTCAAAAACTAATCTAGCCCTTTTACAGCATTCATCACTCAGTGGTAAAAAATAAAGTTGCATCAAAGATGGACAAAAAATGGCAATTTGCCATGGCACTACCTACCTCTTTTCCTCTCACTCCTACCCCCTTATCATATACCTTAAGACTGCATCAGACCAGCAATCTACTGACCTTTCCAAATATTGGCTTTCACATTCAGTCTCTTGTCCCTTATCTACCCTGTTCTCATCATCACAGGCTCAATTAGTTTATTTCATAACACACTGAGCTTTAATAGACGATGATGTTAGAAACTGTGGGGATTAAATTAAACCTTGGGAGGATGCAAACCACATTACAGAAATAGTCTGTTTAAAGAAATAAAACATCAAAACCACACAAAGCATTATATAAGCAGCAGGAAGGAATAAGAAGCCTTTCCTGATTTTTTTTCTGCTATTCCCCAAAAATGTTCTGCATCAAATCTGACTTTTATAGAGCTGAAGGAGCTCAGGTTATAAATTGCAACTTTTTAGCTTAAAAAATTGAAGGACAAACTTTAATCCAAGTTAGGCACATCAAAACAATATCTGGTGGTTGCAATTCAACAATCTAGAAATGCCAGGGAAAACAGATGTCTGAAGTCTCACTAGAAGGTGCACAGCCTTTATAGTCTCTACAGAAAAGGAGACTGAGCAATATACCTAACTCACCTTTCATTTTGCTGGGAAGATAAACTGCTAGTTGCTATAGATACCTCTACACAGAAACAGGAGATAAAGTGAGAACATTATATTAAAAAAATGATACCAGATCATCATGATACTAGACTTCCTGACACTGCACCAAACACAATATAGCTTAGCTCTCATAACAAAGAGGAAATTCGTTTACGAAACTAGTACTATATGCTTAGAATTGTTCATTTTAGTCATGATCTACATTAAATTATATATATACACTTTAAAACAAGCTACAAAAAATGACCTAACCATTCAATATGTACTAAACTTCTATGTGGCCAACTACAGTTTCAAGGAGCCTTTGAAGGATGAAACGTCCACCGTATCAAATGCACACTGCCATGGCTCAAAGAGAGATGCCTTCCCCTTTCACCACTTGCCACATATTGACAGAGCAAACTATATGTATTTTATCTAAGCACACATATAGATTTAGAGGTATTTTTCAGCTTGTCTCCAAAAATTCCTACAAAGATCTTCTGCAAGATTTCTGTCTGTGAGATACTTCTTTTAAATAAAAATTTCTAATGGTGAAACTGATAAGAACTGGACGAATACTGATGGCATACCATCCTCAAAACACACTAAAGAATACTTCCAAGTTAATACAGGACGGTTGGCATTAACAGAATCCACTAAGAAAGATCTGCATAGTCTAATAGGCTGCATCTGTCAGAAAAGCATTTTAGTTGCAGGCAACAAGAAATCTTCACTCAAAACTGAGAGCAGAAAAGTGATGATTTTGCCCTGGAACGCAGCTTCACAAAAACAAACAGCCCAAACCCCCTCAGCTTAAATCTTTGAGAGAGGAAAGCCCAAGTTAATTACCATCTACAGGCTCCAAAAGAAAAATACTTAAGGTATTTTCACTGTTGAAGCACAGCTTCACAGGGGCAAGTTTTCTAACAAATTTGAAGGAAAATACCTAAAACTTTCCACTAGATGGCTCCTCTGTATGACCCCCAAGGCACTGCGCGCCTGTTCTCGAGCTGTGGAAGCAGAGCCAGGGCTTCAGCGGTGCCAGCAGCCCAACACACACCTTGCAATGCTGAAGCAGCTCCGCTTAACTTCCCAGTGTTAATTACTCAAAGAATCCCTGTGATAATCCTTCAGAGAATTTCAGGCATACCTGCTTTTGCTCAATTAATCTCATGTTGTATGGAAAATGAGATAAATACTTTTCTTGGTTTTCTCTTCACAAACAAACCACTCTCCTCACCGGGGAAAAGGAACAGCTTAGAGCAGTGTCAATAGGAACAGCCTAACAACCCTTCCCCTCCACCCAAAGTCACACCAGATGTTGGGAGAAGTCTCTTAACGCTTTTGGTCCCATTTTGTTATTTTTTCATGTAGAATACACAATTTTAAACCAGGACACACAAAACTGGTAGTTTGAAGTTCAGGTGACACCTATACCCACTGACTCGGTCACTTCTTCCCTTTTCATACACAACACAAGCTCAACTTTTCTGCTAATTAGCATATTATCTTATCCAGGTATGCTTTGTGCCCTCTGATCTGTATTTGAAGGCATCCAATGTACTAAGGTGCTATAAACACGCAGCAGTTGAGCTATGATTCATAGCTTAAGCAGCTACACAAAAAATTCCAGACAGTAATCTTGCTCCCACCTGCGCAGGTCTCATGACAAACCAAGTAAATGCTTGTTCACTGCTGCCCCTCTACTGAAAAACAGATCCCAGATGAGCATCTAAGGCAAACAGACCCCCAATCACACCTTTAGCTGATCCACCTCTCCCTATGAGAAGGATATTGTCGAGCTTCTTCCTCTCCAACGCAAGTGGCATCTCCCAGGCACATTTGGCAGAGCAGTAACTTTATTCCCTTCCTAAAGGGATTTCTCTTTATCCATTTTGACAAATGGAAAGAAAAAGTGGCAGCAGATCTGGGAGGCAGAAGGGGAGCTAGGAGGAATTGGAAGGCACTGACTTCTCACTGTTTAACAAACAGGTAAATGCAAATGAGCAACACCAGGAGAATGAAAGGCGTGACTGCATCTGCCCCTCACCCCCTGGAAAAGAATAAGAAAATTCAATTAAATCTGAATTTCCCAGAATGCTTCAAATATGTAACAGTTACACAAAAAGCCTGAAACAGACGTTCAGAGATGTTCTCTGCCTTTGAGCTAACTGAGATTTTTAGGTGCATGTTGAAGCTTGGTACTGTTCTCAACTACAATGAAAAGCAGATTGCAGCCCCCCAGTAAAATCAGCATTCCCTCTGTGCAGTTTCTGCACAAAGGTACCCAGCTTTACACAGGGTAAACCTTACTGAGGTACCTACCTACCCTCAAACAACAGCACTGATCCCCCCATTAAGAACAAACTGAAGCACTGCACATTGCACTCGCCCTGCAACAAATCCTCCATCCTTTGTATACCTTGCAGTCATGACAGAATGGGAAAAATGGAAAGTGGGATTGGGCTCTCCACCTGAAAACCTAATTTTCTCACCCGAATCAACACATCTGTTATCCCTGAAATGAAATAAAGAGATAGCAGCACAAAGGAGAGGTATGGGTGAGAAAATAGCTAAATGCTGAATTTAAATTGGGACTAAGACAGCTCCAATTTGTAAAAATAAGTTAATCGTATTTTAAAAAAGAGAGCAGACAGAAGCAACGTGACACAGGGAAAGCTATGAAAAAGGAGGGGAACTGACAGGCAACTTTGAAGAACGTGATTTTTTTTCTCTCCTAAATCAAGGGCAAGATTTTATTCACACATTTTATCTGACATCACTGAAACATATTTCGTGGATCTCAAAATATACATGAAAATCACAAAGTACTGAAAATGATGAAATAAATTAAATCAGTACTATTAAATACTGAAGATACAATTATTAGGTTGATAGTACTTTTTATTATTATCATTTCTTAAATGGTTGCATACCATAGGTAGACACTTTTTATCATCAGTCTCAACACCATACAGCATCCTTCCTTTTTTAAAACACATTTATTATAAACACAGAAAGCAGACCCAACCTTTTTGTAGTATTTTAACAGCTGAACTGTGGGAACTGTGGAGCTGAAATGCAGATCAATTTAAAACTTTGTTTAAAACAAAGTTTAAAACTTTGGCACTAAGAAGGGAACACAGCTGGTTTCTTGCCTTCTCAAACACATGACAAAATAACAGCCTGCCCAGAGAAGCTGTAGATGCCCCATCCCTGGAGGTGTTCAAGGCCAGGCTGGATGGGGCTTTGGGCAACCTGGGCTGGTGGGAGGTGTCCCTGCCCATGGCAGGGGGCTGAGACTGGATGGGCTTTAAGGTCCCTTCCAACCCAACCCATTCTACAATTCTGCAATACGTGGGGCACAAGTGATACATACAGCACGTGTTGCGGTCAACTGTAGCAAATGCATAAATTAAATAGGTAAAGCTAAAAGACATTTTCTTTCTTTTGCTCTGATGCCACAAAATTCCCTAAAGAACTTGAAAGTCATACTTAGTAATTTTACATTTACAATTACCATTTTGCATGTTAAACTCTTAGGTAGTTTGTGAAGTATATTACATAGCTAGAGATAAATGCTCAACATATTGGACCTGTGAAAGAATGAAAACAAAACATACCTTGTCTATTTCCATTCTCTTCATCCTAAGGAAAAAGAAAGAGGGTACATTAAAAATTCACTAAACGGAAATAATACACAGGCATCTGTAAGCTATGAGGATTTGAAGTGAATGGTATTAAGGCTTTCGTTCTGAAATTGTAGCATAATCCCTGTTTACGAAAAAAATAAACTGTTCCATGAAACATCCCCACAGAAACAACTTGAAAGGCATTATCTGATAGCAAATGTACAAAAAAAAACAAAACACTCTCATGAAGCCTAATACTGCATTGTGTGTTTTTGCAAGTATGTTTCCACCCTGAAAAGCCAGGCAGGAGAGATTATACTTCCATCATCTACAAAGTTAAAAAATATGCTGGAGTTCTTTAATACTTACAAAAAAATTGTAAGCTCTCAATATTCTTCCTGAAATTTGAAATATCAAGTTTGTTTTGCCTTCAGTGATTCTGCTTAGAGAAAAATATTTACCCCAAATTCTATTTTGGAAAAACTTTGAAGATTTTCCTTCTGGTTAATGCACTGTATTTACAAACCTAACTACCATGCATCAATTAGTCCTTAAAAAAAAAAAAAAAAAAAAAATCGACTAGAATGTACTAATGGAGAAGGGCATGCTTAAAATAGCATGTGATTACTTATTTCAGCTTTCTTGTCAGTACTTTAATATGGATGAGGGGCTTTTGAAAGAGCATAGCTAATTTCTTCTTCAGCAAAAATCTACTATTTTAACCATCTAAAATGGTTAAAACATGGAATTATGTGCGTTTTTGTTTTGTTTTTTTCCTGAAGTGTGACTTCATGGACTAATACATTTTCCACCTAAATACAGTTCCTTAGACAAGTACGTATTACTCGTAAAGTAATTCTAACATTTTACTTCACCTTTGGTAATTAAAACAGCCTCACCCTTAAGGAATCAAGGAGCAAGGGGATGATCACAGAAGTAATCTTCACCTACACGTTTCCTCCCACTTTTAAATGGATCTGTTCCGAATTTCTATCTTTTCATAGTAAACACAAATCACTTTTGCATATTAAATATTCCAAAGGAAACTGCACATTGATCTGAGTGTACTATTCAGGGGGAGATAACTTGCTGAGAGAGAGACCTAGATAGAAATACTGTATTATATAATGAGGATGAGACAGAAGTCTTTCCTAGGTGCAAAGCATTTCTTTCATGACATAAAAGTGAAGTACAGCCTGCACCACAAAACATTACAATAGCACAGAAGTTATCAGGACGCCTGCTGGAGCTTTAAAAGAAACCACACAAGTGTCAAACAAACAGTGAATTAACAGAGATCTGGTACTGATTTGGCTTTGTAAAAATCATGATAATTAATGGCCATTATCACCCCAACTCTGGTAGCAGCAAACAGCATATCCTTACGTTGAATAGTTCTGTCTGAGGACTACATCAGAGCCCAAACATATGGGTCAGACCTAGGGCAGGCTACCTTGTTTAACACTATCAACAAGAAGTTATGGAAGGGGAAAGACAGTTAATACAAAATTGCCAGCATAAAAGAGACACTGCGCTGGGTTTGTCAGTTTGTCATTGGGTGTGCACAGGTCTGTTGAAAGAAACACCTGCAAAACATTAGTTTTTCGTTGTACCAAGCCAACAAACTCAGGCCTTTAAAAACTGAATGCTTTATAATGCAGATGTTTTGGAATTAGCTTTCTCTCCTACATTTACTTTTTACACTTTGCAAGGTGTTAGAATATGCAGCTTCCACACCTAAAGCAAATACATTCATTTATCACCTACCAGCTTCTCAGGCTGATTCAATTTGTACAATGGAATTCATATGCAAAAATGTGGTGCTGACGAAGAAATCCTAATAATCATCTGATGTTCAAAGCATAATTTAATGCAGGCTTCTTGTAACTGTATCTTAAGAAATCCTCCACACACTATTCACGTAATGAAAAGGAGACGTGGGAATCCAGGAGGATACAAAATGGGTTACTCCTGAACGTGGAGCTATTCCCCGTGTCCTGTTTGGTGTGCAGCCCCACAAGCACAGCCACGTACTTTTGCCAAAACACAACACGTTAACTGCAGTCTCAGTTTACAAGATCATCTTTCACATCGTCCTTCACCCAGGGCTGCCCCTCCCAATAGTACTACCAAATAATACTTCCTTCCATTGCCTTTTCCTATCACAATCCTTATAAATCAGCTAATAGATTAGATTGAGAAACAGGCACAAGAAGGGGGGGATTTACAGGAGTATATTCCCTGTTAAGTCCCACTTTCTTTCCTTTATGTCACTTTTAACTTACAGTTTATTAGTCGTTTTGTGAAATATACAAGAGGTTATCACAATATCCTGAATTTGGCCTAGACCTCCTGGACTATGTCTATACTGAACATCAAATGAAAGAAATCAAAAGGAAGTCTGCAGTTGCTAGCAACCCATAACCTTAAATATAATATACTAGTATTTAGTATCAGAATATGCAGGGATGTTGCCCTTAATTGCTTACAAGCAATTGCGTTCAATCCCTTTACAGACTGCAAGATGGAAATGTGACTTCCAGTCAGATGGAAAGGTAAACGAAGAAAACAAAGCGTTAAGGAAGCCTCTCCTATGCCATTTTCCAGGTCATCGTCACCTTGTCACTAAGTTGTTTTATACTCGTTCTCACCCTGCTTATTCAGGCGGTTCACAAGTGGCAGTGCCAGTTAGAGCATTGGTTCCAGTTGTCTGGACAGGAATAGGAATTTCTCACTGGTGACGAGGTCTACGAAAGGTAGATGCCAAGCTTTGTATACCTAAGGTCTAGAAATATCTGCAACTAAAGCTTGCCATTTCCCCTACCCAAACCCTACATCTTCTAGTTTAACACAACTCAACTTACTTAATTCAGGCTTTAAACAGTTCTTTTTGGAAAAAATCAGTAGCACCATGAAGAACAAAACAAAATTTTAGTACTTTAGTACTTTTTTTTTTTATTAGCACTAAAACAAAATAAACCCTTTTATGAGACTAGTGTCACAACGAGCTTCTTAAATTCAAACAAAAATCCAGCACCTCAAACACATCCAGGCAGAGAACAGAAATGAGATTATTTTTTCTTTACATGAAGGAACACCCACTCTTCTGCACTCTGCATCATCTGAGGAGAGTTCTTTGCTTCCAAGAAAATTCACCCCACTGCCTTTCCAAGTTGCAGCCTCCTTTGGCCTGTCAGAAGCTTTTCTTTCCATTGCCATGGACTTTCCAGCTGTGGTCTGATTTTTACCACACCCTGCAGTCTAGGAGCTTTGTGCTGTCTGTCCTTGAGATAAGTCAGTGTTCCCCCCATGCGAGGATTCTTTTCTTCTCCCCAAAGGACTTCACCTGACCATGTTAACAGCTTTTTAGATGGGTTTCTAATTCTCTTTACTGCCACTACCAATTAATGTTGACTTGCAGAAAGGTTAAGAGGAATTAGAACAAGACTACCTTGAAAGAAATCAAAGCTACAACAGGAGGCCTTCCCCAAGGTAAACAAAGATCTCTGTGTTGATCTAGAGGGAAAGCCGGAGCATCAAATTGCCACTTGAAATAACGAAGACTGTGACAATGAGAAACTTGTAGGGGATTGAGTAACTGGCTGTTGTGTACAGCTTTAATTTCCAGCTGTAACCTCTACCTTACATCAGAGGTAACCACATGCATTCTCTGATGTAAGGAAGGGACAAGGTTGCCAGACGATGTAAGACAGTCATAAAGCCAGATCAGAGTTCCTATTATTATACTACCAAAAAACAAAAGGAGCACCTCCTCCTCCCAAGACCCTTGCACTTTTGATCAATGAGAAAAGAGAGATGAATTCTTGAGCTTAGAATCAATGACAGAGTCTACAATTAGCCAGTAACCAATATGACCTTTGTTCAAATAGTAGTGGCACAGAAATCAGATTTGCCTTATAGAATCAGGCTGACAGTAAATGAAATTCATTCTTTACATATCTTAGGTACACAGACATCTATAAAAGTCACCTTATTAAGACCCAGGAGTAATAATTTTGCACATCTGTTACCTTCTCTGCCACCTCACGGACATTAAAAGGAAGAGGAGAATATAATGGTTCAGGTTAATTTACAGGAAGTGCTTACCACGGCTCTGTGCAAATGAACTTCATAATCCTCAGAGGTAACTGAATGCCTGAATAAAGGCATTACATCAATCCAACAACCCCATGATTTTCTTTTCAAAAACCAGCCAGAAAAGGGGAAACGAATTACCCAGATTCTGCCATACCAAAGGAGAAACTCCTGCAGGAAGAGAGGGAGCTAGAACTTCAAGACACACTTCAGGATTTACAGGTATAATAAGCTCAGTGTTGTATTGCTTGTGTCTCTGTCTCAGGAACCATTGGATGAGAATGAGAAGACAATGGATGACACTGCCTCCCTCCTCCCCCCCAATGTTATTTGCTCTCCCTTGTGCGTATGTCCTTTTGCACGTGGAAACAGTATCATCTGTATCAATAGATATCTGAGAAATTCAGGAGAAAACCTATCTAATCACTTCTTGGTTAAGGAGTTGAATCCTGCTCATGCTGTCTACTTTTACCTAGAATGCAAATATGGGTTATCAGGAGACGCTAGTAAGTGCACGTACTCATCTGTGCAGCTCAGCTAAGGCTTCCCCACTCTCCTTCTTCTTCACATTGGAATTTAATCAGGGATTGCTCTTGGCTGACTCTCTGTAACCTCTGTTGAAGAACAGAAACTTTGGGATGACCTAATACAGCTAATAGTCTCATTTACAGTTAGCTTCAGTGACGCTGTGTTAAGGGGAAAAACGCTGGGCACACGTGCCTGCTGTAGCTGAAGTTAACTGGAAAAGCGTACTAGCTTCCCCCTGGAATTTTTTTTCTTATAGCCACTGAAGATAAGCAAAAAAAGACAACTTTAGCTAAAGACACAATTAGAGACACACAAATCAATTATCTGTCTGAAATGAGCATGAAGTTTTGAAACTCATTCCCCCATCTTAACATCAATCTCTTTCTCTGCCTAACTGGCAATGCAAAAAAAAACAAACAAAAACCTCAGAGGTAGGGTGTATCATGAGAATTCTCAAATTTGATTACTTTAAAATAAGCAAATGTTATTTGAACTCACTAGAATAAAAAATCCCTTCTCGATACTCAAATCTCTATTCCACAGACTTCTCAGTGCCAGGCACTACAGCAACTTCCCATAGGTTCAGTCATGTAGGGAAATGCACACAACCTTTAAACGAGGCACACTGATTAGCTGCTTAACATTTTAAAATGCTTGTTTTAAATAAAACCTATGAAGTATTTTAACACAACTTCTTATTAAGTTCAGAAAGTTGTTCTTCAATATAGACCAGTATGTATCTGTCTCTTGACTAAAAGGGAACTCTAAGAGCCTTGTACTTTTCAGCAGAAAGAACATAGTATAGAAAAAATCCTGTCTTTCTAACATCCATCAGTTTTAGAATATTCAGAAACTATGGCAAACTAATTTCTTTTTCCTTTCTATTCTTTTAGGACGATGGTATAACAGATTTCAATTCTGGAGACTGAAAATAAAACAAAAAATTCAACAACTCATGCCCCTTCCTTAGAATACGCAGTTTAAAAGGTATACAAATTAGTAACACTGGCTTTAGGTAAATAAATAAATAGTCACTTACTTTAAAAGAAAACTGAACTGCAGATTCTGGAGGGTAAACTATGAAGTGTCTTAAGGTGAAGCCAAAACCCTGAGATGTCCTCCTTAACACGACAGTTTTTGGACCAGGCCAAGAGAAAGTTTCTTCTTCCTCTGATGGTGATATAGCTTCACTCTGCTCTTTCCCATCTTTATTTTTTGATGCCTGAAAGAAAAGAGAGACACAAAGATACCAAATGTAAGTTATAATTTGGGTGTTTTTAAAAGCATTCTTGTGCACCTGAAGACAATTTTTTTCTCTCCACATTCAAAATAAATTGATTACCAATGACATTTTCTTAATAAATACGTATTGTAAAGCAGCATCCTTCTAGCGTTACACACCTCTCTGGTCATATCCCTTATACAATCCTTAAATTTTAAATTAAATAACTTATTAAGGAACTTCATGTTCAATAGTGTAAAGGCTGAAATGAACCTCAAGGAATGTGTACAGCACGTATTCTATTTGCTTTCCAGTTTACTTCGATACAAATTATGCTTTCTTTTTGTCTTCTGAGACTCCATTTCTGGCCACACACTGCTCACAGGCATACAAACACACCAGCTCTTTTTCCTGACTTCAAATGCAGGCATGATTTTCTCAGCTAGTTACTCCTCACTTAAACAACTGAAATAACTGAAGAATGCACGAAATTGGTTCGGCTTCTTTATTGAGATGTGCTTTTTCTCATCTTTGACTTCACCTGTTTGTTGTCTGGTGTGTTTTTTCCCCACCCTTAGCTACTTCCTCTGAACATTTCAGTATTATAACACTGCATACGTATGTGAAAAGGCCTGATTTCCTACTACAGTTATACTGCAATCCCAGCTCTTTATCAGAAACAAGACATTTTGTTCCTTTCTTAAGGGTAATTCTATATACCCATGACTCAGAAATATATGATTATGAAAAAATATTTTTATTATTAAAAATATTTGTCTTCTCAGCCTTATATGAAATCTTTCATTTTAAAGTGCATGCCACATCATTCATAAAATCTGAATCAAAAGCTGAAGACATACAAAGAGAGCATGCAAAAACCCTATGACCCTCCTCTAAATATTCTAGTTCAACGATGCGTGAAACAAATTTAGATACCAGAGCCTATAGCCTATTCAAAAGGTATTCAAACAGAAATAATAGTCTTCTTGTCCTTCTGTAGCTCTGCTGCTGGGGCTCAGCAACTGGCTGATACGTGTCAGAATTTACTGCTTGGTTTTCTTCCTGGGCTGCTCCAAAATAATCCCTTACAGCTGGGATTTGAAAAATGCAGCAGTGCTTATTGGTAAGGTGGGCCCAGCCAACCCCAATCGATGCCTACAGAAAACACGAAGCATTCTGACTTCCACCGTGATAGCAAGGGGTGTCACAAGGAAACTTCTGCAGGAAGGACAGCTCAGAAAAGCCCTATTTTGTTTAGAGCTGCAGGGAGGCCAAAGAAATACTACTCAGTGCTTCGAAGATCAGCCTCCCTGCCTCTGATCGTCCTGCGCTCAGGGAGGAAAACCATCCAGATGGCGAAGGGTCTTGGTGCTGCAGCCACGCTGAGAAACGCTTATGGAAACCAAAACTGGGAGAATGCAGAGCAGCCCCACGGGGCTCTGCTCCTCTGAACAGTCTCTGAACCTCTGAATATGAAGTATTATTTTTGGATTTTTAGAAAGAAAAATGTGAATCTCAGTCTCAGCTGAGTCAACCACCTAGTCTTTGTCAATCACTGTCGTTCATGTTTTGAAGTATTCGTGGAAAACAGAAAAGACTGAAACGAGGTGACTGATGAATGACAAATGAGGCTGAACTGTGGAACTGCCAAAGCTGGCTTTAATTTAATCTTTACATTGCTTGAACTTTAAGTTAAATGCTACATAACCCCCTTTAGCCTGACTACAAGGTCAGTTATTAAGGTGTTTCCCACCAATCTCATCAGCTTCTGAACACTTTCTCATTTTTGCACATACGTTCTCAGTCTTCCATTCTCATGACATGAGTGGAAAATTGCATGATTAAAGATGATGATTTCCATCCTATTAAAATGGCAAAACAAGTAGCTCCCAATAAAAATCACTGGCCTCAACACCATGACAGCAACTTCCTCTATTAAGTGACAAGCAAGAAGAAATCCACCTATTTACCCCTTCTCTGCAATCATTTTTTCTCTTTCATTTTTATAGACAACACTTGGAGACATTTTGAACAATCAAAAAAAAAAAAAATAAAGGTATCACACAAGATCAAAAAAAATTAATAAGCAAATATCTGTCATTAAGGATACTTAAACAGCAAACTTATATCAGAGAATCATTCAGGATGGAAAAGACCTCTAAGATCACCTAGTCCAACCTTAACCTAGTCCTAAAGTCCACCACTAAAACCACGCTGCCAAGTTCTGCATCTACACGTTTCTTGAAGACCTCCAGGGATGGTGACTCGGCCTCTTCCCTAGGCAGCCCGTTTCAGTATTTTACATCCCGTTCAGTAATGAAATTTCTAATATCCAACCTGAACCTCTTCTGGTGCAACTTGAGGCCATTTTCCCTCATCTTACCACTTGGTGCTCAAGCAAAGAGCCTGATCCCCACCTCACTACAGGCAAAGGCAAAATGTAGCACTGAAAAGCAGAGGACTTTTTTTTTTTTTTTTTTCCTGATAAAAGCCTCCCTGATTATCCTAAAGGTAGTTGTGGTGGGTATGACAACTGATCACCGTGGTTTACTTACAGATCTGCTGTAACCTGAGTTCAAAATGCAGCCAAACCTCCCTAGGTCTGAGGGGTGGGAGACACGATATTCATTTGATTTACGTGAGAAACCACCTCTCTTTCCCCTGCAATTTCAAGTGAACTTTTCTCACTCCTAAGTTGCTGAACTGACAGCTCCCCATAAACACCAGTATTGCACTGGCAAGCCAGCGTTTCCTGAAAGAACGGGCCAGAAGTTAAAGGTTATCATCATGCCATCCTTGGAGCGCCCGCGAGGGCTGCCAACAGTTGAACAGAAAAGGCCAATATTAATAAGAAATGTGGGACGTGGTCAGTGACAGCAGCTCCCAGCCGCCACGACGAACAAAAAGGAATCTGAATTACAAAGAAGAGAGCCAACATCTGTTGAGTCACCCCGTGAATGGTCCAACCACAGCACGCCCACCAGCAATATCCCTTGCCAGGGAAGGCTTGAAAAAGGAACAAGCAAAGTTTTCAAAAGCACAAACAAAACAAGGGTGCAAGACAGCAGGCAAGAAACAGATGATGTTTTGCACAGGCAAGAATGTTACTGAAAGCAGGGATCCTACGTGGTATTTCTTCTGAGCCAAAAGTGATGGTAAGCCAGTTACAAATACGTAGATACCTCCTGTCCTTGAGGTGATCTGTCTTTAGAGGAGACTGACATGCATTTCCAGAGAAATATGTATGCTTTATTTTCATTGCACACAAAACCTAAAAAATGAAAGATTGTTTTGCTGTATTCCTTGCTAAAGATGTGGATGCTTCATTCAGTAAAACACTGAATCTCTACAGGTTCAACGTTCAACGTGAGAGTCAGAACGCATACAATTAAGTTCAAGGACTGAAGAATCCCAGGCTACTAAAAATGATTCAAGCATCATTTCCCCCAGGATTGCTTCATATGAGCTTTTTACACAAAGTATCTCAAAACATCATTTCCTGTTACAGGCAATTACAAGGACATATAGCAGATGCTTAAACGCACTATAAAAAGCATACTGTGCTTTGAATATTGCCTTTAACCCTGTTTTTCTGAGCGATGAAAGCAGCCATGAAAAATCACACGGCACCTGAAAGAAGCGCATGAATCACCAGGAGCTTAGCACAATCTATAGAATTATGTAAAAATGGTAAATCTGATTATTTACAAACATCAGTGTTATGTCCAAATAAAAGTAAATCTCGAAACAGTAATTTCACATTTTAACGGTCTTAAAAATGAAAAAGAAACACACAACTTGCATGGCCTCCAAAGCCTCTCTCATTTTCTGGCTTCTAAGCAATTTACAGCCAGATCTGTATAAATCACATCCTAAAAACAGTCCAGTTCAGTGACAGTCGCAAGCAATTGCAACACAAACTATCAGTTGTCTTCTTGGCTGTCTAAACAGATAAACAGGTATGCTTTGAGCTCTGAATACTATCTTCATAGATGAATAATAGGGAACATAATAAATAATTATACCTTGCACTATCGATCCTTGAAAAAACATGAAAAACAATTTAAAGTTGGTGTGAATAATGTGAATCACTGAATCACTCCATTTTCATCCATATTTTACCTTTGTATTTGGCAAACAATTTCAAAATTATTTCTCAAGTCACTTCGGATTGGCATTCACATTTACTCAAGTTATTAGGGTTTAAGTTTTTTCTCTAATCATCCAGAACACTTCACAAATAAATTATGTAAATAAAAATCTCATTGCAAGTGTGTTTGCCAAGCTACATTTTCTGAAGCCCAAATCTTAATTAAGAAAAAAAAAACAAGAACACCAGACTGACTGGTGGAGTCACCTCCCAACAGCTCGACAAACACAAGGCGCCTCCTGCTTCAGAAGGATTTCGCCACGTTCAGCTACCAGCTTGTCTACCAAGAAACGTGCTGCCTGAAACAGCAGCTTGGCCAGATGTGTGTGTGCTGAACAGAAAATGGGTTGGTGTCACCTGATTTTCCTGATTCAACAGCTATCAAGCAGTATTTTTTTTGATCACCATTGACATAAGCCAGAACCAAAAAGGATCTTGCACATTATTAAGCCCACAATTGCCTTGATACAGTGAGAGGATATTCCAAATGCTACAATAAATGCTGGGCTTGCTTAGAAACAGTGGTATTTCTTGCATCAGGTCATTTATTTGCCCTATTTTTTTGTAACCAAGTAGCTATCATTTAGCTAACTGCTCTATTACACCTGCAATTTCAAAGAAAAAAAGACTTTTCTAGCAGTTTGGTCTTACTTTATGTGACAGAATGTGTAAAAAGTCTTTTAAAAGCTAACAGGGGAGGGGAAAAAAAGGTTCTTTTCTGGCTAAGACTAAAGAACAGAAGGAAAAACTACCTATATAGGAAGAAAAATCTTGTTATCCACAGAACGATGGGAGATTTCACTGCAAGTCAGGCTTTCTTTCTTCAATAATCAGATTCTTCCAGTGACGATTTTCAAACAAAATTATAACAAGCCACTGACCCTTTTAGTCTCAGCCACGCAGAGAACTTCAAATCACTTTAATAGAAGCCGACAAAAAGTTGCATGAAGATCTCCCTCAAAAAAATAGTTCTACTTTTCTGGTACATCCATCTGCTCAGAAATAATGAAGCAAAGAACTGTATTCGTGCCCAGAGGACATCATGTTCCCTTTACCCTTTATCATCTTCTGTAGTCAAAGAACTAGGCTCCTGCACGCAAGAGATCTCAGGCAGAGTAAAAGCTCAATCCACTGGAGAACATGTGGTTCCCTGGACGTGCGATGCCAGGTTAACAGTTGGACTCGATGACCTTAAAGGTCTTTTCCAACCAAAATGATTCCGTGACAGGGGACAAATACAACCCCCAAAAAACACAGCTCCTGGGTGTTCTTGAAACAGACAGCACTAAAAAGAAAAATATCTTAGAAAGACAGATGTTTAAGGCAGAAGGTTATACAACTTGTCTTTGAGATCTATCATCTCCACCCCCGTTTGCAGTACAGGTAGGCATATCCAGCATTCAAAAAGGAAGCCAGACAATTATTTATACCCATACCACCTCTAAACCAGCCATACTTCTTACACATTTTTCACACTATGGGTAAATTCAGGCAGTACTCCATTAAAACTACCATTGCTCTGAGAAAGGCTTGTGGCCAGACACAGAACAACTGTGACAAGCGTTGGAGGCGTAGGCTGAAAGCTCTTGCTGCTCTTCACACAAAATCACAAGCTCTATGCCTTTTGACTGCTGAAATGAGGACTGCAAGTGAAGAGGTTTGGCTAAGAGTGAATACATCAAAATCCATGATCCCATTCTGAACCGGTCTCAACCCATGGCAAGATAAGATACTTCTAGTGTTTTTTAATCTGATTGGAATGTAAAAATAACATTTTATTCAAAAGTAAATAATTCTCACTGAAAGGAAATTAATTACTAATACAAGGTTGACACCTCAAGCAAATTCATCCTCCCAGTATCAGGAAATAGCTTTGTCCTTGAAGCAAACAAATGAGTTCAATCACTTTCAGCCTCAGCAACACATTAATCTCTTCTCTGAAAAATCCCTGCAAAGACACAAGCAGGAAAACCAGAATGCAGAAACCCCAAAACCTACATAACTCCAGTCCTGCATGTCAAACACGCACTTGTCCTAACTTCTGACTTCAGTACTAGACAAAATCCTGCAGTCTTCCCCCCAAACAGATAAGGAAGGATGTTGGGGAGGATAGATGTTCAGGCAGGAAATGGAACTTGGCAGCATGTGGACTGACGTCCTGTCCTCACGTGAGTCTTCCATTGTTTTCTGTCCTTGCAAGGTAAGCTACAAGGTGTAACCATCAGCATCTCCAAACCCACAGTGGTGGCAGGAAACATGTCTCCCAAAATAGTGTGACATAAGAAATTGCAGAAATCTGAGATGCATCACCTTAGATGCTAGCTAAGACCAAAAAAAGGCATCTAAAAAAAAACTTTTTTTTTTTTTTTTTAGTATTTAATTGATGTTTTTCTTAACAGCTACACACACTACAGACTTAAGAAACCTTAAGCTGAACTCCAAAGATACCCACAGTATTCTATGCGGAACACCAGCTTCCTTCTTTACTAACACCAAAATTAGACTCTGCAGTTTATTAATGAATCATCCCAAACACTTCAGTATTTTGAGTGTCCAACTAGAATGTTCAGATTTGCATGCTACCTCAAAGTTACCCTTCTATACACACAAGCAGTAAGAAAATAAATAAATAAGTACATATATATATATGTATGATTACTAAATAGTGATTAATTGACATATACAATTATACAATTAAGCTTAGGGCAGATGCATAATAAACATGAGTTAGTTGCATCTACCTGCATGTGCATCTCCACAGGGCTTCTCTCTGCAGGTACCCAGACATCAAGAGACAGCTCTGTGGCTAGAAACAAGGCTGTATATGTAAAGCCACTGTCTTAAATACTGCTTTTTCAGGAAAAAAAAAAAAAACAAAAAAAAAACACATCAGCACATACAATAAACTTGCATAATTGCTGACATTTACTATCTACCGACTTGTACTTTTTAGTAACGCTCAAAGTAGACGTGACTGCAACATAGCAGCCTGGAGTGAAAGTAGTTCAGGATGAACAAGCCTTTATCTACAGGAACGATACTGTAACAGCATAATCAGCAGGAACTGAAGAGCCAAGCAGCTTGAGGCACGTAAACATACTGAAGCACAGAAGAGGAAAGCTCTTCCTACACGAGGACATCCCTCAGTACTGCTCCATGTTCGCAGAACGGGCCATGAGGAGATGGAGCCCAACCAACACACAGAGCTGGGCCTAGTGACAAGTTCAGCAAGAGATACTAGAAGGTACCTGACTCCATCCTGTGCATTTTAGTGCTATATGTATTTAAGAAAGCTGCAGGAAGGACTCAGATGCCCGATGAGAGTAATTGCCGAGCCTGTTTTCAGCAGGTACCAGGAGAAGGCTGCCTTGCCACGAAGCACCTGAAACTGGAAATGAAGATGTAAACAAGCCCTCAAAGCTCAAATAATCAAACAGCTGCAAAACTGCTCTCACCACAAGAGAAAAAAAAAAAAAGAGATGTGGAGATAAATGGAGCATGAGTCATCACATGCAACTGTTAGTAAACAGCACTCACAGAGGTAGATAAAATCGGCCCAGTCAGGGCCTTCTCTTCAGGGCAACTGCTAATAGCAAAAGACAGCCTGCTTTTGGAACCGGGAGGCACAGCTCTTCTTTCACAGAAGCTATTCATGAAGGAAAAAAAATAAATGAAAAAACGGCCTTCAGAGCATGACTTCTCCAGATCACGGCTTAGAGAACGTGTGTGTTCCCCAGGGGACCCGCTCATCTTTTACAGGCAGAGTGCGGGATGGCCCCAGCACCAACACTGCCCCTGAGGAGAACACAGGAACTGGGAAGGCCGGCAAACTCAACCAGCTCTCCAAAACGAGATCTGAACCTTTCAGTCCAACCAGGAGAACAAAAACAAATTACTAGGAATTGGAGGGCAAAGATGGGCAATGCCGTTTCTCATGCGCGCCCCTCACCTGGCCTGGGCAGTCGGGCCCTGAGCAGTGACCAGCAGGGGTGAGGCGCTCTCTGTGGGCTGATGTCCCCCACTCAGCCTTCCTAAGGGTCTTGCTGATGGCCATAAGGAGCTGAGATGCTTCAGAGCAAGGCAGTAAAGATGCAAGGAGCACTGCAGAGAGTGAAGGCCCTGGGGGCAGGCCACCTGCAGGAGCCAGGCTCTGTTGTTTCAATGTTCTGCCCAGGTGGCCACAGCGACAGGTCAGTGCTGGGAGAACAACCAGAGTCAATTCAGGTATTTGTCATGAGACAGCCCTGGCAGCAAACCTGCCACCTCCTTCTAGGAACATGAACCCCACCCAGACGAAGTATCGGGCCTAGGATAATCCTTTAATTCACACTGAAGGCCATGGCACCTGCCTGCAGCAGAAATCAGCAGCATACCACACACACTTGGAAACTTCTCAGAAGTGAATGACCCAACCTAATAAAACACATTAACGATGTCCTCCAACCAAGGCCAGGTGAGGAGAAAGGCTCAAGAGAGCAATATATGATAGCTCCAGTAGCATGAAGGAAGTGGGAAATCTGCAACCCTTCAAAACCACAGCCTGTGCCAGCGCAGCAGATGGCTGCTCGCACAGGGAAGGAGACATCGCCGCTGCCGTGCAGGGTGCAGAGCTGCTGTGGGTGGAAGGAGATGGACAGACGGACGTCTGCTTGTGTACTTCTGTAACTGCCACTGCAGTAAGCACAATCAAAGGTGAAATGGCATTTTTGAGAGGATTTCAGTCCTCAAGAAGGTCGAGGCACACACCAAAAAACAAACAGTAAAAACCCCCACACGTGCAGCTCGTTCCCCAAGCTGAAGTTTGCCTTACTGTGCTCTACTGCTCACAGAAGGCTGCTCTGCAAAGCAAACAGTTGATGCTTATGTCAGTCTCATCCCTACTCCACAAGACCTGGAAAGCAAAGCTAAAGGCTACCTGCAGCAACCTCTGCCTTTCTCCCTCACCTTAAAATACTCCCACATTTAAATCACAGTTTTTTTCCCCCTGAGATCCAACACAGGAAAACAAGAAGGGTTGGAGGAAGCCTGTAGCTGAAAAACTCCATCTTCTCCATTTGAGATCAAGTCCCTCCATTGCAACACATAAATAATTAGCTTTACACTGCCAAAGCAGTCAAGGATGCAGGGACACATGACAATCTGAAAAAGGATGATCACCAAAATGGCACTTCTGTAAACCGAAAAGTTCTCAGTGTGCTGTTTTCCTGGCTCTGGATTAAATGCAGCAACACCAACTGGCTCTAAAGGGAGCCCAGCTGGGCCTACTTGCTTGAATGAAAGGAGCACGCAGCTCTCCAGGCCAGGGGAGATCCAGAAACAGTTTTCCTACTTTACAGCAGGGAGAGCACAACCCTACTCACTCTGTCTAGAACTGAACTAGCATTTTATGCAGAGCAGGCTCTGGTTTTCTTGTAGAGAAGTTCTGATACCTGGATTTTTTGTGCTTTTCTTTGACTTCACCAAGAGCAAGATCAGGTTTGGCATGACTAGTGCTCCATCGCAGCTCAAGCTTGACTCAAAACTTCTGCAGTTAGCACCTAGTGTCTTCATTACCTAGATGAACACAAACTAACTATCTGATGAACACTAACTATCCTCCTTTAAGTATCAGACACTTTCAAGTTTAGCACTTAACTAAAAGGTTTTAACACGCACATATACACACTACAAAAATATACCAAATTGTGTGTACATCCATATAAATATATGTATATGTGGAGATATATATATATATACACACATTTTTAGTAGCTTTTCCATGTTGTAAAACAATAATGCTTTAACTACAATTTTTTCAAAACCTAATTAAGTCCAAATAAATGCATTTAGTTCATACTTTCCACAATTTCAAGCAATACCACCAAGAAGCACAGGCAAAATACAAGGATTTACTTCGTGGGACTGAGATGCAAACTGTTTCCATGTTGTTTTTGCTCATATCTTGCAATTGGTATTTAGAATAATACATGTAAACACACAGTTTATAGTATTAAATGTAGGCAGAAAAACATTAAAAACAAAAAAAGAAATTGAGAGCTTCCTTGTTTTCTTACAGGCTCATTAGCAAAAGCCTCCCCTCTTAACAGCTACATCCTCCTTAAACTGGAAAGAAAGGAAACATCTGCAGGGCTGGTAGCATAACAGCAAAATGTCATGTGATCTTAATTTAGCTAAATCAGAGCTTTTCCTTCTCTACTTGTTCTGCTCCTGCTTGTTAAGAATAGGAAATGCTTTGTCCTTACCTTAAGAGTCTGATCTGGAAATACCAGAGACAGGAGACTGAGAAAGCAAACTTTCTTAGTGTCAAAGCAATGTTTGAGGTTACTCCGCTCCTGATAAAAACTGTCTTAGTAGTCTGACAGAAGTGATTGAGAGCGGTTGCACAGTCACAGCCTGTCAGTGGCTGCCTTACGCTGCTTCGTTCAGCCTAGGGGAGCTTTCTGACAGACCCAAGACTACAAGCCATCCACAACCCTCTCTACTTCCTACAAATGGGGAGAGAACAGTAAGTTCTCTCATTACCAACATCCCCAGCCAAGTGTGTTATTGCACAATTAGGGGCTAGCTGGGACCACGTTTGTATACTCCTTTTGCTTTCTGGACTAACGCAGACTTTATCAGACACACCGCATACCAGAGAGTTTTCACTACGTTTTCACCAGGCTCTGTTATGGCATACCTATTCACACACGCTGAATAGTTCTGCAGAAGCTCTTAAGAAAAACGAAATCACCGCAGAGGATAAAACCTGATTCACTCTGAGCCCATTTCAATAATCAGATGCAGCACAGCGTTGAAGGCAGCCATGAAACCACCTACACACTTCCTCCAGCTCACGCTGTTTCTCCTCGCCGTACCCAGGGGCTATGGCTTGATGAAACAAATCATCAACTCTGCCAGGACCCTGGCCAAACAAGCCAAGAGAGCACCCGCTTTTCCACAGCCTCTCAGCCCCTCCAGCAAACCTCTGGACTTGGACCGGGCTACTCCATGGTGCAGCTACAACGCTGAGCAAGGGCTTTGCTTTGTGGGCTCGGCGGTGGAACAGAAACACAGCTTATGCTGCTCTCTAATGCAGGTATGAGGATGATCTTCTCAGAGAAGCTACTGATCTTTCCAACATAAATAGACTCATTTGTGCTTTAAAGATATGAAATCAGAAGATTGCACCACTTCGTCTGCATAAATGCATTGTCATAACTGCTGGTATCCCAAGTAGTTCAGGCTTAAGATCTGAACACCTTCAGCTTTGCAATGCTGCAGTTTTACTTAGAATTTTGTTTCATGTGCGACATGAACGTCTGACCTGCCCCATGCCAAAAGGAAGCCATTGGAAGACCAGGGAATTGACCCACAATGTCAAAATGCAGATTGTCACCCTAAATATAGCAACTCACTTCCATTTCAGATTCAGTCCTGCTGGCAGAAGATTTACCTCGTCTCATGGGAAGAGTTTTAAGAACTGACTTGAGGGAAGTATTCAGATCAAGTCTAAACTTCCCAAGAAAGATTTCATACAGAGAACACGGCTCAAAAACACCACAAAACTTGTAAGGCAACGTTTCAAGATTCTTTACATCCCTGAATACACAGCTTCCCCCCTCAAAAGCAGCCGCCTCTAGATAGACAGTTAAAGCTACAAGCTTTAACACTGGGTAAATTCAGAAACTGATAAATTCCTGCAGGCACAAACACACCGCTTAAATATAATCCTGGTCCCATGTTTTAAGATATTTGAATACAGTATATAATGCACAAATTAACACATTGCAAGTATTAAAAGCCTTACACTCAGAATGAAAAAGGTTTGTGTATAAATCAGCACATGTAGATGCAAAGCTACATAACTCGTGTTAAAATATTTCCAAACCCTAAATTTGTAATCTGCTGCGCATATAGGACAGAAAAGCAGCTTTTTCAGTGAACAATTTAATTTACTAAGATATAATACTTAGAAAGCTGCTTAAAAAAAGACTGTGAAGTCATTAACTTGAAAAAAAAAAATCTGAAAGCTGTATGTCAACAGAGATGAGGTATCACTAAGAGGATAAAGAGGAGAAAGTTGTCCACAGGATTTTCAGTTTAGCTGCAAATCCAACAGCTTTCAGACATTGCCTTACCGTGTGATCATAAGCGACCTGAGTTATTTCCTCACAGTTTGCAGCAAACATGTCAGTAAGAATGGCAAATGCCAATGACTAAATCCACATTTGTATCTGTCTGGAGAACGGGGTGGAGGGCAGTGGGGAAATCTATTTTAACAAAAATTCACTTGCTTTTTTAAGAACTACTTGTCCTTGCATGCCTATTACTACGGCTTGAATTGCTCACTGTTGCTGAGTTACTTCCCCATAGTTGGGAACATTACAAATGTTTCTCCAACAGCAGCGTGAATTCCCACAGTGAGTAAAGCCACCAGCTATTTCCTGCAGAGATTTTACACCTTTTACTCAACAAAACTGAAAACATTACACCCTGCACTGCTATGAGACGAGATTTTTATCATATTCCCTCCCTCCCCAAGGCAGGAGATAAACAGAGGAGTACAATAAGATAACATATCACATTTCTGAACTGTTATCGGCTGCAAGTATCTGAAAGGAATGCAACCACCTTTGTTATTTCATCCTCCAAGTGACATATTCAGAAGACTGAAAAGCTTTTTTTTTTTTTTTTTTTTAAATGTTATCTGAGATTCTCCAGAGGAAGGGAATAGCTGCAGTGCAGCAGCCGACGCAGTGCTGCTGCGTCCTCGGGCTTGAAGGCGATGCGATCGCTGAGCCTGCACTGCACCGTCTCATTCCTGTACAGTGCCATACAGAAAAAGGCTGTGATAATGAACTCCACTTAAAGCAAAATTGAAAAGATCTTGGCAGCTAGAATGCCACAACATACAAACTTATTTCTAAAAGACCGTGTTGATGTCAGTGGAAGTTCCTCCAAGCCCAGCGGCCCCAATGGCCAGTCACTCTGTGCAAGGGACCTGTGTGACCAGCTGTGAGTTGATGGAACTCTGCAGATCGCCTGCCTTTGGCTGAGAAACCTGAGATGAAGTATTCAGATGGCTGAAAGCACGTCATTGTTACTTTTAGAGGCTAGGATGAAGCAATAAAATAAAGAAAACAGTACGGCAGGCATTGGTCAGGTAGGAATTTGGAGCCCACAAGCACCTGGGAAGACCTGCTCTCCTCAAACCAGATTAATCATCTACGACACTGCTGGGGCAGCCTCTGTGACCCCACGTACACACCCCCACATACAGATACAAGCTTTCTACCTGCTGCTCCTTGCCTATTTCTCAATCTGCATTCATGCTGAAGTTCTCGATTGCCCATGAGACTCCCAGTCTTAGATCTGTCCCATGTTCCACCAGACCACCACTGATAACACAAAAAAGCAGACATTTCACTACTCCGCAGGAACACATTTTAAGAAAGATGGGAAGTAATGAAGCTGTCCCAGAAAGATGAAAATCTGCAATTAATCCAGTTTGGCTTTGTACTCATTACTGTGAGACGAGAAGGCTTCTGATTTATTATTCATGGATCACCCTGTGAAAGCCACATAGCCATCAATCCCAGCCAAGGTTTGGGCTAAAAGCTGACATTTTTCATTGAAGAACACGATTTCTGACTCAGATTTCTATTTTAGTCCTGACCTCTGCATGTTCTTTGAAAACACAACACGCTAATACACACAGCACCTTGCTGTATCTGAGCCCAAAAGGTACCTGCCTCCCGTTACAGCAGCTCTCACGCTGCGCCATGGAAGTACGTTTTGTACAATCTGTATTAACACGGTGGGCATGTATTGACATTCCTGCCTCTTACGTATTTGTTCCCTTCCTGTTCTAAAAAACAAACTTTGGGAACTCCACACTGGGGGAGAGGAGCGGGGTGTGTGCCAGCAGAACAAACTAAACAACCCTGAAGACCAACTCTATAATCTGATTCAAGAAATCGTTAGCGATAAACAAGCAATTAAGCTCTTTTTTATTTTCTCCTTGGATATACACTTCTGACAGCCATTTAGGAGGAAATATGTTGTCTCACAAGGCAAGCCTTCAGCTCAGCTCTGGGATGACAATTTGTAATTCACTCCCCTGCTGGTTTACTGGGGTCAGAATGGATGAAAATCACCGAAGAAGCTGCATAGCTCCTGCTAATTCAAGGACACCACGTGCCAAACTGGAGCAGTTACACCTCAGAAGGAGCTGCTAGCTCCAACTGCACAGGTCACCCACCTCCGTTCTCACCAGCAGGCTTCTCCAGCACTGCTAGGTGGGGAGTTTGGAAAGCAACACTGCTGCACAAAGCACGATGCATCTCTCTCCTGACAGCGTTCACTTCTTACGTGTACCTCAATTGGTCTCTTCTTCAGAGGTAATACCTCGTAAATGAACGAACAAGTTCATTTCAAGGAAAAAAACAACAGCAGTAACTCACTAAAATGTGCAGTTTACAGCTATTTGACTTTCAGGGGAAGAAAAAAACCACACACAGCAGTCATATATTCTACTTATCTAATAAAAAAAATAGTAAAAACCAGCAGTTCAGCAACATTTCTACCTTAAGCATGCAAGAAGTTTCAAGTATATTGATCAAAGGCCTGGTTTTCTTTTCAGCTTGGTACAATACAGCTTTTGGGTTATGTGAAACCTGCCTTGTTGGGTGGTTTGGTTTTCTTAGCTTATTATTTTGGTTCTTAGCAGTTCATTTCAGTCTGTTACTCAAAACCAAACACACACACACAGTGCCCCTTTCCCTTCCCCCTACTTATGTCAAACTCATTTTAAAATTTCACGGGACTGTCCACATCATGAGCCAGGCATTTTCTTGCTTCTTGATTTCTGAAGTACAGGAAGCTATCAGCAAGGTTGAGTTTGTCTATACAGGTGAATTCTTACCTATGTAAGCAAGCTAGATCAAACTCAGACAGATCAGCATCTGAAAATTAAGACTGGAAGAAAGCCTCAGTTTGTCTCAACAGATGAGACTTCTTTTAGCCTATAACATTAAAGACATGACTCAAAAAAGTGGGAATATTTCCGAATCACTTGCCTCTAGTTACTGTACTGAAACTGCATTTTTTTTCTTTTTTAAAGCTCTCATCTTCCCTTTAACATTGTAGAAGAACACAATAAATTCTCCTCAGTGACTAAATGTTCTGTGAGAATATGGGTAACATCTAGGGTACCCTGAAAGTAGTATTACAACAACACAGCACTATTTTAAATCCTTAGTAAGTGGATTCTATTTACAAACAAGCTTTCAAAATCCAGGCAATTTTTTTTTCCCCTCCAGTTATGCAGGAAATAAGTCAATTAGACTTACAGCTGTCCATATTAAGGACTGAATAACATCCTGTGGTCATTTATTTTATCCTGCATGTTGACAAAAAGTACACAGAAAACCTCCCCTCACCCTATTTTCCCTCACATTCATGATAAAGTATTTTCAAACAGCCAAGACGGTTGAGTCCCATTAAAGCTGGGGAAAAAATCAGCTTTAAATTTATTTACACTGCAGATGACCCTGGCACATCTCCCCTTTCCTGTATGCGATATGTTTCTTTTTGTGCAATTCCTGAAGCACATCTTCCTCAAAGGTCAAGACTCTACCAGAACAACCTAAAGTATTCCAAGTGTTAAAATAAAGCTATTACATAGTTAAAAGTGTGTTTTATATAGCCACTAACTCTAGGAAATGCCTTAGGACATGGCAATACTTTTAATTCTACCCTTTCCATAGGATGGGGGGGGAAGGGGAAGAGATGGACTAGAGCCTTCCCCCCCACAAATAAATTATATTATCATTTTTAAGATATGTAAGGATAAGAAAACAACCGACCTGGCCACTCCAAGCACAATAGAGGTTGCATATGAAGCTCCAGTTGTGGTTGATCACGCAGTCCAAAATCTTGAACTGGGCCATGTCCTGCTATAGCGCAGACTGCTCAGACTGCTGCTGTGCTCTGACTCAGCTTTTGCTGCGTGCTGCTCGAGGATGCGAGAGCTATGCAGTAATGACATTCAGGAACAAGGACCTTCCTTCCTGCTCTGTCTCCCTTCCCACCCCAGCCATGTGTCAACTCGGCGAGATAAACTGACAGAACTGCCTAACATTCCTCAAAACAACACTTCCGAGACTGTCAAATTATGCATTCTTGGGGGGGAAAAAAAATAAAAGAGGGAAATAAGAACAAGCACAGTTTGAGTGTACCTTTTTGTATTTCCTTTAGTGATATTTTTTAGGATTTTTTTTCCTGTTGCTGCTGCTAACAGTCTGAATCTCAATAAATGAGAACAATAATTCATATAATAAATCTTAAAGCTGCTTAGGCACAGCTACGATGATGGACAGTTGTTTTCAGGAGATCCGAAAGCTTTTCAGGAGATCCAAGCAACTTTTCAGCAGCCAGGAGAACTGCCCAAGTTTCACAGAAGTCATGGAGGTCCATCGCCTTCATGTTCTTAAATGGCAGGCTCCCTTTAAACCACCAGAGTGCTGACAGCACAGAAACACCTTTCATTAATCTGAGGTTTAAACACCACAGCTAGCTAACAAACCTTTCAGAAAGTCCAAACAATTTAAAACTAGGATGTTATTTGTTGAAAGCACGTTAGGGCCCCAAGCACCTGCTCAGTGACAAGAAAGGACCCCAGCACTGACCCCAAGCCGAGGAAGGAGCAGAAAGAGCCCTGCAAGGCACCAGTCTCAGCTCCCCCCTGACCCAGCTTAGGAAAACACAAGAGAAGCGATGTGGATGAGCAGGAGGGATGCATCCTGCTTGCATCAGCATTCATGCACTGCCTCAAGGAAGAACATCTGTAATATGCCAAAGACTTTTCACTCTTGAGAAAGTCTTGAGCAAGGGCAACAGGACCAGGTGGCCAATTCACCCTCTCCTTTAGTAACAGCCAAACTACTGAAAAGTACTTCAAACGTGAAAGAAAATTCATGCTACAAAAGCAGTCTGGAAGTAAAACAAACTCGTACACAAGGGCCAAACAAATGGCTTGGCCAAGTAGCAGCTTGTAACTTTGCAGGCATTATACAAATAAGGTCTCGTTTGTTTTAACTGAACCAAACAGAAAACTTGTTCTAATTTCTCCTCCCAAGGGCCCTGGGAATTAATGCCAGGGTCCAAGCAAACCTCTTCCCTTCTCACCAAAACGAGGAGTCTGAGGACTGCCAGGACACAGCTGTGTACAACAAATCTATGCTGTTTAAGATGTAAATGGCAGAGCTTTTCTATTATCACTGTAATTATGAAAAAGGGAGAAGAGCACTATCAATGTGACACTGCGCAAAATGAACATGGTCTCAGAAAAAAAGTACTTACATTGGGAAAAGAGCTTGAGATATTAAAAGCATAAAAACTCCTTGTACAAGTTAAACAGCCAGCACTGAAGCAGCCGGTGCTGACAAGAGGCTGGAAGACATGTCCTGCTTAGCAACTATTACTAGGTGGAACAGGCAGACTTCTTCACGGCACACATCCTAAGCATCCCAGGCTGAGAGATGTGGGAGAGGGAGGATGTTTGGGAAGGTCCTGCTGAGCAGGGGATCCTGCAGAGATGCCAGAGCAGAGCGAGGCCGTGAAGCATCCAGGAAGGAGCTGGCAGCCTGAGGGACCAGCAGGCAGGGATGCTGGCAGACCCTGAGGGGCAGCCAGCTCGCGGCTGAGAAGCGGCTGCACTGTGGAAAAACGCAGTCATCGGCTGCACAGGGTGGAGGGAAGAAGGGAAAGGAGATCTGGAAATCTGAGACAGGTTTGCTGCTTCATACCAAAAGCCATCAGCCAGTTTTAAAGCGGTATTTTGGTCTGCAACAGTTTCGTTATTACATATAAGAAGTATTATATACTTTAAGACACAAAGTACTATCCAGTATTTATTCCTTCTAAAGTACTCAAACTCTAGTAAATAGCCAACACGGTATTTTATAACTCTACTGTACACTTTGATATAAAAACGTCAGTCAGTCAAACCTCAAAAACCAAGTTTGTACAACTCTTCCCATAAAATCAACAGCCATTATTAACCTGTACCTTTTTGGCATTACTTTTCAAAGTTTTAAGGAAATTCTGACCCACACAACCCCCCAGTCCGGCCAGGGCTTATGCAATACTTACTGCAATTCACACTGAAATATCTAAATCCTTCAGATAAAAACAAATTACAACAGAAAGAAATAGGAGAACATTCTCAGAAACAGTCAGGATGGGCCTGAATTTGTTGTCACCAACAATCAGTATCAAAATGCTTTTAAACTTCAACGGGCATGGAACGAGACGAGGACTGAAGTTTCTGCAAGCCTGAGCCTTCATTTAAAGACCCGTAGATAAAGGATGAGCTCAGGAACTGCTACAAGAGCAGCACCCTCAATAAGTAAGTTGGTTTAATAAAACCTTAAAATTGTTTCTTTCTTAAGATTCCCTTCTAAACCAGCCTGTGTCCTTGTAAATTTGATCTGCCAGTACTGAAAACCATTCATGACAATCTCCAGCTAGCCTGATGATTGCTCCTACTTACAAGAAAACCTCCTTCCTGGTACAAGGTTAAATCAAATTCCACTAGCTTAGCATTGCTCAATTCCTACCTCATTTCAGAACAGAACAGAATTTTCTTCACAAATTACTGCTCCATGTCTGCTGGAAGACCTTCTGTACTTCTCCAGGCACAGTTTTGCTGAGAAGACTCTGCTCTGAAGATTCTTGTGCAACTGCACAGGAATTTATGGAATTGCCTTCAAGGAGGCACACAGTAAACAGAGCACTTCCCTTTCTGTTCTCAACACACAATTTACTAATGCCTTCCTTAAAAAAAAAAAAAATCGTTAAAAAAATCAATATGACCTATTGTAAACTTTTTCTTTTTAAAGTTGTGGATAGTTTTGGTTAAAACTTAAGAACACGGCTTCCACACTGACTTTCACACTGGAGTATGAAAAGGAAAAGGTCAACACAGCATTGAAAGATGCACTCACACCAGCAGAGAATGACAGAGGACACATACCAAGGGCAGCAGGCTCCAAAGGTCTCAGCATTCACCTGCCCAGGGTGCTCCCTGCCAGACACTAAGCTTTGATTGAAAGAAGATGACAATGACAGAGATGATTTAAGCAGGGTTTTCAAGTTTTACAGCTTTTATGGTCCGCATAAAATAACGGAGAGACCACTTAAAATTGCAAGAATATAAAACTGCTGAAGCTCAATTATGCAATAAGTTGAAATTATGAACTAAAAAAAAAATATATCTGTCGAAAGCCTCACATATTCTCAAAGACTGCCTGCCACAAAGTCTGTTGTTTCATCTCAGTGTTAAAAAGGATCAGGTTTAGGATCAAGCAATAATAATTCACACTGGTAGCAACTAGCAATCGATGCCTAAGTGCCTTGGTATTGCACTGTTTGGTATTTGAGGAGTGAGAGGAGAGACACCAGGTGATGGAACTGGCCTGATCCTGCCTGCTACTGGCTTAGAGGTCCCAAGCCACACAGTTCAGTACGTGGAGTACCACACTCCTTAAAGAGGTAAATCCTTTTTTATGAAACCCCTTTTTCTGCCCCCTTAAGCCAACAGCATAATTCTAGTCAGACTCTCAGGACAGGGCGTTCCTATGCAAGAACGCACTGTGTATTTTTACCTAAGCTAATACATAAAAATGACTCTTAAGGTTATCTTTTAGAGTCAGGCTTGGAAAATGTACTTTAGGAAATGATGACTGGACGGAGAATGCAAGTGAACTGAGAAAGTCCTATTACAAGCAAAGTTATTACTTACATCACCTATCCAGTTTGGGACCAGCACTCCTGCAGTTGGTGACAGGAATTTCACGGGCACTACCACACATTATCACCATGAGGGCTTTGCGGTGCTCTGCACACAGTAACTAATGCTTTCTTCCTTACAATGGCATTTTAGTGGCTTCTAAATGAAAACAAATTACGCACACGCACAAGCAACAAATGCAGACAGCATCTTCCCTGGTTCCTCCCTTCTCCCACATCAGAGAATGTTTTCAAGTCTGGAAAGCAATTATTTTCACCAGAAGCTACAAGGTCCTAGAAAGGCCAAGTTTTGTTCACTCTTGTCTCAAAGGTAGATGAGGTAGAAGCCTTCGGGGTCCCCTTAGCTACTGCAATTGCACAGTGGCCACTTGAAAGAACAAGAGCATCTGAAACGTGTTTGAGGTTGCCAACACGGTCTAGACTCTTAATGAGGATGGTGAAGCTCCAGAGGAAGTCCGGCTCGTTTTAGTCAATGAAATTAAGACGTGAATAAGAACAAAAAGGAAAAGCATGTCTGGAAAAAAAAAAAAAAAAGAGACACTATTTCCATTGCTCAGCTCAAAAGACTGACAATTAGAAAAGCTCTTGCAAAACGAGTCAAGAGCAGGAAGAGGCTGAAATATGATTTCCATTCTGAATTCTTTCCTATCACTGGAATTCTTATCAAAAGCAATGAACACTAAAAAAGGAAAAGAAAAAAAAAAAAAACAATATATACCAAAAACATCTCTCTCCATATTGAAAAAATCTGGTGTTTCCTTCCCCCTGCAGCAGCTTCTTTTTAGGATGCAATACAGCTAAGAACACTATAAACACAACAGATATCCCCAGGGGGAAAGAAATGCAAGTGTAGGACAGCTGGTACAGCACCAGTCAGGCTTTGTAAGGCGTTCCTACCAGTCTGGTACAACTCTCCTAGTAACACCAGCACCAAAAAAAACATGAAGTACACAGGACTTAATACTCCCTGCTCCATCAGAAATCAAGAGCAAAAGAAAGTAACTGAGGTCAGCATAAATGCAGTTTTATTTCTGCATGAATGCAAGTTTTACCTTTTAATCCACATATAAGCTCATTAGATGAAACAAAATACTTATGTGTGAGATTAATTCTGTAATAACCCCCACAAACAAAATCAGTTTCCAAATCACGCTGAGTTGTTTCTAATACTATTTTAAAGACATTACTAATGCAGAATGAGGTCCTCATCAATTTGGATGCAAAAGGATTTTTGAAGAGTTAGGGAGATACTCCTGTACACTTTCTCCATCACCTGGTTTCTTTTCAAGGAGGAGATGGGGCACCAACATTGACTGTTCGATTGAGTCATGGCAGAGAGAAAATGTCCTTTCCCTTGAGCTACCAGTTCACAAGTGAAGCTGAAGTACTGCCCACTTGCTTAGAGTTCAGCCATTGTCAGTAAACTATTTTGGTGTTTTCTTACTCCAAACAACTTCTGTTTCCGATGCGATCCAAAATGCATTCTCTCTTCCCCTTCATCTAACAATACCATTAAGCACTTCTGTAGCATTTGCCACATTAACAAGATGAAACTCGTGAGAACACAAAGGCTTTGTCAAACTATCCTGTTTGCAAGTGTATTTGCTAACTGTGCGCTAAGTTGCATTAGTCTTTTCACCTGGTTATTTCACATTATCTTCACAAAACCAAGAAACGCACCATGACTTATTTTGAGCTTTTTCTCCATGGTTACTTTTTCGTGCCAGACCAAAACACTGGGACAAAAATAGCACAATGCTTACTGCCACCGTAACATACACTGAATTTGTCATCACGAAAGCGATGACTGCAAGCTGCATTACTAAGCACGTCTAGATTGCACGTGTGTCTCCAGAAAACATACTGTACACAGTACTCCAGGATGCAGTCATTGTTAGCTCAGAGAGCAGCAAAGTTTTGATTTTTTCTTCCCCAGGAACAATGGTAAAATTGTTTAAACTACACCACATCAACTCGTACGCCTTTGGTAGCAACAGCAGAAGTACTTTCTTGCAGTGAAGCTTTTCTGTTTACAGCTAAACACGTACGCTCCTGCTGGTACAGCCTTCTAGCATCTACCACAACAGTACAGAAGCAGAACTGAAAGGCTCAGTGCTATGATCCCACCTGAACACACAAGACGCAGAGACTGGCTTGAACCCCCCCCGGGGTATAATTCTCACAGAGGTACTTCCCATTGTCTCCATATTCCTCGCTGTGCTGTGCTTGTGTGTGACCAGCTCTGCTATGTTCTGCTCCCAGCCCAAAGCCAGAGCTAAGTTACTTGCCTGACCCAACACTGGGCTTCAGAATCCTGAAACTTCCATTTTGAGAAGCTGCTTATGTACATTAGTGCATATATAAACACAAGGGAAAACGTTGTCTTAGCTCTGGTGATTATAAAGAAAATCCTTTAAATGCACCAGGACATTTATTTGCACAGCAAATCTATTATAATACAGTTAAGTCTTCTCAATAATCTAGCAATCTCTAGATAGAAGATCTGGATAATTTGGATAAAGCTAATCACCAAGCGTGACCCCAGTGAAGCACCTTAAATTATAGCCCAATATTCTCTTATTCACCTGTGGGGTGCTCAGGAGGCTGAGGTGTTTGCGTACCCAAGGACAGGAACAGAGAACTGCTTGAGCTGCAATAGGATCCGAAAAAGCAAGCCCCACCTCACACTGCATCAGAAGACATTCTGCCAGCCTGATATGAATAAAGGTGTACTCATACATTCTTTGAATAAAGACTGTGAGAAGTCTTACAGTCAAAATTAAAAATTATCACCATTGGCACAAACAAAAGCTATTCAACACTATGACACTGTCAATAAAACATCCAGAGTTGAGTTGGTATATCAGGATCTCAGGATTCCACTAGGTGATCTGCTTCAAAACACAACTTCCACCTCCCATGGGGCATAATAATCTGCAGCAGACTGTTCCTCTACACCAAATAGAGATTTCAAAGTTCAGAAGCCTCATTTAATATACCGTTAAACTAGCTGAGCTCCTTCTGAAGCCAGTTAAAATGAGGAAATAAAATCTTCATTAAAATAAAATTACCAGAGCGTGTGTTAAGCAACCTGAATTTCTCAGCTTGCAAAATAATCTTCTCCTTCGCCTTCCCTCTTCCCTGCCTTCCTCCTCCCTCAGCTGGCAGGCAGTCCTCTGGTGGAGCAAGAAGTGACGCTTCAGAGCTGTCAGGCAGAGGGGTAAGCTCCAAAACAAAGCTGAAGTCTAATTTTATACAATGCTATCGTTTTTACTTCCTCTATTGCTCCAAATGTAGCCATGTAGGGGGAAAAAAAAAAAAAAAAAATGGCAAAAGAAGAGACCAGGATCTTAGTACTATAATCATTAAGCAAACACCATTTTCACGTCAAGAAATAAAAGACATTACAAGCTCATCCTGCTTCCATTCCAACAAAAAAAAAAAAAAGCCTGGGTGAGTGCAGCCACTTTGCAGCCTGTGGGGCCCAGGAATCCCAAACGCTCTCCTTGGCCACCACACCACGAGTGACCTCAAAGCACTCTCCCCAGGAGCCTTTCCAAAGGCCTCTCTGCTGTTCCCACCTGTGGCCTCATAAATTTCAGGCTTGAGCACAACTGGCACGTTTTTAACGCTGCCTGAATGCTGCAGAGCAAGGTGCCTGTTTGAAGCACCAACAGCCCTGCATTACTCCCCGGGCTTTGAAGCACCACCCCCGAACAGAACAGCAGCACACACACTTTCAAGCAAGTTTTAAAAAGATGACATTTAAAAAAAAAAAAACAACACTATCACTCTTACAGCTGGGGAATGTGTAAGAAGAGAGTCCTGACGAGACTCTGCCATTGACTGGAAGCCCACAGCTCGCCGAGGGGGAAGCGAGGGCTGCTTTGCTGGCACGTTCCCATCCCCGTACCCACGGACAGCTTCTGGGATGTTAGAGTACTGCAGAGCAACATTCCTCACATCTGCACTTCCACTTCTGTTTTGTAAGGGAATAAAGTTTAAATGTATTCGATAGCATATGTAAACTACGGGCTAGATTTTGAGGACTTGTTGAACAATTTGTCACATTGGTTACGGGCCACCTAATGAATGCAGTGCAGAGAACCAGTACCAGGCTCCAGCTACAGAACCCAGCAGAGGAAGAAGTGCTGCCACTTGTCACTCACAGGGGTGGAAGAATTAAAATATAATTAAAAAAAAAAAAAGCTTAATTAATGAGTCACCTCCGTGACTGTTATTTCTGGCTCATTTTCTAACTGCTCCCAAATTTAAGTGAGTTCAGTCCCACAGGCTAGTATAAAATTTTGATTCAATTTATTGCCTTACTCCCATTTGGTTGAAGATAAGGCTCCTAAAACAAACAGAAGTCAAACACCTCTGCCCTCTGCACATCATGGTTATCAATACAATTTGAATTTAAACCCTACAGCCTTACTTCCATACACTGTGCTTGCAGAGGTTCAAACCCTAGTCTTTACTTTGAAAAAATAACTCAAATGTTAAGCTCTATAAATGCCACCTGTCTAATAATCTCTTTAGGCAATTGGAAGAAATTCAAAATTCCAAATTTAACTTCAGTTTCTCCATCACCTTTTCATGTAGACCAAGCCCAGCTTTGCTCAGTGTTATCAGCTCAGTCATCTGAGGTATTCTGAAACCACCTTTAATTGTTTCCAGCATTTTTTGTTGGATGAGATGCGTGCACTTGATCAAAGCTCTTCCCCACCGTTGCATAAGTTTTTGCCCTTTCACTACTTCATTTAAAGGTGGATTGGCTCAGAAGAAGATGCGCTTTAAAACAATTTAACATTTTTCCAGCAAGCTTTGGAATTCTAAGAAGGTTTAAAGTTTATTTTAACAACAAATTTAAAATATCAAGTTACCACATGAGTAACAGAACTGACTTTGGACTCATGCATCTCGGATCTCCCCCTCATTGCCTTTCTTCCCCCATATGGGAGGAAAAAATAACTTTTTTGGCTAGGCTGCAGTCATTCCTGTGCTGCCTGGCCACCAGCTTTCCCCCTCACCTTCAGCAAGAAGCATTAATCTGAGTTTGCCTTCCACCCAGCTACTGACAGGCTCTGCATCGCCAGGCACCTCCTATCTCCTTTGCTGCCTTTGCATTCGGCCAAAATTGGCCAATGAGTTCAAGAGCAACTGCAGAGAAATTAACAGACGGGCAGACTAATGGCATGCACAAAAAAACATACTCAAGATATTTTTATTTTTTCTTTACTTCTTTGCTTCACTCCATTACATCATTCCTTTCCTACCATGTCTTTTGCCCAAAGAACACGGGCCCTGCATTTTCAGCTGTACTGCCCTCCGCAGCTTCCCCATCCAGCTGTTACACAAGCCACATTCCAGAACTTTTTTGGGACATTAAATCATTCTCTATTCATATTTCTTCCATAACCCTGCCGTATTATTGCTGTCCTACAGCAATGTAGGAATTGTGATTTTCTCATCAGAAGTAACAAGGAAACTTGCAGTACTGGAGGCTAACGTGTTTAATACATTTCATTCCTCGTGTTAGTGTGAATCCTTTATAACTCCACAAACATCAAGAGTGATTAAGTCAAGAAGGGCCTGCAGCCCTATTCTTGTCAAAAATTACATGAGTGCAGGTGGAACAACAGACAAGTTTTTCTGATCATCATTCATTTTCCAACTGGTTAAACTCCACTTTTCCCTCCATTTTCCATCTGTCTATTAAAAAAAAAAAATGAAGAAAGCTTTTCTGTACAGAAAAACTCAAACTCACAAAATGTAGGCACAGCAACAGGTGCCACTGCATATAACATCTTGGAGCTGCATTTACAGTGCGAGAGGGCTTCGGTTCCTACCTCAGCAATCAGCAGATCAAGCATCTAGTATGGAAATTCAGAACAGAGAAGTACAGACTGGACAGATGCTACCAGCAGCAATGTGTTATATGCTTAAGAAAGGAGTACATCTGAAATCTCACCTGTTTCTAGAGTTCAGACAACTGAATTGTATTTTTAGACAGAGTATAAAAAGCACTGTGTAAAAGCACTACTGTAATGCCTGTCTAAAGGATCAACAGCCAGAAGCCAGGTGTCTGAATTTGTCCATATATAACGAGCAATTACTCGTGGCATGAAAGAGACTTGACATGATACTTAAATCTTCCTTAACACTGGAATTGAAAACCTTTTTATTTCTTAACCACAGGATAAAAGAAACTTTTTTATGACAAAAACAAACAGTATGCAAAACACAACTGTAGCACTGGTAAAGACCTGTTCTTCCTCAACTAGGAGCACTGCCCCATTCTATTTGCAGAGGAAGTCAACAGCTTCACCCTCTAGCCTCAAAATTTCAATTACACTGTGAACCCAGGGTAATTTTCTGTGGTTACCACTAAAGGGAAATGCACTGATTGCAGAAAACCACAGAATCAACACACTTAGCACCGCAGGGATGGTATCTAAGTAGATCTTGGTAATAATGTGTCGCCTAGAATTATGTTTTTAAACCTCACTTTGCTGGCATAACAACTCATCCATCCAAAATTCTGGAATAAAAAGTTCAGTATACCCTTGGAAAGCTGAGATGAGCAGAGCGATGCATCTTCTCTCAACACAACATGCAAGAGCACAAGTAGGCAGCATCTTACAAACAGAAGTTTGCTTGTATTAGCACTTTAACTAAAACACATGGAATTCATCAGCATAAAAACTATTTAATGATAAACAAACTTCACTTACAAAATGACCTCTGAAACCAACACAAAAAAACCTACACAATTCATGCAGGGCTTGTATGGCAGGCCTGGCCCACCTAGCAGCTTGCTGCTTATGAGGGGAAAAAAGGGGAAGGAAGGAGGTCCTGTGCTCTGCCACATCTCATCACGCAATACCGCACCTCTCACTGATTTTGAGCTTGCCTGACACTTCAGCCAGCCACTTCAGCCTTGCAAACAACGGGTCTCTATGGGAAGGACATCTGAGCATCCTTTGGCTTTTGGAGAGAAAGCACACTGCAGCACGAGAGCAGAAACCAGTGCAACAGCAGCAAGGTGAGTGGCCCCCAGGTCTTGAGGAGCCAGAGCCTCCTCAGAATAACGCTGGAGACACAACCAGGCCTCAGAGTAGGGGGAAGAAAAGTTTCCTAGGGTCTAGAGAAAACTGGTCCCTGAGCAGTTCATAAAGACAAATATATAAATAAATGAAAGCCTCACCTGAAACTAATTCCAGAAGCAAGGACCCACTCTGTTCCAGTCAGTGCAGAGAATGGTTGACAACTTCTAATTCCATCTAATGATTTTTTCTGATCAACTTTGTGAATGGGAGAACGGGAGAAGAGTATGTAAAATCCTACTTTGAGTGTAAACATAATTTGGGGTGACCACTGTTGGCAGAGCTGTACCAAAACTCTGGCCAGCAGGGCTCCACCACGCTACGCTGGGAGTCATAACCCCGCTCCAACCCTGCTGACAAACATGCATGTGGCTTCACTGTTATTTGGAAACCAGTCATAGCAGTCATGGAAGTGATCTCACTAATAAAATGAAGGAAAAGCATGGTATCTGTGGCACAAAGGCCTAAATCATGCATAACCCCACCATCACCACTTACCATTCTTAGAAGCACATCGATCTCAGAATCATCTTTTCTACTGCTTATTCCTGAGATATTCCCCAAATTTCCAGAAGAGAAAGATAGACACTAAAAATGTAAAGCACAATGAGGCGATTCTCCCACATAAGGTTAAATAAATAAAAATAATCCTCTAGGAAGCAGGTTCACGCCTTCACTTTATTTGAGCACTGATTCTGCAAACAAGTAGTTAAATACAGGAGCTACACAGGCAAGATAACTCTCAGCTGAGAAAGTCAACTGGATTCTCATTTTGCTTATCAGAACTTCACCCTCTGAGGTGAGGTGATAAGGAGAAGCCATAAATGGGATGTGATCACCACGCCAGTCAAAACTCAGGCTGGAAGAAAAGCCATCTCCTCCTTGGTCCTCGCACTGAACTCCTAGAAGACAGTCTTAATCCCGAGATGAATCATCTGTGGGGGTTTTCCTCCTATCCCTGGAACACCTTCATCTCCGAAATAGATGCCACCCACACTAGCCCAAAACAGCACAACTCTGCTGAACTTCGTCTCAGAAAGCAGCACACGGGTGGGCCTCAGAAAGATGTCAAACTGCAGAGGATACGAGAACGTGGCGTTTTGTGGTCAATCTATTTTTTTAACATGTTAAAAGAACTCTACAGGCTTGGACAGCAGCACTTTCCTGGCTGAAACATATACAGAAACACCTAGTTTTTATTTGAGAATATATGCCAGTGATTTTATTTTATTTTTTTTTACCATGTAACAGAAGGTTGTTTAGAGGAAGAAAATCACTGTCAGCGGAGGGACAAGCCTGACGAGTGCCAAGCAGACATGGGATTATAGCGACGTGCTTTGAAGATGACGGAGTGCGAGAGGTATGAACAACAAACACAACCAACAGCACCACTGTGCTGAGCAGGTAGAGCACGAGAAATACACCGCCAGTGCTGCCCACAGCAGCCGTGTGCACTCTTGTTTTCCTTCGTTGAATTGTTTCCTCCATCCCCTCCAGAGCTTCCGAAGCAGCATGCAGTACCACAGCCTCTCTCAAGTCTTTTACCCATTTAAAAAGATAATTAATTCTTCGCCACACATGGAAAGAAGCTCCAGCAATGCAGGAAAGTAACTGGTCAGAAGGAAGAGCAGAGGATGAGTAAGGGGACAGAGGGTGCCAGTCATCTGCATTTTTAGGCTACTCAGCACAGGTGGTTGAAGATTTTTTTTATAATTATTTTTTAGTCAAAAAACTGTGGGCTACAATGCAAAACTAATGAGAAAGGTAAAAATCTCACCCTTAGAGCAAATATGAAATAGGTACAGTAGCACTTGAAATCTCAAATTCCTAATAATTACATTTTTCTTACAGGTTTCTATTTTTAGTGAGATATAAACAAGTCTTTAACTAACAAAAACCTAATCAAGACTGACTCAAACAACGTAAACCAGAAATTCAGGTGCACAAAGCCAGGAAGCAGCACATAAAACAACCTGCAGCAGTATGCTTCAAAAAACTCAAACACTATTCACCCACCATCAAATTTCCTACGAGCGAAAAAACACACCACTCAAAATGCTATTACAATACTGCAGGTATTTTAAGTGAGCTATATGCTAAGTCTAAAGCTAACGTGACAGTGAAACCTAATGAAATTAGTTTCAGGAAAAAACATACCATTTTAACAAGCACATCCTAGATCACTCACAATCCATCAGACTTCTGTCAGCGTGTGGCAGAATACTAATATTACATCCAGAAATCCTACAAAATAAGCTACTGATTTCTTTTTGAATGTTGGGAGTTTTCAAAGAAAAACTTCCACAGCTGAATGTGTGGAATACAAGAAAAAATACATGCAGCAGAAACCTCTGAACAGGCAAGATGTTTGCAGTGGAAAACTATAGGTACTACGTAATAAACAGCAAGTCACAAATTCAATTCCAAGTTGCTTACCTTTCAGCAGAAAGTAGGTCTTGATCCTTAAAAAAAAAAATCACTTCTTGTCATATGAAGTTCACATTATAACTTAGGCATGCCTTCTGTGAATCCTACCACAGAGCTGGCACGCACACTGCGACCTATCAATCATGAAACTACTACACACACGCTAAGCTCCTCATTATATAAGTGAGAGTAGTAGGACTGTGCAAAAACACCCAGAACTGGACAAGCGGCTCTCTTCTGGAGCTTTTCGTGTTCATTTTTACTATGTCTGTAAAAGCATGGTATATTGGCTAGCACTGTCCTTCAAGGGAGATTTATTTATTCTTTAATTACTATGTTGCTGCTTCAGATCAACTGGCAGAAGTCCCAAAATCTATAAAGGTAGGGGAGTGTTTGTACAGAATATCATGTCAAACAGCCACACAAGACATGCACACCGCTAACATGCAGCAAGAGCTGAAGAGATGGCAAAATTCAACTCATTACTTCCAATCAGATTTTGAATACGCAACAGGCATAAAACAGTAACTAAAAGTTACTGCATAGCAGGAATGCAAGTTGCCGTTTCAGTTTTATTTAATAGTCCTTTACCAAGCCTCCTTGCTGATTTCCTTACTAATTTTATATTCTGGCATTTAAATTTTGTTATATGACGAAAAAGATTAATGCTCTAATGCAACTTCCTCTTCTCAGAATTTAATTCCCCTGTGTGAGTTCCTGGTCAACAACCTCTAAGGGCAGTTCCTATTTTGCTTTGTACAAAAAAACAATTCAGAATGAATTCGTAAAAACGTCATAAAAATACGCTGGAAAATGATTTTAGTTGTAGAGCCTGGGATCTCAGTCCCAGCGTTGTCCCGTGTCAAATGCCAACCTAAGCAAGCCGAACAAAAGCATCTTTGCCAAGAGGCTGGCCAAACTGACGAGGAGAGCACTGGACTATGGCCAACAGGGACAGGAGATGACTTGCATGGATGTCCTCCTCCAAGCTCAGAACAGCCCATACCAACCTGCAGGAAATAAAGGACGCCTGCCTTGATGAACAAGGAGCTTCTGGCTGAACTCAAATGAAAGAAAGAGGCATACAAAGAGCTGAAATGAGACCCAGCTGATCCAGAAGAAAGGCTGAGACACTGGCTGAACACACAGCGATGGACTTAAGGATAGCAAAGTCCACCTGGAGTTGAATCTGGAAGGAACCTGAAGGGCAACAAGAAAGGTTTCCAAGCACGTGAAGGACAAGAAGGTGGATTTACGAGTGGGAAATCATGCTTAACCAACCTGACAGCGATTTGCAAGATGACTGGCTTGGTGCAAGAGGGCAGAGCAGTGGATGTTGTTTATCTCCACTTCAGAGCAGCTTTTGACACCGCCTCCCAGAAACAACCAGATGAAGTCCAGGCTAGATAAATGAACAGTGACTGGACTGAAAACTGGCTGAACCGCCAGGCTGAAGGGGCTGTGACCAACAGCAAGAGGCCCAGCCAGAGGCCAACCTCTAGTGGCATGCCCCAGAGGCCGATACTGGGGCCAAGACTGTTTAATCTCTTCTCTGATGACCTGGACCATCACGCAGAGCGTGCCCTCTGCAGATGATACCCAAGTGGGAGGAGAGGCTGATGCACCAGCTGGGTATGCTGCCGTTCAGGTGGATGGCGACAGGCTAGAGAAACAGGCAAACCAGAACCTCATGAAACTCAAAGGGAAATATCAGGTCCTACACTTTGGGAGGAATAACCCCCAAGCACCAGCATGAGGCTGGAAAACAGCCTCACATAAAAAAAAGGTCCTGGGGCTCCTAATGGTCAACAGGTTGAACATGGTTCACCGATATGCCCTCACAGTGAAGGAGGCCCACAACCTCCTGGACCCAAAGAGAATATAGCCACCACATGGAGGGAAGCAGCTCTTCCCTTCCACTCGGCCCTAAGATCACATCTGTAGCACTGTGTCCAATTCTTGTGTCCTCCCAGTACAGGACTGGTGTGGACATAGCAAAATGAGTGGAGTGAGTGGCCATGAAGATAATTAAAGGACTGAAGGCACCTGTCACATGAGAAAAGGCTGAGAGCTGGAGTTGTTTTAGCCTAGAGAGGCCTGGTGGACAAAGAGGGAATTTATCCCTGTGTAAAAATACCTGAGGAGGTGGGGGGATAGCAAAGAATGAGGAGGCAGTGGTGCCAACTGACGTGACAAGAGGCAGCGGGTGGCCTGAAACACAGGAAATCCCACATAAAGAAAAACTTTTACCATAAGGCTAATTGAACATTGGAAGAAGCTGCCCCGAGAGGCTGGGGAGCCTCCATTCTGAGACAAAAGCAGGCGGTACACAGCCCTAAAGACCATGCTCCAGCTGCCAATGCTTTGAGCCAAAGGTTCATCCAAATGATCTGTAGAAGCACCTTCCAACCTCAGAGATTTAATGATTCTGGGAAAGTTGTTTTTAATTCCAGATTTTATTTCCAATGGTGTGAATGCATTATGCAACAGCTGCTACACACGCGGTAGCTACAGCCAAAATCAGGTTCAGACTTGGTTGTTGTTTTTTTTTTTTTTGCCGTTATGTTCTGGTTCGTATCTCTAACAGACTGTTCATGTACAATGCAGTTTCCCTGATAATATGCAGTGTAAAGGTGTATTCTTCTTTGTCACCCTCATCTAGTTTTACCAGAAGTATGCTATTCATACAAGTGTCACCCCTTTCTCAAGCTTCTGGCTTCAGCAATCGCTTGCAGGATCTGCAGTTGCAACATACAACCACGTGTGTCCAGAGATGGGAGGAGGAAGCAGAGGAGAAAACTCACTCTGATACTGATCTCAGAGAGCCAGAAGCTCTTGAGTCACAAAAAGCTCTAGTACCAAGAACTAACTGCATCAGGTGTGACAGTGGTTTCCAGGCTCCAAATTTATAAGAAGGCTTTTCAACAAGGTGTATTCTCACAGTAATACAACTCATTATTCACACACCAACAGGAGATGGGAAAAAATGCACTGAATATTTAGAGATGGCTATAAAGAGCTGCAAAAGGATTACACAACTGAAGGACAGATAAAATGCAGTAGCAATAAAAAACCCTAAAAGCAGTATTTCCTAACACAGCATTACTACATTCTTACTGCTTTCCCAACTCAGTGTTTAGGTAGCACATAGAACCCACTGTTGTTTCCAGATGAGATATCTATACCCTTTGCACACAAGGCTTCTGTAAGATTCATTTACCAAATATCAGATTTTCGCTTTGTTAAAATTGAAAAAAAAAAACAGAGAAGAGGTAATTGTCTTAAAACAGGCAGATTTTGTTGATGCTGGAAGGAGACACCAGATTAAATATGATTTGAGGAAACATCTACAGCTCCTCCAAGTTGCAGACGTTCAAAAAAGCAGTCCTTATTCCTTCTAGACTTCCTATAAAGGGGAGAAGAAAAAAACTAGTCTTTTTAAAGGTGGCTGCTTGCAGGATTGTATCAACTCTTCCATCCTGAAACAAACTCATCTACTCTACAGCTTCTTCAGATAATTTCCTACTGCTCCTCCCCCCCCTTCAAAAAAAAAAAACTCCACATTTTCAGAGTTTTTTTTTCTGTAGCTAACCTCACACCAGGTTTTAGATAGCTTATGTAGCTTTAGAGTATAAAAATAAAGAAAACTTGTAGTCGAAGCCACTATGATGTAGGCTTCGCTATGAAAAAATATCTTTAGATGCCTAGGGTAGCTGTACTTAAATCTAGCACTCGTTCCCTGTAAACAAGGCTCGCACAAAGTATATTCTAGCACACAACACAAAAAAGCAGTCAGCTTTATTTAAAGAAAAGTAACAGAACAGGCACAACTGGTTTTCTCAGGAATTAAGTTTTTTATTTCCAAAAGCCCATTTATTAGAACTGCTGATCCAAAGCCTGCTGAAATCCATAAGAATCTTCAGTTGAAAGGACTTACACTTTTTATTTGATGAAGTAATATAGAAGGAACAACATCATTTTCACTTATTTCAGCATCTTAAATTAATTTTCAAATACTTTTTTCCCCTCCAATTTTAAGGAATTTTTATTAATATAAAGCACCACATGAGGTTTTCCTACCCATACATTTTCACAAACATCTGAAATCATCCATACTTAAGAATCAAAAAAAAGTATTCTGGACTGCAAACGTTTTAAGGCAATAAATATGATTGAACGTCTGGGAACTGGATGGAACTCCAAGTACAGAACGCCCTAATGGAACAGTAAAGCCTCCACTACCACTGGTAACAGCAGTACGTAAAATAACCTAACAGTGAAGAAGCAGGGTTGTAAAAGTAAAAGCAGCCCAGAAAGGCTTTACTATAGAGTAAATATTAATTGGAAAATATTTCTGTAGTGAAAATGTAGTGACATTCGAGAAGACAACTAGTCCTATTCCTTTCCCAAAGGAGGGAAGGAGGAAGAAACCAAGTTCCTCAAAGAGAGGATGGTGTTAGGGGTTAAATACAAGACAAGAACTACCACCTCTCTGCTCCTCATGGCTTGGAAAGCTTAGTAATCCTCATTTGAGAATATATTTTTGTAATTCCTGCGTTCTTGCTCACCAAGTAGGCAAGACAAGAGCCTTCCAAGGAGCGAAAGCTCATGGCATCCTGGGCCCTAAGGAGCAAAGAGAAATCTGCCAGGCCAGATTATCTAAGGGGGGAAGCAACCACAGCATTAACTGAACTTAAGGTCAAGTCACTCCCACAAATCCTGTTCTTAATCTCACACATAATGCCTTTCCATCAACTCATCCGGTGGCATTAATGGCTTGAGTTAAAAACACTTTGAAACATGATGATTCACCCTCTTGGCACTATCCAAAAGGAGACAGACATCACAGTGCTTCACCTCCCTCACAGCAGACACACAACATTACATATAAAATTCTGTTTCCAAACTTCTGGTTCCCACTCCCGAGTTGACAAAGAGCCTGGAGACAACCGCTACATCACCCACTGATGTTGCATCACCCACAGACCAAGCGATGGACAACTGGCCACGAGATGGACGAAAAGGTTAACACATTGAAGGAAGTGTGGGAGGAATCTTCTTCCCAAATAAACACCCACCAGATAATGCAAAAAACAAGCATCAAAACAGTCTGAGAGATCAGTCTTGAATTGAAGAGATCTCTTCCAGAATTTTTGGCATTTAGGTTTACACAATTCCCCAATTCAATTTAAATAAGGGAAAAATGATTGCCTGCATACATGTTTACCGGGGAGAACTGTTTACCCTGTCCACACCTTGCTGACTAACCACCTCGCACCACCACTGTCTCTGCTCACTCACCTTGAAGAATTCAGTTGCTGAGAGCCATGAATCACTAATTACAGGAGCAGAAACCATCTTCACCCTAGAAGCCTTTAAACATTTTAGGCTTCAAATACAAACATTTAGCCTGAATAATAGCAGCATGGGTTGGGGGGCACAGGGTGGACTGTCGCTCTGCCTACCCACAAAAGACAAAAAGTCCACCTCAACAAAACCATTTTGTGGTTTCATTCACCTCATTTCATAGTCCTTTTGGTAAGTGATTAACCCCTTAATCTTCTTGAGAACTGCTTTTAAGGATTGGTGAAGGGGAGAAGTTGCTTTTTGCTTCTGCCTCTGGTATATTCTATAGCTGCACATCAGCAGCCCTGGAAGCTCTGTAGGTTGCTGAACAGTCCCTCGAAGAGCCTCTTCTTTCCTTCAGCTGGTAACCACAGACATGGAGTGGAAGAGGAGCACAGGAAACTCTCCTACAGCAGTCAGCAGACCCAACTGCCTAAAGACCCTTCACTGAATGGAGTTCTCCACTGGCTCCTAGGGATCTACTGGGCTTGCCGCTGCAGAACTTGCAAGACGTGGAATCAAGAATAAACTTTTGCAATGTAATGCAGCCCAGTAAAAGTAATGCAGAAAACAGACAAAAAATACTGGCATGATCGTAAGCAAACAGGAAAGAAACACGAAAACTACAACAACATGCTTAACTTCTGCGTACAAGCCACGCCATCACCTTGCTTTCTCTTGAAGCTGGGAGAGGCTGGAGGAACAGATAGGGCGAACACGCAAGCAGGCAATTAGGCATTTCGTTTTAACTACTACAGCCTGGGGAACGTTAGACACACATGGTGTAACAAGAATTAATAGTAACTTTTACAAAAACGAACAAAAGCACGGACTAAGTTTGCTATCTAGCCTGAGCCTTTAAGAATCAAAAATAGGTCAAAATCCCAAACATTTGAAAAGCTGCATTTCCTGTTGCTAACAGCAAACAGCCACCGTGCTTCAGCTTAGTACGGAACCACAGTCTCAAGGCCTGAACACGGGAGGAATTGTGATAAGCTACCATGGAACTGGCATCAGAAGATACGATAACACCTGTAGATCAGATCAAAGGTCCACCCAGCCTGTCTGCAGTGGTGGCCAACGCAGACAGTTGCAGACGATTAGGGAAGAACCCAAGAGCAAGCACCACTAAAAAATTCTCCCAGCTTCGATTATTTACAAATCCCTAATTCATTCCGCTACCAGGTGATTTAGAAACTCTCAAAGTATTGCTTTTCTAAAAAAAAATATCCTGGCTATCCTTCAGTTTACATAGACACCTTTAGCTTCCAAAATATTACGGTGAATAGTAACATGCTTAAATAACTGTTACGCATAAGGGCTATCATCTTTCGCCTGTTCTCACTCCATCACACTCATCTGACACCCCCAAGTTCTTGTATAGATAGTGAAAAGCTGGCCCACATAAATTCAAGAGAGGTCAAGAACGCCACAACACAGCATCCCTGAATATCCCGAGTTGGCAGGGACCCACAAGGGTCCAACTCCTGGCTCCACAGGACCACCCCAAAACCAGACCCTGTGTCTGAGAGCGTTGTCCAAATGCTTCTTGAGCTCCAGCAGCTCGGTGCCATGACTGCTACCCTGGACAGCCTGTTCCAGTGCCCGACCACCCTCTTGGCAAAGATCCTTCTCCTGACATCTCAAGCTCTCTCTCCAGTTCCAGTTCTTTCCCAAACTGTGAAGTCCTGGCTTCCTTAATTGTTTTTGGTGAACAGGTAACTCCATGTGCTCAATTATCATTGCTGCCCTTTGTCTTGAGGCGCTTCTGGTTGTACTGTTATTCCTGAGATGGAGAAAAATGGAGAGGGAAGCCACAGAACAAACCTAGACACACCAACTCCAAGTGTATGGACAAAGTCTATGTCTGTACAAAGGCAAACACTAAAATAAGCACTTTCCTTTCCCACTGTCATTCACCTCGTGAAAACAGCAGAAAGCTACCAGGCCCTCTTAGCCATACAGCTGAATCATTCTCAGTCAAAATGCAAACAGAGAGCAAACTATTCAAAACCACCTGTAAAGTCATAAAGAACAGCTAAAGGGCATGGGCTCTGAACTGCTGCTAGCGCTGGCCTGTATCCATTATACAACGCTGTTTTGTAATACTTCATACAGAGAAAGCCTTTGTTCCACAACTGAGCTGCAAGGACCATTTTGGTCAGGTATGGAGTTCTTAAAATAATAATCAACATTTTTTATTTATTTTAAATGAGAACAAAAGAGATGCAATTAAGGAGCTTGCAAGATTACTTCCATGACATCAGGATCAGAACACCAGTCCACCAAGCTATTTATGGCTGCTGAATTACTCCAGCTTCTGATTCTAGCACAGACTGCTAGAAACATTGAAGATCATCCACACAAACTTGTTTCTATGTTCTAGCTTTCCTCCCAATGCCAATTTGTAGAGACAAGACACTTTGACCTCCTAGGACCAGTACAACAGCCATTCATTCTTACTTTCTTAAGGTCAGGAAGGAAATCACATTCAAATCCCACCTCACAGGTAGTCCCAAAACTTCTCTAACAAATTTAAATAATAAATAAAAAAAACACCAGACGGTATTCAGACCAAACCCATACAAAAACAGGGCAAAGTACACAGGCTGGAGCAGGAGGCCTGTAAAATTGCCATGAGAATTGATTACTCCAGGCGAAGTTTACTTACTCACCTTTTACCATGGTGACTGAGGATAATAAAATTTTAAAACGCATGCAAGAAGGGACAAGTAGGATTTTACAACCATTGATGAATAAGAAATGTTTGTGGCTACACATGGGAATGCTTTTCACCATAATCATGGGCTCGCTATTAAAGTTACATCAAAATTGGAAAGCTGAGGAGAAAAGCACAGCAACAAAAACAAAGCATGAACTGCAAGGAGACTGCCTGCTGCTACGTGAACACTGAGGCATTCCTCCCTAACTTAACCCTAATCAGATCTTTATCTTAAAGAAAAAAAAACACAGGTCAGAACTTAAAGGGTAGTAAGAGCCACCTGCTTGAAGTGCACATACTAGATCTGCTGCTTCTTTTGCTGGCCCAAACAACAACAAAATGTTTTGGCTCTCAATTCTTGCATCATAAGGAAATTCGATGGTTCTGCATACCCATGCAAGCACTGAATGAACCCTGGCCTTTTAAAATAGTCTAATCCCAAGGACATTCAAGTTTAAACATGCCTAAACTACAACAGACCCGAAGTTTAATTAAAGAATTGTGTTAAAATATCACCCACGTTTCTTAGGAAATCAACCACTTCCACATTTCATTACAGCAGGGCAGTGCTTGGACGAGCACAATGTTTTCCTCAAAAGTTGAATTGCACTGAAGTTTTGAGATGAACGTTACTTTTGTTTCATAAACTAGTTTTTCAACTATAACTCCTCAACACAGCACATGGAAAGTTTTAATTAACTGTAGTTCTCACAGCTGAGAAGTCTGTCCCAATACCATAAACATATCATTGTGTAGACTGCATCTGTCACAAGCCAAATAATCCGTACGGGATTTTGGAGAGTTTAATTGTTCTCCTTGAGCTCGTCCCAGGGTCAGAACAGGCAGCACCCATGACACCTATTCACATCCAATGTTAAATCTCGTAGGAAATTTATCTGTATTTTAACCCCTTCTGCCCTCACACTTAAAAAGTAAGCAGAAATTTGAAGTAGAGGGCTATTGGTATGTTCAACACTATTGTCAAGATGATTTAAGCAACATTGTTTTTGTTTTGTGTTTTGTTTTTTTAATTCCCCAAGAGTTTACATCCTCTGAGATTCTCAGCTTCTTAATACTTCCTAATAAAGTCCCATATACTTCAAAGAAAAACTAGAATATAAGAAAGGACAATAAAATAGTTTCTTAAAGGGCGAGTGATTGTCATTTAAATGTAAATAGGGAATAGTACTCCGTTAAAAGTACATGAAGTATACAAAGACATAACTAGGAGGGCACACTACCACTCCCATCAGTAAAAACACAAGATCACTTCAGAAACAAGCTCACATTTCTCCTTTCAACTGATTGGTACCAACTACAACCATTACTCATAAGTGTTTAACATCTCTCTTCTCAGTAAGATTTAAAGCTCTCTATTTTATTTCTCTTTCCTGTCCTTCCAAGCAGAAAAACAGCGCAAACCTCAAAATTAAAAATAAGGAAGATTAGGTCATCTAGGCAGCCCATTGATGTCAGCGCAAGACCGTTCCCTACAGTGTATTTGCTGTGCTTAATGCATTCCATACAGTGTGTCCTAACACATTATGCAAATGACACTTACATAAAAGAAAATCGTCTATCTCAAAGCGCACCCCTCCGCCAACAGCCGATCTGTAATTAGCCATGGCCCCTAAGGAGGCACCTCATTCACTGGGAGCAAAGCAGCAGCTGCTGGCAGAAGGAAATCAGGAAAAATTCAAACAAAAATAAGCCCACAACCTGCGCTCCCAAAGGTAGATGCTCACGGTGGCAAGCCAGAGTCAAAATCTATGAACAGCTGTCTGTATTTTTCCAGAATGCCCACACAGCACCTTTCATGCTCAGCACCAAATATTTACTATCACGATCTGTATCAGGCTCTCTCAAACACTGTGATGTTCAGAGAGCTACAATTACAGCTCGCTGAGCTCTGCTCATAAACACCTTCTGAACTGCAAGTTTTTGTGCAAAAATCAACGAAAAATATAAAGCAGCAACACCTCCCACTGAACACAATTCATTGATGACATTCAAAACTATAATAACGCATCTTTCTGAATTAGTATACCCTATCTCCACAATATAAAGAGACTCAAAGAGCAAAGCACATAGCTTTGCCTAGTTCCTACTTTCCTATCAGCAAGTGACCCAGTCTCTAAGCTCTTATCATCATTTTCCCAGATGAGATTGATTCAAGACTACCAGCAGCAATAAAACAGGACATTCAAAATTGTTTCACCATTACTAAAACAAGAAGATAAACAACAACTCTGGGAGTAGCTAGAGTTCCCATGTAAAGAAAGTAAGAGAAAAATGCATTTCACCCGGTTTAAAAGCAACACAAAAGGCAAAAACACAACAGAGGAAGCCTCCCAGCTGAGAAGTCTCAAACTATTTAAGAACCACAAACATAAAACAGCTTATCCCACCTTGCAACCAGAAGATTAAAAGAATTCTTTCTTTTGGCACTTTTAGGTTTACAAGACGTGTCGAACTTCTGCTATGAACACAGTCGAAGCCTTTTTGATGTTGCTGTTCCCACCCATCACCTGGGCTTATGCTCCTGCTGCATACACCTACTGCTGAGTGATGGGGAAAAAATACCAGGACTCCACAACAATACTGAAAGTGTCAAGACAAGAAAGGAGTTGGACAGGAGATACACACTATTTACAATAACCTGCACTCTGTGTAAATAAACAGGTGAAGTGTGACATGATTATCCCCATTCATCCACCGATCTGACCAGACAGCTCTCATTCACTGTTTATCTATTATGCTTGGCACATGTTATTTAGTACATATATTACCTATTATGGGAGGCAGACGAACTCTTCCTCTATAGCAAGGCACTAAATTCAAGGATTTGATGAGATCACAGGATCTGATGTCTCTACAACGGAGGAGTCATAGCTAACAGCTCATCAGCCTGACGTCTGCAGTCCTGTCCATTAACACACAGCTTCAGTGCCAGCTACGAAGCCCCGCCATTTACAGCACAGCTAAGCCAGGCCTTTTAGAAACAATGACCCCTTATTAACAACAGGAAATAAATCCCTTTTCATTTAACATCATTTCCTAAGTTTTTATATTCTGCTTCCTAGCCTCTGCAATTTAACGTACAAACAACGGCAATGAAGAACACAAAACCACTGAATGCCAGAATAGCTTCATTTTTCTCCATCTTCCAGTTGTTAAAGAAAAAAATAAGATCAGCATCAAGCACCAGGATATATTGCTAACAGGTTAACCAAACACCACAATGCAAGTTTCCTCAGGAAAAGATACAGAAAGTTTTTCTTTTTATAGTGCCCACAGGTTGCACACACTCATGTTCTCATCACCATCTACACAGCACCATACGCCTGCATTCACAAATTTAAAACTCAGCTTTTACTCTTTGCAGAGCCAATGCTCTTCTGCTGAGCTACGTTTTAGTCATCCACCTACAGGAAGACGTTTTTGTACATCCAAGTAGTACAAGACCATAAATGCCTAAAGTGCAGAAGTGTCATGAGATGCCTTCTCTTCCCCAACAGTCCGCTCAGTTGGTTTTGGTGTATGCAAGTAAATAGCACAGACCAGAAATAATACATCAGAAGTAGAGATGTTTTTTCCACATTCAGTTTAATGATAGGAATTTTGTTAAAGTGCTTATAGAAGGAAAAAGCTCAGATAGGTGTTGTGATGTTTGCTACAGCTGCTGAAGAGAAACATTTTAGGGACAGCTCACCTTAATGCTTTTATAAGTTATTTGGACACAGGACTTAAATATACACTAAGTTTACAGATGACGCTAAATTAGCTGTTGACTAAGAAGGAGCTGTTGACTCCTTCAAGGGTAGAGAGGCCTTTCAGAGATCTTGACAAATTAGAGGGCTGGGTAATCAGTAATCTCCAACCACATGGAATTTAACGAGAGCAAATGCTAGATTTTGCATCTGGGACAGGGTAGCCCTGGCTGTACGCACAGACTGGGGGTGAGAGGCTGGAGAGCAGCCCTGTGGAAAGGGGCCTGGGGGCTGTGCTGGAGGCCAGCTGGCCACGAGCCAGCCGTGTGCCCTGGGGTGCACCAGGGAGGGCATAAAGCTGGCAGAGAGCCTCCACGGGAGGGCTACAAAGATGGCAAAGGATCTAGAGGAGAAGACATGTGAGGGGCCTGGGTTTGCTCAGCCCCGAGCAGAACAGGCTGAGGAGAGGCCTCATGGCGGCCTGCAGCTCCCTCACGAGGGGAGCGGAGGGGCAGGCGCTGAGCTCTGCTCTCTGGGGACAGCGACAGGACCCGAGGGGACGGCATGGAGCTGGGACAGGGGAGGGTCAGGCTGGGGGTTAGGGAAAGGGTCTGCACCCAGAGGGTGGTCAGGCACTGGGACAGGCTGCCCAGGGCAGTGGTCACGGCACCGAGCTGCCAGAGTTCAAGAAGCATTTGGACAATGCTCTCAGACACAGGGTCTGGTTTTGGGGTGGTCCTGTGTGGAGCCAGGAGCTGGACTCCATGATCCTTGTGGGTCCCTGCCAACTCAGGATATTCTGTGATTTACCCTACAGAACATACACTGCATACAGTAAACACACTTATTCTGAACTGATACAGCTCAAAGCATTCTTCAATCCATCAGGCTTCTCTTACAAAAACTCTTGTTTTTCAAGCAATTATCTAAGTGGTGCAATCAGCAAAGGCATCTTTTCGAGTAGAAGAAAGTCACTTTCACAAAAGCATCAGACACATCTACATTTGAAGGCACATCCCTTCCTCTACTTGAAGAAAATTAACTGTTTACTGCTTTATGTTGTCACTTACCAGATACATTCTGGTTGAACCTCATTATACATCATGGCAATGCCTCTACTCATCAAGCACAGAGGAGTACTGGTCTCCAAAGGTACTGACTTCCAGAGCAGCTTACACATTTGCAGGCATAATTATGTAAAGACTGAAACACAGAACCTAACTACAGCCTCCCAGCGCTTGTGCTCCTCCAGCAGAGACACTTAACACCTGGGTGTCGCCACTCTGAGCCTACCAATGCCATCCCAACCAGGCTGCTAAAATAGCAAGCACAGTCTACTAATTATTGTTAGTGAAAATGCCAATCATTTTCTATTTTTACTGTCATCATTGCCCTTCTCTGGTTCCTGACCCTTCCAGTTTATGCAGTTGTGTTCTCTCTGATAAGGAGTACAAGAAAAAATATTGTGGGGTTTTCTCCCCCTTTCTTTTTAACCACAAATACTGAATTCGTAAAAATACTAAAGAAACTAACTTTTCTTTTACTGAAGCCTATGGAAATGTACTCCCTAATTACTGCCAAATGCAAAAACTCACTGGAATCTCTAAAGACAGTCTACTATGCCTAACAATTTATCTGTTAAGCAAAATAAATAAATAAATAAAAGATACAAAAAAGACATCATGCTCCAAATTTCTTTGCAGTATTAGATGCTTCCAATAACAAAAATCTAAACGTGCATGTGCTCTGAGTTCCAACAGAAAAAAAAATATCAAAAACTCTAATAAATTTTATTTCACAAAAGTATTTTAGTGTTCATAAGTGGACAAAACTATTGTTTACCATAAAAATAACCTTTTAAAAGCTACAAACATTGAGAAGTGTTTAAATGTTGGATAAAAAAATATGAACCACAATTTCATCTTAATACAGATAACAGCAAGCTACACCACAAACTGATTTAGTAATTCTTTTGAAGTAAATGCAAAACAGTGGGAACAGAAAACCAAAAAGAGCACTTTTTCATGCCTTCCTAAGCAGGGAAAGAGTTCAAACTTACACTAACAAAAAACGGCAGCTCCGGTCTCAAATCTGGACAGAGCTATAAATGTGATGTTGTGACTAGCACAGCACTGCCTGTACCTCAACAGGGCTTAATCACTACAGCAAAACACTGCTACAACCTGACAAAATGGAGATAGTATATGCCTAATAATCTAAAAGCCAGAAAAAGCACTCTCACTTATCTGGCCTTATGAGCACAAGCTCAGCGATTCTTGTACCCATTTGCAAATGTGTGTCAGATTTCAAAAAGAATGGCAAACAGCCCTGAGAGTCCCTAGCCCTCTCTGCCAGCTCCCCCAAGAGCCCAGAATACGTGATCTGTCCCTTTGAACAGGCGCTGTATGTTCAGATGGGAGCCTGCAAGCCTGAATGCGTCATCTTTGTTCTCAAAAATCATTTCAGTGAAGGGGCTCTGTAGCGCGAAAGACTTCCAGGTGCAGTGTCAAGGAAAAATAAAAAAAAAGTGAAAATAAAAAAGTAGAAATCATGGCAAAGCATGACAAAAAAAAAAAAAGTATAATATCAGAATAAAGAGGCATCCAAACAAAAAAAATTATCTACCCATATATGCATTACCCAAAGGAGTCAAACTGCATGCCCACAATTTTCCCACCTCTGTGTTATAAAGATACACACTTGTTTCATACTCAAAAGTTCCTTTTCTTTGTACAAGCAGTGATCTTGAAGACATAGGACAAGTTCTGTTCTTATCAAGCCCCAGTGTTTATAGCTGTACCCTTCCAAAGCCTTTATCTGGCTGGAAATCCTAGTTTCTCTTGCAACTACTTTGCCCATTATGAACACAAGCTATGCTTGGAGTCCTCCTCATGACATCTTGCTGTGTGTACAGGTCTACAGCTAAACATTATTACATGGACATGAGTTAATACTGCATGACAATGTGAACAACATATGGGAGATAGTGTGCCAAAAGCATAAATCATTTCCCAAAATTCCCAATACCTTGCACGTCAAGTATGAACACACTATAAAATGCTACAACAGCAAGAACTTCTTGAATTTTCAAAGACTCCCTTTTTACAGTAATTTCACTAAGTGTTTTCTGATCCTTTTTCACACAAAAAGAGGTTCCCAGTGTTCAATACAAGTCCTATTTTGGAGTTAGGGATTTGTTCACACCAGGACTGCACACAGTAACCATGTCATCAGCTCAACTCAGACAGCAGATCGCAAACCACAACCCCTCAACTCTCTCTTGGCATTTTACACCAATCTATGAAAAAGCAAATAAATAAATTGTACTTTAAACCATGCAGGAATACGTGCACGAAAGGAACTAAGAATGCATTACGACCTCAATTAGGCATTCATGAGGGCTATCTTCATTCAAGCAAAGATTATTTCAGGCCTGCTGTGATTAAGGCAGTCATCAGTGTAAGTGCATATTTTCCAGCAGTTAAATGTTAACTGCAACACAGAAATACCAGGTAAAACAACAGGCAGCGCAGCCCATTTTGCAATTCCATACCTATTAGCAGTCCCCGGTTAGACAGCTCTAAGATGAGCTCCAAAGGTGCCAGAGGCCTCATTAGGGCTCACCACAGCAGGGAGAGGTGGATTATGACAACAGCACCAGTGCCAAAAGACCAGCAGCCTCAACACGACAGAATTAAAAAGCAGATTTTCACTTTTACACTTGGCCATGTGGCTTTTCCCCTCTTCCCACACTATTTAAGTAGTATTACAGGATACGTTCTCCAAAAATGGCCTTGTTTTCAGTTACATTCAAAAAAGGGTATCAGTAACAACATACAAAATCCACACAGAAATTAACAAGCACAATTCATCGCTAACTCTTAAATCTCAGCGTCTTCTGTTTTTACTTATCCCTCCCCATTTTGTCCTCACCTAACCCACCTGCTTTAAGAGCCTGTGTGACTCCCTTAACCGAGGCAACGGCAGCGAAGAAAATCTTACACCACCATATGTGCCACTTTGGGATCGAGGCAACAAGGTGAACCGAGGATAGCGGTAAAACAAACCCTGGCACTTCTGAAATTAAAAAGCCTTCCATTTTTTGAGCTCTGTAGGTTTAATACCAGTCTCCTGCGTGCCAATTTCAGCAAACAAAAGGGGACCGTGTACATAAAGGACACCCACCCCACAGCCCTACCCGGCTTCCAGCCAGCTTTCTGTCACAAAAGTTAGAAAAAGACAAAAGTTTGCAAATGAAAGTTTAAAGGCGGATCTTGGAGCAACGCGGCCGGAGCCGTTAGGTCTGCTTCGCTGGATGTGAACTCCGGGTCGTTTCGCTGATATTTACGACTATTAACAGCCAGCTGGGAGCTGAGGCATTAGGTAGGGTTTTAGGGTGCCCGGCCGGGCTTTTGAAGGGTGGGGGGAGGCCACTCGGGGACGCTGAGGGGCTTCGGATGGGGGCAAGCGGGGCAGGGCCGGGGCCGCCACACGGCTCCCAGCGGCTGCGGGGCGGGCGGGCAGGAAGAGAGGGAGAGGGCGGGAGGAGGGAGGGAGGGGGGCGGCCATTAAGCCCGCTCCAGCCAAGCCGTTCCCCGCGGCAGGAGGGGAGGGAAGGAAGGAGGGAGAGAAGGAAGGAGAGAAGCGAGCCAGCCCCGCACCCGCCCGCTCCTACCTGGCCGCTGCCGCCCGGGGGGGGCTCGGTGTCTCCATCTCCGCCGGGCGGCCCGGCTGCCCACCGGGTCGCCATTATTTCAGTTCCCGGCTACAAAGGAGGGGCGAGTCCGCTGGAGCCCACATCGGGGATGGGAAGAAGGGAAAGGAGCCGGGAAGAGGTGTGGGGAGGGGGGGAGGCAGCGCCGAAGCCGCTCGCACACACCCAGCGCGGCCACGCCGCCGCCGAGCCCGGGCCGGCCCCGTCACGCAGCGGCCATGGGGCACAGCGCCGGGACGGGCCCCGGGGCTTCAGCCGCGCTGCCCCGCTTCTGCCTTCATGGCTGGAGCCGGAGAGAGAGAAGAGAGAAAAGAGCGGAGGTGTCAGTCCCCGGCGCGGAGCCGCCGCCACCCGTCCCTTGTTAGGCTAATTGCACTCGCTCGTCATCTTCCTCTTCCTCCAACTCCTCCTATCCACAGCCCCAGCCGCGGGGAGGAGAGGGAGGCGGAGGCGGGAGGCGCCCGCTCCTTCCCTCCCTCCTCCTCCTCCTCCTCCTCCTCCCTCCCTGCCCGCCACACGCGGGCTGGCGGCGGCACGGGGCGAGCCGCCCGGGGCAGGGCCGGGACGAGCCGAGGAAGGGAGGCGGAGGGCGGGGAGCGCGCCCCGGGGCCGGTCCCGTCCCGTCCCGAACTTTGCTCAACTCGCCCAGGGGGCCCCGCAGCCGCCCTAAACCCGGCTGGGAAGCGGCGACAAAAGAGCTCGGCGAAGGCCAAGCCCCGCCGCTCCCGCAGCCGGGCTTTTGTTCCTGGCTTCCCAGCCAGCGCCCTGCTTCCCTCCCTCCCTCTCCCCCCTCCTCCTCCTCCTCCCGGCTACGTCGCAAGGGCCGCCGGCGATCAGACCACCGCGCCCCGCCCGCCGCCCCTCCCTCGGGCCTCGCCGCTGCCCCCCGCCGCTCCCCGGCCGTGAGGCAGTGCCAGCTGCGCCGCCCCGGCCACCTGGGGCCACCTGGGCACCGGCCTCGGAGCGGGGGAGCCGCGGCCCGCCCGGCCCCGCCGACCCCCACGGGGCCCCCGCGCTGCCCCAGCGCCGCCCGGGCTCGCCTCGCCTCTCCCCGGCCCTGAGGGGCGCTGCCCCCGCCGCCGGCCCCCCTCTCACTCTCACACGGCTCCGGTCGCCGTCCCCTTTCCCCCGCCTCCGGGCCGGCGGGTTGTGTTGCCTCCAAAAATCCGCCCTCCTCAGACGACACCGAGAGGGCAGGAGCCGGCTGCCACCGCCCGCCCCGCCGTGTGGAGCGCCCCGCTCTTCGCCTCTCCTCCCCACCGGCTTTTTCGGGTCCCTCACGGGAATAATCGCCCCTTTTTCTGCCCTGGAGAAGGATTTGGTGCTTCTGTGGCAGGCCCCGAGCTGCACCCGGTCCTTGTGCTCCCGGTCGGTGCCCCGCAGCCTGAGGGCTGGCAGGAGCCTGGCCGTGGTGTCACGGTGAAGGCACCGAAAATAAACGTCCCCTGTGTCCCCTGCTTCGGTCTTACCACTGAGACCTTTCTATTTTATTTTATTTTTTCCTTTTCCATGGTTCTAGAACAGCGACTGGACAACTGAAGTCTCTGCGAGAGGCAGCTACGGAAAATAAAGTGACTTGCATGAAATAAAGATCCCGTCTCGTTTGTGCCCTCAAAACAATAATAATGTGCTGGGGTTGTGTGGTTTTATTTATTTACTTAGCTATTCTCAGTGACCTCAGAAAGGAGGTGACTGGCCTGCTTATGCAGCAACCACTCCCATCGCAGCAGGTAGGAATATCGGCTTCCTGAGAACCGAGAGGAACCTGGACGTCCAAATGCTGATCCTTGTCAAATGGTCATATCTACCCTCCTCTGAACGTAAAAGTATATTACACCACAAGTCTTGTCACCCAGATTTACATGCCTACCTACAATTCCATGTGATTCCATGGATCTCTGTAGATGAATATACAGCTAAAACATGTAGTAGTTCCTGAAGTCAATGTGTGAAGGCAATGTTAGACCTCCATTTTCAGGTCCTCATAAATTTCTGATGTTGAAGACTACTTCATAGCTGAACCTGACCTGGACCACAGATTACATACACATATTTTAATTAAGCACGCTGCTGCCCACCTAGCAACTCACAGGATGATTTTGTCAAGCTCCCTAATAATTTCTCGTTGACATACACTTTATGATTTATTTGCCATCCAACCCCTGAACAAACTTACAATATCATCCAGTCCATGGTTGTCAAGAAGTTGAAAAGATAGAGATAAAATCACCCGAGATTTTTAAGGGGTGAGGAAAGGGAACAATTGGGGTACTTTTGTTGTTTGGAAGCTGTTATCAAACAAAGCCAAGAACTGTTGCTGTCTCCTTGGCTGCATACTGCTCTCTGCACTTTAGTCATTGTGCCAACCTGCAGAACATCATTGAAAATCTATTATGTATATGAAATAACTTCCATGTAATCATGATCATCGCTTTTCCCACGAGAGCCACAGACTCCAAATCTAAATTAGCATCATAACTAATATCCATGTAGAAAGTTGTCAGATTTATAAAATGTCTCAGAGAGATTTAAACATGAATAGACTATCTGAGCAATCGTTTAGTATCTAGCAAGTCTCTATTTATATCAGCAGAGCTACATCGATACAGTGACAAATCTTCCATTTTTACTTTTCTTACATTGCCAATCAAATTCTCTAGCTTTAGCTCTCAAAATATACAAGTGAGGCAAAAATATCACAGAGGAAAATATAATTCTAGAATCACAAATTATTTCATGGCTTGGCTAAGGAAATAGATCTTATTATTAACTCTGGGAAGGTTATATTTGCGTAATTATCAAAAGAATATTTATACATATTTATACTACCAAATCTTCATTAAACTATACGTACTTCATTTTCTTCCTCATAATCATAATTTTCTATTTTTTGTGGCAGATGTTTTTTGCCTGGGGAGCTGGGATATCTTTAGGACTTTCATGTGCTGTAATTTTTCACTCTAAATACGGTGTCATAGTTGCAACAGGAAAGCTTACAGAAGGAGGCAAGCTTTCAGAAACAAGCTCGTTATCTCAGATTCAAAACACACAAGAAAAATCTCAGAGTCTCCTAGCCACCTTTGAAAGCGATTTAATAAAAGAGGTTGCAAAAGCAGAATTAGGGTAACCGAGAGCTATAATTTCACTTTCTCACCTTCTAGTCTGAAGGTGTTGACACATATTCTGTTAGCAGACAGCTGCAGCAGCTTAAAGTGTTAGCACCATCCTACTGTTTATTATCACTCCTTGCTAAAGAGTATCATCCCCACAGGAGAGCTGGTGCAGATATCTCTGAGCACATCTCAGCCACTTCAGTGCAAAGTCTAGCAGCTCTGTTTGAATTGCGGAGGCAGGCGGAGTTCAGCCTACGCTGCCGTCCAGGGGCTGAGGCGCGCTGGGTCGTTCTGTGGTGCCAGTTCTGCTGGGTCAGCGACGACACAAATACGGGGCTGTATCTTCTTAAGACAGCGTTTGCCAAATGAACACGTCGATATCTTGAGAACACAGAAATTCTAAAGGCTAAGTTGTGAATATCAAAATTCACTTGGGCGGGTAGACCAGAGGACTGAAACTCATTGCATGAAATATGCTTGAGGTACCTGCCCCCTGCCCACATGGTGCTTAGCATCTACCTCTGGCAGAGCCCAAGGGCCTGCCTTTCTCTCACACCTACGACCTATCTAAACTGCACCCAGCCCATGCTGAGGCAACTCGCTTCCCAAGAAGCCATGCTGTCCATGCCATCCCGAAGGCCCTCTCCTCTCCCACCACGTGCAGCCCACCAGGATCTGTCAGAACTGAGGTGCCACGAGCAGCAAGTTGGCTCAGCTGTGGGTAGTCCCAAATGTCCTACCCTTGGGTTAGCGAGAAATGCAAGCGCAGAGAAACAGAGGATAAAGTGAGAGCAGGTTTCTGACAGGAATTTTGAGATTAGATTAGTGTGGAGTACCTGGTAGGATAGATTAGATAGGGAATAGTGGGAGATAAGAGTAAATCCTGTCTATTTTGTGCTGGGGTATGGGGAAGACTGAGCAGTTAAGTCTGAGGAGTTAAATAAGAAAAGGTCCTGTTTTAAAGGACCTGGTTTTGGAAATGAAAGGTAGAGTGAGTGGGAAGAGAGGGGATTCTAAGCGAGAAGACATTTGCATTGATGTTTGCCCTCAGAAATTGTTGCTTGTGGGAGCTGTTGAGGTAAGGCTTCCCACCACAGACCCCAGCTGCTTAAATCTCACAGGCAAGGCCTGCTTTGAGAGGGTCAGGCTGAACATGGACACCTCTGCAGTTTCTGTTTCAGAGAATGCTACTGCTTCCCTGGCAGACTTTGTGAGCACCACGGCGAGCAGCCTGGCACAGACTTCTTCCAGTGCATGGCCACGGCACCAATTGACATCCATCTAACAGCTTCCACGCTCCAGAGGATGTTGACTGGTGCCCTACATGAGGATGATTTATTACATTTCCCCTAGAATGGGAGATCAAAAAATGCACAACACATTTTTCATTATCTGGTATATCCAAGATACTGCAGTTGGAATACAGTTCCTTCCTAGACTTATAAAAGCCTTCTGTGAAATCACAAGTAGAGCCACACAGTAATCTAACCATTGTCTGCAATCGTATTTGCTTTACAGATTTCTGCATTAAGATTCCTGTGATTCAGCCATGATGCATGCAACAGTTTCCTGCAGAGCACTAGCATATTATTCATCCTAGATATTATTGGTGATGGCTGTTTTGTTAGTAATTGTACCCCAATACTCCCATCTCACTCTATGGTCTTTCCTATCACCTATATTCTTTCCTATCACCTATATTCTGTCTGCGGAGATTAATCTCATCGCTGCCATGCCTACGCCTTGGCTCCCACGTGTACACTGAACTATGACCAAAGTACCTCCTTGCTTTTATTTCAGTCTTCACAGGAGATCACACCTACCTCACTTGGCCCTGGATGCTGAGGCTTTTCAAGTACTGCAGAGCACTGCCAAGAGGAATTGAAGCCAGCCTGCCACCGGGTCTACAGTAAGAGATTTTGGCATCCTGAAGCTTCAGCAGTGCTGTCTCCACCAGTCACAGGCTGATATGCAATATCCCTTACAAGTAATTCCCTTTTGAGTGCATACTGCATTCTGCACGGCTTAGTCCCCAGGTATAATCTCTGCCTGGCTAAAGTTGTGATGAAGAGGAAGCATGGCCTACTGGAAAGGCAGAGAGGAGCCTGAAGTGGTGGGGTGTGCATCTTGAGAGTGGTAAGGTACTACAAAAAGAAAACTGTATTGAAGACATGGTGAAAAATGTATAGCACGGTCTCCAACCTGGGCCAGGAGGTTGATTGCCAGCAGTGCCATTGAATAACGAGATGTGCAGAGCAGGTACAGGGCAAGGCTGGACACGGGTTGGGTTGAACAAAGGGGAAGTACGGCACTGTGACTTCTTGGGCATGGACGCAGACCAGAGCCAGCATCGCCAGGCTCACTGAAGACAGGTGAGGAGGAGAAAAAGGGACTTGGTAAGACCAGAAGTCTGTCACTACTGACTCAGATGTCCTCAGAACATCCTCCACCACTAAGTTAACCGGTCTGATGGGCAATGCAGCCTCTTGCCTTCCCCACAGATCCTTCCTATTGCCAAAGCAGTGAATGACTTGAGGCAATGGTACAGCTTGAGTGCGATATCACATAAATGCATGGCAGCTTCAGGACCATGAAGTGAAGATCACTACTAGGTGTGCTCAGGGAGGCCGTGGGTAATATTTCTGGCTGTGCTCTCAGGACCCATGTCCCCTGCACTGTAGCCACTGAGTAGAGATGTGCTTGGGAAGGGGGCAGTCATCTTCTGTGCAGAAGCTACTAGAGATTGCCTTCCCTGGCTTCATTTCCTATCCTGTGCCAGGGCAATTCCCCAACACACTGCGTTGAGGACACCTCAGCTTCTTTCCAGCAACAGCATGAGACCACAGAACTTTCCCCCCAAGGGCAAATGATGGTTCTGGTCTCCTGACCTGAAATATTTGTAGAAATGGTCAAGTTGCCTCCTCCCATACCAGCTGTGGGATGATGTGGTGGATGGGAGGAGTGGTGGTTTGCCAGGCATCGTGGTTTGGGGTCAGGTTTCTCTGAGGTAGAAAGCTGGATCTTACCTTCCAGAGCTTCCCAAAGAAGACACGTTTTATCCAGGCTGTGTGTGGCTGCTGTTTGCTGGCCCTTTTTGTTCTTCTCCAAGGCATCTGGAGATCTGATCCGAGTACGTGTGTGTATGCATATGCCTCCAACACCTTTTCTTTTGGAAATAGGAGGAGTATGTGACCACAACAGCAGTGTTTGTCAGCATGGACTAAAAGCCCGGGTTTGGAAGAGGAGGCAATGAGCTGCTTTTTCTCAGAATACTTTGTGTGTTTGAGAGTATGTCGTGGTTCCGCTCGAGTGGGCAGCCGAGCTCCACCACAGCCGCTCTCTCACTCCCCCTCCTCAAAGAGGAATGGGGAGAAAATATGTGAAAGGGGCTCAAGGATTGGGATAAGGACGAGAAAATCACGCAATAATTAATGTAACGGGCAAACCAGACTCAGCATAAGAAGACAGATAGTAAGATTTATTGCTCATTACCAACAAGCTAGAGAAGTGAGAAACAAAGGAAAAAAAAACCAAAAGCGCCTCCCCCCCCATCCACCCTCTTCCACCTCCTCCCCCCGAGCGGCGCAGGGGAACGGGGGAATGGGGGTTATGGTCAGTCTACAGCACTTCTTCTCTGCCGCTCCTTCTCGGTCACTCTCGTCCCCTGTGCTGTGGGGTCCCACCCACGGGATGCAGTCCTTGACGAACTGATCCGGCGTGGGCTTCCCACAGGCAGCAGCTCTTCCAGAACTGCTCCAGATATGGGTCCGTACCACGGGGTCCATCCCTCAGGAGCAAACTGCTCCAACCTGGCTCCCCTACGGGCAGCAGCTCCTGCCAGATCACCTGCTCCTGCGTGGTCTCCTCTCCACGGGCTACAGGTCCGGCCCGGAATCTGCTCCGGCAGGGGTCTTCCACAGGCAGCAGCCTCCGTCGGTGCAGGGCCACCTGCTCCACCGTGGTCTCCTCCACAGGCTGCAGCGTGAAACCCTGCTCCACCGTGGTACTCCATGGGCTGCAGGGGGACATCCTGCTTCACCATGGTCCTCACCACAGGCCGCAGGGGACTTCTGCTCCGGCGCCTGGAGCACCTCTCCCCCTCCTTCTACACTGACCTTGGCACCTTCAAGGCTGTTTCTCACTCCCTTGACTCTCCCGGCTGCTGTGTGTCGCAGCGTTTTTTTCCCTGTCTTAAATATGCTCTCACAGAGGCGCAAAACAACATCGCTTATTGGCTCAGATCTGGAAAACAACGGGGCCCTTCCCAAACATGGGGCGGCTTCTAGATCTTTCTCACAGAAACCACCCCTATGGCCCCCTGCTACCAAACCTTGCCACGTAAACCCACTACAGAGTATCAACAGAGAGTAGCCATTTGGCTTCTGCCAGTTGTTTTGGGAACCAGGGAGTTACCCTATGAGAAGCAACATCTCAGCTGATGTCCCCCAGTCTTTGTCATGGTCTTCTCACATAACAAAGTTGAGGCACGAAGGGAGAGCTGTCTCAGGATGCTGCTCCTCACACAGTCTGGGTGACAATGTCCAAGGCCCCAAAAGAAGCCAGGATTTCACGGAGAGATGACTGTTCCTGCTGGCCAGCATCACTGAAGCATCACCAAGCAGAAGGTTGCGTGCAGGTAAGAGGCCTGCGGTACTTCGTTTCCCCTCAGAGCAAGGATGATGGGTAGCGAGGCAGGTTATTCTTCCATGTGTCCAAAACAGAGATGGTGAGAAGTTTTGGGTGTGCTGTGCATTCACACCCAAGTGCTTATTAACTCTGCCACATGTGTATGGTTTCCTTGAACTGGACCCAGAGGTGTGTGTGAGGCTACCAAAGTGCGCAAAGGCAGGCTGATGCACACCCTTTACAGCAGTAAGCCTCAGTTGTTCGCTCTAAAAGCGGACTCGGTACTCCGTGAAGAAGTATGACATTGTTCAAGCCTGCAGGAATTTAACATCATCCAGACAGAGACAAAAACAAATTCAAGTATAATTCAGTGTGCCCAGGGGAATTAGCTGCAGTGTAAAATCTGAGCAAACAGATTATGACGAGGAGGAGCGCAGCAGAACTCGCTTTGCTTTTAGGTCGAGTTCCTAGCAGTGAAAAGCTACCGAAACACTTAGAAACCATAAGCAAAGCAAAACTCTTGTTTTTCTCATTTTCCTGTTGGAAACTGTCACTGTGGAATAACAACTCGTTTCTGAAAATGCCATGCATGTTGTTTACAGCAAGATTTCCTAATTTTGTAAAGGACTAGAGGGAAAAAAAATCACTCCCATCTTTTCTGCATTCACTTAAACTATCAGCAGTCTTTCATTTGTTTTAAATCAGAGGAGCCAGAGTCTAACAGATAAAGTCATCAGCCTCGGTCCTGTTGAGGGTTTATTCACTTTAGGTCAAACAATGTTAACTTGTTTTAGAAAGCCAGCAGGGACTATTAGATGTGCAGTGTTTTCCCTCAAAACCATCCCCTCCCACACACACACACGAGTTTAAAGAGTTCAACACAGTGAACATCCAATCTATTTAAAATTGGCCATGACAGAAAAGATTTAATTGCTCAAAAGGTAAAGAAAAGTGAAACGACAATTTGGGTTACTGTGGCCCCTCTGCTGAAATAACAGCTCTCTCAGGTTCTCTGCTGTCTCCTGAGAGGTGATAAATCAGCCCTATTTTGTAAAATGTTTAGTTTAACTACTTAACTGACAATTTAGGTGGATGTAGCTGGTGATGAATTGACAACAGTGTTATCACTCTGTCCTTGCTTTATCACATCAGCAGCAGCTTGATCTGCTGATTACTGAGGCTGTGCTGTAGTAGCACAGAGGTGCGAACAGCCGTCTCCAAAACTCAGGCTGCCCATCTTGCATTGCTTCTGACTGTCCACAGCTTCCCTCCAAAGGGACAAGGTGTGACAGCCTCCTCCCAAGCCCTGGCATTTGACAGGTCTTCCTCTAGAGATGGGGTGGGTCAAGGTAGCTTTCAGGCACTGAGCAGATCAGGCAGAAAAATAATGCAGTTATATCCTCGTAATGTATTCCTTTCATTAGAACCCTCCCTCCTTCCAACAATGACGTGCTCCACCCAAAGGCAATATATCAGTTGCTGCTTTCTTATTTTGCCCACTCTGTCCAAAGAGCTTTTACTTCACCTTGAGCTCATCACGACACCACTGGCAGATACCTTGTAGAAACCAGGTACTCACCTCTAAACCTGACTCCACGTGCTGCTACTTATGCCGGCCGCTGCTCAGCTCTCTTTTCACTGAAGAGAGACACAAGAGATGCTCTCTGGGACAGCAGGAGCTATCTAAAGGCCAGAAGGTCTCTAAACCTGTAAGCTGATTGCTCTTTATGGGGACTAGGCTCTGAAAATGATGTTACATTTTTCTTCTTCTTCCTCTTTTATTTTATTTTTTTTTTCTTCCCACTAGCAAGACAGAAAATGGGGAAACAGCATCCAGGAAAGCATGAAACTCCTCACCCCTACCAAAGGGGGAAAAAAATGTGGGGGAAACTGGATTATATTTACATCTGTATAGTGTGGATTTACCCAAATAAACTGTATTACGAATATGTTTGGTAGTTTAACAGAGCTAATCTGTCATCATAGCTTCCTGGAAGGAGTCTTATAAATTTCCCAGAAAGCTACATCCAGCCTCCAGAGAGAGGATTATCTGTGCATGATGCTTTCAAGGAGAAGAAAGTATTGGACCTTATTCCCTTTCAGTCTTCTACAAGCCCTTTGAACAAAAGTCAAATTCTACAGTAGGTGCTGGCTGATCAGAATTAGATATACTCTGTAATGAGTGATTTCTGCTCCAGTTTTAGCAAACAGCTGAGGCAACTGTGGGCACGAGGAGCACCTGGAGCTGGGTTCAGGTTCCAGGTGACTCATCTGCCTGGATGGGAATTAAAAAAAAAAGAAAAAACAGAAACCCAGCCATGCGAATGATTATATCTAAGGAACAGAAATGCTCATTTATTTTAAACAAGCCATGTTGACTGACTGCCTATGCAAGCTTTAATATATAAAAAAGAAACACGCATTTGAACTTGCTGGAGAAAGCATTGAATATAACATGTTTCCAGTGTGACTAAACCAATTGTCACACTGGGTGTTTTGTCCCTGTTAGGAATGGATTTAGAGATGCAAATCTAGACAGAAATCAATCCAGAAATCCAATCAGCAATAACACAATGCTGTCAGAAGTCAAAATGAAAGTAATGAGCTAAAAAACAAAGCCACGTTTACAGAGTGTTTTCAGCCCAGCCTTCTGCTGAGACACCCTCAGATGTTCATTTCAGAACTGCTTTCCCAGAAGGAAGCACCAGCCAAATATTTTAACTCATTAGATATACTTGAATTCTTCAGTGCAGCATGGGGCTGTTTCGCATGCACCAGACTCCAAATGGCTCCATGTGGATGCAAAGTATGTCCACACAAAGGTCATTCGCAGGATTAGACCAAAGCATTACAAGGGAAGCAAGGGAAAACGGTCCAAGTTAATTTAATTCTCAAGGCAGTCCTTAAGCCCTAAGCAAAACAGAAAACAAACTCTGAGCACAGCAATGCAAAGCATTTCCCCCCCAAAAGAAATATAAGGACAGGGCTTAATCTTTTTGATACAGCAAGAGTGGTCTTTGCTTTTCATCAGGTGGGGGTGGACTATCAGATTGCAGGGCCATACAGCTGCCTGAGGGGAGGGCCACAAGCATTATACAGCTTCTATAAAGGTAATTAGCCTTAATAACTGGGTCTGGTTAATATTAAAAAAAAAAAAAAAAAAAAAAGAAACCCAAAGGGAAAAGCCTCCGTATTCCTGTTTGCTCTTCTCCTTTCCAAACCTGCAGTACCAGCCGCAGGAGCAGCAGGCTCCAATCCATTTCCCCAAAGCTGTGTCAGGACTCCTCTTTTGGAGACATCATTATGGTTTAGAGAAATCCTGATGAAAGCCAGAGAAAAAGCAAAGATTTGTACCAGTCATCATTTGTCAAACTTCTCTGTTCACTAAGACTTTTTTTCTTTGTGTGTGCTGTGTTGATAGCTTCCATGTTTATTTAATCTGCTTTCCTTTATTTATTGTGTTTCTTTTACAAAGAAACACTTGCTACGGCATTGCCAGCCCAATAATTTTCTTAATATTTAGCAGTGTTGCCTCTTGAAATGCGTGATACCCCTGGAGCATAAAAGAGTTAAAGGAAAATAAACAGATTACTGCAACTTTGAGCATTTCAAAACAGAGGTAAATAACAGCTGTGCACAGCTCAAGTCCCCTTCCAATACTTAGCTGCTGTAGCGAAGGGACAAACCGAGTGGAAACACTGCAACAGTCATCTCTTGGCTTTTCCCCCTGCAAGATGTTTTGCTGACTCCAGCTCAGAGGATTGTGCTCTTCTTGGTCATGACAAAATTGGTTGTGCAAGGGCAAAGAGTGAGGCACGCTGCTTGTAGGATGCCCCGTGCCACTGCCTCATGACGACAGCCAGCACAGAGGCCTCTTCTATCTGCACCTAAAACCAGAAGGTTATTTCACAGACAGCTGGGCTGGTGAAGTTCTCCCCAACATGTGAGTGTGGTTTTACACAGTTCCTCAAAGGCAGAGAATAACAAACCACTTTCTTCACCCCTCTGACCTTTTTCTGCTACTCTGCACTAAAAGAGGGCATAGAGACAACTCGCCCAGCCTGTGGCAGGGAGGTGGGCACTTCTGGGCGAGGGGCTAGGGCTGTGAGACAGCTTCTTGCATCTTGAGACAGCTTCTTCATCCCATACAGAAGCAGTGCTGGAGCCTCTCATTACTGTCAGATGTGGCCCCCGCTTCAGAGCAGGCCGGCAGATTGCTGTAGGCCGTGTTGGGGCTCTCTTGCCTCTCTTCAACAGCCAGCAGATCCACTTAGTCACTAAATGTTTTGGTTCTCCTCAGATAAATGCCACAGCTTTATTCTTACGGTCTAGACTATTGTAGTTTTTGCTCATTTTACATTAGCTCCCTCCAAGGCTTTTCAGCCTCTGCTCGTACAGTTTCCATTGACTGTGCACAGGATACGTGCAGAATCTAAAAGTTCTTCAGAGTATTGGCTGGAAATGCTTTAATTAAGTGGCTCTCACACTCCCTCTCTCCTTCTGGCTTTTAATGAAAATACTTGCTTTTGGTTCCAATTCAGAGCAGGAGCACTGCCGAAATATTGAAAATATTGATGGATTAGTACAGCATATGCCGGGTACTCTCTTCCCAAAATAAGAACATCTTATTCCCCTTTTGCTCAGTGCACCCTCAGCTGAGAATGAGGAGCTCTTGGTATGGATAAAGCTGTTCCAACATGGCTCTGAGTGTGAGCACATCCTTGCAAATCTGCCTGCAGCAGGGCTCTCATTCTGGGCAAACAAGGAGCCTAATAATGCAAACTTCTGACACCCTGAGGCAAATAAAATTTTCTGCGTGCCTTGTGCTCTCTGCTCCAAGTGCGCTAGACACCAAGGGCGGTATCCATGGCACCTGATTTTACCCACCTATAAATTATTCATTTGATCTGAGCTCATCATCTAGGCTCTCTTAATAGTCAATGAAGTCGCAGAAGCTGACAAGAAACGTTCACACCGCTCTTCTAAGAGGGATTGCATTGGCTTTTTGTTTCCCTTTACTGACTGTTGGGAAAGCCTGAACTTCTGTAACTGCAATTAGTTATTATTAGTCCGTTTTGTTTTTTTTTCACCCTCCTATTGTGGGAATAACAATGAAAGTAACACTTTCTTCCTATGTATAAAACAACAGCCTTTCATTGAGGATAAGCAGACTGCTGTGCAACTCTGTTCTGCATAACTGCTGGTATACAAGTATAAATTATTTCTATATTAAGAAATAGGCATGACATGAGTTAACATTAAAGCCTTCATCTGAATGTGTAGGGGAAATTTTCGCCTGGTAGCGTTGCTGTTAACCAAGTGGATTAAGCGAGACATTTCAATTACATTAATTAGGTATTTCCTAATTCTTTGGCTTATCACTTTATAAATTGCAATGCTGTTCTGCAGGGTGAGAGCAACAGTGTGACTGTGCTACAGGATTGGCATTACTAGACGTTTGCTTTTGGTAAGGAAGGGCTTTTTATTCCAAACAAAGCACCAGGACCAGTATTTTGAAAGCTTCTGTAAAAGAAAATATTGATTTTCAATTTAGTTTCATCCATCATGTTACAAAACTTGGCAGTCTGTCTGTCGCAGAGGATACCAGGGATGTTTGGGGCCCTGGAAACAGTCTGCCTAGTGCACATCATTTTTATTGATACAGGAATCAGACCCATTTAATACTGATAAAGAATTGAGCAGTGGTGTCCACTAGCGTAAGAAATAATTAGAAAATCATTGCACAACTGAGTTATACACAAGCCCAGAAAAAAACTATAGTATTGAGCCATGATATAACTGACCTCTACTGAGGTGAGGAGTTAGGCGTTACACACTGCAAAATATGTTAAAACTGAATTCAGATCTTGTCTACACTCTAACAAGGGTTGTTTTTTTGCTGTCGTTCATTGGAGATATTACATAGGGCAGCACAGTAGAAAGATCTGCAGTACAGATATTCTCCGAAGCGTTCTGTAGCAGGGAGTGCCTAACACCTTATTGTTGGTTATTGTTAGCTGGAGATCCGTCCCTTCCCTATATCTGGAGCTGAGAACCAAAGCCTCCCTACAACAGATTATTTTCCAGCCCTTGTGGCTGTAGAGAGACAGCCTTTGAGTGTGACTTGAACTTAGACCAGTGCAATTACTCTCCTGATGCTGCCAGCAAACAGCATGGAACAGTAACTTTGTTATCCAAGAACTGCCACATTTATCACAGCTGGGATGTTAATTTAGGAAGCAAATACAACTCAGCATTTTAACAGCATTTCTACGGTAGGGCTGAGTGTATTGGAAGGTGTGCCAGAAGTCAAAGGTGCTGTTGATTAGGGTTGGGGGTTTAAAGGGGAAGAAACGAAGTTTTGGAAAGGATGTGGCAGTGGGATCAAAGATGGACTTAGTCTTGTGAGCATTAGCACAGCAGAAACTATGATTCAGGACCCCATCCAACACATGTAGAAAGCATTTGGCAGCAAGAAAGGCTTGAGGAGAAACCCTTGTATTTCAAAGGGTGCCAGAACGCTGAAGTAGCTGGGTAAGGCCTCTGCGGATCGCGTGGTGGCAGATCCCACAAACCCCTCCAAAGCCTTTGCACATCTCGCCGTGTATATTCTCCTTTATCTACTTGCCTTTGGTTCAAGAAGCAGACTCCTACACGTTCTCAAGTGCCAGAATTACAGCCACTCACTCGCTCCTCGCAAAAGGCTCTGGTTCTGCTGTGACAGCCTTCGGGACGGGGCGCTGGGGCGGCCTGCGGCTCCCGGAGAGCGGGGATGTGCGGTGGTGTGGCTGAAGGATGATCTGATGTGGGTATTTATCTTTATTTCAACACATCTGCATACAAAATAACGAATATAGTGCTGGATATACTGCTCATTTTCCTACTTAATTGTAAGAACCCCCCCTTTTCATCTTTCTATGAGATTGACATCAGAGTGCTGCTGTGTCACAGGACCTGCAAAAGTCTTGTTTTTGTAAGACACTTCCCGTCCTGATCAGCAGGATTTACAGTAGAACACCTATGTCAATGAAGTCAAGCAAACCAAGCCTGTGGGTAGACCAGGCCTCGTTACACCTTTCAAAAAACTGCTGTGGTACGATCACCTACAAAGCCCTGAGGGCCTGTGCAATACCAGTAACGTGTTAGATATCCCATGCCATCTTCATTACAGACTTCATGATTTTCCATTTCCGTGGAGAAATTCCTACAAGCATGGGAGCCAGTCTCCAGTCAAGTGACTGATCATACATGTAGCCCATAATTACAGAGCTTGTATTCGGTGAGCAATGCTTGCAATGTGCATTTCATCTACTGTGTAGTTGGATGGAAGTACATGGCTCCATCCTTATTTCAGTCTAAAAGCATGCAAGTGTTTAGCGCTGAACCAGAAGGATATCTTTTCCTGTTGTACCTCCAAAGTAGTTCTGTTATGCAGATCTGCTCCTAAACTAGCACATAGATGTCACTTAGAGACAGGTTGTAATGGGAAACATTTGAGTTTTGGCTAGATTAGTGCATTTAAATGGATCAATGATGAGATGCAGCTGCAGGGTGGAGGCTCTTTAAAAGCTGCACTTCTCATTGCCAAATATAATGAAATACGGATGACTTCCAGCTAACTTATTGTTGATCTTCGTATGAGGGAAATTTTGCAACATGAGTATTTGATACTGTAAAGCTACACTGTGGAAAATAAAAATTAAGAAAAAAAAAAAGATATACAGGAATTATAAAGATAAGACATAAAGGGAGGAAGTAAAAGGTGACAGAATAGGTAACATAAACGTGAAATGAGTTGGAGACAATCAAAAATGAGTGGGAATCAGAAATGTTAAAACTTCATGAACAAGAGATGAAAAGAATGGAAAATATAACAGATAAAAGGAGTAATAAGGAAATGGTCAGTAAAAGAATTATTGCAAGCAATCACAATTACTGATACAAAGAAGGAAATTCTTCAGGGAATAAAGTGTGAAGCTATACAAATTCAGAGCAGAGCTAGGAAAGTGAGTCTGATTCTGAAGTGATGACTTTTACCAAGACAGGTAAAGTAATTTATTTTTTTGCTACGCTCTACTTGCAGCTCCTATTTCAGATTGCATTACTTACCTAAACTTACCTGTTCAAATATATAAGAAAAGGAGACCCAACATAGTTCAGATCAATGTGGCTTCCCAAGTCGTTTCATTTCTCCATCTGTGTATCTGCCACAGCCGTTATCAGTTTATTTACTTTGTCTCTGATTGTAAGATGGGAAACTCTTAGGCATCCCGTGGTAATCCAACAACTGTTCAAAAAATACAGCCCTTTGCCAGCTGAAAAAAAGAACATTCTGCATGGAGTCACTCAGCCGAAAAAGAAACAACACAAAAAAAAAAAAAAGTGCCTGACCTGTTGTCCTCTTCAGCAAACTGTAGAAAATGAAAACAGTTCTAGAGATAACAGAAGTCAATTTTTATCAGATCCTTAAATTTGCAGACAGCTATGCGTGTGATTTTAGTCAAAAGAAATCCTCAAAATGTGACCCAGTTTGGGTTCAGTTTTCTTCAGCACTTTAGTCCAAAAAAAATGCATTGCAGTAGACTTCAATTGATAGGAAATCTATCTCTGTGTGGAGAAAGAGAGAAACTGTGGACTAACTGCTCCGAGTCGGATAACCTGCAGTTTTACATAACAAAAGGCTTAAAAAGTGAAAATGGACAAGAAGGGTCCCTTGTAGCTTCCCTGAACTTGCCTCATCACGCTCATTGCTTTTCCAAGTTTTTGCACAACTGTTGTTGGCCTGCTCTTTTTGAGAACTGGAAACTTGAATCGTTTATGGGAAATAATACAAGTCCGGGGCCAAATCCTACCTCCGTTAACTGTACGTGGAGCTGGACTGCCCCTCACGTGCAGTTGAGTGAACCAGGACAGCAGATGCTGTTTCTAGCAAGCAGCTCTTGAGAGGTTAGTGGGCTGACAGTCCCTGTAACATAACAGCAAGGCTGTGTGAAGTGGTTCGCATTTAAATTGCTTCAGCTCTGCCATCTAGGGGAGCTCAGCCCAACAGGGTACCAGGCAGGGGAGGTAGTGAGGAATCAGTCCATAAAAAAGGAGATTTTTGGCAGAAAAACCCTTATGACAGACCCCAACCAGGTCTGCAACGAGGGAAGGAACTGGGCCCACAGGGGTGTCTGCTAGAGACAAAGCAAGCTCAAGCTGTAACACGACCACAACAGAGAAAAACGATTGCTCAGAGTCACATCAACATTTCAGCCTGACTGTGATGAGGAGGACACAGTGCAGCTGCAGGGCTGGCAGTCTTGAGTGAACAGACCCTAAGGAAGGCTGATTATTTAAATTCAGAAGACGAGGAACTGCGACCAAAACAGTCTTTCAAAACCACCTAGTTCATCCCCTTCTGGTTCCAACTGGGTTGTTCCCAACCCTCTGTTTTTTAGTGATTTATCTGGTTTAATTTTAAATTACTCAAGAGATGGAGTTTCCACCACTTCCCGTGGGAAATTAGCCCATGCATGGCCTGATAGCCATGGCCAGAATATTTTCCTGATGTTCAACCTTCAGTGGTTTCCCTTTGTTTGGTTTAATCTCATTACTCCCAGTTATTCCCCACTGGCCAGTGTGCAGCAGTCAGCCCCTCTTTTTTGTACTTGCACCTTCACAGTCGGATACAATTGTCTCGAGGAAAATCCAATAGGCTTTATTATATATCATTCACCTTTTCAAATGCAGAGGTAAAACAAAAATACGAACCCTTTGTTCATATAGGATAGGATAAATTCATTTTACAAGATGTTTTCTAGACTTAATCTACTTCCACTCACCTACTAGCTGAGACCTGCCCAGGTCTTTTAAGGTACAGTGACAGATGACCCCACACAAACCTCCTCCCTACCTCTTTCAGAACTATGGGAACACGTTATACAAGGTGGGAGTAACAGATGTGGGAAACTAAAATCAGTTCTCTATAATAAGGGGACACAGAAACTGAGGAGTTGCAGGAAAATGTGTTTAGTGGAGTGGTGTTAAAAAAGATTACCAAAAATACCTCAGTGTGGGTGCTACATTAGCTTGGCTTAGGAAATACCAGACAGGAGCACTGCAATTAATGCCAGAGAGACAAGTCAAAATTTTAGCTCAGAAAGAATATGACAAATCTGAAGGAGAAATACTGGTGAATCATAAGCACAGAAAAAGTTGATGAAATTTTATTTATGGTGAGATTCTTCAGAGGCGAAGCACAGGGAGGGAAGAAAAGGTGACAAAACAGCTATTTCCTGAATGCGCAGAAAATGCTGGAAAGAGAATGAAGATCCCTTAATACTTTGTAAGAAAGATTAAAGACAAAGAAGCTGAAATACAACTGTGGAAGCCAAACAAAAGCACCAAGAGTAACCTGATCAAATCTCTTGAAAGCAGGAGACAGATCAGAGGAGGGAGCAGAAGTATTAGCCAGAAGGAAATCAATAGAGGCTTTTGTGAGACCCTTAGGAGATAACTGGGCTTTCCGGAAGCTTGGGTTGCACGGCAGCATCGGCAGAACAGCCTGTTCCTTGTTAGCCTTAGTCATAAGAAAGCTGCTGAGAGAGATGCACTATTCCTCGCCTTCCCCCACAAGCTCCTGTGTTTAAAATACCAGCGTTTTAGAAGTAACCGTTTAAAATTAAAATGAAAGAGTCATCTTACCTCCAGTTCTGAACTTTGGGGTAGTCATAAGCCAGGGATACTGATTCAGTGGAGCACACGGGGCAGAAGCCAAATTAGGGAAGATCTAGGTCAGAACTGAAGAGAAAAAACAAATAAACAAACAAACAAACAAACAAAACTGTAAGCACTGATTGTAGATGTGCTGCTCACAGAGCAGACCCACAGCAAGGAGGAGAGAGCACCTGGATGGGCAAGAGGAGTCAAGGACAGGTTTCTTAAGGTGGGAGAGACTGAAATATCCTTGGGAAGCATTGCTCCTTGCACCTGTAAACATGCTGTTTTCTCTCTCACAGTGAATCCATTGAGGAGGCAGCAAGAGAGCATTACTTAGATCATGGATAATGACTGTAATTCTGTGGCACTGACATTATCAAGGGCTGCTCAGACAGCCTGTGCACAAGCTCCAGGCTTTTGTCATTTGAACACAACTGAAAATATAAGGAGTGTTCAGATATTAAGTAGGACAGAAACCAGTTGTTATGGGCTCAGGCATGCCAGGGAAACTGTGTTGCATTCCCGCCCATCTGGACTGCAGCGAGGTGCAAAAGGAGATATTCTGGCTTATCTTTGTGAGCTAAGTGTAAAGTTATTGTCGTTAGGTGATCTGCTAGTGATAGAAATGGGATGAATTTGTCTGGGGACAGCAGCACCTCCTTTCAGCTCACTCAGTTCAGATAATGCCAAAGAGAACGATAGTCAGTCTTAGCCAAAGACATCCACGTCCAGAGATATATTTTAAAATGTACAAGACATTCAGATTTTGAGTTTTAGATATTTAATACAAATATCCTCTCGCAATAGGTGACATTTGTAATGTATGTTTAAAAATGAGTCTTCACTATGATCTCTTACTTTTTTTTCCTTACTCTTTTTTTTCTTATTGTAGCCTCCTTTTTCTCTTTTCTTTTCTTTTCTTTTCTTTTCTTTTCTTTTCTTTTCTTTTCTTTTCTTTTCTTTTCTTTTCTTTTCTTTTCTTTTCTTTTCTTTTCTTTTCTTTTCTTTTCTTTTCTTTTCTTTTCTTTTCCTTTCCTTTCCTTTCCTTTCCTTTCCTTTCCTTTCCTTTCCTTTCCTTTCCTTTCCTTTCCTTTCCTTTCCTTTCCTTTCCTTTCCTTTCCTTTCCGTTCCCTTCCCTTCCCTTCCCTTCCCTTCCCTTCCCTTCCCTTCCCTTCCCTTCCCTTCCCTTCCCTTCCCTTCCCTTCCCTTCCCTTCCCTTCCCTTCCCTTCCCTTCCCTTCCCTTCCCTTCCCTTCCCTTCCCTTCCCTTCCCTTCCCTTCCCTTCCCTTCCCTTCCCTTCCCTTCCCTTCCCTTCCTTTTTCTTTTTTTTCAGTGTCTTTTCTTTCTCCCTGCCTCCCCATTTCCTGTGTTTCCCCTTTTCTTCTTTGCACTTGCACTTTGCACTTTGCAGTCATTCTTTGCACTATTTTTTGCCCTACTCTTCCATTAGTCTTTCCTCCCCAAACCATTCCTAGCTGCACAGGTAGGACTCCCCATAAACTTGCTTTCTGTCCACTCTCACTCTCCACTACTGCAGTTATCACTCTACCCTGGGAGGGAAGAGCACAAAAAGAAGAATGCAGATGTGTGCTGGACACAAATTCATTTCTTAAATCATTCTGAGAAATTTCTCCTTTCAGTGTCAGTGTGTCACTAAATGGATTTGGCCATGTTGTACCCTCTCACCCTGTGCCCAGTCTGAATAATCAAGTCAAAAAGACCTGTAGTCACTGTGTACTCGTACCCAACCTGCTGACAGCTACAGGAAAAGCTGTATTGGTTATAGCTGGTGTGCCCCATGACACTACAGAGCTTGTGGACAGATTTTGAGGCTTTAATACGGTACATTATGAAGTTTGACTTCCTACAGCATGGTACAAGCTGAAGCACCTGGTGGCCTTATCTGGGTGGCCAACACTCCAGCTCTCAGGCAGGTATGAAGAAAGGCTGGGAAATGGCAAATAAGATCTCAGATTTAACATATTAAAAAGAAAACAGATATGCAGTTATACTGATAGTAAGATGTAGGGGGATTGGGAGCTGTCAGGGTATATCATTTTTATATAATCTGGAAAGCAACAGTATAAATATAAAAAATATTGTATAGGCCAAAATCTAGCAATCTTTGTTAATTCTGCATTTTGTGCTGACTCCACCTAAGCCATTTGTCTAGATTTTATTTGGCTGGGCTGTAGCGGCGTGGTATGCAACTTCACTTAATTATCCATATTCAGGATCAGCCTTCAGCTCAGAAAGATAAGAGAAATGTCAAGACAGAAAGCAAGAATCTGTGATTCACAAGATGTCACATGCTTTGGTTTCTTGACTGAAATTTCTGAAATGAGAACCACCTGCTCCTGGTAGTAATGAAGGATCTCTGATTGGAAAGTCAAACAGCTATTTCAGTAGAGTCTGGGGGAAAAAAAAAAGAAAAAAAAAAAAAAAAGCTACAATTAAGAAATTCTGCCAGAAGCTTCAGCAACGGTCCTATGAGACCAGAAAGGAAGTACAGCAGATCCTTCACAGTCTGAGAGTACAGCAGAAGACAGCTAGTTCCAGTAAAATCAAGACAAACCAGAATTAAAAATGCAAGAAAAGACAGTAAAAGACGTGGCAAGATAAAAAGGAGATGGTATGAAGAAGAGGCTAAGGTGCAGCAAGCAGAGTATGATCGAGCAGCTGGGCAAGGAGGGGAGCAGCTGAACCCTAGCACAACTTGCCGGCCCTACAGCGGGGGCATCACCTCAGGGTGCTGCTTTTTGACAGGACACAGCCACGTGCAGTGCCACCGCTGGGTGTGAGAAGCCATCGGCGCTAGGACTCCTACAGCAGCTTGCTGTCTTGTCATGGCACTCTCCCTATCAGCTTGAAAGTCGAGCCAATACGCATCTCTAAAATCAGGGCTTTAGCCTCTCAGTTTTTGGAACAAAACCTAAGACTTTGTGCTTGCCCACATCACATATTTATGTCAGGAAAGCCAGCTTAGAAATGTCTGCAAAGAGCCCGCTTGTAACGCTCTTATCTAAAGTAGCACTTTACCCTTGGATGTCACCACATCCAACTGTCCACTTGATGAGATGAACCTTCACTTTTTTTCAGGAGCAACTTGAAAATATGAGTAAAAGGGAAGATGATATCCAGAAAGAATGAAAGGGACAGAGCCTGACCTCGAGTGATATGCAGAGTCTGGGTGGGAGGTGCTGAAAACACACAACTGTTACTTTTGGGGTAGATGCAGAAGAACTGAAATAAATGTAAATTAATATGTCGTGAGAGCTCAGATGGAATGGCCTGGCACAAGCCAAGCCTGTGGTTAGTTTAATCATCTATCCGTCTCACCCCTGGTAAATCAGGGTCAGGAAACAATGAGAGGGTCGGGGACTGTTTGCGCCGATGTTTGCTGCCTGCCTGCCTGAAGGAATGCTGCAGGAATGTGCCAAGAATCCGGCTTTGTCAGGGAAAAAGTTCTCATTTCTGAAAAGACTGACAGACCTTTACAGAGAAGCGAGACGACACGTCAGCAGGAGCACCAAACCAGAAGCAGGGAGGGCTTCTGGAGGTTTCTCTGGGGGCTGGAAACACTCAACCCAGCAGGAGAGGCACGAGGTGTCAGGCTGCCACCCCACCCTCCCCTGCCCCATGGAGCAGGAGCAGGGCCAGGCCTGTGGCACCTGGGCATGGCCTATGGCACCTGGGCACATCCTATGGTGTTTGGGCATGGCCTACAGCACCTAGGCACGGCCTATGGCTCCTGGGCATGGCCTATGGCTCCTGGGCATGAACTATGATGCCTGGGCATGGCCTCTGGTGCCCGGGCACGGCCTATGGCTTGCACAGGGGCTCAAAAGTCGGTGGCAGGAACCCCAGGGCTGCTGAGAGAACCGCAGGCTATAACGCCCCAAGGCAGGCCACGTGTAGCAGTGCTTCATCGGGCTCTGGAGTCGCCAAGAGAATCGGGGCCAGCGCTGAGATGAGGCCCCGCGTACGTTTAACGCTATTGGCATGGCCAGAAGGGCTCATGTGATGAGGGAGAATCTTCTAAAGCCAGTCGTTCTCACTTTAAGGCTGACATACCGTGCCATAAAATGTCGCTGGAGCAAGAGAAAATAATTTCCTGGTTGCTAAAATAATTCAGCATCTAGATGGGAGCACTGTGGTGCACTATCCAAGATAAACAGGGAGAGAAAATGCAAGTGAACATGCTGCAGAAAGCACGAAGAAGGGCAAAAAGAAATTTGGTTTGGGTGAGCAATCCAGATGCTACCTTTGCAATGTGCTGCTTGGAAGGAGGAGAACTGAGCCTCTTTAGATAAAACCCAAATTATGAGTGTTCCCTTAGCTGCAGTTTCTAAAGTCAGTAAAGTAGAGATGAAGAAGGAAATCAAGCAGGGATCCTGTGACTGAATGAAAAAGCTGAACGCAGGAGTTCTGGCAGAGCTCTGGAAAAAAAAATAAAGAGAGAGAGAGAAAATGGGAAATAGAGAAATACTTTTTAGCTTAGACTTCATTAAAAACAGAGATAAAAATACCTTTTTTTATTCTAAGCTGTTTTTCTATATCCACATTTCTCCTAATGATTATTATAGTAATATTATACCTACATAAGAACGCTTTGTCTTTCATAAAGCAATTAATGCAGACAGGGAAATGTGAATGTGTAATTGCATATTTTAAAATTAACTTTTAAAGAAAGTCTGGTATGATGACTTTGTTTTAAACTAACTCAGAATAGTGAGGGAAACTTCCCAGGATTTGTTTTCACCTTCAGCAAACCTACAGACAAAAGATCAAACTATAAATGTTTGCTTTCCTGGAGTGAGTCATTAGAAGACATTTGAAAATATGTGAGGGATTTTTTTCAAAGTATGTCAAGACAGAGGTAAATAGGTAAATTCCCCTCCTTCCTCCCCCCCCCCCCCAAACAAAACAAAACAAAACAAAACAAAACTCACTCCACAACTAAATTCTTAATTAATTGTTCATAATTTTTCAGATCCTTATCTGTTAGCTATTAGTTATATTATGGAAGAATACAGTACTGGGACTAGAGGGACTACAGGAGTGAAAGCAGCAGCTCAGCTCCTCTCACCAGCAGTGGGAGGGCATCAGCCAGGCCCCACTGCCCTAGCACTAAAGTGTCTTGTAATTTTGGTTAAACCTAAAGAAGGAAATCATCTACTTACCTGATTTTCAAAATCCTTCACATCCACCTAATTATTTCTGCTGGAGCCACAGGCTTGCAAAGGTCTTTGTAGTCAGGAATGGGATTTTTGGCCCATAAAACATCCAAACACCTAGAAGTAATTTATAGAAAAGGCTGGGGGCAAGAGCAGAAGCTAGACAAGGGTGAGAAGAGTGGGGTCTGGAAAGAAACGGAATGAAGACAGCACTGGCACTCACTAAGGGAACACAACTTCTCAGGGGAAGGGTAAGGATGCTTAAAGAAGTTAACTCAGTTACTTCCTTTTATTGTTATTATTATTATTATTTAGAGAGTGTTCTCAGTGAAAAGCTAACTCCTACGTGTTACAGTTTTAAACTGTGATCCCATCTGCTTTACCATTGAGTGCTGAGCTGGGAAAACTCCAGGAGACCTCAGCGAGATGCTGGAGATGACACTGGTGGTTGAGTTGTGGGCTCCTCTCTGCCATGGGAGCCTCCGGTGATGACTCCAGGAGGACACTGGTGGATGAATATTTGGTAAGCCTTACCAAGAGCTGCATGACTGAATCTCCATCCCATTTGGTAATGTGTTAAATGTTAAACCAAAAATTTTAATTCTCAGAATTAACAGCAGTACAAGCATTCCTACCTTTGGGCTGATGCCATTACACTGGCAGGCTAGAGGACTGTTTGGAACAACATTCGCGTGGAAAATGACAGTATTTTCACATTATTTTCATACATAAACCTATATTAAATAAAAACTGTGGCTCTGAACTTAGTAGGGGCTTAACTCAGGGCGTATGAACAGTTGTATACAGTCAGTCTGCAGGAATGGGGCCCACATGCTGTGGAGTTATTTTCCTATTCAAATACACAGAACACATGCTTCTTGTTCTTGAATAGCTTTACATACAATTTTCACAACCTATTTTTACTTCGCAAAATGTTGTTGTCCTTCTGTGTAAAACAATTTAAATGTCTCAGAGACGGATGAAGCTGAGACAGCGTAAACATGGTTTGGGGAATGGAAAATAACACCAGCAAGGCTGCGCCTGTCTGAAGAATTCGGATCATCCTGAGGCAGTGCCATGACGTACCTTGACTTCCTTCTTCCCTTTTGCACAGGAAATGTGTTCTTGTATTTGACTCTTTTTCTATAAATAAATGGAACATAATCAGGAAAGCACTCACTAGCTTGGGATTCCACTTTGTGACCTGTGTGGAGAAATATCAAAATATTTTGATGCATATTTTGGCTAGGCTGCTGCAAGATACTACAAAGGCCTGATGGAATCAACTGCATGCCAGACTTGACCTGGATAAACCCTTTTTTTTGCTCTTGTCTGAATAATGCAGCTGGAAATACCGCCTTGGAGCAGTATTCACATTCACCTGATCATCCTTCGCTGGGCTCCCTGCACCTGCAGAGCTCATAGACTGCTTTCTGTTCAACATGGACTAGAAGGAATTGGGAGAAAGGGAAGTAATGAAGATTGAAGTAATGAGGCAAAGCCTGAGATGGGAAGACCTAAAAGCTTCAGAAAATAAGATGGAGAGACTGTGAGTAACAACACTGGGATCTAGTCAGATGAACTAACATAGGTGTCTGATTTGTTTGATTAAAGATGAAGGGAGATTCAGACTGACTTTACAGAACTGACTCTGCCTCATACACGTAGCTTAGGCAAAATAGTATTTAGGAGCTTAAATTGGGTGTTTGTAGTTAAAAGTTTGAAAGCGGTAAACAGCATCATGCTATTTCCAAAATGCCTTTTGGATGGAAGATAAACAATTTCAGTTTATTACAGTTTTCTTTCCCATATGGAACAAGTGGGCCCAGGACCAAACAGTCTCTCAGCAGAAACCTTCCATCTCCATACTCACTCAGCAGGTCATATTTAACTGATTTCAGCATCCTTCCTGTACGCTCAGTAGTGGACGCCTTCCAATCAATGTTCTACAGTTAGAGCTTGTAATGACTCTTCATTTGTTACCCTGTCTGACTCTGCTCCTCATGCTACTGTTGAATATTTCTGTCTCTGGTCTGCCTTTGGTGTCATGAAAGCTGTCTGCTTTTTGTCTCTCTGTGCAACTGTTTAGGCTGAGCTATGATTTCCACAATTCAAATTTTGAGCACCCTCACCTCATTCCAAATCTCCTAAGAAAACATAGAAACACAGCTCCAGTAACTCTCATGAAAAAGCAAACAAATCAATCAATCAAACAACACTTGTATAATTCAGAAAGACAAAGAGATATTCACTCCTGAATCAAAGAATGACACAATTGTACTTGCCCCTCCTTTTTATTCTGGTAGCTCTTATTTTCATCTACAGTTTTATTATTGCATTATTGCATTTCCCAGTCCATCCAGGTTAGGCTGCAAACACATTTTCAAATGTACATAACCACTGAAGGATGCTGCTAGGCACCTACCCACACAGGTGAAAGTACTTTAAGTTTTCTTGGTTGGGTAAGAGCCTTCAAGGCTCTGGCCCTGAGCATCTCAGAACAAGGGCTTATCTTTTTCTGAAAAACAGCAAAAGTCTGTGAGTGTCATTAAAAACGGAGTCTGGCACAAGTTTGATTAACAGACAACAAGGCAAAGGAGAGAATACCACATAAAACCAGAGCATACCTGATCAAACTGCAGAAAAACTATCCAAAAAAAAAAAAAAAAAAAAAAAAAAAGATCAATACTTCTAATAATTTAGGAAAATAAAATAACTGGGAAAATACACTTGAGGATAGCTCTGTTTTCTGGCATGGCTTCCAAAATATTTGCTAAATTCCATTATTTTTCTGTGCGATTTCAATAGCTGTAAAAGCATAGCAGTGATCTCCCAACCATAGAGTTCTCCCTTGTCAAGCCTTATGCCTTAACAGCACTGACAAATGTAGAAAGTTTTACTAATAGTAGGACCAATGGATTTTGAAATATATATAGCAATGAGTTACTTTAATGAAATTTTGTATCATGAAATGAGATTTTTCTTACCATTATCAGAGGTTCAATCATGCAGGTCTAAAAGAAACTACAGGGTCACAATAACACAAGTCATTTTTGTCTCTTTCTGCTATGGAAAAAAGGGGAAATCTTTCAGGCCACTCCCGAAACCAAACTAAAGGTCAGGCTTTGAATGGTATCCAAACCTTTTTCTCTCTCAGTGTTACAAATAAATTGCTGTACTGCAAACTCTGGTAGTTTGTCGGTACTTCTCTACTCTGTGCAGCAGCAGCAGGAACGAGGTATGACAGCAAGTACTTAACTGGGTCTAAGGTTTTGCAGATTTGGAACCCATGATCCAAAATAACCAGTGGTAACAGTGAAAGGTGTGAATACAGAAAGGAAGGCATGGACGGAAAGGAAGGCAGTGCCAGCCCAGGCTTCCTGGCAGAGCACAGACAAGGAGCCAAACTGCAGCCAACAGCCCTCAAGGGGCTTGCAGGGCCTCACCCGGAACCGATTTCTCTGCTTCCCCTCTTCTAAAGAATATTGGCTTTTCTCGCTGGAGCAACCATCTTCTCAGCAGCATAAATGAGAACCTCTCTAATTTGTTAGCACTCTTCTATTTTGGTTATCTATTTAATGATGAGGGGAGAAAAAAAGTGCAGGATATTGCTCTTCTTAACAAAAAATATAATTTTAATACTTCAAAATAATCCCTCATTCAAGTTTATGTCTCCCAATCAATATTTTCTAGCTTCAGGAACATGTTGCGATGTTCCTTACTTCTCTGATGGCGAACACACCAGCCATATCCTAGAGGTACGAACACTGCTGGTTCGGGCACTGACACAGCTGGATGTGGCTGACTTCCCAGAGTAAGGTATAAAACATCAGTGAGAAATTGTGAAAGGTTATGAAATGAGGGAGCAAGCTTTTATTTTTCCTCCACTTTCCTCTCTGTCTTTCAGATGGGTACAGTGCCTGACACCGTGCTTCTCTCACTGATGAGGTTTCAGATAGGACCACTGAAATAAACAATTACTTTATCAGAGGTGGACTCTTCTTCAGTTATCTTCTGCTCTCTCTGGTGAGTACAGACAGGGCCAACTTTTGGAAGAATTAACTGCAGTGATATATTCCTACATGAACTTTTATGTGTAAATTTCTCCCTCCAATCTAAGGAGGAAAATCAATTAAGATACCTTTCAGAATACACCTAGATATTGCATTCATTTCAGCTTTTACATGTAGACAATCAGAGTTTGTGGAAAACATTTAATAAGGGAAGGGAAGGGAAAAGAAGGCAAAGATGTTCCTAAATTGATAGTTTTACAAAAGGGAAAAAGAACCTCTATCTCTTGCTATGCTACCCTGTATTTTTTGTTTTGAGATTGTCATCTTATTTTTAACTGAAGCTGAAAATTAAAGTATTCTGAGTAGCTAGAGTCAATTACAGTCTTCATGTGTACCAAGTTTGATTATAATAGAGGATTTCAGTGCTATTTTATCTGAAGAAAATACAGATGCAAATATATACAGAGAAGTTGATTAGGCCTTTACCTTCTTCAGTCTAAAGAAATATTAAAATGGATAATTCCAATAGTTTCACTGAAATAAATGTTATTCTCACCACAGAGCAATAAGGATGACTCATGTCATAGGTACATCTCCAAGTTAAGCATTTTACTGTGTATAAACAGTGATGATCTGACAATTTCCCAGATCTGAAGCTGTTTTGCAGCTGATACCACGTACAGGTCTTTGGTTTGTTTGTTTGTTTAAGCAAATGCTGGCATTTCACATAGAAATTTAATTACAGAACACATTAGGAGTAACATAGGATGTTCAGGAAATATAACATTAACAGGAAGCAAACAAAAAGCAGATGCTATTTTCTACTTTGTTCAACTATGAACACAAATATGCATCAGCAAACCGAATTGAAAATTTAAATTACAGACCTTTCAAACTATTTAAATTCCCTTCTTTTAAGAGTAAACTGTTAGATAGTCAGACCATATCTATACAAAGTAGCATGAAATCCTAAATGGTCTGTAGTTACCCAAGATGCAGGACGGACTCTTCCTACTTCGGCTTTCTGTCCAGAAAATCACTTTCAGATATTTTGGAATTGGACCAGATGTAACCATGAATGAATTGAACGAAACCTAAAACCTGATGACTGCTAAACATTTACGTAACCTGAAACCAAATCACTGCCCGTATTAATTTGTATTCAGTGGGTAGGGAAAGGATGCTGGGTTTAGAGTGCATGCGAAGAAAAACCGAGACAAAAATGGATGGCCGCCAAATACATAAACATGGTGTCCAGAAAATAACAGATTGTATAGAACATCCTCTCTCTTCTTCAACAACAAATGTTGCTGAACTGATTAAAAAAAAAGAAAAACCACAAAACAACAAAACATCGCTTTGTGGGTCATAGGGTGCAACTGCGACTGAAAAAATAGTTTAGTGGTCTTTTAGTTCAAGAACTTTGTGACGCATTGTATCAACGCTGGTATTAAACTGGGAGTCAACCACAGGAAAGACTTATGACTTTTTTAAGCTAGCTGAGCAGAATGAAGAAAATAGACCCAACATTAATCAGACATGTATAATTAACCTGTTCTCTCATTATCACTAATGATGTTTTGGAATCAGATTATTAAAGTAAATGAAAATTAATTTTTTAGATGGATGTGCTTCAAGCAGAGAATAATGTGGAATGGCAACTGAGACATTGGGACATGCTTGGATATATAAAAGTACAAGATTCAAATTTGACATTAGAAGAGAAAAACACCTCTTGTTCACAATACAATTACACATGTAAATTTGCTAATGACATCCATAGAGTGATTTATCATAATGTTAAAAATATGTCAGCAGGAGGAAATAAAATGAATTTCATTTTTTTTCCTTAGCTTTTGTATAATTATGTTATTTTCTATTAGGTACGTGGATTTTAATTATCTGAATCTTCCAATGAAACAACTTTGACACAGTCTGAATTATGTGTAACTATAGCACTTCATATTTTCCCACTAATTTCACAGTAATTCACCTGTTAGATTCTTTTGTTGGTGCTGCTGAAGGCTGAAGGCTGATCATAGTACAAGGCAAACTGGACTGAGCCTTTTTAAGAGAGGAAAAAATTAAATAACCTCATGGATCTCCTGGATTAAGCCTAAGCATGTCTGCCTACCCAAAGTGACAATAGGACTAAATTCAGGGAAAACAGACAGACTCACATAAAAGGAAACTTTTTCCAGCAGCTGTGTGGGTGTGCTTTCTTCTCTAAAACAGAAGAAAGTTATTCTGTGAAGAAAAGCTTTTCAACAGAAATCTTTAAAAATATAGGTTAAAAGAGTAAAGAAGAAAGGGCTAAAAAATAAGCAACCACAACAGTTGTGTGATCTTACTTCGTGTCATTAACATCATGGATTTTATCCAAATAAAAATAGTTCATGAGTCACAGGACACATATACCAGGTATGTTTAGATTACCGGTTAAATGCATACTCTTGAAAAGCTTTTAAGGGACATGCAAAATATGCTAAAGCGGGAAAATAAACAACTGTGCACCCTAACAAGTGTTCTTATGGTTTCTTTATTAGTTTAAAGGAAACTGAAGCTAATAACAACATGTCTCTTACAGCTCAGAGCAAACTATTGGTATACAGCTACTTTGCATTTGCTTCCCTCAGGAAGTCATTGAGAACAGTTGCATACGGTACAGAACTAAACTCTTCAAACTTAATACAGCATGACAGAAGGGATCTCTAGTCTCCAGCATCCACAGGTTAACTTGCTTCCTGGATTTTCCTATACATTTTTTCCCTTTATTTTATACTAGTCTTCAGTTCAGCGTCATCAGTTCTATTTTCCTACAGAAGACAAATGGCTATAGAAAATCTCAGACAGGCTGTGAAAATCAAACAATAACTGAATAATCGTTTAACATGAAGCTTTTGTGCTTAATGAACTTTAATTAAAAAAAATATACTCAGAACACTATGCTAGTTTTTGGACCCGCTCATGTCCTACAGAAGTCAAAGGGCACTGCTCAGAAATGGAAGCCTTCCTAGCATTGTTTCCTCTTGATTAAAGTTCAACATGTTAAACACAGCTGATTAGATCTATGCCCACATCACATACCAGAAGCAAGGTATCTTCCAAGTTCAGATCAACAGCGTCTTGCAGAGGTCCATTGTGCACCACTACTCCAGTTCAGTGCATTCTGAGAGTTACAAATTCTGTTTGGAAGGGGCAATAATGGACTGCCAGAAGTCATACAGCAAACAGCTTCAGCGGAAACTTTTGAATTGTGCAATTAAATAAAAATAACATTTTCAGTTTGGCAGCAGAGTATGTGACCAAGACTAAAGGGATGCTGAAGTTCCTAAAATTCTGCCTAACACAAGAATCTAACACAAAACGGCCCTTCTGAAAAATCTTATGCGACACATAAGAACACATGATGTGAAGTACCTTAATTGTAACGGGTAGCATGATGGGCTGAATGAAGAAAACACATTCACGATGAGAGTTGAGACAGACAAATTAATAGTCAAAAGGCATCTTATACTGCAATTTTAGTACTTAAAAAGTGTAATAACTTTAAAAGCCCTCTACTTCACATTTTAGAAGCTCCCACTTCTGTATATGTTAATCGGTATCTCTAGAGTAAACCCCTCATTACACTGAGTTGACAGAAACACAAGTCGGTTGAACTGCTCTTCTGGGAGATGCTTGAAAGCGTGCAGTCAAATTTCTGCTCCACTGAGCTTACAAATCTTCAGGTGAGGATGTTACTGCTTCAGACTCTGTATTTTGCTTTGCCGTGATCGTTGATAACACATATGTGCTGAAAAAAAATACAATACAGATTGCAACAGCATAGATGATTACATCATTAATTAATAATGAATTGTGCAGAAATAATTCTGCTTGTCCAATCCGGTAACCTTGCCATTACTCCTCCCTCTCCAGAGACCTGAAATTGAATCTGATCTCACTTTCTAGCTGCAGTGAGTTCTTCCACTTGCAATTCCCAGCTTTCTGCTCCACCCCCGGGGGGATCACATGAAGCAATGGCAAGGCTGGCAACGCTTGCACCTTTTTTCCATCATCATCTCCCTGAGAAAAGGGGCAGGCAACACAGCACTAAAATGCCCCAGTTGTCTGAACTGTAGCTGTATTTCACTTTTTCTGCTGTCACTGCATTTACTGGGAGTTGTGGAACCGCGAAGTCCCAGGCTCACTGAAGATGGAAGCATGAGAGAAGTGACAACTTCTGCTCTTAGTGGGTGAGAGATGGGAATGAAACACCCACAGTGCTAAGCAGTGACTCCTCTGGATTATTTGAGATTTTACAAGGAGTTCTACACCCACTGGAAGGATCCCTTTAAGACACCCCAAAAATAAAATAGAGATTTCTGTTTTTTCTTAAATAAACTTACATTCAGATCTCTGAAGTACTCGTTGTAGTCTAAGGCATAACCAACCACAAATAAATCTGGAATTTCAAATCCGTAATCTGTATTGAGGCAAATAACAAACACCATAAATACAAGGCAGGTGGCTACTGCATAGCCCTTAAATTAACCTGTTGGTCCTCTGACCAGAAAACTACATATATGTGTAGCCAGTTCACGTTATGTTATTTCTGACTTAGAAACCAGAGTCAGCAGGTAGCAGAATCCACAGTTCCAGCTCACAGACTATTTGTGACAGGCATGTGAACAGTCAGTGGAGAGTAGGAGACGTGTTTACAATGATCAGTGGCACAACAGACACGTTGTGGAAGGAAGCCAAAATCAGAGCTGAAAAGTTCTGCCTAGGTTGGGCAGCTCTGTTCGTTTATGCATGTGATGACAACTGTCCATTGAGAATGAAAAAAGGTATTATCTAAATTCAGAAGTTACTTACAAACTTATGAAGAGGTTTATACACTTTCTTCTGAGAGTAGGCAAAGCTATTATGCATATTATCCTACCAAAATGTGTCAAATGCTTCTTAAATTAAAGCCCCAGTCTCATGAAGACTCATGCACACACTTAACAAAGTAAATGCATGCAGCGTAGCTGAATCATGCAACTCACACACTTCGAGCTAATCATAGCCATGTATCTTTATGAGCATGAAGTTTTGTGCAGTATCAGCACTATATAAAATGAGTTAGACCCTTTCCAAGTTCTTCATTATGTAACTAGAGAAAAACACAACCTTGTGGACACCAAAATTTTTGCATAACGTTTTTTACAGCATTAAAAAATTACAACTGCTCAAGAGAGGATTTTTATTTGCTTGTTAAAAATGATGGGTAACAGGCACTTTGAATCACACATTTGGGCAGGTGAGGAAATGACATAGCCCTGTTAGTGATTTAAAGGGTGACCTCTGTTATTTCATAAAATCCATCACAAATAAACAAGAAAGTGGTTAAAATCTGTTTCATTTTACAAAGTATTACATTAAAATATTAAGTTGTCCTTCATGGAGTCATTTTATTGTATTTTTTATATGTCTAGTGAATCCAGTAAAATGGATACTTTAATTTACTGGATTAAATTCTAAATGTAAAAAAAAAATGCTGTATAAAAAATTGCACAACCAAATGTCTGAGTCATAGTTCAGAATATTGGGCTAAAACTGCAGGGCCATGCTCAACCTTGATTAACTTCTGGTTCGTGAAGTTTCCCTCTCTCCCACACCCCTAATCTAGCCCCTTGATGCTACCTCCTGGTACCCTCCTCCCCACCTCAGCTGTGACCAGAGCCTTCTTCAGCAGCAAATCCTGGTTGATCTCTTCTAGGTGGGCCTATTTTTTCAGTATTCAGCCACATATCTATTATTACATCATTTATTCTAATGAATCTAAAATGGTAATAGCTTGGTATAGCTCCATTTAGGTCTTCATCTAAGCCCAGTAAAAGTGCCAGTACTTCAGAGAGAAGTGGTGCTGGTATGAGACAAACGGAGCAGCAGGAGGAAGCTTGAAAAGCCCATTTTATCTTTTGCTTTTGGCAGGGAGGGATTTGATCATATAAATGTTTACCCTTTAAACGATAGTGCTTCTTAAAAATAATTTTAAAAATTACATTATTCTATTATAAAAATATAAAACTTGTGAGTAATTAGTTCACAGTGAAAAAAGCCTTTGTGTCCAGACAAAGTCCTGCAGCTCCTCTGATGAGACGTAGTGAGGAAGGAAAAGGAAGAAAAGGACTTTTTCTTCCATGTATTTTGGCAGAGACAGAAGATAAAGCACCCACCTTTCATAGATAACGTTTAACCCTTCCATAACTTCCTCATAGAGTTAGTGCTCTGCAGAAAACATCAGACCATTGAGAAGGCTAGGCTTAAACCACAGTTATACGAATCCTTCCATTGCAACCCATCTCCCCCTGACAACTGATATTTTACAACGCTTCTAGGAGGCTGCAGGATCATACAAAGGGCAAGTGACAGAATAACGGTAACTTCTTGTACGGTGATGTAAAGATTTTCACAACAACACTTACAGTCTGGTCTGTACCCATCAGGCCGAGATGTTCTTTTCACCAACAAACTGTAATTAAGAACAAAATTAAAAAAAAAAATCCAAATATTCATCTGAATAACACACGTAAAAACCAAGCCCCTTCATCAAAAAGCTCCTGAGCCATATGAACCACTGTTCTTTTACTGTTTCTCCTTCGACAGTATCCTAATGGCAGGGAAAAAACTGGGTGTGTTTCCCTTCAAAATCTATCAGTGCCAGCCTTGAAATGGCTGAAGGGGTCATTGCCACTGCAGAACAATACAGAAGCATTTCCTTTCCTTTCCTCCACCCTCTTCTTAGTGACTCAGGCAGCTTCTCTGCAGAGCTCCCCATGCGATGCTGCAGCACAGAACTAAAACAGGAACGTGGAATGGGAATCTCCGCTGGGAAATACGTTGGGCCAGAGCAATTAATTACAAAATTTTGTGATCGTTTTACTCACCTCGCTACTTTAATCATTTTTGGCTTGTATTTTTCTATATTATTAAGCAGAACCTTCATAGTCCTCCCAGTTCCAACAATATCCTTACAAAACATTAAAAACACAACAAGTTAAAAACAAAGGAAAGCTGAAACAAGGAAATTTGAACAATTACTGGGAAGTTGCATATTCTTATTTTGTGGAAATGATATATTTCTCCTAGTATATTGTGAGCCACATCCAAAAAGGGGTGTAAAGAGTGTGAAACTCTTTGAAGCAAGCACCTTGTACTCATAAAATAAAGACATAAAGGACTGTCCACTTCCTCTTGAAAACAGCTGTTTCTAGTATTTGGGATACTACAAGGGATGGGGGATGACTTTACTGGGCACTGAAAGTACGCAGGGATCAGACTTTTCATATTTTATCCTCAAGACTATGGTACGTGAACATCTCTCCATCCAGGGCTAAATCTGCCCTATTTGTTTTTTTCTTAGACCAGTACAAATGAGTATTCTCCAGATCTCATTTGGAGATCTCTTGTACACACCTGGCTACACAACTGAACACCACTGGGGAGCAGCTGTTGATCCTGAACTCTATGGCTGTGTATTTTTCATTAGCAAAACCTTGCCTCTGCTCCTCAGCTGCCTATGAGCATTAACAGAATTTGCGGCAGACATTTTTCACTTCTGTTACAGCAGTGATCATTAATGAATATGGAGCTCCCACCAGTTACTCAGGTCACAGTCATTTCTATGCCTGATGACTTTTTTCTCCTCCTTTTCCATGAAAAGACATTCCAGCAGCTGTGCATTTCCTTCATCATGCCACCTAGCCTCCTTCTCACACAAGCAAACTGGGCCTGAAATGCCAGCCAGGTCCTGACGTGCTCTCTAAACATCCCGGTTGCTTTCCTGACATTTTAAAACAGAATCACCTACATTATTAATTAAGGAAGTTTTTGCAGCACCGGTGAAGTGACACACATTCTTCTTCTCTACAACTGAACATCACAGATTTACATCAGCAACATCTCTGTGATGGACCTCCCCAGGGGACGCTCCAGGGTGCAGTGCTAATGAGCAGGAGTCATGGGGACTTGAGAGAGTGACTGACGTTCTCATCCAGCATGGGAACAACCCTGAAGTTGTAAAGCATGTGTAGGGCTACGCTGCCATTTCACAGTCACACTATAAGGAAGTTTATGGCATCAGTGCAGCTGATTCACTGTCCTCCAAGGAACAGAACAACTTGCAGAACAGGAGCTCACAAAGCCATAAAAATACCACACCAAGTGACGCAGAAAGTGACTGCTGGGTATCACAAGCAGAGTACAAATTAGAGTGCCAGCAGTATAGTTTGATCCCTTGTGCAATTGCAAAAAGGCTGAGATGTTATTAAGCAAATCAACTCTTCCTCTTCACCACCTCCCAGCCAAAGAAGTCTAAACACAGTTGTGTTTTACCTAGACTTTACTATGTGACTTTCTCCAAGTACAATATGACAGAAGAAACACCAACTTACCTCTACAATTAAAACATTCTGCAAGAAAAGAAAAAAAAAAAAAAGAAAAACTGTTACACAATGTTCACAAACTAAAAGAAACAAATGTTGAAAAAGTGAAATGAAGATAGGTCCATGTGCATATGTACAACAGGGCACAACACAAGGAGCCTTCCTGTTTCATTTCTGTGCCCTGAATAAGAGCCAACCACAAATAGCCGGCAGTCAGGGCCTATGACTTTATTCAGCTCTGTCTAGATTACCTGCCTTGTGCAAGAATGGATGTAGCTTGGGAAAATACAACTAGATGTAGGAAATCCAAATGGGATGAACTGCACTTCATACCAGTGTGTCCAGTGGTGTACTACAGTGTACCCAATAGCTTACTAAAATACTATTTCCCAACTTTAATATGAAACTACAGCAATGATATTCTCACTCTGAAATAAATGTTCTTCCTCTCCCCCCCACCAGCAGCCTCACGGTAAAGGATTACATGGCGAGCTGTACCACCCATTCTCAGACCGTGATACAATAGCAAAAAGGAAGTTTTTTCACATATCTCTCTGTATACACCTTACACGTGTGTGTACATTACGCAGATAGTTTCATATCTATGCAGTATTCACCCAGCTGGCTTTATACTCCACTTCCCTTTCTATCAAGCTCGTTGGCTTTGCCACCTACACAAAATGGAGGCTGTCTAAATTTCTTTTCAACCACACAGTCCTAAAGCTGAGAGTTCGGAGAAAGACTCAAACACCGTGGAAAAGGAGTGTGTGAAGGGGGAGTGCTTATAAACAGCACAGCTTTGGCAGTTTCATTCACTGGTCACAATTTTTTTTTTGTTAATCTGCAAACTGGAACTGATTAATACACATCACATATATATATACATATATATATCTATCTGTACACACACACACGTATTCAGATTGCAGTCCCTCCTAACAATCACAGTGCTTGGCAGGGAGACGTGGCATGCTTCATGCACACAGCCATAGATATGCAGACTATGTTACCACACACCATATAATCCCCTGGATGCTTCTGAAATGGCAAAACACTTGGTCAAGTTGTGGAGGGAGCTCCCTGTAGCAGTTCAGCCGATGTCAGCAGTGGAGCTATCACTCAAGAAAGCCACTAATTTAGACTGAGCTCTGATGGAATGTGTGTTAATCCTGGAGGGTGGCTCCTTTTTGGTGTTTTCATAACAGGTTTCGCTGGTGGTTATCCTGCTCGGCACTCCTGACTTTCAACCTCCCATCAGATGACAAAAACAACTCTGGATCTGAAAGACCTAAACCTGCGGAGCTAAAAAGTCAAAGACCTCCTAACAACAAGAGCCCAAAGATGTCCTGCCTCTAGAAACATGTTCCTTCAAGAAAGAATGGAAATAAGTCAATCCCCTAGATAAAATGAAGAGATCATGCTCAGGAGAAGCTTACGGCAGGCTGACAGGGACATGCATTCTTAAAGGAAGCCACTTGGATATGAAAGAGTTTGGCTCTCAGGAGAAAAACCCTTTCCAAAGCCTAGCCCAGGACACCTGGGTCTGAGGCAGATCACTCCTTTCAGTCAGTGGACACCTGAAGATGATTTGCAGGTCTAATGGTTAAACCATCTCCATACATGCAAGTGTCATATTGGTATCTATGTATGTATGATACGCAGAGAGCAGAAGAGTGGACAGGTATGCAGAGAGGTGTAGGAAAGAGCCTCAGCAGAACTAAAGCTGGAAACGAGCTCCTTCAGTACCAGCAAACAGACCAGGATGACTGCAGCTGGCATCTGGTGGGAGAGGCTGACCCGATAACGCAGCATGGCACCCTGACTCACTCTGGCAGCTCGGTGCACCTCCTGCTGCTCCTCATGCTGTTTACAAGAACAAACATATCAGATATATTTTCCCAGAGGAAAAGCAAACATCTGGTGACAAGACCCATCCAGCAAGTACAGCATGAGATGCACCAAAACTGGCACAGCAGGGGCTGCAGCGGCCTGCATAAGTGAGGGGTAGGCAGCAAGGCAGGGGCCCCACCAGCCAGGACCCAGCCCCAAGACAGCACCCGATCCAACAGAGATCATAGATGATCAGGCATGTCATGGTGAAGAGGCAGGTCCGAGGGCAAGCTGAGCTGTCAGTCCACAGGTTGGGATCAGGCCCAGTGAGAGTAACCAGGGTTAAACACAGCCCGCTGATACCAGACCCGTCTGCAGTGGCGCAACAGGTCCAAGGTTGAGCTGGGAAGCCAGTCAGTCAGTCTGTGAGTCAGCCTGGTCCATAACGAGGCACAGGCGTGGCTGGAGCTGCCCTGAACATCAGAACTCAGCACAGGTCAGGCACTGAAAGCCTGGGGCTGAGCTGAACTGGAGCTTCTGTGTCCACAGGTGTTGGAAGGGGCCCTGGGTGAGATGGGTCAGGACCATTAAGATCTATTAAGTGCACTGTGGGCCCTGACAGATTTCAGAGAAAACCGTAGTCCTGGGATGGTTTTTGCTACTGTAACTGCTTCAGCTATCCTACCTCAAGAAGAAACATAGATTCCCTCGCTAACTTGCAAGCAGAAATAATCTTAAAAAAAATTAGACAATGAGGGGACAGCAGCCTCCCTACCCACGGAATTGGGATTAAAGAAACAGGAAGGAACAGACCTTACTAATTAACTCCTGAGGAAAAGAGAATAGCAGACATTAATGGAAAGCAGGGCTGAGGGTACCTTGAAAGGTCATCAAGAAGATTTTTAATATCCTTGGCCCAAAGAATCAACTTAAACTATTGCTCACAGATATCTGCTTTACCTGTTCTTGAACATGGTGAGGACTTCAGAACTTCCTCAGGTATTGTGCCTCATTATCTAAGAGCAAAAATACAGTTAGAAAACCTCTTTTGTTATCTGACCTGAATATGTTTTGCTGTGGACACAGAAATGAAATTTTCCTTCTTCCACATTTGAAGACAGATATATTTGTTTCCTCTTCTCCATTTTAAACTGTCCCTATTTATTCAACATTTTCTCACAAGTTAAATTTTCTAGATCCCTGAATGTTCTTTTTTTTTTTTTTTCCTCTAGAACCTGTCCAGTTGGTCAGAATCCTTCTCCAGTTGTGGTGCCTCAAGCCAGAGAGAAACCTTTTCAAGCCTTCAGAAGAATAAGAGCCACTTTGTATGCCTTACAAATAGCCCTCCTTTCTACAAACTCCAATACAGGGGTTACATCTTCAGTAAAGGTATGCTGCTGTCTCATGTTCACCTTGGGAACTACTTATCGTCTCCAGCACAGAACTGTTGCTTAGTCAGTCCTTCCCCATTTGCACTTATGCAAAAGATGACTTCTATAAAAACACAGAAGTTAGTATTCATCTTTGTCGTTACATGTCATTCTTTGAGCCAAATTCTTAAAATAACTTCTTAAGATCCTAATCCTATCTTGTAGTATTTTTCCAGGTAGTATCATTAGCATGAAATGCTAATCCAGTCTTCTAAATCATGAATTAAATATTGTATAGTCCCTGGAGAATGTGCTTTAATTCACCCAGTCTGACAATGAAGCATAATTAACAGTTTCTTGAGAACAGCTTTCCAACCAGTTATACATCCATCTAATACAAATTTAATCTAGTCTACATTTCCCTATCACAAATGACTCACATGAAGCAAAGAAGATGAACGTGGAATCAGACATCCCTGAAGGACTTGTCTGGCCACAAGAGTGATAGTCACCTGCACAAAACTTCAGCTGAAGGGTAAGATCTCATATTGAGCAATTATCTTGAGAAGGAATGATATTGGTGGACCCTGAAATTCTCTGCCCAGTGCTCTGTTATCCTTACCACTTCCTACTCATATTCAGTAAGTCCAAGAGCCGTAAATTATATGAGCTGGGAGATCTGGTTCTGTGAAAGTCCCTTTAATCAGGTGGCTTGTCTATCTTAGGAAACACAGATTGTGCATAACACAAACCAGACTTTCTCATTATTGCCAAAATGTTAATGAGAATTTTCTATGCTGTGGAGACACCCTGTATGTAAAGACTTTGTAATGGAAAAGCCACTATAAAATACTGAGATATGGAAACAGCTTGTGTGTGTATAAGCAAGCAGGCATCCTGATGGAGATGACACATTACTTCCCATTTCGATTAGGCAGCAGGGTTACTGTGACTGATGTTATCATACTTAACTTGTGCTTGGGATTGAAGGCATTCAAAATGGTTTGCCAGCCTCTGGTACCAGAAACCAGTTCCTTGAAAACTATGGGATGTGCTGGGAAACTGGTGGTATTGCTACTTATCCTCTGCCTTTCTCCCACTGAAGCAGGCTCCTGCTAGAAGGGCTCCAGGAAAGGGATGGCATTGCAGAGCAGCAGAGAAGTAATCTGCAAAGGAAGGTTTTGACACACGGCGTATCTGAGAGGAGGTAGTGGTGATGTGCAACCACAGCTGGTTGAAATGGATTAGCTTATCCTTGAGCAGATGGATAGGAGAAGATAAAAGAAGAATGTGACAAATTGCTACACTATCAGCAATGTCACCGTCATCCTAAATGCACAGCTGGCCGCATTCAGCATCCGCTGGGAAAGGTCACAGGTATGAGCAGTTCCTGTGCAGCTTCACCATGAAATTCACCCGTGAGGTGGTGAGCAGGAGACTGGTAAAACTCATCAGCTCGAGGAGCTACTACAGCGACTGACAGCTGGAACAAACAATGTGATTCTAGAGGACTCTGAAGAAAAGGTCTTTTTCCAAGTATATGTAAATGTTTGAGACTCTTGCACCACACAGATCAAAGCTGTTTTGTCCTTTCAGATACAGCTGTGGTGATTGCAGAGGAGGAAACCACATGAAAAGAAAAGTAATCTGGCCTTCTGGCATGCATTTGATATTTTCTGTCTATTTTTGGAGCTTGGAGAACAGGAAGCGGGAATATTTAGTGACACATTGACTAGACTGAAGATGGCTTAATTTCTGAGTAGAGCCATCTTCACCAATATGAACTGTGAAGTATGTGCAGAAGTCTAACAACGGCTCTAATATATCTGACAGTCAGACACACAGAGAAGAGTCATTTTTTTAAATATGTCCTGGAAATGCTTCTCTTAGCCCAAAGAAAGAAGGGGCAGTGGCTCAGCTCTCAAAGAAATTGAAAAACTTTTCTACTCGGCCATTACAAAAGAATCAGTAGCTTTCATCGCTGATGGCTCAGAGGAATGGTATGGAGCTGATAGATATGGGTGGCTGTGATTCGTGCTGTCTTTATAGCTTTTCCTACCAGGTAGTAGGCTGGTGCAATAAATACTCCGTGTTTTTTGAATGCAGGAGGGAGAGGGTTTCTGAGAAGCTTAAATTTCTCCAGTTGTGAGTGACCAGGGTGCACACAACTTCTGATTCTACATATGGATATTTGTACTGAATAGGAATAATACTTGCAGTATGAACTGGATCTACACAAAGATAAAATTTGCTTTCATATCTATTTGTTAGGCAGTAGTAGAAATGATTCATTGCAGCATGGACATCTGGAAAAAGCAGGATGTTTTTGACAATATTAGATGTAAAATGCAGTAGCCATCATTTCTACTTCCTGCTTTCAATGGGAATCTGTCTCTCACGTTAAAAAGACATGTTCACTTTTATAACAAGTTTCAATGCATTTGTGAATTTTAAACTTAAGTGGGAAACCTGAAAGAACTGAGCAGCAGTTTTCTCTGCTCTATTGCCTTTCAAAGCCACATGAGCTAATGCACGGCAAGAAAGTAGGTTGATATTACAACACACGTAAGAAAAATCCAGACTTGTGATAAGCTGAAAAATACTCCAGCCCTGAGTCAATACATTTCTATTGTTTACCTTCCCACAGGTCAATAACAAAGGGAACAATGTCAGCTAACAAGACCAAGCAGAGTAATGCGATCATGTATACCTCCTGCCTGACAGTAGTAAGTACTATGGAAATTAGTTTTCACCTTCTTGGAAAAGAATAACTTTTTTTTGTTGTTGTTTTCTAGATTTTGAATTCATGATCTATTCAGAAACTTAATTTCAAAGAAAAAAAAATCCTATGCTTTGAAATAGGTAGTGAATAAGCATTGGAGGGAAAGCTTGCCTTTATATTCATGTAAAATATAAAATACAAAGCAAAATGCCAAGTTGTAAACTTAAAGAGGAGGAGCTTTTCCTGGAAAGCTGATACTCTACTTAAATAACCAAATAAACAACAGTACTTAATGCAATACTACAGCTAACAGGACAAACACGGTCCTTGCATGTCTAGCAAGAAGCTCAGGTAGGTACCTAAAGAGAGTATTTTCTCCTTAAATGTCTCAGTATAAAATCAATAGAACAACATGCACACACATTTGAGGAAAAAAAAAAAAAAGTTAAAAAAAATAGAAATAACTTAAAACTGGGAAAAGCAAAATGATTTGAAACCTGGGAAAAACACCTTAGAGTGAAACATGGTTTGTAGCAGGAAGTAATAGCTTTTATTTAATTAACAGCCCTGTTCCCAGTGGGAGAACATTTTTCACAAAAGAACTTTGACCTCTCAGCCCACAACCTCAAAGCGACCACAAAATACCTTCAACAGCTGAGCCTGGGAACAAAAATTCAGAACTGCTGTATGCACTAGAAATCATGGACTCGATAAAATACTGGGTTTATGGCACGTTATCATCTTCCACGGCAGCTGACCTCCAACTCATTTATCAGTGTTCCACAGCTGTTAATTTGCTCTCTTATTTTAGCTCGGAGAAATTCTTAACATTTTTATCTGCCTCTCTGGTCATAGGGCAGGTGATCATGTAGGGCAATCACCGTTTTCTCCTGTACTGACTGTCTTAACTGATTACCACATTAGGTTAAAATTAAGAATTACTCCCAGTCTTGGCTTGAAGTCTGCCAGTTCTGTTCATACGAACAGAAGGATCTGCATGCTTGAAATTTTGTTTCTTCCACGTATCTCCACTGGCCTAATATTAATTCCCAGTTGTTAATTCTACCTTCAAACCTGCCTCAGTTACATCCTACAGTATGCCAGCACTTTACAACAGGCTCCCAGTGCGTTGTTTTGTCAGATGGTCTCCAGAGGGCCCTTCCAGCTTCAACCATTCTGTGATTCTGTGACTTCAAAATAGTCGGTAGCTCAAAAGAGAAACTGTGGCCCCATTGAAGAAATTGGTGTGTGGCACCCTTCAGTCTGAATTACCCAAGAGTTCAGACAAAAATGTAATGGTGCTTTTGGATCTTAACAACTAGGTATCTCTAAACAAAGCTGGTTTAGGCCAAATAAGTGTAGTGCAAGGGAAAAAAAAATGGAAGAAAGAAAGGAAAAGTACCCTACCATGGCAGGATTTGCAGAATTCTTAAGGTAGTAGTTCAAAAGGACAGATTTACCTATGTTTTGTAAAGATCACAGAAGGTAATAAGGTAGCAAGCTTAAAAGAAAGATAAAGAACTTTTTTACATGCATCTCAAACATGAAACTCTTTGCTGCAGGATCTTGTAGGACTATCAGCTGTATAACTGGAATTGCAAAGAGATAAGACAGATATGGATAGTAATTTTAGCACTGGACCTATTCAAAATGATAGCCCAGATTTAACTTTGATTCAGGAAGTCTACATACTAGTTATGTTTCATATATCCTTCCCCTACTATGATTCCAGTTGGCTGCTGCTGAGGATGTGACACAAGCCTAGACAGACCTTTCATCTTGTATAGCATGGCAGTAATGGAACGGTGGTCTTATGAGGGGAGAAAATACATGGAAATTGCAACTGATGGAAATACTTTTCCCCGTAAGTCCCCACTGGTGTCCTGAGTTCCTTCCTCTCTCCTTTTTGCTCAGAACTATGCTTCAGCTCCTTGGGGATACGCGTTACATATTGTTAGTTACACCAGCTTATAAAGTATGCATGAATAAACAACTGCTGGAAACAGTGATTTATTTTATACATCCACTCCCACGGATAAAAGCATATTCTTACAAAAAATACAAAAGACTGAAAAAGAAAGATACAGTTCCACTTTGTGTATTTCTTTTTTGAAGGGTGAGAGGTGGAGGACTACAAAGCAGTATATTTTCATTCCCTTTAGGTCAATTTCCATTCAAAAGTCTGCATTTTCATTTAGACTATTTCTAAAGGCACTTTCTTTTCCTGTGTGCTCTGTGCCATCAAAAGATAGATAGATTGATAATGTAGTTGTTCAAAGTGAATTGCTAGCCAATTATCAGTTTACTTATCATCCCTACAGTACCAGCTCTTTCAGCTTTGTATTTGGGCAACCTCAGGTCCCGTTGATTGAACAAGGCCTTTCATGACAACTTCAGTTGGGTTTGAAGAAGCAGTGACAGGGCTGAAAAATCATCAACAAACAAAAGCTAATGATAATGCATCAGGTCTCAGTGAGGAGGTCTGAAGGAAGCTAAGAGGACAGCTGTTAGAACTGGAATCATTTAACAGTATGCACAAGAAAGAAATCCACATGTACTAACACCTCGTCAAGATGATAGGAAATAATGAGAGACTTCTGAGAGAGTAGACATTTAAGTAGGAGCTTTTAATGTGGTTCCAGAAAAGGTCATGAATTTCTGATTTTAATCCCTTCTGCTGAGCTTATGGCATCCTAAAAAGACAGGCACTGTAACTCAAAAATGCTTCTTTAAAAAAAAAAAATCAATTTGGTCAGTGTCAGCTGCTGATGGGAGCAACTCGGTTGGTGCCTTAGGAGCCTATGTACTCAGACTCCAGCTGCTTAAAGCCTGTAAAACTAGTTCAGTATCTCAAGGATTTAACAGAGCAGGGGATGTAATGGAGGGAATGATGATGTGCTCTGACTGACTTGGTGCTCTTAGAGAGCACTGGTGTTGAATGCTGCACACGCACATGCCCTGCTCACAGCCATCTTCACAGCATGCTTCTGTTGGGCGTAAGAGGTAGAGCAAATTACCATAATCAATTGGAGTTAATGCAGAAACAGATCATACTTTCCTTGCTCTTACTTGAAGGAAAATACATAATCATCTGATAGGCTGAAATTGGAAGGGGATTTTTCTGACAAAGGTGAGATCAACAGAATTATCAGCTCACGATATAAAGGCAAATGAGGCCACCAAGCCCTCATTAAAAATGGGACAGGAAGTATGGGAAGTTCCCTTTGTATGTACTTTTCTCCAGAACAAGAACAGAAAAAAAGTAAATAATAATGAACGCTACAGCAGATTACCTAAGAAGGAAGTGCAGGGAAAGGTGATTGACTATGGGGAAAAAAAAAAACAACAGAGTATCTTTTGCTGTGGAAAAAGCAGTTAAGGATGGCAATTGTCAGAAGAGTAGATCGGTTAAAATTTAATTAAGAAAAAAAAAACAATGACAAAAGTGACTAAAGGTGACAGGTAAGTAGAGGTAAGAAGAGGTACAGAAGATTTGAAATGCTTCAAAATATGCCAAATCAACCTCTGAAGAGATGAAAAAGGTAAGACTGAATGTATGATAGGAATACAGTACAATATACAGATGTAAATGCATACAGAGATGTGAAGACAACTGGGGACATGATTACTGCAGAAGTGTACAGTGGATTCTGTGTATCTTTACTGTCATACAAATAATCTCTTGTGCTGTTAAAATACTATCATATAAATAATCTCTCATGGCATTTTTTTCCTGCAAACTTAAGGGCATTATTCCAGAAAGGAATAGATACAGGGAGAGTGTAACTATACTCAAGGCAGTGAATATTGAATGAGAAAAAATAATACAGAAAAAATAAATACAGAACCAACAGAACTCTAAAACATGGAATGGTGAATGAAAGCATAATACATGTATGTATTTTAAATCCAGAGAATAAAACTCCATGTTACTGCTGCCATGTGGATCATTTATCGATACTGAAATGCTACCATAATTAAGAGAATGCTAAAGAAACAATTCAAAGTTTGCTAGAAACTATGACAAGCAGAGAAAATGACTGAATAAAATAAGAGAGGAAAAGAGAAAAATTAGTGTTGAAAGAAAGTGAGATTGCCTTATGCTCCTGGAACATGTTCCCATGTGACAAGTGGGGCAAGAAAATGATAGACAGTGGATAAATTGATTTGGGTGAGACGTAGACAAAGGAAGTTTAGAGATTTTCTAAGACACATCCTGCCTGAAGGAAGTGGGGACTGACTACTCAATGGTAGATATCTTCCTCCGAGTGAAACCTCTTTTTGACATGAGCTGATCAGTTATTTTAGGGAGAGCATTACAATAGTGATGGAATGATGCTCAAACTAATACAGCTAATGCATAGAGAATACAAGTCATTCACTTTCCTTTTTTTCTTGATCTCTACTACCTTCGATACTTTTCTGAAAATGCCCAAACACTGGCTGTCAACACAATGTGTTTAATATGAATAAGGGGAATAGTCCTTCACAAAGAAAATAAACATTGATCCATATTACAGACAGCTAGAATATCAGAAATTCATGGATTCCATAATTATATCACACTAACTAGGTAGCTACTTTGTTTTACTTCAAAATTCTCATTAACCTGACAAATATTACCTGACAATGATTAATTTTGTTCAAATTCTCTGTTATATGGAAATAGTGATAACTATAAAATATATATGAATCTAACTTTGAAAATAAATACATTATCCAAATAAAATGAGTATATAATTGTAAACATAAATTTTAAGTTTGTGAATTTGTCTAACTTGTCTCATTTACATGGAGACAAGTCAAATCAGTATAGGATCTTTTTTGAAAGGTTGTAGGATATTACATACAGAATGATATAAAAATAACTCCTGCCAGTAGACACTTTGGACTACATAACCAGCTCCAAAACTCTTGTGTTTAATGCTTTCTGAGCTCAGTTCTGGATATCAGATTAAAATGATAATTCCATTTCCCTTCAGCAAAGACACAAACCCTAATTTACAGCATATTAAGACAAAACATACACACATACAAATATAAGAGGTAAATGGCAATGATAACTCACAACACTGGTACAGCTGGATCTACTGAAATTTCTAGATCTTCTAAAATTTGTTTTGTTTAAATGCCATGAATACTTTAAAATGTTATGAATAATTACAGTATTATTCAGGATGATTACAGTATTAATGCTGAACATGGTTATACCATTTCTTCTTTTACCTGATCTGTAAATTTTCATTACCATCTCACTTTGAAACCGTGCCTCTGGTTTTCTGGACAGCTACTAATTACCTCCTGTTTTCAAAATTTATTTATCTTTACAAACATTAATGATAATTTTTACCCAAATGAGCATTTTAACTTTAGAATAATTGAAAGCTAAGCAGCTACTTAACTATGAAATCAGCTACTGAGATATTTTACGTTCACTACTTTCATCATTAAAGAAGAGATTTTGAAATTATATTTTTTCTGCATAGAAATGAATAGTTACAAAGCATTAGAGTTTCAAGCTATATCAGGACTCATTTTTCAAGTACCTTTATTAATGATTCATACCATGGAAATCTTAATTTTTGCCTCTGTGACCTTCTTCATGGAAGATGAAATTAAAATTGTGTGTTACTTTTTTTTTTTTTTTTTGCATAACAGTTTGGATCTGTATGCTAACCCTCTCTCTCTCTGAATATTTTTTCTTTTTCATGGCTTGGGTCATTACACATTTTTTTTCCATGCTTTTATACTTTTAAAACAAAAGCTTTTTCTGTAGAGGTACAGAGGAGAGATTCTTCCCTTTGAAAAGCTGTTATCTTTAACAGCTTTTTAATTTTCTTATTTTTTTTTGCTTTCTCAGAAAAAAAAAAAAAAAAAAAAAGATTGCTGTAGAATAGCATTCATAATTATAATCTTTTTTTTTTTTTTTTTCCCCAATAATAGGTAACATATATGAATTAATTGTTCACTAAGACTATTGAACAGCTGAAGTTCCACATATTATTACTTCCTGAAGACAACTTTAAGATTCAAATTTCAGGATCTTTTGTCTGCAGTTTTCAGAATTGTTAAAGTTACTTATGGTCTTGAACCTTACAGGAAGTTAATGGAACTTATATTCTGAACCCGTGCAGACATTTTAGAAAACACTTTCCATGATCATTAAGTTAATATGGTTTCACCTAGCATATTAATTTTTCAATATAATTACATTCTTCCTATAATAAGTATTCCAAGCAGGCAGAAGCACCCAGCTCCGTTAGAAGCAAGGAAGTTGAATTCTACCAGTAAGTCTTCCCCTAATTCATTCAGTGACTTTCAAGTAGTTACTAAAGCCAGCAGTTTTAAAAACGAGCAGCTAAACTAAGGTACTAAAAAACACTTCAAGGAAAGATTTACACTGACTGTAGGAGGCTCTGAATCAATCCACGAAAGGCTGATTAGTAAAACGTGCCGAACATTTTCACTAATTGCTGAAGTCAACAACAGATGGGGGAGTTGGCATCTGTGGACATAAGGCCACTCCTTCATACATCCAACTTTAGACGCACAAGTTTGAACATTTGAGCTCAAGCCTTGTGTCCCACTTCTTCAATCAGTAACACAAGTTGTAAGAAAATCCCATTTTCACATCTTGTGAAAATGCTATTTACTTGTTCACCCACCAGCTGTGTCACAGAGACAACCACACATACAACCAACCTCCATGGGTGCCCTTTCAGGAACTCTGCTCCCCGTCCTACCCAAGCCTCCTGTCCTGCTCTGCTTCAGCTTGTCCACACCCAGCTTCTATCCTGGGGCTCTTTCCCTCATCAGCCACCTCTGTCGTTCCCAAACCAGCCCCTTCACACTTGCCCAGGGCCCCAGACTCCTCACCCAACAATCCAAGTCACCCTTACCCAAGTACCCTCCAGCCTCCCAACACCAAATGTTATGTCCCTGTTCCAGACCTGGGAGGGCACTGCCAACAAGAAAAGGTCACTGGGATTTTCAATGTAAGGAAAACGTACCTCCTTTTTGGAAAGAACAGAACTATCAGGGCTGAAATTTTCCTTCTCTCTCATACACATATGCACACACAAGTACACAAACATCCTTATAATACAGAAAATTATATTTTGTCCCAGTGAACTCAAATTACGTTAGAAAAATTGTATCTGGAAATGATATAAATAACTGAAAACAGGATCTGTCTCAGCAGGCTCTCATTATGAAACTTTGGGTTTGGAAGATGGGGAAGAGGAGCTGGCCTGGAAACTAAGGAAGAGCTTGGACTATCTGGGAAAGAGGAATGTCAGGTGCATTGCCAGCTCTGCCTACGAAGTAAAGAAGCATAGGCAAAACCATCACAGAAGAACAGGTTACTCCAGTGACTGTAGAAAGCAGCAAAGGAATTACTATTTCACAAGAACAAGATGAATGTTTTCATGATAATTTGCAAAAACACAACCACCCAACAGAATTTAGAAGTGTAATTTGAGGATGTACCTATCACAAAAATATTCTGAGTACACTAACATTTTTTTTAAATTTAAGTTCTAGATGCATCAAAATCTATTGAATATTAATGAAATATTTAAAATTTCGTTCTTCTATTCATTTTCTTGTGTGCTACAGTACAACGAGGCAAATGAGTGGTAGCTCCTTTGAGTGTTTTGAAGAAACTGATGCTATTTACTGCCAGCTAATACAAGAGTAACTGCACGTACAGTACAAATAACAAAACAAGTATTATCTTGCCTTAATGCATAAGTAAAGAATCCATTTGTGACCATTTTCCACATAGACCATTTGCCTAATGAAATCAGCCTTCCTTCCTCTTCAAAGTACTGCTTTGTATTATCATGGTTGGATGAAAATAGCCTTTTCACTGACTCAAACCACTCTCTCTATTTCATTACCACAATGTCCAATCACAGTGCAAAGCAAATTCAGTCATACAGACAGTCTGATGTTGAAATAAAAAATCCCATTTGATTAGCTGAGTGAAAGGTTCCACTTTTTATAGTAGGCAAATTTATATTAAACTCCTTGTGTGCTGAATTTGCCAGGGATACTCAAAGTGCACTTTGCATGCATGCACCCTCAGGGGGCAAAAAAAAAAAGTCCAGAACCTAAACAAGCTCTGGGGAAGCATTCCAGCACAAGTTTTGCCCACAATATCACTGATGATGTATGTGCAACTATTTGGCAAATGCCCACACTACTAGGATGGAGGGGATACATTCTGACCTTTTGGGGCATCTGCAATCCGAAAGCAATGGCATTACAGCAATCTAATAGAGATGAAGACATTTCTTTGATTGCAGTATTAGTGTCTGGTTTGAAACTAAGAGATCATGTGCAAAATTACACAGCTTTTCTCAACTGCTTTTAGTGGATGCGTTTTCTTGCTGAAATTTAAAATCAACAAACCTTCCCAGTCAGCTTTGATAGATCGTCTCCTCCCATTATCTGCATGTCTTGCATAGACTGATCGTTCTGAAAGAAGAAAGACAAAAGATTGATACTGGATGTAACTGTATAAAAGTATAAACATGTTAATTTTTTTTTTATCTCTTACATTCTTAACTACTAATATTTTTTTAATAATTATTAGTACTAGTGCATGAGAGAAAGACATTCACTCCTGTGACTTCTATCATGCCATCATCTCCCCCAGTTGTGTTTAAACTAACATCAATCTCCAGGCTTACTGAAGTAGAAAGAGTTGCATTATTTATTTATTTATTTATTTATTTATTTATTAAATAAGTGATTTTCCTTTGCTTGCTATTTCTCAGTATGAAAAGTGTAAAGCAACACATTTGTCCCTTCCAAAACAGGAAAACAGCAGCGTCTCAACACTTGACAAAACACCTGTAAGTACATACTTTTTTTGGAACAGTTTTTATAAACACAGGCAAAATGTGCCTTCATCTGTCACTCACATGGAGAACTTAGCTATTATAGAAGAAATTTGCTCATTTTTTGTTCTGGAAAATGTTTTGCAAACAATTATCACTTGCTATCAAGAAAAGTTTCAGCATGCATGTGTAGGGCCATACGGTTTCAAGAGTTTTATTTGTTTATTTTTTCAATTAACTCATACAAAATCCTTGAGATCATTTCAGTAAAACAAAATACTGTCATACTAATCCCAACAGAATTGTATGCTTTGATTTTCCTACTAGCAAAGGTATTAAAAAAAAAAAAAGTAAAACCTTTTCTTCAGATAGATTTGTTTTACAGACATTTCCAGTGGAAATTCATCCTGATGGAAAATTCTCAAACCAGCTCTCGTTCAAATTCATTAACAGCCACACAGAACTTTAGGAGAAATTAAGGGAGCACTATTTTTAAAGGAAGACAGAATAGGCCTTAAGGAAAGTAATAAGTATAGTTAATGTGGGTTGTTGTTCCTTTTTTTTTTTTTTTTTTTTTAGAAATTGGTGCATGTGCTAATCTAATCTCCTTCCCCACAGGGAGACAGGGTTAGTCCAATTTTAATAACAGCTGCAGTACCACAATGTGACCCTGCAGCTTACCAATAACCTCAGAAAGCTTTATCATTGGAGACAAGTGCTGAAAATGCAACTTTAGCATACTTTAGCTTTTATTCCAGAAATAAACCCAATGCTGTGAAGTCAAACTCTTTTCCACAAGTAAGCAGCAAAGCAGTGGGATTTAGGAGGCAGGTGAGGATTTACTGGTGGACCTAGGGGTTTGTAGCTCTTCTCCTCATGGGGCAGCAGCAGCAGCAGAGGCATGTGAGTGCTGGGCAGGTGGTGGGGTTACGGCTGCACGCCTCTGCTGTTCTCCCATGTAGGTGAAAATCTCACCTGCCCAGGCAGCTCACACCTTCAAGCACTCTGACAGCCCCAGGAACCATGCATGGTCCCCATGGGCATGGATTCTCTAAATGAACACAGCCTCCCTGAGGAACAGCAAGTACTGGTCACAGCATTGCCCAGATGAGAATTTCTCCAGGCTCGCATAGCCCAGACCCACGAAGAGTTCCCTTTTGCTCAGACTCCACTCCCATAAAAAGCCCCCACCACAGCTTTGTACGAGGTCCATAGCAGTCATTGCCTAAAAAGACAGGTTTCAGACCTGCTTTCACTTTTTCTGCACCAGATCTAGGAGCCCTGGATATTTTTCATACTGCTCAGATTCGTTTCCTGGGAAACAGAGCTAGAGCTGGAATGAAGGCTACATCCATATGCTTCCTAGTAAAATGTTCAACATTTCTCTTATTTTTGTAAGGAAAAACAGAAAAATAACAAACCAAGCAACTGATTCCTCAGAAGGCTATTTTAAAAGTAAGCAATAAGTGGAGATTGGGAACATTTTAAGTTCAGCCTTAACAGCATAAGCCTTTTGTTGTAGAGCAGTCCAGATCATTCTTCAAAAGTCAGGGACGTATTCAGGTCAAGTCTACTATTAGACTATAAAAAGCGGGTTCTAATATCTATCACGGTGTGTGTAACCAAGGCAGTGACAAAATATTTTTTCATTTCCAAATGAGAAAGACTGGAATTTCTGTAACAACCGACACACAGCAATGACTGAAGAGGCAGTTTGCCCTCAGTTGCTAGTGGAAAAAGAGAGAGAGAAAAGAGAGGGAGAGTGAAAGAGAGCAGTGAGGTGCAACAATTAGTGAATTTATTTATTTTTAATTAAAAAAAAAAATCTCTTTCAGCAGTCTTTACAGCAACACTGTTCCCCTTGCATTTGGTATTTCTGGCTTCAGCTGAAAGGAAGATGCTGAAATAGCAACTTCATTGCTGGCGACCAGTTAAGCAAACACAAAAGCCATTGGGAGCTGGGGGATCAGAGCATCCCCCCCATCTGTGTGGTTACACGTTGGGTGCTGTGACACAACTGCACACCGCTATGAAAATCTTTGTGTTCTGACTAGAGAATGAGCACTATCAGAGGACAGGGCAGCATATTCACTGTGCCTAAAAAATGTATAGAAAAATGCATCTCAGAACATTTCAGCCAAGATGCTTTCAAGAAATATGGAAAAAATGACCTGCATCGCACAGCAGGGCTATTCTATTGCCAAAGGAAAAAAAAAAAGAGAGAGAAAGAAAAAAAAAAAAGAAATTGGTTCATTGCCTTTAATGCCATTTAGAAGTACCTCTAAATTTATCAATTAACTCGTAGTGTAAAATACCTACCTGCCAAGCAGCAGGACTCAGTGCCACAGTGTCACATTACAGCTCTCACGGTGTTCATACAGGGAATGTGCACACTATGGTTGCCATAGGAACCTCCCGGTGCTTTTTCCTAAATTCTCAGTATATAATCTCAAAATAACACTGCACTAAATGTTAAGCATAAAGTACAATAAATGTCAGAAAGAAAAAGAATCTACTGATTCATTCATAGCTCTTACTGTCAATTCAGAACTGTTTGTTGAATTTCCACACTCTCAAGTCATTCAGGGCTTCTTTTTCCTTTGGGAGACATTCAATACTTTAACATCACCGATATGATTGAGTCTACAGGACTTCTAATAAATGCAAATACCTGAATTAAAGGTTTGCTTTCAACCTCTCAAAGCTCCTCAGGATCATTAAACCCTATCAACACAATTTTTGCTGTTATATGTTTGAGACTAAATATAATGTCCCAGATAGACAACTCAAAGCCACACCGTGTTTTGGTTTATGCAGCAAACAATTCATTGCAGTTGCTCCTGATAAACCACAGTGCATTTTGTGTTATCCCTACTTCACATCACATACTATGTTTAGTACTGCATTTCCGTTTCTTCTGCATTTAATAAATTTGCATTTTTCCAGGCTAAATCTCAATGTATTTGTTTTTACTTGCTGTGTTGTGCTTTTTCACCTGTTCACCTTTGTTCTCTGATTTTATTTCCTGCAGATCTTGTCAATATGCATCTTCAGATCTTATGAATACTTAATGAACGAAAGCCAGAATGTTGCTACTTTCACCTCCATTGTTCACAGCACGCGAGATAAAAACTTTGACTTTCTACGTTGATTGGAAGTATAGATATTTAAATTCCATGTATACTAAGTCATGTCTTTTGAACTGGGTGGGGCACAGAATTATTACATCTCACATCTCCTGAGATCAACACTTGGACACAGTTCAAGTTACAAGTGAAATGAGTTGGGTGGTCTCAGGAAAATTTATTATAAACAGCATTGCTCATCTGAAAATTGCACCAAACTGTGAACATCTGTTACTCTTCTAAAGAAACAGAATCTGGAGTACATTAATACTGGGCTCAGTGAAACAAAGATTCTTTAATCACGGCAAAAAAAAAAGTAGTTCTGACAAAACAGTTTAAGTGCACAACTAAATTATGAAATGACACCAAGGCAATATTGCACATATCACACATACAGTTACTATAGTCTCCACAGTTTGTATGTAACCTCTTGGGGAAAAAAATGTGATTATTTTCTTCCCCCAAAATTAATTGGAGAAACTCTTAAGAGAGAAGGATGTGACTTTCAGACTTGTTCACCAACAGGCTTGGTCCAACACGTCCACCAAAGCAGAGTTGAGTTCAGTCTACACGTTCACTTAGGCCTCATCTTTTTGTTTTCCATTAAGACTGCCATTAACTTTGTCTTATCTATGCTACTGCTGTTCTCACAGGGTGACCCACGATCTTGAAATATATTCATTAAAAACAGGATTACTTTGTCCCTAATTCAGGTACCTAAAAGTTAAGACTTCAAACTCTATGCTGCTCATCCTGGGCTCCCTTCATGACCACTGGAGAAAGCCAGGCAGATCAGGGAAATCATCTGTTTCACCACATGGGAAATCTACAGCAAATAACTCGCACCTAGATATCTAATTGTCAGACATCTGAAGTTAGCTGAAATGAATCCCAGCTTAAGAGACTAGCATCAATATTTTCTTCTTATAAACCTCACTGAGCACTCAGAAAGAAATTATTTTCAATCACATTTACCACAGGCATATAAGAAGCAATGATCTTGACCATTTTCCATTAGTACCATCCTCAACTATCCACTTAGGCTCTCTCTCACACAAACACAATTCCCCTTGCTACTACTGTGGGTTAATTTGCTTGCACGTTTATTCAAAGGTTTCATTTTAATCTGGTTGAAGTATATTTGAGGAGAGATTTTAAAAGATACAGTCAATCTAGTATTTCTCCCCACATGCAGAGGAAAAATATTAGCAACCAATCTTTGCAGATTTTTTGCAAAAACATTATACTGGATGATTAATGGGACTCTACAGTGAACTTCTCAGAACAGAAATATGGGCTTATCCATAGGGTTTACTCACTACATAATGAAAACAAGTGGATTTCACATGTGTGGGGTTTATGATCTGGAAGAATGGAGTTTCAGCAAGCCTCAACAAAACATTATTTTGTGTTTGATAGTGGTGCAAGGACAGCAGCTGGGCTGGCTGTGAAAACAGCTCCTTTGAAGGTGATCTGAACAGCAGCTACATGTTGAATGGCACTGAGGGAACAAGGTGGACGGCATTAAAGGCAGAGGGGAGATGACATTTACCGGGGTAATGAATGATGAGGATTTGAACAAAACTCTTGGTAGTTCAAAGAAAAACTGAGACTCTGGAACCTTACATGGAGGACACAACTGGCTTATGAAATGGCTGCAGTTTCAGAGACATGGCTGTGTCCAAGACAATGGCTAAAATACACTGCTGAAGCTGAAATTGAAAATGACAGAAAACCCAAGCAGAGCCTTGGCATGTGAAGTAGCAGATATGTTTTTCAGTTAAGAAAAAACATAGCGCTCAGAGAAAAACAGAGGCAGATATGACAAGAATTTACTTTTCAGTTCAATCCTTCAAAAATGAAACCACAGAAGCCATGTTTCTCACAGAACATTTAAATAGAGAATTATTACTTCTATGTGAGTTAGCTGTAGCAAACGGATTCATAATATAACCAAGCTTCCTCCATTTAAAAAATAGTGCTGCAGAAATTAATTGCAGGTATTTGCAGCATTTAGATAGATGCATCTGCGATTATAAAGACTTCTGTTTGAAATTCTGTATGTTTCATTAATTCTAATATCTTTTGCTATATGACCATGCTCTATCATCTCAGTCATAATAATTACAATGAAAATTTTGATCTTCCAGTTCGGATGCAGATATTCTAGTATGAAATTTACTTGTTGTGCAGCCTGCCTCCTGAGAACTGCTTCAGTATGTTAATATGTTGGTCTGAGAAGTGTCAGTATGGTATCTGCATCATCTATTAGCTTATTACCCAGACTACTGGGTAATGTCAAACTGGCATATAAAATGTAGGCTATGAAATACTCAGTATTTCAGCAGAAGTAAGAACATCAGTGGTGTGGTAATACATAAGATGCTGTACTTACAAGAATATACTTAACTGATAGCATTTTGCATTTCATCAATGAAGAAAACAGTTAAGAATGAAGGACCTTAGGAGTGTAGCTCAGATCATGGACTGTCAGGGGTTTCATGGCAGGAAACTAGGGCTATATGCTAAAGAAGCAACATTCATTAGTAAGTACTGCTAAGTTGGAGATTGTGCAAATGGGAATGGAAATGATATGGATCACTCCCCGGTAAAGACTGGGAAGAAAGCATGCCTTCCCTAACCCAGAATCAAATATGTACCAAAGTGCAGACTGAAACCTCCAGGGCGCACCCACATTCAAAATAATCAAGTGCCAGGTCACTGATATATTTGTAGGAGGTGCTTTAAATACCTCGCAAACAAGTGAAGGATACTAAACCAACTGGAAATCAAACACAGTAAACTGGCACACTCCCACTGTCAGAACATCTTTATCCCCCAGGAACAGTAAAAATATGTTTATATGGAGACATTGATGGTTCTGTATGTCTCTGTTAGCTTTAAAGTTGGGGCTACAATGCCTTCCTGAGCTGCTTGGTAACTATAACACGAACTATGCTGCGCTGACACCTGTCTTATTGCCAGCATAACCTGAGATAGTCAATTTTAAACTGGTATTGGTATATCTATCTGAGCTCCAATTCCTACAATGTAAGACATACCTGTACATCTCTACGGTTACATCTACAAGCTAACTCATTTCACCTATTCTTTTTCCTCCGTGTTGTTATTCCTTAACAAAAAGCTCCATCACACAGGTTTGGAAGCACTTCAAATTCAGGCTCGTCTATCCAGTTCCAGGGAAGGCCAGAGCTCTGCAATGAGGAAGTAGGCTTTGGACAGAGAAGCACAAACAATGAACTTACTTACAGCAAGGTACTACCCCTCGTCAGCTCACATGTGCTAACACATGTAGATGCTGCTTCTCTTCTACAAAAGCAAGAGAGATCCCTCAGCTTAACTCTCAGGGCAACAGTAACTTATTAAACTTAATGAATTGGAATGTTTATAATCATCTGCTCACATATTCAGTAATTTCTTGTATACCAGGACTCCTGCATGCCTTCTAGGTATTTAATCCAAAGGAGGTAAGGTATTTTGAAACAGACACGATTTAGTTGGTACTATAAATTCATCCCGTATAGAGAGGCTTCCATGGAGATTCTCTGGTATCTAATAAAGCAGAAACTGCCATTGAAGCTTTTCCCCTCCTGGTCAAGGCATTTGGAATCAATCTCTCTTGGGAATACTCTCAGACATCAACAGAGGTGAACTGACATGCAATGCTAATACCCTTAATATAGGTTAATACAGATTATAACTGTAATTATTTAACAACATATTTGCTAGGGACAGATATTAAAAGATGTAAATTCTTTACTTTTTTTTTTTCTCAAGGAATGTGTTTGACACTCTATTTCCATCTATCAATAGGTTCTGTAGATATACAGATTAAAGAAATTTTCAAATATTTTCAAATAGGGGAAGAATTCTAAAGATGTGAGTGCATACATGGTCTAGTCCTGTAGTTTTATTGCATGTAAAACTCCTTGAAAATCCTTGAACAAAGATGTAACTTCAGATATATTGGTACAAACTGTTGGAGAAGGGTCAAACTATTGGAAATGGCAATAGAATTTAGAACAGTTAACATGGCTAATAACGATTATAAAAATTATTTTGATATTTTCTTTTCTAGTTTAGCAATTAGGTTTTACATATTTCCTTGGTATTGGTTCAATGGGTTATTTTGTTTAAGAATAAGGCAGTAAGACTGCAGCACCACATATATCCATATGCCATAAAAAGCACCTGTACACTTACAAAGATCAGCAAGAAATGAAATCCAGAACATGCAATACTAAATTTTTGGAAACATAAATAAAAGAAAACCACAAAATATCTTCAAATCTCAGCTGAGTTCACAAACAGTGTACTCCAAGGCTTTCTTACACTATTAACTTGTTTTTATTCTGTAAAAAAAAAAAACAAAAACCACATTTAAAACATAGAAATAAAATCTGCATGTGTTCCAGGATGAGAAATTGTACAACTGCACATGGCTGTTCAGTCAAAGGGAGATTCAGACCACTACTTTGTCTCTAGAGATGAGAGGCAGAGCAAATTTAAAACGTTCAGGCAAAAGAACAATTTAGGAAGTGTAGCTGGCAGAACTCATTTTGGACTGCCAGGAGACATTACTAAAGGTGCCCACCTTCTGTGATAATAACATAATAAAGGCCCATATTCATGGAATAGGTGGCTTGGGCTTCTTTCTTAGCTTTCAAAAGAGCACCATAAGCTAAAGAGTGCAGGGGGAATCTTCCTTCTGTTACTATGCCATGGTAAGGCAAAAATCAAAAAGGACATCAAGCAACCTAGGAAAAGGTCAGTGTTGGTTTAAACCCAAGCTAATTTGAGTATGTCTTTTACCCAGTTACTGTTCATTATTGTATACATGACCATTACAGCAACAGGACTACAAGTCGCATTTTCCAGCACTAACAGGGCTCAGTACCCCAGCTGGAACACTTCTAGGTGTACCATCTTACCCCATGTGTTTAATTGTTGAATTGTTAATTGTTTTTAATTAATTAAAAACACATGAAAGTAAGCAAACATAAAAACGAGCAAGCTCTAAACTGTAAAAAAACTGTCCCTTGAGGGTTTCTGAAAGGACAAGGGAAAACAGCTTTCACTGAACTAAGCATAAAGTACTGACCTCCTGACCCCGACTATCAGCAGTTTCTGAGATTTGGTGATAAAAGGAAGGAAGAAGAATCTTCAAATCTGTCAAATAGCCATAGGCTGAGACAACAGATAGCTGTAAGCAAATTCTCAAGAGATGATACTGATAAAAACCTCAAAAGCTTAATCCCTTCCAGCAACCTGAAGTCTAGTGTATCCCTTACAACTTGGTAGCTCTCTTTCATACCATGTTCAGTTCCTTGCTAGTGACAACTTGGAAACTTTCAACATAACCTTCATCAAGTGTTTTTTTTTCAAGATTATTTTCCAGCATTTCAAGGTTATTTTCTAGCATTCCTGCTGTATTTCAATATTCTAACTTTTGTTTATCAAAGGAAGGGTGAAACAAATTTCGTATCTGTCACACTGATAAGCACTGCAATAACAGAGTACTTCTCGTTATTGCTGTATTCCTTTAAAGCAACCTTTTTGGTTTATGCCTTACAGCACCCCTGGGGTGTGGCACGGCATGAACATCACACATGCTATGATCTGTTTTAAGGAACAGCATGTAAGGGATGCCAGCAGAAGAGAGTCATAGAATTCCTTGGGAAAATTAGAAGCCTCGGGCTTCTTTTAATTAATTTTGCCCCATTTCAGATCTTAATTAAAAAAACCACACACTAAATGGTATTATTAGCATCCAAATAAGTAATCAAGGTGATGCTCTGCCAATGGATAAACATATTATGGTACTTTCAAACTTGCCAGATCTTATTTGTACAGCAGGATTAGCAACCATCGTGTTCTGGACATTTCTTCCAGGTAAGAGCCCATCTCCCTGTCCAAAAACCTACAAAGCAGTCAGAAAATACAGACTTCAGCCTCTCCTAATGATGACATCCAGTGTTGCTGCAAATGTCATGATTTAGCGGTGGCTTGCTGCATTTTTGGCAGAATATGAAACAAAATATTTTACTGAGACTGAACGTCAATTTTTTCGGCTTTGTTAACAAATCGCCGCTTTACAACAAATCCTGTATCCAGGGGAACTTTCGAATCTAACTTTTTGCAAAGATGACCTCTCGAGTGCTTTTGAATGAAATCCCTTGATGCCTTGAGTATGTTCTCAAACTGAACAATTTTAAAAACATCCACGGTCTCAAATGTTAAGATGTTCCAGAAGGCTGGATTGCTTAGAAATACCAAAGATTTAAGCTCATGAAGAAAACATTAAAAAAAAAAGTTAAGAAAAATGAACTTCAGATCTAAAACTTCATTTATGCATAGTAGCCGTCTACCCTCTGTAACATAGTATAATCTAAAACATTTATTTCAATTTGGAAAACATTTTTCAAAAGAAAACATTACAGCTTGTTAGAAAAATGTGACCCTTGGGGGAGACAAATTTCTCCAGAAAGATTAGTGAAAATCTCTCAAAGACTTTGCATTAGACTCAAAGTCCAGCAGAATGGAGTATCAACCCCCAATACATGAATAGCGTATTTTATTTTTTTTTATTTTCAGTTAGGAAGAGGAATTCCACAGCTAAAAATCACAAAGCAGTATAAAGGCAGTACCTAAGTGGGGAACAATGGCTAAAAATGAAAGGTATCTTGAGAAGGCAAGTAATTACTAGCTGCAATATGTCCCACAAATGCCTTAAAACAATACTTTGATGGTGCTGGAGAGCTTCAGGACAGCTCCGTACCACCCTGCCTTCACAGCCACATCTGTTCTCATTCTGTCCCCATGGCAATCAGACTGCTTCCTACTCAGTTCTCCCCCGGCTGATCTGTTTGGTTCCCCCAAATCTTTCAGATGAGTCACCGAAACACTTACTCATACTTTAAAAAAAATCCCTAAGACTTCAGATGGTGTTAACATATTTAAGCGGTGTGTAGGTGTATTATCTGATGCAGAAACTTACAGAGATCACCTCTCCATGAGCAAGTTTTACATTACAGATGAACTTGATAAACTGACTGTATCCTGCCTTATAATGACCTTTCCTGAGCTATGCTCACAAATCAACGCCTACTTATATTATTAGTAACACTTCAACCCTTAAACAGTGTCCAACAGGAAAATACTGTATGTTTTAATTAAAAATAACTTAAATCAGAAACACTTCATTCCTCTTTATGTTCAAGAGAGCTTTGAGCAAGTGATGGTTTCAAGCTCTCATGTGTCACAACTCTGCATACAAGTTAAATGGAAGCTGAGGATGTCTAGGAGAGCATCTGCCTCCAAACCACAACACTGAGCATTAAGGTCATATTTTATTGTGTTGTAGCATAGTCTTCTGCAGTTTGCCTTGGAACTGTATGAAAAGAGGATTGGTTCTCTGAAAACAACCAGGGTTGATCCACGCTCCCTCTGACCCCTCTGAGGTGCACCTCAGATAAAGTGGTGGGCTCTGAGGCTTGCTGCACTGCTCCCTGGCAATGAGGATCCCCAGACCACGGGCAGACTTCTTTCTCCAGCAGGAGCTGTGCTCAATACAGACCTACCAGCAGGCTGAGCTGCATGCGTGCAGCTGGTTCAGTGAAAATGAACCCAGGTAGCTGGAGCAGTTCAGATAGGAAGCCTCGGGTACCCAGTCTCATCTGGGCTGAGACAGGCAGGGATGTGCCCAGAACCACCTGAGCTGGCAAGCGTGGCTGGCACGAGGGCACCATGCTTCATGAAGAATGAGCATCATCATCACCCCAGCTGCTGGTGCAGAAAATCAGAAAAAAAGCCCATTTCCATAGTCTTAGTTTTTGCACCAAACCATGAACTATACCTGGTGTACTGCAGATCTATCTGGTGTGAGAGTATGTTCTCAAAGTTGTCTGGATCATCCTGTTACACCAATAACATCAGCCGCGCTTTTACCAATTGGGCCGACATTTTTCTCATTCAATTTCTGTAAATTTCTTCAAAAAATATTCAGCCAGTTGCAAGGATAAGCTTTTGGGACAACTTCCACTTCTAATACTTTCTCAGCTATTTCTCTGAAAAGCCTGAGTGTCTCTGAGGCTGACACTTTGCAGCAAGACACTGCTGAATGTAGAAGAGTTTTTTGTCTCCCTCATGAAAACCTTCCTGTTTTTAAACATTTGGACACAGTTAGGAGGACCGGGAATTCTAGCAACTGCAAACATTCTCCCTGCACAAAATATGAGCTCTTTTCAGTATTCTTCACCTTATTAAGCATCTCAGGTCTGACTAAGCTACAGAAAATAATGAAAGCATCAGAAATACAGAGATAGCATTAGTGCCTGCTTAAGACTTGGCAGCATCTTCAGCTTGGAACTGTAAAGGACGTTTTACTCACTAGTTTTAACAGGTCTGAGCATTTCACAGAGCTTTTACTCAAAAAGACATTACTACTTGAGGATCCAAATAGCATTTTATCCATGGAAAAGTACACCGAGGTAGGATCCCTCAGGCAATGCTAGGAGCAGAAAGCCAGTTGCAAGCCTCCCGTGTTTAACTTGTCCATACGACAGACATCTACTTGGCAGAACCATCTATTCATGGTATATTCATAGCATATTCTATACTAGAACACATTTCTCAGAACAGCTACAACTTAAAGTCTGTATCCTTGACACTGGTAGCTTCTGTGGACTAAAGACAAGACAAAAACATAATCCTGCAAAATTCTGATCTCTGCACAGGTGTTCACTGTCTGCTGTTGCAAGCCATGCACCTGAAAAAGTTTGAGAATATTTTATTTTTTTACTGTATAGTACATGCACAACCCCTCCAAATTAAGTAAATAAAGCTCATTTTGCCTACAACAGATATTTATTTGCCTGTCAAACTGATCATCTGCAGATAATATGGAGTTCAATCTTGTGAAGTTATTGCAAAATTTGGCCTTAAAGTTCACAGGTATTCATTCTACCAGGTAGGCCCCAATTTCCATGGCTGCTCAACACCAAAGAAGATGAAATGAACATCAGCTAAAATGTGTGAATGAAGCAAAATAAAGGGAACTCATAACCTCCCCATGAGAAAGCCTGTAACTACAAAAGCTACTGTCAACTCCATCTCAGGATGTACGTTTTTCTTGGGAGATTATAAACTGTGTTTTCATGACATGTAGGTATGGAAATAAAACAGTCATCATATCACTGATGAAGAGTTTGGGTATTAGATGCAAATCATTAAATCCAAGCAGTACACTTAGTTGTTTCTTTTGTGTTGTTAAATTAATGAAATCATTATGGAGTTATTTGCTTTTTTAGGGTACAGATTACAATACACTGTTTTCAGATGTAAATGTAAAATTCACACTGGTTCTAAAAAAAGGAAAAAAAAAAAACAAACAAGTTCCACACAGTAAAATTATATTGAATAGGAACAGGTAATTAAGCAAAGAATGGATATAAATTTTACACAGTTCATTCCAGTAGTTACAGTCTGATGTCTCACTCTGCTCTGTTTTTTAAGATGTAAGTATTTAGCAATGGCATATGAGAAGTAAAGCTACAAGGCTGAAAAATAAATTATTTTACCACATTTATCAACTCGCTTTCAACTTACTCATTATAAAATCTCTCTGTTTCCTTACTCCTACAGTAGAGTGGTTTAGCAAAACTATTTACTGAAATGGCCTCATATAGACAAAAACATTCAGATTTCTACTAAACAATACTTGTTTTGTTGCTTGTTTTCAGAGTTTTGCAGCACTAATGGTCCTGTTTATGCCAAGATTAATAACCAACAGTTGTAAATATATTTCAAACAACTGGAGGCTGAAGAGGAAACAGATCATATCAATGGATTTGTTTGTGAACAGACTTCAATGCAACCATTGTGCGTGGATTACAATTCGAGGTCACATTTTTTTATTAGTTATGTTCTGGAAACCATAAATAATGTATTAATTTTAAAGGATTACATGAATTGGCTCAATCCACATAATCCACTGCAAGTTTCCTCCAAGTGACTAGCAAACAACATTCCTTTGAAGTTCATTCATATTTTTCAGGGTGATTTTCAACAATACCTTCTTGCCACCGGAATATGAAAAATGCATTTCTAAAATCTGCAATTCAGGCACTATATGGAAAACAGATTGATATTATATAATAATCTGTGCTTGACATGACATTTTACCTATGATACATTATCACAATTCAACCACTGTCCTTTTTAAGAAGTGCGCTACACAAGTTCAAAATAACAGAGACGATTGGTCTCCTGTCCCATTAGTCCACACAAGGATAACCTAAGAAATCACAAAAGTCTAAAGGAAAAGTATCTCACTCCTTGTTTAGCTCACCATGCTTCTCACAAGAAAAGCTATGCCACTAAGATTCACTTGTCCTTCCCCAAAACACATGGCTTACCATCATACGGACTTTGTATCACGTAATAATTCTGAGAATGAAACAGACAGCCATGGATAACGATACGGGAAAAATAAACTTTTCAGAAGAACATGTAGCAATGACACGCTGGTCTGCCCATTTCAAGTATGGGTGTTTCTCCTTTCTCCCACCAGCCCCTGCTACCAGTTTCAACCACAAATTAGTATGATTTTTTCTATTTTTAGCTTCCATCATCTGTCCCCCAAAGAATTCTTAATTCACATGTATTTACTTTCTCTCCTGCTGAGAGGCTGCTAAAAACTTCTCAAGCATGTCTAGTATGCTTCCTCTACTCATCTAATAATTTTTTTTCAATTCCTTTTCAGAATTGAGCTTTGGTTTAGAGATCACATTCGGCATACCCATGGAACAGGATGATGTCGTTGCACCTATAAACTGGGGATTAGACTTGAGGAGCCAGAACATCTGCCTCAAGATCTAATTCATCCTTTACCTTCATTAGCCTGTCCTAAATTGTCTCTTCCACACTGAACAAAGAGACACTCTTCTTGTTGTTCAGGAACACTCTACTGTTCTGCATGAAAAAAAGATATGCTTTAAATAAGAAAACTGATAGGATCTTGTTAACCTTCACTTCTTTACAGAAAGTCTAAGATTTGGGTGACCTCACACTATGTTTTTTTACTAAAGCATATCCCCTTCAGCCCTTTAGTATGTGACATCTGTCTACTATTCCTTTGCTCACTCTCTCTTCTTCATCTTCAAACATTCTTTCATGTCTTGTCCTTTCCATTAATCTGTAAGCATCTTAGTGTTGGATGTAGGCTAGTAAACCTCCAGCTTCCTCTGTTGCACTTCCCACTGGATTTTTCTGAATTAGTTCTTTAATCTGCTGAAGCTCTCCATATCACCAATATATTAAAGGATTTCTGGATCCATATTTCTTAACTCTCCCACTGGTGTCATATGTCCTTAGGTGACATTTGCAAGCTCATCCACTTTCTTCAATACTTTTCATTCCTGATTTCAACCTACCATGTTTCTGAAAATACTTTCGAATTCTTCTATCAATCTGAAACTCTCATCACTTTTCAACTCCCTGTGTAGGAGTGATCAGTCAGGAAAAAATTCAATATGGTGAAATTGAATATATTAGATATTATTCTTCCACTCAAAAATCTCTGCAGTAAATTATACTGTTCCTAACTTATACCATATTCAAGTCCAATTTCTTAGAATTCAGTATCTAAGATGTTGCCAAATTCTTTCAGTTCTTACATCACAGTTTCCAGAATACATCATCTTCCCCTAAAACTTGGCATGCAGCTTATCCATACCTGCACCGTATTTCATGAGAGGTCTATGCTAGTACTTCTTTGTCTAGCCAGTATACTTACTGCCTCACAACTCTTAAAACTCAGAGCTGCTGTTTCTCATTCAAATTTCACCATTGGATTTTATTTTCCTTTCCATCTACGTCTTGAATCTTACCCTACATTGTCTACACACTACTTCCGTATGATTATCTAAACAATCGTATTTCCTAATTCTCACCTTGGTGTTTTCTTTTAATTTGCCCATTGTGCTAGAAGCTTGTAAGTCACCATACAGCCTCTAATCAAATCCCCATGTAAACAATCTCCTTATTTTGAGATTATGTAAAAAATAATAATAATATAAAAAAAATACAGTAAGTTTATCATACTACCTTTAAGTCTACAGGAAACTGCATTCTTCAAAGAATTTTTCATATTTCTATGGAGGATGCCACTCCATGCATCTTCCAGACATGATTCTTTCCCATTTCATAATTAATCATTTATATATTTATTAATAATTTTTACTTAAGAGAAATCAAAAAGCCTTCAAAATCTAAGCACAATGTAATTGGTGTTATGTTTGTTTGTTTGTTTGTTTGTAAATGGTGTATTTCTGGATTTACAGATATAAACTTTTCTTACAAATTAAGCATACCTGATTTTTTTTTTTTTTTTACTGATCTACATTTGAGCCTGTAATTTTCTGTCCATGTGTATAAGCTTCTTAACTTTCTGTACTGCATCATTTTAGCATTCCAGTAGGGGATAAAAAATAAAAAAAGGAAAAATACACTTCAGTTTCTAGTGGAAGCAAAAATATGCTTTCAGATGCTGCAACCTCCACATTCAGTTGCAGGAATTTTATTAAAGGTCTAAGAACTAATACTGATGTGCGTAGAACATAAGCAGTATAACCACATTATTTTTATGCTATGGTTTCCTATGTCAGACTTCCTCTGAAAATAACAAAGAGTATTTCCCCATATTACCTGTATATAAACAAGATTCATTAATCTGACATGCCAATTTGAGATACTGAAACAAGACAGTACTTGTAAACCATGGGAAATTTTCTCATAAAAATGTCCAGGCTAGTAAACCAAATAAAACCATCCTTACTCTACAAGTACATGCAGCCACTCATATCACTAAATATACTATGCTTTTTTAAGACTCAAATGATTTGCATGAAGAAGTCTAAATAAGGATTGATATTACAACTTTCAGCAGCATAATATGAAAGCAGATCTTAACATCTTAATTAAATGTCTAAACTCTAGAATATGATGACAGATCTAAAAACAAAGACCCATGTAAAGTTGGTCTCATTTGCAGTCTCCTTTTATATGAAATCGTTTCTGTATGCCAGACATCAAAATACAACATTTTCCACTGCTACTTCACAGTTAAGATGTACTTTCACTGATGGCAGCATCTGATTTTGGATCACAGATAGAGCCCATTTTTGCTACACAATTAAACCAAGAATACCCCCTTTAAATGACAACCTCTAAAAATTGACTAACCTTTCAGTACTGAAGCTGGAATGAGACAATTCAAAATCTCATGAATTTGAGCTGAAGTTAATTGTTGGATTTAAACAGCTGGAGGGGGGTGAGGGGAGAAGACATATCTGAAGGAAGTATATTGAGAGCAGCACGACTCCCTTTAGGAGAGAAATTGGTAACAGTTAGTAAAAGGAAGCAAGATAAATTACATGAGAAGAACAGTGTCTGTAAAATGAAAGAGGGATAAAAAACAGAGAAAAAAAATGGATCAAAAGTAATAATAAGCCTTAAGAAAATGTGGAACAGAAAAGGCAAAAGGAAGGAAAAGAATGGAATTGGTGATGCTCCAAGACTTCACGTAGAGTCTTACCCTTAAACCTGTAATTTTTTGCCTCTTATTGAATTGTAAAACACTGTGAGAAGTATGCTATTACAGAATAAACTGACACAGAGGGTCTGGAAGTCTCATATAAAGCTGGGATACAGGCTCACTCAAACTACTAACAGCTCCAGCGTTCTGACCGTGGCTGTGCTGCATAGGGCTATGACCTGAAATTTTAGGGAACCTACCCTTGTCTGCAATTGGACAGGATACAACTGTAACTCAAAAAACAAAGGGTGGCAGGTAGTGGTACTGGTACCTTAGCGAGCATTGCATTTGTGTATCACTCACTGAATGAACCCACCAACATTCATGTCATTTTACATTTATACTCCAGAGTTACTCAGCTCCTTAGGACCAGGCTGATACCAAGCACTGTTCCAAGCACTAAATCAAGAACAGTTTCAGTCTCTAAGTACATGACACCTGGTGGGAAGCACTTAAGAGAAAGAAGGGTTTATTTTCATTTTCTAAAAACTAGATGCAAGCAGTAGTTCTAGGGAAGGAGTTAACTTCCTCCTGAAGCATAAGGCTAAGATCCAAAATATCACAGCCATCAAATGTTAGGATCATCCAGGACTTAGCCTAGATAAACATCCTGCATAACCAAATTGGTACTGCTGTTTCAGTTTTATATATCAAGCTTTTATTTAATTTCTTAAGTAATGATGTGAAGATTTCCACACTCCTGTGGTATATAGATCTCCTCTCACTGATTATGGGTTAGTGGTGCTAGTAAGTGTTGACTTGTCAACGAGGAAAGAATCTTCATGTGGTATCTTCATACTGGATATGAGACATTCAATAAGAAAACCATGTGCATTACCAGGTGCAAAGTAAAAAAATAAATAAATAAAAGAATAATTCTACTATTCTTTAAGCAGTAGTATTGAAGCACTGTCATTACCACAGTGAATAGAAATCTTGTATAATTTCTGTGTGCCTTTATGTGAGACAAACATAATATATTTTGCTTTATTTATTGGTTCTGTAATACTGCTAAATAGCTAGAAATTGCACAATCTTTATATTTTACATGTCCTTCACAGACCTGACTAGTTCTTGAAACAGAAGATCCAGAACCAAATCCTAACCAAATGGTGACAAAAGGCTCTCATCCTGTGATGGTAAAAACAAAACAAAACAAAACAACAACAACAAAACTTGGGCTGGATTTGTAAAAGTTAGGAAAAGCTTATGGTCACTGAGGTCAGAGCAAAATGCCAACCTGCCAGCCTCTGCTTGTGGAACAGACATAGAACTATTCCAGGAGCTATTGGGCTCAGCAAGTTGCATTTATGCTTAGAGGGAAACTGTATTATCACTCCATTTGTTTGGTGTACTTCCTCAGACATTTCTAGGACAACTTCTAGAAATGCTCTCCCACTGTGGAGTGTGAACTCCAAGGTGGAATACAAATATGTACAGCTTATGCAAATAGAAATCATAATCACGCACTCTAAAAAGATGCAGGTCATCTCATTAGCATGGCTTCATGGAAGCAAATGAATCATTATTGCATAATTCCTTCAGAAGATAACAGGAAGTCTTGATCCTTTCCTCAACACTGGATTTGGTTCAACGCCTTATTTCATTTTCTTATAAAGCACTATCATCATCTAGTGGTATATTTTGCTACTATGTAAACTGCATGCTATGAAGAGTAAAACACTTCATTTACTTAGCATTGAACATTTAGAATATGGCATAGATTTATCATCTTGCAGTTATGCCAAACTATAGAAGGGCGGGGGGAACAGAACATGAAGTAATGAGAAATAAACTTGAACAGCACTGTTCAGGATTTCAGGAATAACATGCAGACATTTTACAGGATGGAAACTTGAATAATTTTATGTCCAAAAGTGATGACAGACTAAATAAAAAATACAGCTTGAGGATGCTTCATATCATCACTCATACTGTTCATAAAGTACAAAGGGACATGAACAAATATACTGGGGAAAAAAAAACTCACATTTTTTAAAACAAAAATATTTTTCCAATTGTTTTTCGTATAGTTTGAAAAAAAAAATCCCATTTACAAAAGCCCACTACTTATTACGAACATACAACCAGAATCTACGTAAGTAAGTTGTTGACTTACATGGTAACTTTTCAGTCTAACAAAATCGACTTTCATGGAGATGAACCTTTCTGAATTTCTGCTGAGATTTTTAATGTGCTCCACAAGGTCAGCACAGAACTTGTAGCCACCTTTGAGTACACAGAGAACCACAATATCGTTGTCTCCAATGTCTTGCATAATATCTTTAGCCAATCTTTCTGTCCTGAGACAAAAAAAAATAAGGATAAAATAATGTTAGATGTGGGTACTCTAAGTTTACGGTATGCAAAATAGTATAATGAGAATATATCTTGACCTACAGTTGGCCTAAGCATCTTGACTTGCATGGTTTTGGGTCAAATTCACAACAGGCAGATAAGGAGTGTTGGATGCAAGATGCAAACTGTGTGACTTGAACTAGACAAACGCATTAAATGCCCAGTTACAGAAAAGGGAGTAACACATCTCACTGTATATTGAATTCATAAGCATTTCAGAGACTTTAGGGTGATAAGTGAAACACTGACTTCAGTTTTATCTCACAGAAAACCTCAATGTGCATTATTTCTGTAAAATCACATTTTACATGTAAAATTCTCATTTTAAATCGCTTTGATTTCTAAAGAGCAAGGTAGATGGTATTATAGATCTAAAATGGGTACTAGGTATTTACTAGACATAAAATATCAAAATATTTATATTTTATCAAAATATAAAATCAACAGAAAACAGAAAAATAACATTTGATGTTCTGAGGAAAAATAGCTCAGTGCATTATTTACTCTAAATGCTTTTTTTCTGGAAAGTTCTTTGATAGGTCTCTGAATTCATTCTGCTGGAGTACAAAAAAAAACAAAACACCGAAAAAAAAAAAGAGAATGCTTGCTTCAAACAAATTTATAGTGAACATCAAGAGAAATGAAGTTGTAACATATTTATTTAAAAAGAGGAATTAAGAGTCAGTTGACCTTAAACAAGAGATGGAAATTTCAACACAATGGTAACTTAAAAGGCTATGAAAGAAAGCTTGTGTGTAAAAACAAATACAGGAGTCATTACTCTTCCTTAGGATGGATGTTTACAATCTTCTTTCAAGGAGTTCCAACAATTTCAGTACTTGCAACTGGCTGTTTAAATGTGGTAGGTAGAAAGCTGCAGGCTGAAAATGTCCCATGAAATTCCATTCAGATGTTCCCAATTCTTTGTTAAAAATTACTCAGAACAATAACTGAGTATGAACACTGAGCTGGATTACTACACATATTAAAGCACTGTAGATGCCTACACTGAGAGCATACAGGAGCTACTGTAAGATAAGAATTGAGAGGTGATCAAGCTTTCCCATTGCTGCTCTTCAAGCACAGCTTCTGGACTGAAACAGCCTACCCCACACTCTTCTCCTGGGCTAGCTACACAGCTTAAATGGCAGAAGTCATTGGTACAGTCTGGAACAGCTGAGTTATCCACATGAATGATTTGTAGTAGGGAACTGTTGAAATTGTACATAATTAAATGTAGTCTTTTTCTCCGTTTTATATTAAAAACACAAGACAGGGTACAGGTGAGACAGTTGAATATTACTATAAGCAAAGCCTTGTACTTGGTCTTCCACTGTTGGTTCATCCCTCTTGTGTACAAACACTCCAATGGCAGTTTCGCTACATGATCACAATCTCTTTTTTGTGGGACCCCTGTGCTGTTAAATGCCCAAATCAGAAACTAAGTGAAAGAAATTAGATAATGACTTGCAAAAGACAACTACACGTCTAGCATTTCCTACCTTCTAGCATTGTTTTATTTCCCAAATTAAATAAATAAAATAATTTTTATAATTGATTACACAACATTTTAGGACAAATGTTATATATACGCTATTTGTGGATGACAGGCTTTACAAAAAAAGAGTAATATTACTTACCAAAGCATATAGTAACAATCAAACCACACGTACCTGTCAACAATAATGCCGTGAGGAATGAGCACATATTCCAGATCTCCATAGTAGTGCTGAGGATAAGTGAACAAATCCAGACTGTATCCGGGCCAATTGTCTGAAATCTGAGTATTAAATAATACTGTTAGGAATACTTCATGGTGTTTGACAAAATATAGCTGATATAAAACCAGTGTTTTGGTATCCTGCATTGAATTAATAGTATGACACACACTGTTCCATATATGCTTGCACTCAAATCATAAACTTCCAAATTATGTAATCAGTGGTTACTGTTTCACTTTTCCTATTTGTCATTTTGCTTCTCAGTATACCTCAGAAATTAAATGTTAGTTTGTTTGTTTTTTTTTCCACAGGACATGGGAAAATTCACCTGAAATTACAAACAGCTTGACATAAAGGGGAAATACTACTAAACTAGTGGCAAGTCTAAGTTTCTTACTACTTTCAAACTGAAAAAGCTTGGAAGTAAGTAAGTTAAAAGTAAGATTACCAGAAAAAAAAAGATTCTTCAATAGGGATTAGAAGGCATAAATCATATATTAAAATTGTGAATTTCTGTTTTAGAGGTATTTTTAAAGTCACATATTAATAAATATTCTACAGATGAAAGAGAACACAGGGAAAGTAGATGATGTGGTTCGTGGGCTGTGTCTGTACAAATCAGTGGAAGACTATGTCTTGCCAAAGGCAAGGTTCCTAATTTAGATAAGTCATCAAACATAAACTATTACCAAGTGTTCATATCTCACCTCGCTGTCAGCTAGTCTGTAGAACCATACGTACATTTACAGAGAAAAATATTTTGCAGATTTAATACGTGTTAGCTTCATAGCAGTCAGAATACAACAATTGGGAGATACTATAGAAAGCAAGGGCAGTAGAGATTATGTAGGGCAAAAATCAGCCAGAAGGCAAAGGCTTCAGAAAGCTGTGAAGATGCAAAGTCATCACCACATTTCTAAGAAAAATGAAAAACTAGACCAACTCCCCACAACCAATTTTCACAATTCTGTATGAAAGACAAGACCTGCAGGTTCAGTATTTCTTGGAAACATTAAAAAGTTTTGCTTCATTATTGATTCAGCATAGAAAGTGGCACCTAACAAGCTTTTTTTTACAGTCACATTCGTCAATATTGGCTTTCTCCTTGACCACAGGAACACTGATTAGCAGGATACATGGTGAGAGACTTGCCATTGTGAATTGCACGTCTTAATGGCATTTCTGCTGAATAGGGCCTTTAGATGCCTGTCACTGAACCTCTGCTTAAGATTTCATCTAGCAGAGCAATAACTCACATCTCAGAAGTACCTAGGGTAAGACAACATATTGGATGCTGAGCTGTTCCTCCACCTCTGTAGCCTTGTTGAACTTACCCCCAGCTCTGCCTAGTGCTGTCCTGTAACAGTGCTGTGTCTCATGGATTTGTGTTTGCTTGGATTTTATTTTATGTTCAATGTCAGCTACAGGCACCTAGATGGCCAGGTTTTCAAGCTCTGCCTAACAGTTTCTGTATACAGAAAAATACTTTGCTGGTAACTACTACATTTGCACATAAAGAGCGTGACTCAGAGATCACTGGAATCAATGAAAGCTTTCCCCTGGCTTACACCAGCCTTGAAACTACACATAGGAAAAAAAGTTACTTAATTCTGTTCCTCGTCTCCATAGAAACAGGAGAGGATAAATATACTCCTTGGCAAGGATTTTAATGAGAGGCAAATCTTGCTCCAAAAACACTGCTGCAGAAGGCCTGGGAAGCCTATTTTCCTATCTTCATTTTCAGTACATAGGGGTGGCTGACACTTTTAAAATATTTTGTAGCAATGAACTGTCTGGCATGGTTTCCTGCAAAAGCACTTTAACATAAAAGGAAACAATTTCAGATAGTGCTTTAAATTACATAAGTACTATAAGCACCCGCTAAGAACCCATGTCAGTATCGGTTATTTAGGCATCATTCTCATCAAATTACACGTTTTTGAGCATGGTGCTGAAGATCAAACTAAATGAATTGAAACTGCTTCAGAATTCATACAAATCAATAGGTTTTACTTCTGCTACAATCTGTCCTTTCTGGCACAGGGTCGGTACAAAATCCTTATTCTTCTATCTCTCCTTCTGGTTTTCATGAATAAAAAACCTTAAGCTACATCACCTTGCAAGAATAAAGAAGTTCTCATTTACAAGATTAAATTCATATATAGTTTCTATTTTCTTTTTAAAGTAATAAGCCAATTTTTTTATTTTTTTATTTTTTATTTTTTTAAATAAACTGGCACTTCCCAACAGTAAGCCTTAGAAATTCTGATTTACCCCAGAGCTAATCACAGTGTTATACTACAGGACAATTTTTCAGGTAACTGTAATTTTTGATGAGCTTGTGAATTGTGTGACTTTTGACACAAGCTTGTGAATTGTGTGACTATCCTCAGTTTAATAACTGAGTATCAAAAAATGCCCATCCCAAATTAAATTCAACTTCCATTTACTTCTGGCTTTAATGCGTGGAAATTTTAAGGAAATATTTATGATTGGTTTGTCCAGATAAATAAATATATATACTAAATATATTGGTACACAAGTGTGTAAAAATATATCCCACACTGAAAGAAACAGCTACTTCTGAAGTTCAGGTTTGGCATGTTCAAGCTGCCCAGCAGAAATTATTTGATGAGTCTCTACAAAGTTGATGTGAACATATACAAATAAGAATGCAAATACATGGTGATACCTGAAAGGCTTTCTCCCATAAGAGAGAAAATGGGGAAATTCGCAATATAGCTTTGGAAGAACTTTGCTAGCCTTGCTGTCTACCAAAGTGGGCACACATGAGGTTCAAGCACAGTACTTCCCTTAAAGATTTTTCTGGTTTGGTATGAAATGGGAGAGCTGAGCACAAAGCCAGGACCAGCTTTATAAATGTAAACAAAATCATACTGCACTGGCCTTACTTGTGGTTGTTTTCTTTGGGGGTGTGTGCACACGCTGGCGTGTACCAAGCAAAAGAAATGAAGTTAGCACAGCGGAGCACAGTGATAAACGTCCATCTCCTCCTCTGCAGCATCCTCACATTGTTTAGGTGCTAAACAGTCACAGGTTCAGCCTGGCATTTATCATACTGGTGTCAGGAGATGCAGGGCAGCTCCAGCCACAGCTCAGGCACAACATGAGGGGTTCCTTGGCGGGGAGGTGGTGGGTCTCTGTCATGGTCTGGGGCTGGCTGCTGCCCTCAGCTCTGGGCTGCTGCTCCCTAACTCGGTTAAAATCCCACCACTGCGATAAAATAAAAGCATTCCTGAAGTGGTGGTGATAACCCACGTAGAGGTTGAGGTTGGAGGGAACCTCTGGAGACCATCCGGTCCAACCCCTTGCTAGCAGGTCACCTGGAGCTCGCTGTGCAGGATGGCATCCAGGCATCTGGGGTTTGCATATCTCCAGAGAAGGAGACTCCACAGCCTCTCTGGGAAGCTTGTGCCAGTGCTCTGTCACCCTCACAGGGAAGAATCTGTCAGCTTTATGGGGGGGATCTCATTAATCTCTCCGAATAATGAACACAGCCCTTTACTTTTGCATAACCGCTTTATCCCCAAACCCTCCAAACGAGCCGCAGAAGTCCACGCAGCCAGGTGAGGCACACCCAGAGGTTCCCGAAGGCGTCCCAGCCCTTCGGGGGGAGCCGGGTGTCTCTGGGGACCTGGAGCTCAGCTCCCCGAAGCGGCAGCCCGGAGCCAGCGGGGTGGGGCGGGCAGGACGCGCATGGCGGCGGGCGGGGGAAGGAAGAAAGGCAGGGAAGGAGGAAGGGAAGGAGGAAGGAAGGAAGGGCGGCCGGGGAAGCGGGAGGGGTCGCGAAGGGCCGGGCCGAGCCCGGCCGGGCCGGGCGATGCTCGCATTTACCACAACGCCGCGGCCTCCGCCTCCCCGCTCCGCTCCGCCACCGCCCGGCCCGGCCATCTTCTGAGGGGCTGCGGCAGGGCGGAGCCGAGCGGGGCCGGCCCGGGCTGTGGAGGGGTACGAGGGAAGGAGGCGCCTTTTTCCCCACCATTACACAGGTGCTGGAGTTAAGAGGCGGCTTCCCGATGCCTTCAGCCCACCGCAGTTTGTTGTGCTGTCTGTTAGCAGGGGAGCAGCTCAGGAGCCGCGCTGCCTGCTGCCTTCCCTCGCCTGCTTCTGTAAACATGGTTAATAGGGTCCTTGCGCTGCCTCACGGATGAGCAGGAGATTGTTTCCAGAAAGTATTGTGCTTTCCTGAAAGTGGAAGCTGGTTATAACGTCCAGTATTTATATTTTAAATATAGAACTGGTAGAATTCTGCCATTCCTATAGCAGTAATTATTCAAGGAAGAAACAGCTGGGTCTAGGGCAGACTTGGGCATAAGGAAATGTGCCCTGAGCAGTTATCACAGACCAAGCAGGAAGGCATTTCAGTTTGGCACGACTTTCTAGAATGTAATTGTAAAGACTTACAGACCACAAGTCACAACAGGTGGATCCAGAGAACACCGCGGGTGTGTCCAAATCCGGAGTCTGGTGTCCAGCACGGGCTGCTGTTTAGGTGCATCCTCTTGCTGCAATCCCACTTACATTAAAAATGTCAGGACAATTAATACCTTAGGAATCTGGTGTTAAGAATATTTTTATAAATGAGTCTATAATTACAAACTCTACACTATCTATACAGTATGTACACAGATTCAGATACTATAATGATTTAAAATGATCTTGCTACGGATGCTTTGGTTCTTATGCTTAGCCAGATCTGTTTGCTTTTTAGTGGGCTAAGGATCTACTCTTAACTATTGCTACAGTTGACAACACATATCAAAGAACAGAGGACCACATTTACAAAGTGAGGGAGGCCAGCTCCTGACCGTATCTGTTTTGGAAGTGATCTCTGTATATGAAGACTGAGGTATGTTGCAAAAAAGATGGTTCATGCTCACAGTGCTTTAAAATAAACTTAAGAAAAGGTCATGAATTTGATAAAGAGCATATACAGATTTATACAAACCTACGCAGAGTAAATACTATTTCTGCAAAATATATAGGAGATCTTCATAATGGGTAAAATCCCTAAATACTTTTGCATTTCAATTGCATTTCAAATGCCAGTGATTTGTGCCCACAAGCTCTTTAGAAGATCAAAAGATTCTTCTTGCTTGGAAGAAAGCTTCTAAAGCCCACGTTTGTCTTAAAGCTAATACAATCTGATTCAGTAACTACATGTTACATATGAAGCTGCTGTTGAATAAACATTATAGACCTAAGCTCTATAGTTTTGAAGCTACTTATATTGCAGCTGGGATTTCAGATTAATTGTGCCACTGTTGTATGCCTACTGGTTTCTTCTGCCATCTGGACTATTCAGGTTACTACTAGAGTTTTCTGCCTCTTTTTAAACCACATTCTTTATCAGACCACAGGAATACAAGAGATTGTTCAAACTACACCACAGAAGGAACCCCACAGGCAGGAGTTTAAAGATTTGGAAAAGATTATGAACAAGACACTAAAAAATAAATTCCTCTGGCATTGTGCTGAAAAACTTAAGCAGGAAATGTTTGTTCGGTCAAGGTTGTTCCGTCAAGGTTGGACAACTGCATTTTGTCAAGTCTTCTTTTGGTATTCTTCTCTTCCAATAGTTTTACAGGGCTCACTTCAGAAGTGCAAAGAAGTGTCAAGCTAATAACAAATAAATAAGAATATGTAAATTAAAAACTAGATAAATTTAGCAGGGGCATAGTTGGAAGGGTAGTGCTAATAACAACAACCATCAATCTGCTCCTGCATGTAAGATTATTCATTAGCATAAAATGTAATAGTTTGGGAGCTTTTTTTAGTCTTGTTGCAAATGTGACAAATTCATGGATCTGTAAACCCACAGAATTAACAGAAATCAGAATTAATTAGGTTCTTTGTGCATGACGAGAATGAAACTGCTAAGGATTTTGCTGTGGAGCTATATGTTCTTACTGGATATTTACATTGTTTTTCTACAGTCTGAACTGATGTAGAATGAATGAATTTTCAGTAGATTTTCAAACCCTTCTTAATTAGGGTCAAAATATGGTTAGTTAAAACACGGTACTAGGGCCTTAATCGTAAAAAAGAATGTAAGCATTCAGAACTTTTCTATTATGTTTGTTTAGCTGTTTGTTCATAAACTAAAAATAGGAGGAAAAGAGTAAACACTTTCAGATATACAACCGTGGGACATAATCAAAGGGGAAAGGAACAAAGAAAATAGGGAAGAATAGTGAACTCATACTAACAAGTAGGTCTGGACACATAGCCAAAAAGCATAAAGGAGCAGATGGAAAAAGTGACACACAAAGAAACAAAGCAGAGTTAGGACTTATATGCAAATCCCTTGTGAACAGTATTTATATCTTGGGCCTTCGCAAAACTAACTTTATAATTTCAGTTACACATCTTTTCCGCTCTTAGCTTGTTACTGATGAAAGCAGCACATGTAGTACCCACCCTTCCACAACTCTAATGTAAAGAAATACTGAAAACAGAAGATTGGGGGCAGGGGTACAATCAAGAAAACAGTCCAAGACAAATATTATCACATGGTTACCTGTTAGCCTTTGCAACTCCATTATGTATTCCCCTCCCAAGAAGTTATAATAAACATTTGACTACTCAATTTGATATGTAAACACCCAAAATAAACAAGAAAAGCATGAAAATCCAGAATATTTCAAGAGGTATGGCTTACCTAGGTGGAAGCTTGCCAATTAGGGGATGAAGTAAGAGCTCTTATTCTGGTTCTGCCTGTTGCTGCAGCTGTTATGTCAACAGCAGAACTGTAAATAATCTTATGAGGCATAAACCAGCATTTGTTAGTTGTTACAAGGTAAGCGATCCCCCTCCACCCCCATCCCAATTGTTGCAGAAAAAGATGTGTACCTTTTAGGTAAAATGCTCACTGAAGACAATATGAAAAACAAAGTCAAGCAGATGCGGTACTTTAGGGTATGTTGAAAACAATTTAGAATTTCTTTCATATCCAGCTTTAATATATTCCGGAATTTTGAGTTCTTTTGCATTATCTGAAGCAGTTACCAAGTCCATAGGTGACTGTTGAAGACCACAAGGGCAGCAAAAACTATTTGCCAGATTGTTAGGGATGTCTGTGAGAACATAAAGCAGTATTTTAAACCATTTCCCTACATTCAAGAACCTAGAGGGATGGTAGGAAAAGCTGCACAAGTAGATAGAGCCAAGTAGCATCCTATCGGTAGCAGTATTGGTGTTAGTCTTTACCTTTGTGACTGCTGCACTATAGCAGCTATTGGAGTGGCACTGCGAGGTGGAATGTAGCTTCTGTCCATATCAAATTCAGCAGAATTAGCACCTTTGGGAACTGGAAAATTCAGCTTGAAAGCAATTTCAGCATCTAAGATCCACAAGTAAAACTCAGAGCATTTACCTGTCACAGTTAACCTGTACTGAGTCTACAAGACTGACTCAGGCTTAATTTGATGATTTTTATATCAAGAAAATGGCTAAAAGCTGACATTCAGATGTTAGTCTGTTTTGTGTATTTTATGACCTTTCAATCTGCATTAGGTACTGCTTGACAGACTTTGGGGCTTGGACTTATTTGGTCCATGATAAACATCTTTAATACAAAACTATATTTTTGTTTGTTATTAATCTCACTGTGCCAGACTAGAGCAACTAGATCTTCACTTTGTAATTTCCTGGCTTCTGAAGATACTCTTCCTGCTTTTCAGGTTCGCGTTATTAATGTAGAGTTCTTCATAGCTGAAATAAATGCAAACAAAAATTTCCTTTTGTCCTTTAATACTAATATAAACTTTATTTCCTTCATAATATTATGCAAATATTTCCCCTAACCAGCTATTGAGAAGATTGACATTTGAATGATAAAAGATCATTTTCAAGAACCGCTGTTCACATCATATCCTGTGACAAACTCATGATGCACAGCTATGAAAATGAGTCAGGAAATTGTAAATATGTTGTGAGTCGCACCCTATGTATTGAATTTAACTGGTCGAGTTTGTTCTCCTTCTAAAAGAGGTTGTTCACTTGAGTTGTCCCTCTTTTTTTTTTTTTTTCTCCTTTAAGTAAACTACAGCGAATTGGAGAATATCCACAAAAAAGAAGATTTCTTAACGTTGTAGATGAGTAAATGAGTAACAGTTCAAGGACTTTTTTTTTTCTTTTTTTTTTTTTTTTTCCCCAAAATAGCTCAGTCTTCTTTGATGTAATTTTGTATACTTCACAGCTTGCTTAGAATAAACATTGCAGTAACAGAAGTGCATTGAGAAGCAGAATCTGGCCCAGCAAGTTCTCCTGTAACACAGGCCTGCTAAATGTGCACGGCTGGCCAACCACCGAACTCTTCAGCTGCACAGAATAAACCCACACCCTGAGAGCACGGGAATGCTGCATTAAGACCATTTGCTCATTTTATTGTTTGTGTAAAAGACAGACCATCCCCCTTGAGCAAACAGCAAAATGGGGCTGTTTCTTCACTCTGTAGTACTTGGGGCCATGTGTTCAACGCTACTGATTTGTTTCCTCTGAAGAGAGAATTACTACATTGCTTCCTGAACATTCATATAGCCCTCCAAGCAATGCTGGAACAGTTCTAGAGGTACCTGTTCTTCTTTACAACTGCTTTGTAAGTTAAAGGGTTGAGTCACCTACATTTTCCACGTGGGACTGACACCTAGCAAGAGTGAACTGAACATTAATTTAATTAATCTTGAGTGACCATATTGAGACAATAGTTATTATTTTACAATGCTGTTATTATTTTACAATTATTATTTAGTGCTGTACAGGTTCAAATCATAGCTTCCATTAACGTCAGGCATACATATCCTGTATGTAAAACATGCGGACTCTAATTGCAGCACTTGGGAACCCCAAAAATGCAGAAATGCATTGTTAATGGCTACCAGTGAAAAAGCCAGGTATAAGTAATTTGCCGTTGCATTTCAAATAATTTCTATGACAAAGACGCAACTAAGCCACATTGCTCCAGGGAATAACTTAAGTGCCTTCAGTTTTTCTTCCTAGAACTCCTACTTTCCGATTGCTGAAACAAACGAGATGAGAGTTCTTGGAAAACAGATCCTTTTGGTAAACAATTTGAATCCGTTCCCTTTATTGCGTGGTCTTGATTCATCCCTAGATGATCGTATTTATTGTCATTATAAGCACCTAGGAGCCCTACTATGGACAAATATTCTACTGTGTCAGACACTCTGCAAAGAGAGAAGAAGATTATCCACTCCACAGATAACTTTCAGTCTAAGCAGAAGAGAACAAAAGGCTACAGAGTGCCAGAGGAGTTAAAGGAAACTGCACTGGGCAACACGATAAAACTAATCTCAGTTTACCAGCAGCTCAGCTGTTGTTAAATTCTTGGTAGGCATCACTGGAAAGAAACATTTGAGGAAGGAATTGAAGACAAAGCTACCCTGGTGTTTGTGTGAACTTCTCCATGCTGTAGAGTCAATGTGGAGAAGTAATGGAATAATGATTTAACAACACGGGCTGGTACTGTGATCGAACGAAAGTTTGTCATCACAGGAGCATCCAGATCAGCCTGTGTGAATGTAAACCACTGTTTGGCTATGCTCACTCATCTTACAACCATTTGTTGGAGGTACACTGTAGGAAAAAAATAGGTATATTTTTCATAACTCGGTGAAACAGCAGTCAGGTTTACCTCAGGACCCTTTAAACAGCAAAGAGCACAAACAAGAAACCCAACTCACCTTGTGTTCATCCCATAATGCCACTGCTTAGCCTGAAGGATGAAAACCCTGAATTTACTCACACTCTGTTTACATAACATTACATAACAAAAAAGAGCTGGAGCAAGATCAAGGCAGAAAGAAAAAAACAAAACACAACCTAGGAATTCAGTGGTTGAGTATAAATGACTACCTCTGATACCCACTCGCAGGGAGCAATGACCAGTCCTCGTGACTTTGGTCGGGCTCAATATACCTCTAGTTACGGAGGAGAATGATCGCAATCAGCTGCTGGACTCAGCAGCTGGCTTCCCTGACTATGGGAAATCTCAGGGAACCTTAATAATAGGTTTTGCCATCAGGCTCTCCTGTAATTATATTCTCAATATTATAAGCACCATAAAACCGAGGATGAAAGCATTGACTGGGACTAGTATTTATCTAGACCTCCCATTAATCTGCATATAGGTGAAGTTTTCTTATCTGAACAATGTCTGGCTTCATTAGTGTTGAAATTGCCAGATACGTTGTTTTCCCTGAAACATATGGCAGCGGAAGGACTAGATTTCAGCTTTGTGGCAGACTGATCACAACAGCAGTTTGTGATGCCAAATTTTTTTTTTACAAAAATATACAAAAGGCCAGAATGTGCCCTCCTATAAAAACAAATCAAAATAAAACTCATAGAGACTGAGGAAAATAAAATTATTGAGGAATTTCTCCCATATTATTTCTCCCATAGAATTTCACCCTTACGATTTCACGAGGGGAATAAGGTTACCCCTCTGCTAGGAAGGTTTTGAAGAAGTACCCTCAGACTTAGTGGCTAAGCATGCATGCAGATCCTGAGAAAACAGTGCCTTGAGACCAGCCACATGGAGCCCATCTGCTTCTACCAGCTCTGATGCTTGCTCGAGGCAGCTCTATCAGAGCCGTGCAATCAGGAACTCCCTGTGTTTGTGATGATGCCGTATCTGATTCCTTACTTCCTGAATATAAATGGTTTCATTCTGAAAAACAGCCAGTCAGATATTTATCATAATTTCATGTTGCTATATTTAAAAAATGGATGCACAGTTTGTCATACACAACTTTCAACAGGAAATATTTTCAGTTTGTGGCACCATAACTCTTACTGACCAACGGAGAATTGATACCCTCTTTAGTGTGAGTTTTATGGTGGCTATCCAATATAGTACTGGCTATTTAAAAATACCAGGTTGAAAAGATGACTATTAAACATTATACGTATTTTGATTATGTTCTTTCTCATTATTTAATTGTCAATAATTGACTGGTGAATTTAGAGAATGTTTCAACCAGTAATACTATTTTTGCCTATGAACAGAACTCCCATAACGGTGGCTGGTTTTTCAGAATGAAGTTAAAACTGTATTACAGAAAGGTACAAGTCCCACAGCTTCTGTGATTTAGTTCTGTTTTACTGGTAGCTGATAATAAACAATTCTGCTGAAATTTCACTTTTATATTTGCAAGAATTTATTGAATTTCTGAAGACTAAACCTGTTCTAGTCAGGACTGGTATCATTCTACAGACCATCTGTGAGGGTGAAACACCTAGAAATTATGATCTGGAAAGGCAAAGTGTAGTAAAATAAAATAAAGTAAAATTAAACAAAATAAAATAAATCATCCATTCTAAGTACAGTTGTTTGTAGGAGAGCATTTGATCTATCTTGAGTCTGCTTTAGTTTCCCATCAATTTTTTTTTAATCATGTGCCAACTGTCACAGTCAGTAGAAAGGTTACCATTGGCAGCAGTAAGTTTGAATTACATACTTAACACATTTGCTTAGTTACACAACTTGCCTTCTCAGCAAGTGCTCAGAATATATTGAAAACCTCAGAAAAAACCTCCAGCAGCTTGTGTCACTATAAAAATGCCACACAGTCAAGTTGGGGGAGGTTGGAAGCTCCTGCTGAAGAAAATCTATTGAACTGTAAATAAAATCAAAGTTATAAGAAGCATTTTAATGTTGAAATGTTAAGGAATGTCTGAGATGACATGCTTTCATACACTAGTCTTTTGTTTTATTTTGTTTTTAAAACAAGAAGACAGTGTAGGATGTTTTGTAACTAAAGAACATTATAATTTCCCTTAGTTTATAAATACCACAGTAAAAGTTCTGCTCTCAGGTCTGCACACCGGGTCTCAACCTGAGCTACTTCTAGGGAGTTCCTCAGAATACCATAGCGAGGACCTACAGTTCTGAAGATATAGGTTGGAGAAAGGCTGCCCTGTAAGACTAGTTGAAGAGTTGCTTATGTTATTATTTATTATCTTTTATGAAGGAACAAATCTATCAGAATAATTGAGTTTATTCATGATTTTTCTTTAGTTATAACGACAAGCACACGTTAGTTGACTCACAAACATTACACCTTCAATTACTGGCATTTCTTGACCGTATAAATACAGATTCTGTAAATTTATTTTACCAGAGCTAAAGGGAAAGAACATTATCCTTCCCTGTGTACTTTAAAAGGTTTTCATTTTAATACATTTTTCCATAATCATTAATGTTGATATAGGGTCTCATAGAATACACATCAAAATAAGTGTGGCCTAGTTGCTTGTCCTAACTTTTGGAATACACAATCACCAACTTTGCATTTTCATAAAGTTAGCACTGATGAAAGGGAAGATCCAAATCCAGATCCTCAGCAGAACTCAGCCAAATGGTCTAAAAAAAGATGAGACTGAGGCAGTGGGAATGCATGCTGTTTTCAAGTCAAAAGCTGCCTTTTTATTTTAAGCCACAAAAAACATCCATGTTTGGTTATATTGCATTTCTTAAGAAATCTTCTTGTACTTCATTAGCAGATAATGTGGCATGTTATTAAGTGATTATAGTCAGCGTGGCTTTGTTAAAATATACAGTATGATTTTTTTTGAGTAAACAGTAAAGGAATTTCATATTTTTCGAAACCACAGTTTTCTTTCAGCTTATTTTATACCTTTCAAAAATAGACATTACTGCTTTACTGCAAGTTAGAAACAACAAAATACACATTCCTGCTCACCCCAAGCTTTCTGAGTGCATGTCATAGACAAGTTTAAGATGCACAAGAAATATAACTTAGAACCACTGTGAAGTCTTCAAGGTCCTTTCCGGGCAGATTTATGAAATTAACTAACGCACATGAAAATCTGGCTTTTAATAGTTTATTTAAAATGCTTGACACCATCCTCTTCTGCTGTCAGATATTATGAAGTCACAACAGCTGCTGGTGGAAATAATTGAAATAATACAGAAAAAGCTGTGTTCTGAAGTAAAGGTTAAGCAGTAAGAAAGAAAAGCATATTTTCTTTTTATGGAAATAATTGCTGTACACTATGTCAATATCATTTCTGCCTAGGTCATGACTCACACAGTAATATATTGTTTTCATTCTAACTTTACACATATAAAAGCAATCAAAACACATTTTTGTACTTTAGTTGTAGATTTAATATAGTATTATGGTGTTATTTTTTACATCAGAATACCAAGCTACATGTGGTATCCATATTGCTTGAGTTCCTATATTATTATAGGCTTCTGCTACAAAATTTGTATTTAGTAACAAAAAATGAATACACAAAATGTTATGTAGAAGCCAAGCCATTTAGAAATACAATCGTTCAAGCTTTTAAGTAAAGCACAACAGCTCTTTAATAACTAGACCAGAAGCCATCCCACCCTGAAGTTGTATTTACCAAGCTGTCTTCAGCAGCCAATTATTCCACTTAGTTTTTGCTACGAGGGAAAGAAGTGCTCCAAACATACAAAACAGTATTTCTTATGCTTTTTGTATGATATTTATAGACATTTTAGTAGTTGATAAAAATTACAAAGAAAAATAGATTAATATCATGTTCATATATTTGAAGTCATATTAAACATTCTATTTGAAAAACTTGTGGATTACACAGATGAGAATTAGCTATATGTAACAATTTTTATAAGAAGCTACATCTTTATGTTAGTTGAATATTACCTTCTTCTGAATAGTTGAAACTTTCAATTTCTTTTTTCAGCTTTGTGCTTTTTTTTTTTTTCTTGGAAGGACAGGGGTATAGAAGGAGAAAAGCGGCAATATCTGAAAAACAGTCCTTACTTATTTGCAATGTAGATAACTTTATGCTTCTCAATTACATCTATGTCATGCTCCAGTTGTTTCATCTGTGATTCCAGCTTTGCTTTATGCAACTTCTTGGGTATGGTGTCTATTTCTACCGAAAGACACTGAAATTCATGATGCACTTCCTCCCAGTTCTTTTTCAGCCCCTAGTGCCATCAGAAGAAAAGGAAATACATGAGAAAAATATATTTCATTAAGAATAGTATGCACATTGCATAAGAATAATATGCAAATTGCATTTTTTTTAATTACCTTTGATTGTCACAGCAATGTTAAAACAATAGATAAATATATGAATAGTGTTTAATCATCTTAAATAGTTGGACTAAATCAATTAAATGCTTAAAAGTCAGGGTAGCTGCAACAGAAATAATTTTGATTCATTTTGATATAAGGAATGATCTTCAAAAAACCCTGTGCTTTGGAGAGAAAAAATTAGTCTTTAAGAGGCAATAACCAAGTAATCATCAAACTAGCCAATGAAGGAGGAGCTACAAAAATTAGAAACCGACAAAAGTATGTCAGTGTGACTAAGAGTCAGCTCCACAGCCTACCAGGAACTCAAGGAAGACTCTACACTTCGTTTCCAGTCCTGTGTATCTTCAAGAAAAAAAATGTATAAAGTTAATAAAGAGTGAAGCTTCCTTATGCTATGTAAGAGACTTTCTATGCTGTTAATAATGTACAGGTAGGCAACTTTAAATGATCTATTGTATTTAAATCTAGTATGCTCACTGAGGAACTTCTAGGGTTCATAAAAGCTCCTCCAAAACTCATGTCACTCCAATTACTACTTTTCTCCAAAAAGCAACAGGAATTATTTTACAAACCTCACCACAGAAACCACTTCCCTCATAAACAGCAACCTTGCTGCTGCAGATACCACTGCATCGCACATGGTCCTACTGACCTTAAGAGATCACAAGAATACCAGTGCTTGGAAATCCAGCCCAAACTCAATGGCATTCTCACTCAGTTTGCCTCACCACCAGCTTCTATTCCAGCAACTGAGACCTTCTTCAGACCATGGGCACCTAACTGATCTCACAGTATTTTAACTGTTATGAGCTATTTTAAAGAAATTCTAAATAATTGCATTCCTTCCCTAATCTACATCTACAATAACATACACATGCAACTTCTTTATCATTTGGACTAAGAAATGTAGCTGTCACTGACCCTATCACCAAAAATTTAAACAACTGCCACCTTTCTGGAGTGAGGCTACACAAAGAACTACTAAAGTACCTGCCACATATAAAAACCCAGGACTAAAACCCTGCCTCAAACAGACAAACAAAAAGCAATAATCTGAAACATAATAAAATTTAAAACTTTCCTTTACATCCTCACAATTAGTGCAACACATGCTCTTACTTTCTCTCCTAAAGAGGATGACCAAAATCTGCACATCCTGTATATTGCCTATACCACAGGAGTGTAGGTTACTCAATGCACAAATGTCCTCATGAAAACTCTGTGCGTGTACTTAATAATCACACCTACTATAAGGAATTCATGCAGCAGTCAGCAAGCAATACAATATGGCTCTTGGTGAGAGAACACTTTTCCAAAACAACTTAATTTTTTTGGCTCTCAGTTTTGTTTCCTTAAGGGATATCACAAAATATCTTCAGAAATGAAGAACTGAGGTTAATCTCCCAGGAACTCCATTTTCAGCTCTCCTCTGTGATTCAGCTGATACACTGATTTCATGGCACACTGTGATTTCCAAATTCAGGTCCTTCTTCTCCACTAGTCATCTTTTCTCCCAGACTTGATTATTACCTTTCTGAAGTTCAATTTACAAGAATTATTCTTAATCCTAGCTTTGAATCTGTTGCTTCCGTTTTAGATCTCAAGGACTGCTGTTCCTAAAAACTTGTCTGATTTGGTCCACTGTATGAATGGATTTAACAGGAAAAATGCCCTTTCCCTGCAAATGCCTACTAAGCATAACATACATTTTAATATGAACTAATATTTGACTAATTCAAAGCAGTGTATTTGTTGCACAGAAATTCATATTTTTTTGTATATTCATACCAGGCATTGACTTGGTGTTCCCTACAAAGGTTATTCCAACATTCTTTATGTACAAATGCCTACATAAATTTAAAAACCGTCTCAACACATGAAAGAAGACCAATGTGCAAGGCTGTTTATTTACTGTCTTGTAATGCTACTTGTCTTTTAATCTAAGGCTGTAAAGCATTTATATAAGGCTTCTAGTCTACCAGGCATAAGGTATACTTTACAGATATATCATCATGAAAATAAATACAGCATTTCTGATATTTTGAAAGAAAAGTCATTCATAACTTTTTGAATAATTCTACTTTCTCTACATTAGTAAAAACTGGTTTGGAAATCGTTGAAAACAGTGGGGTTAAAAACACATTAAAACATCCACTCATCACAACTTACTCTATCCCTGTAGAGTGAAGAGATCAAAAGCAGTTCAAGACTCCCTGTGTAAAAATCTCCCTCACAGCTCCTCCAACAGCAATGTAATATGCTGACCACTATTGCTCTGGGCTAGACCACAAACTGAAGATCTAACTCTATATAAGGAATTCGAATACATGCTGGATCAGTGAGAAATATGTACTGCATTTATCAACATTCTCTTTTATTCTCATGAAAAGTTCAACCAAAGTAAGCATAATGGATATGTAGTTCAAAAATGTTGGCACAAATTACTTCCATTTATTTTTGTAGGTTTATAAGGCTTGATTTTGTTCTCAGACATCTATTGCCACATATTCTTTCAAATCAGATAGTGCACATGTGTTCAATAGCAATGTCAATTATTTTAAAAGACCAGATTTCCCATATGTCTACAGCTGAGCACTGGGTAGGAGTCTCATACCCTGAGGACACTAATTCCTCCTGGAGATATATCTGTGTGAGTCATCTGGCCCATGGCTGAGCACATTTTTGAAAACTTTAAACAAAAATACTGATTTAACAAAAATAGTCTCTCCCTTTTTTTAATTAAAAAAAAAAAAAAAAAAAAAAAAAAGATTTCTGCTCACTCTTGTATTTTAATAATAAAGAACATAATTTTAATCAAACAAAATCAGAACTGTGAGCATCTGAACTGACATGCCTTCTTTCACACATATTTTGGCTGCACAGCCAACTTGCTGGACCATCATATTGTCCCATGCCTTCCTCACCGTAACAGTATCTTCATCTTCCCCCTTGCTGTTATATTCCTTATACTGTGGCCAATGTGATACCCTCACTTCTCTACCAGCTAACCTTTGTAAGTTAGACACTGGGTTTTGTCTCTAGTTATTCTGCTGATTATTTTTTTTTTTTGTGGGAATTTAGCATCTTGGAGATGTCAATCCACCTGCTAATTTGCTTCAGATGCCTGCCAAGATCCAAAGACATTAAGGAACAGACTGACAAACAGATACCATAGTAATGTAAGCCTAATTTTCATAGGAAATTTGGCTAAAAGTGGTTATGAGAAATTTCATTTTAAAAATTGGATATAATTTTAAAATGTTTATTTTCTCTTTTTGTCTTCCTTTTTTTTAACTTCTCTATATCTTTTATGGCATTATTTCATTTTAGAAAGACTTCTACAATAAAAACTTTCTGAAAGACAGTATACAAAAGAGCTTGACAAAATAGAATTTTGCAGTCATTGTTCCACATATATATTGCAGTTTAATTCTGTTTGCTGATTTTGCCACATTTAAAAGCATGGCCTTATATTTTACCCAGTGAGGTTACAAGATGAAGACAGAAACTGCCAATAAATGTAGCAATGATGATATACATCAGGAAAAAAAAATCGTGATTTATATTTTCTATGATTCACAAGTAGAGAGTCAGAACTGTCTCCAGACCCATATAGGTTGTTTTCTGCATTTCTTTAAGTTTCACTGAAATTGCAAGTAATTAAAGAGGACATGAATCTAACAGAATTTAAGTACCTGTAAAACAAGACTAAAACTATAGATAGATAGCTCCTTTCAGCTCAATTTGCAACTGTTCTATAGCTCCATCTAGTGAAAAAGTAGGTAACTCGTTTGCCTTGCTTAAAGATCTAATTTTATTATTCATATTGATTTACATTACCACATTAATCTTATATACATGTTACTAATTACACTAAGTCAAAATATGTACCTGTAGAAGATTTTCCCTTTCTTCATCAGATAACTGCTTCATGGCTTTTTTCTTGAGACACTCCAAGACCTGGGTCTCATAATCTTTCTGAGCTTTCTTTGTTTCTTCAGTTCTCTGTGTCACATATTTTGGTGTAATGCCATAATCCTAGAAGTTCAAGAAGAAGCATCTTACATGTGCTTTAAAGAAGCTTTAAAGAAGAAAACTTGCTTTAAAGAAGAAAACAAAGACATATCCGTGACCTATACTTTTACAAAGACAGCTTGAAATGGAATTTTGTTCCACTGAGCATAAGATTTTAAATCACTATGTTTTTAGAAATATGAAATGTAATTCTCTTCATAGTCTGAGAAAGACATATAAAGAATTCCCTTCTTTATTTTTTTTCAAAACTTCATAAGAGAATCCAGAAACCAAAACATGTATTTATTCAAACTGATGCTTGAGTGAGGAGTTTGAAATTTGTTAATGACAGAAAGCTAGTTTACATTTTACGTGGTGCCAAGTCCTACTGTCTGGAATGCACATTCCTTGGATACTTTCTTTGAAACGTCTTCCAGTATCCTGTTTTTTGCTGAAACATTGCATGCCACAAAAGATACTGAACAATGTTAACAAGATAGGAATGACAGACTATCTCATAATGGATATGGCAGATTTGTGTCTCTGGGAGGAACAATAATTTCTGAATATCCCAGATGCACTTGGGGTACAACTCTGTTTTGACTTATCCTTTATTGAATGTAGACTATCTAGCTCTCTCAGAAGGCACAAGAATCTACCTTGTTTCCACCAAATGCTAAATGATTCACAAATCTTTTAGTGTAGGGTAGCACTTTAGGTTAGCCAAACAAAGGTATCACAAGGACTGCCTGTTCACGTTTTTGCATCTGCTGTTATAAGCTATGTCATATGTCATGTCTTTTTTTGCATAACACTCAGTCATGAATGGACTGTTGAGCTTGGAGACAACTGACATTGAAGACATGCCAGTTCTCTCAACTCTTTTTTTCTTTTTAGTGTTTTCTCCCATGGGGTCCTGCTTCCTAGTTCCCTGAGGAAGCTGATGTCTGCTCTCCTGAAGTACAGGGTCTGTACACTATCACCTGTCTCCCTGAGGAAGAGTGGATCTTAAACTACTTAACGGCTTTACAACCAAGTTTACCACTGATTATCACACCACTGACCAGTTCTTCCTGATTTGCAAGTAGCAGAATTAGAAGAGCATGGTCAATAGTTGGCTCATTCACCATCTGTGTTAAGGAGCTGTTGCTGACATGCTCCAGGAACCTTTGCATTGCTTTCATCCCATTGTGTTGGTCTTTCAGCAGATATCAAGGAGGGTGAAGTCTTCTATGAGAACGTCTGCTTGTGATCTGAAGATTCCCTCAGGTTGTTTAAAGACATTCCATCCAGTTCCTCACCTGACTAGATGGTTTGGAACAACCACGCCTGTGATGCTTACTGGCCCTTCCTCTGATTCTGACCCATGAGCTCAACCAGCCTGTTGCCAATTCCATAGAAGAGATCCATAAATTTGAACCACTCCTGCAGCCAACAGGCAACCACTTCTCTTCTTATTCATAAAGAGTTAGCACGCATGCATCCATCCACAAGACTCCAGGCAGAAGAGCTTCCCACTACGTCTCCATTATTCTGATGATGTTAACTCTGAACCTGCACACAGAGCTCTAGCTTCTTCTGTTGCTTTCTCAGATTGTGTACAACTGACACGTGAGGTGAGCCCTCTTCCAAAGAGTTTGATCTGTCCTTCCCACCTTCTCACTCCTACTACCCTGCCCTACGTACTTATCACCCTGACCCCTGTTCCTTGATTGAACTGTAAGCTTTTAATACCACCTCCAGTTAAAAGCTCTTCTAACGAGGTTAGCAAAGATGTTGTCAACAACATCCTCACCCCGCTTTGTCCAGTGGGTCCTATCTCTTTGCCAGCATCTCTGAAAGACTGCTGAGTGAGTAGAAGTTGAAGAAATCGAGTCCAACTCTTTGTGCCCCTATTAGTTACTCCCCGGGTTCCCAGTGCAACACATCTGTTATTGCTTTAGCAGCATCGTTCTGCAAAATTTTTGCTGAGAGCATAGGCAAGTCACAACTCTAGTGCCAGTGATTTCTCCTTGGTGAATTTCAAAGGTCTACCACAAACAGCAGTGGTATTTAAACATCTAATAGAAAACCATAAACATTTCATAGGAGAATGCAAGAATCTAAGAATAGGCATTGATACTTGTATTTTCACTATAATTTCATAAAACTTACCTTTTTCTTAATATATTTTGGAACAAGTCCTGAAGTTTCAAGCAGATATTTGTCTCCTTGTCTTCTATCAACATAAATAGGTTGAGGCTTTTTAGGCAATCCTGTGATAGCAGCAACTGCATTTGTATTTATAAAATTCTTTTTACTCTGAATTCCCATAACTGGGTGATCTGTCCTCCGTGGGACTGATAATGCAGGCAATTTCTTACTATCCTGTTCTTTTTTTCCTGTGAATTAGGCATGTAAACATTCTCAGTGATAACCTTAGAGAGCTTTGCAGTATAATGTTACTACATTTTTGAAGAGAGAAAATTTATGTGCAAAATTACATAAAAACAGAAAGCAACTGTATCTACACTGAGAGGATTGATGGGGAATGTACTATAATGGAAACTAGTATGCTTGTTGGGAATAAGAGAAGTTACATAGCTTAGGAAATACTGTGCTGTTTTGTAGATGAGTTTTCATAGACTATGCCACTCATTACCTCTTAACTGCAGTAGTATGAGACTTATTTAAAATGTAAGTAGAACTACTTCTACCAGAGATGCTCATTATCAAGACCCTGAGAGCACTAGGAGACCCTAACCAGTCCCACCTGGTGCATCCACCCCACAGCCATAGGCCCAGGAGATCCATTTCAGCTCAGCCCTGGGCTGTCAGTCTGTGGCTTAGCTACCTCGCAGGTGTGCCTGCCCTTAGCCCTGCTCCTGAAGAGCTGTGTGGTATCAGAGGGTGGACCTGGCCTGCTACCCCACCTTGCTTAGGCCATTGATAAGACCCATTTTCATCACCACCCTGCTCTGCTTGCACGCCTCTGCTGTGCTGGGTCTGCTGCTGTAGGTGAGATCACTGCCCAGCCGGGGCTGTAGTCACTCTTAATTCCTGGCTCACCTTCCCTTAGGGAGTAGCCCTGTTCTCACTCTTCCATAACACTCATAAACAACTTCTTGCAATGCTTTCTCCAGAGAACACAAGAACCCTTACCTTTTCAGCGTAATCTTTTCTTCAACAGACCAACAGAAGGTCAACAGCCTCCTGAGTTGTCTCACTTCAGGTAAATGATAAAAGACAATTCATTCCCCACCTTATTTCCCAACAGATATAGCCCTAACTTACGGTCGTTATCAGAGGGAACTCAGAAGAATCTACAATAGTTTGACTCACATTGTCTGAGTTCGTGTTCTTCTTTGACAGAAAGCAAGTCTGTAATATCACATGTGACAGCTCGTTCCTGCAACAGCTGGCTTCCTGATACTGGCCCTAAGAACCAGCACTTTTCTGGGGTTTTTACAACCTGGTAGCTTGTCATAATTTAGTACTGCAGGACACAGACTTAAATCTGTTTCTCAATGATGTTATTTTGGAAAACAGCATCTCAGTGAACACCTGCTCACCCTTACCTGCAGAACACTTGCTTTGGGAGCCCCTGCTTCTTCTAGAGCCAGAAACAGAGTTTGCTTAAAATGAATGTCAGGGCCCAGTAATAAAACAAGATTCAGCTGAAGATTAGGAAACATAGTTTTTGTAGGGAATTGCTGAATAATCAAACTCTAAAGGAATGACATTCTCCCAGACTTTAGGGAAAAAAAAATCAATCTTTCAGCTTTGTCCTTGCAACCTACTTTTTAACTAGATGGATCAAACTCAGTCTTCAAGGTGGCACAGCTATCATAAACAAAACACCATAATCCCACATAGATAACTGGATAGGTTCAAAAGTCTCATGCTTTGAAAGAGCTCATTAAGCAATGTAACTTTTCTGACTAAAGTATGAGACTCCATCCAACAAAGGTATAAGAACTTTCTGAGTTAATGATGCAGTTCCTTCTCAAGATCTCTTAGGATCTAATCGTAGTTATGAAATTACTAGTTTGGATGGAAGCTGTGATGTGTCATAGTCATTTTGAGGTTCTGGTACATTGACTCCAAATGCAAACACCCAAGCGCATATTGCTATTATGAAGTTCTGAGTCAGCAAGTTGAAACAGAAATATTGTGAGCTGCTTTTCTGAGAAAAATGGGTCAGAATGCTCAATCTCAAAACATAGCCAGTTCGTAGTAAACATAATTTTACAATAGAAATACTTGAAAGGAACCTTATGGACTGCTGCAAGTTACAGGTGAACTGGTTAGATTTCCTGTGCTCATCTAAAACACTAGTGTAGTAATTTAACTTCTTGAGCTTGGAAACATTAATGCTCAGATGCCATTAGGTATTACATTCCGTAGAGTGAATGCTGTTCAACTTTCCTGAAAAAGTGACGACCTAAGTAGAAACCACTCAGGATGCCTACAGGACCTAAGGGAACAAAGCTTACCTTAAGGTTCTGGTAATCTGTATTGTCTGAGGCATTAAGCCTCCAAGGCCTCCTGCGATAGTCTGTATTTTCAGTGCTAAAGTCATTTGTAAGTACCATGCAAATTTGGGTGCTGACTCACACATTCTCTTAGACAGCATTTTTTAATAGAGTACTTCAAGTTCTTCTGTTTTTTTTTTTTCCTTTTTTTTTTTTTCCTTTTTTTTTTTCCAACCTAAAAACAATTTCAAGCTAAAACTTCCTGATTCAGTTACAAGTTCTGACAGCAATGTACTTACAACTCTAGCAGTACTAAGGAGGTCATTCCACCCTTGCAGAGTTGGCCATGATGCTGAACATAAGAACTGCCAACTCCTCATACCCAGAATTATGGTTTGTGCCTGAAAATAGGATGGTGGAAAACTGGTTCTTTGCAATAAAATATTCCATTTTTTTATTTCTCTAACAAGCAGCTCTGAAAAAAAAAAAAAGTTCTGTGCTCTGAACACTGCCAATTTAATGGTACAAGATTAAGAACCAACAGTGAATACTGAAGAGTAAAAGCTCTATGTTGGTGATAACATCAAGACAGACACACATACCTACTTCATGTCTTCAAGCTCTAGAAACAATTAGTTCTCTTTTAATATGCCTGTTAATATTATATACTTTATTATTAATGATCAGTTGCAGGAAAGAATGACATATGAATCTAAATTACATAATTGTAAATTGAAACATCAGCAGGATAGAATATACCATCAACAAATCTTCAATATTTAAATAGCTGCAGGCAAAAGAGAGATAATTTTTCTTTATATTTCATCCAGCTTTGTACCATGACAGAAAATGCTCACTGTATTTACTAATCACATATGTAATCTCCTTTTTGCTTCTTTTAGTGTTTTACGCAATAAATAAGAGAGAAACATTTTTGTGAAATAGCAAATTAATTTCAGCATCATAGAGGCTATAAATGGAACAATGGAAACCAACCCAGCTTACAAAAATCATTTAAAATTAAATAAATTAAACAAAACAGATCCTCTATAACTATTATTTTCAATATTAATATTAAGAATTCCAATATAATAAAAAATGCATTGCCTTTCACATATTTAAGGTATGCACTTACTCGCTGGTAGCTTGGGTTCCTTTGAATGTTTCTTCAGAAAGTTTTTTGGAGACGGCACCGCAACTTTTGCTGGCCCCATAGTTTTCCACTGAGCTTTACTTTTCTCTATTTCTTGTTTCACAGACGGTCTAAATGTTGATATATACCTTTGATGTTAAACAATAGGCATAAAGAAGTTGAAGGTCAGAAAATTATTAAAAATACCTCTTCAAAGATTATACATTTTTGCATTAGTTCATGCCAGAAGACTGAGCTATTTTGTTTTGTACTCTCCCAAACAAAGGCCATCATCATTCATATAACCTCTATCTTAAAACTATGCTCAGCACCACACTGATAAGTTGTACTTCTGATTCTGAAGCTAGCTTGCTTCTTCCTCCTCCTCTTGTGTCTCCAAGGCCAGTATTATCACAATTTGGCAAACAGTTCCTGTATCATATAAATACTGAACACAGACATTCTGAAGCTCAGCACTGCTTTGAATGTTGCTTACTAAGTCTGACAAAAACATGAATTCTTTATTTTTATTAGGTTATATGTTACACACTTTGGTCTTTGATTTTAAACTACATTTTGAAAAAAATATTAATTTACATGGCTTTTTGTTTTGTTCAAAAATGCATCCTAAATATGTAGCTGTTGTGCATCTACATGAAAATATTAATCATGAGCCTACTTTGTTGGATTTTGTACATTTGAAAATCTGTAGTCTGAGGGAGATGCAAACACCAACGTATCTCATGTTTCAGAACCTGCAGTTGCAGTAGGACCTTGCGTAACAGTAATTAAACATAACAGAGGAAAAAGCTCAGTTGGCTTGAAAAGATACGAGATCTGTATTGATAATGAGAACATTCAATGTTTCACTCTGTGGAATGAAACGGATTTTAGAGGTACATAAAACCTCATGCTTCAGGAAACACTTCAAACATTGTTGAGAGCTGGACAGAATGTCCTTGAACATCACCTTATCTTATTAATGTCCAGCCACTGCATCACTGTCTCAGTGCTCCTGTTGAACCATTTGTTATATGTTATTAAAAGAAACTTGATACACAGCAAACTCTGTAGTTCTTAAATGGCACAGACCTGAACCACGATCCTGAACTATTGTCATCTGTCATGGTTTTGGCATTGACTTAGAAGGCTAACATGAAAATTACAGCAGCTCAGACATGAAAAAACGTATGCACACACTACTGTTTTGGTGTCGTGTTGCATATGGAACTGAATTTACCACTTTAATCAAAAGTTTGTAAACATGCTGCAAAAGAAGCCAAATACTGATCATTAGCTGATCAGCAGTGATTTGCCACCATCTGAAACATTGCTTGCATGGACACTTTCCTGAAGAAGCAGAACTCATGAAGTTAAGGCTACCTCAGTACATTCTAAAATCTAGTCATCTTTAGGAAACATGTCATTTTAACTACATACATAAGATTATATATAGTTCAAGAAATACCCTATAGTTATATGGAAGGATTTTTGTGTGTGTGTGTGAGAAATTCTTGGCAAACAGCCATATTTTTAGGCATGAACCTACCACATTCAGAAACTACTGTCTACCTCACCGTTTGGATATGTATCCACATGTTAGATAAAGGTAGTGACTTTATGATGATTTACTTATTTTGAGAAGTTTGACCTATTAGCATGCACACTGTCTTGAAAAGGGAAAGATAACAAGAAGGTATTGAGCTTATTCCATACTGGCATAAAGTTTAAAGCTGTCTTTTTACAATGCCATTTGAATACAGCTATAGACATCCTCTTTGGACAAAGAGTTGTGACTGTTACATGTTTTGATGACTGACATATGGCCAAAACAGTAACTAAATGGTGTCATACAGCAACAGTAGATGGTTAGAGAGGGCTGCAAGTAAGAAAACATGGTTATGGGGGACTTCAGAATCTTAATCCATTCAGCATTTGATAAGGGGAGAAAAGACAATATATTTATGAAAAGACAGTTAGTTCTTTAAGCCTCCCCTTGGGATATCAGAGTTGGAGAAAATGAAGATGCTTGCCCTGATTTCATGAACAGTACCCAGCCAGGTGAGAATGAAATAGATACGATCTCATTTTTAAAAAGACCCCAGATTTTGTATGCATTAAAAAAAAATGTTCAAGTCATGCTATTAACCAGTTCTGACACTGTTGTTACCAGCTGGGTACATGGCACATTGCAAACATGCCAAAAAGCAGGAGGCGAGGTGACAAAATGGAAATCAGTGAGATGGGAAGGGGATTTAGTCTGACTGTGTACAACCCAAAGAATCCTTTGCCCATATTGAACCTAATGGACTATGGTCATACAGTATCCAAATCCTTGAGTGGAATTGTAGAGGACCTGGTGTGCTGCTTGCCTTCCATAATGTTGTTTCACTGCACTCTGCCCACCAGAGGCATCCTTCATTCACAGGGGAAATCAAAAAGGGCGTACCATGTATTTTTTATATGGCATATCAAAGTTCAGAACTAGAAATCTGGCAAGTCTGAACACTTTTACCTGAAAACCATTCAGATGTTGTGCCTTTGTTCTAACAAATGCCACAGATATTGCTATTCATTTTACAGCTACTGAGTTATAGCCTGGGTTAACATTTCACTGAAAGTGCTACGTCTAATGGTGTTCTTCCATAGAAATAGCATGAACCTGAAAATACAACATGTACATCAAATATGAGCTTTACAAAAACCCTCGGAGGATTAATACTAGGCGGGCAGAAGGCATTTTAATGCTTTTAAGGTAAGGGGTGAGAAGGAAGCGAAAGAAATGATGTCAGAAGATGCACCTGACGCATGAGAATGCAGGTGTGACACAGAAAAAAAATAAAAAAAAGAAAAAGAGCTTTTCAGCTGCTCACTGAAAAATCATTAAAAGCTGAAACAACAAAGATGTCACGCAATTCCTGTGCGTGGGACAGATGGCTTCGCAGCTTCCTTGTCATCAGGCGAGGTGGCACCAAACTGAATCATCAGCGGGCTGCAAACCCCCAGCTGCCAGCTGGTGACTCACCAAGAGGCTCGATAACACCGCAAAAAAATCCATTTTTTTTAAAGTTACCTTCAAAAAACTTCAAATTTTTAAAATTCCCTGCAAAAAACTCACTGTATTGTTATTATTTTTTAATTACCCGCAAAATACAGCGATACAGCGCCTGGCCCGAGCCGAAGCTCTCGACCCCACGTACCTGGGAGGCCTGGCGGGCGGCTCCTGCAGGCGGGGCAGGAGGTTATAGATGCTCTCCGGGGCCGCCATCTTGTGGCGCGGCGTCGCGGCCGCGGTTGCCCGGGAAACGCGTTGCTAGGCGACAGCGCACCGAGGGGGCGGGGCTACGCCATCGCTTCCCCCGCCCTCCCCTCGGCGGGTTGCGCATGCGCGCTTGGCGGAGGTGAAGCTAAGAGCGGCGCGCGTACGCCCGGACTGAGGGCGGGCAGGCGGGGTGCTGAGGGGAGAGCGGGGTGGCCGCGCATGCGCGGTGTGAGCGTGGAGGGGTGGGGGGGCGGTACGTGAGGGGCCTGGCGGCGGGCGGGGGGGGGGTTCGTGAGGGAGGGGGGTGGCGGCTGTGGCGGGGGGTCCTCGTCGCGGCCCGCCGGGGCTGCCTTGTCTTTTTTTTTCTCTTTTCCAGACCTCGCAGCGCCCAGAAGCGGGCGTGGCCCCTCCGTGCCGGCGGACAGGACTCCTAAAGCTGCCGCAGTGCCCTGAGATAATGTTTTGGAAGCCTCCCGTGGGTGGGAGTGCCCCACGGAGCGGGAGCTCCCGTGGGGGTTAAGGTCTGTCCCCAGCACGCGCTTTGTGCCGCCTCAGTGAGCATTTATTGCCGTGATCGGGGGGGTGTGAGCCACCCTGCCACCTCCAGGGGCTCTGAGGGTTTTGTGTGTGGTGACCTATGGGCTTCTTCACCCGTGGGTGGCTTTCCTTGGGGAAACGAGGTGGAGTGTGTGAACGCAGGTGACTTATTTTTAGCATTTTGGTCTGTGGGAGGGTTGAGGTTGTTTACTTTAGGAGTTTTTTACTCTACATAAAAATTCCGAGGAAAGTAAAAGGATATTTTTTCTGTGTTAACATTTTTGAAGCATGGTTATTACTTATCTTGACCTGCCTTGAGGTCTTCAACAGCTGCCAACCACCTCTCCCTTCCTTGGGCTCCGCAGTTTAACCGTACCTCATGTCTCTGCAAACTTTGTGTCCATACCAATAACTATGACAATTTTCACTTGAATTCTTGTCATTGGTTGTGGCTGTTAAAATTTTGGTTATCTGCTAGTGATACATAGATGCCCTCAGCAGTCTGAGTGGAGGGTTGAGGTGTATTGTCAAAACTTCATTGGAGGTATGGGTATAAGCACTGCTTCAATAAAAATAAATAAATAAATAAAGCAACACAAAAACCTGTTGGTAGAAGTAGCTGTAACTAAGGGTGGTTGGTTTGGTGCTGTAAGCCGGTAAACTCTCCTAGACATGAAGTCTGATTCAAGATGTTGATATGTTACAGCATAGCTTTGCCACTGGAATAAGAGTGGTTGCGAGCGTGTTTGCATGTATACTTCATGTGGGTGCAAAATTGGATTAAACTGCAGTAGGTTAAACTTTCTGAGCAGCTGTAGGTTAAACTTTCTGAGCAGCTGAATAAAATTCCCTGCAAATTTCTGCACCAAACTAACTGAGTTGATTTCAAACAGTCCTTTAGGCTGCTTGTAAGTTTATGTAAACATGGCAAGCATGTAACCAGAGAAATCTGTTTCTAGTTCCTTTCTTGTCTACAGCTCTCATGTTGGGTGTTTTAAGTTCCTATGTTGTAGATTGATAAAGCAGTCCAGATGTTACATCCTGCAGCTGTATAGCATGTACTGTACCTGAAAGGGAATCTGTAGTGCATCTAGACACGTAGACAGGTTGCTATGTTTGGCATGATTTGTATGCCCATAGTTCATAAATAAGGTTTGAAGTGATTTCTAGGTTGAAGAAATAAAATCACTAAAATACTGCCTCTAAGTCTTTTTTGAATCCTGAACGTATTTACATCTGGAAGTTTAAATACCTCTTTCTGGCCCTGTAGCTCTGTATGTTTGTACTCACTGTAGTGCATTATGATTACGGTATGGCTTTATAATGATGCTGATTGTCACAACTACTCTTCACAGATTTTTTTCTTCTGCATCTACACGTTCTGTGGCCATCTTTACTCTGATTTACACCTTGTAATTACAGCATGCTTACTGTGTCACAGCGCAGGGTGCAAACACAGAATACAGTGATGTTTCAGGCACTGGTTTGCAAGCTCATCTCTCCATGCAGAAGTGAGTGAGTGGAAAGATTTAGCTGATTGGAAGTGCTTTGACTTTGTAACATAAGCTAATAGATCAGTAAGACTAAAAGACAGATCTAGGAACGTAGAGCAGGGAACATCTGGAAGCAAAGACTTTTTGTGGTTTTCTCTTACAAAACCTGAGCTTCTATCATTTTTGGAGTTGGAGTGACCTGTGTCTCTGGAGTCATTTGATATTGCCCACTGTGATAGGGAACAGCAGGGTTCAAGGACTCTGGTAACTGTAAATGTAGTTTAACCCTGAGTAGGTCTTTGGAAGATGGTAGGTTTCCCACTTTGGTGCTCACCTGCCTTCTGCAACTGTAGGCCTGCTTCTGCTCTGAGCAGTGCTAAAGCACTGTTGGACTGGAGGCCGTCTAGAGAAATGGCTCTGAATGGCTGAAAGATTTGTAAGTTTATAGTGAATTCCTTCATTTGTTCTATTTAGTCTGTCCTGATTAACACAGAAAAACACTTCATCATTAAAAATTATTTTTCTGGACAGAGTAGCTGGTATATAAACAAAAAACAAACAAACAAAATCCACCAACCATTGTGAAGCAAGTAGCTGGGGTGCTTGCAGTTATATTGAGCCTTTAAAATATAGGTACTAGAAATTGCTGATTGCAATTTTAGTTATGTGTTATGGTATCAGGAGGGAATAAAAAGTGCAACTTGAAGCTTAGTCAAGTATTTCTGTCATGCATATTGTAACGGCTATCCACTAATGCAGTCTTAAATAAGTAAAAGCATTGTTTTTACGTATGTTACATTTTAAAAGAATTGATGAATAACCCAAGAGGTGAAATTTTACATCTAAAATGATATTAATTTCCTTAAAGAATGTTCTATGTTGTTTTTCTTTAAACATTTTGTTCATGAACAGTGAAGACATAATAATAACAAATTTGTTTGCCTACCTACACTTGAAAAATGACTCGGGAGCAATTTTCTGTGCAAATGCATGTGGATTTTTTCCCTGAGCCCTCCTCTCCTATTGAGATCTTGAGTCCTTCACCCTTTGGCTCTAAATATCACACACTTACCATGTTCTGCAACTCCAGTTGATACTGGCATTGATTTCTGTAAGCAAACAAAGCAATGTATTGAGAGTGTCTTGCTTAATCTGTGTTGAGGATGCTGCTTTCCTAGTGATTTTTTTTGATAGTAGAGTGTCTTCATGATGTTGTCTGTTTCTCTCTCCAACTTTACACCAAATACACCTGACAAAATTCCATTATAGGATTTCTTGACAATTCACTTGGTCTGTCATCCCATCAGAAGAGAACTGGATGGAATTCTTCCAGCCTTGCTGTTGCCCAAGTGTGTGAGTTTTCATTGCATTTAAGAGGGTATTGCAATTTTTTAATTCCTTTTTTAGAAAGGAAATAAGACATCTTGGAGGTAGGAAAAGGCAGTATTCACAATTTTCTGATTACACAAGAGTAATTAACCTTTGTTATTTGTGAATGTGTACTTCTAAATAAGTCTACTAGCAGAAAAGCTAATTGATTTTGAATTCCTATGAACAATATTATTTGCAGAGAGTATTGTAGTGTTAGGTTTGGATATCTTTATTTAACCTGACAATATGGACTGCTTGAAGGTGGATTTGTCAGTGGAGGTGAGCTGGAGCTACACAGGAGGGGGGAAAGAATGGTCTTATGTACAGCCCTGGCACTGAAAAAATCCTAACTGGATTTGTGTTTTCATTCTTGTTCTGAATTTTATATCCTTTAAGGTTTTTTGTAGATGTTTGCTGAAGGACTAATTGATATATTTTTTTTTCTTTTTGAAGCAATTAAGTGGATTGTCAAGTTGGCTTGAAAAAAGAAAAAAGCAGAAGATGTTTCATGTTAAGTATCAGCCTTTGAGACTGATAGCCCAAAGCAGTCTTTCTGGCATGTGTTTAAAACTGATGTTTTCAAGACCTGTAGCGTTTGCACAGATATGGAAGTCGTGGTTCTCAAGCCATTCTCTTGTTGGAAACAAAAATATTATCCTGATGGGGCCTCCGGGTGCTGGGAAAACAACAGTTGGGAGAATAGTAGGTCAGAAACTGGATTGCCCTGTCATAGATATAGATGATGATGTCCTTGAAACAACCTGGAATATGAGCGTGTCGGAAAAGCTGCAGGATGTTGGTAACAAGCAGTTTTTAGAGGAGGAAGGAAAAGCCCTGTTGAAGTTTTCAGCATCTGGAAGTGTCATTTCCCTTACTGGGTCCAATCCGATGCATGCTGCCAGCATGCAGCATGTGAAGCAAAATGGAATCGTTGTGTATCTGGACGTGCCCACGGCGGTCATTATGAGCAGGCTGAAGTCGATGAAGGTGGATCGCATTGTGGGCCAGGGTCCTGACACTTCTCTCAAGGACATCCTTCAGTTCAGGAAGCAGTTCTACAAAAGGTGGTACGACGTCCGCGTGCTTTGTGGAGGGGATGTGGCAGCAGAGGTCGTGGCAGAAAAGGTACTTGATGCTGTGAAGAGATACCAAAACTCAGAACTGGAAACTTACATTTCAACTAGGTCTAGTAGGTCTGGAAGGAGCACACAAAAAGACACTCACAAGTATTTCAGTGATGTTGTTATTGAGGGCTTAGCCCCCGATGGAGGACTCTTTGTACCTGAGAGAGGACTTCCAAAATTCACTGCTGAAGAGTGGCAAAGCCTGATAGAAGCAACGTATGCTGAAAGAGCCCAGGTGGTACTCGAGAGATGCATACACCCTGCTGATATCCCTGCATCGAAACTGCGAGAAATTATTGGCATTGCTTACGGAGAAAACTTCTCTTGTTCTAAAATCGCCCCAGTTAGGCATTTGACAGGCAATCAGTTTCTCCTGGAGTTATTTCATGGACCAACAGCTTCATTTAAAGATTTTGCCTTACAGATGATGCCGCATATGTTTGCATACTGCATTCCCAGGAGCTGCAATTACTTGGTTCTGGTAGCTACTTCTGGGGACACAGGGAGTGCTGTCCTGGATGGCTTCAGTCGTCTCCATGACATTGACAAACAGAGAATTGCTGTCATGAGTTTTTTTCCTGAGGATGGAGTAAGCCCCATTCAAAAATCACAGATGATTGGCTGTCAGAAGGAAAACGCCTGGTCCATAGGTGTCAAATCTGATTTTGATTTTTGCCAGACTGCTATAAAACAAATCTTCACCAATTCTGATTACACTGGCTTTCTTACAGTAGAATATGGCACAGCTTTAGCAGCAGCAAACTCCATAAACTGGGCACGCCTGCTTCCTCAGATAGTTTATCATGCCTCTGCATACCTTGATCTTGTTCAGCAAGGTATTATCACCTTTGGAAGTCCTGTAGATGTTTGCATTCCTACAGGGAACTTTGGCAACATATTAGCTGCTTTGTATGCTAAAATTATGGGAATCCCTATTAGAAAATGCATTTGTGCTTCCAACCAAAACAATGTTTTGACTGACTTCATACAGACGGGTAGCTATGATTTGAGGGGAAGAAAGTTAGTTCCCACTTCCTCACCAGCAGTAGATATTCTGAAGTCCTCCAATCTCGAGCGGTACTTGCACTTGATTGCCGATGGGGACGGACAACTGGTGACACAACTGTACAGCCAGCTGGAAAATCAGGGCCACTTTCAGCTGCAGAAAGATCTACTCGAAAAGCTTCAGCAGGACTTGGTGGCTGGCTGGTGCTCTGAGGACGACTGCCTCGCTGCCATTCACTCTGTGTACAGCACCACGGGATATATTTTGGATACACACACAGCTGTTGCTAAAGTAGTTGCAGATCGATTGCAAGACAGAACTTGCCCAATTATTATTTCATCTACAGCTCATTATTCGAAGTTTGCACCTGCTATCTTGAGGGCCTTGAGGATTGTGGAAATCAAACAGAACCCATTAAGTCAGCTTCACTTGCTGAGTTCTTACAGCCCTCTGCCTCCAGTCCACTGGGGCCTGTTAGAGACGCTGAAAAAGAATGAGAATGAGCATCACCAGGTCTGTGCTGCTGATCTGAGCGTGCTGATGTCCCAGATAGAGACCTTAATTCAAAATCATTTTATGAAAGCTTTCTGAGCAACCGGTCAGACATCCACTGTGTCAATCGTGTGCTTTAGCCAACTGCATGAATCACAGAATCATAGAATTAAAGTCACCATCCATCTGGCCTGTGTCCAGGCCACAGCGTAACATCTGCAGGGTTACATTCAATTGTCTTCAGCGGTGTTTTTAAGTAATGCATGTGAGGTTTGTAGCAGTGCTGAAGGGTTTTGTATTGAGAGGGCAGAAGCCTGGAGTACTCCTGTGCAGGCCACACGTACTAGAGACAGCAGCTGTGCAGGCTTCCCTTGGCAGTGCTGTCCCCTTCACAAGCCTGGAGCATTCTCCCCTGAAGGCGGAAGGTAATGAAGTCTGACCTTTCTGAAACAAGTAGCTGTCGTTTTGTTGTGGGAATGATGTGATCACTTGCCAGGGGGTGATTGGTTAAACTCTCACTTCGCTTAGGGCACCGGAACATAATATGATAGTGATGATGCTCAAATGTTGCTAATGAGGGTTGATTTCGCTGTGAAGATTAAAGTATACTTGTATTATTAATCCCTGAACCATGCAATTTGACTATATGTTATCTTATATGGTGTTTTTGTGTGTGTGTTGTGTGGCCAACATTTATGCAAAAAGTCGGATTATTTGGGTTTTCAGATAGCGTGGTGGGTTTACCCCTGGCTAAACCCCCACGCTGTGTTTAGCCAGGCAGCTAAACACAACTGCTCTCTCACTCCCCCTCCTTAGATGAGGAGGGGAAGAAGTAAAGGAAAGAACAACTCACAGGTTGAAATAAGGATATTTTAATTAAAGGAAAAAAAATTATTAAGGAAAGATTATTATTAATGAAACAATTTAACTTAAGGGAAAAAAAGGGAAAAGGGAGGGGGAAGGGGAAAAAACAAAACAAATAAAGGCTATGTGGAAGTGCAGAGGAAAGAAATTACTCTCTACTTCCCACAAATGAGTGATGCTTGACCACGTCCTTGAAGCAGGGCCTCAATGCACGTAGCCGGTGTTCGGGAGGAGGACCGATGTTTTCACGAGAGCCCACCCCTCCCCTCTTCTTCCTGTTTCCACCTTCTATTGCCGGGTGTGATATGATGTGGTATGGAATATCCCTTCGGTTGGGTTAGGTCAGCTGCCCTGGTGATGTTTCTCTTCTCACTTTTTTGGCCACCCCCTAGGAGGGTTAGAGAGAGACCTGATGCTGTGCCAGCACTGCTCAGCAACAGACACAACACTGGGGCGATACCACTGCTGTTGCAGCTACAAGTGCAGAGCACAGCACTGTATGGGCTGCTGCATAGAAAGTTAACATCCCATCCAGACCCAGTGCAGATAGTACCCCCCCCCCCCCCAATATTCTCCTCTATAAAATAGAATCCTTCCTTCAATATTAATAATTTTTGAGATGTGACTCTTCCTCCAATGTACTGTGATCTTTCCTAGATCTCTTCTATTTCAATTTTCAACTTCTGAATACTCTTTTAATGTTATTTTTTTTTCTTAGCATTAGCAGCAGTCTCCTTAAATAAGATTCAAACAAGTATTTATTTACATTTGTTTCTTGTACTCTTTTTTTATCTTAGAGGTCATGTAGCTTTCTTATTCTAATTACCTCTGTTACCATATTTTTCTTAGAGTAATTTCATTGGCATTCAATTCATGCAAAGCATGAATTATGTCATGAAGGAAGCTTCTCAGTTCTTGATATCTCATCGAGGAAAAGTGGAGGATGAATTTCAGTATCTGGAAAATGTGATAGCATCAGAGGTATTCATTGATAGCACAGATCTATTTCAGGTTAAACAATCTGTTTTTGCTAATGATGGGCTCTTTATTTATTTATCAGAAAACATAGAGCAGGTTGATTTAGGAGATCATGTGGTTATGGGCAAACTTAATCTGTTAACTGTAGATTATATTTCACAAAGGTTTAAAATACAACTAGATTTCACAGTATGAGAAATGATAAAATGATGTGTTGGCAAGTTTTGAATGTTATCCAGTTACAGGTAAGAAGGTAAGAGCTCTGAGGTGTGAGGATGTACAGCTATGGGAGGCTGTGGCTCCCACCGAGATGCATAAAGGGAGAGGTATTGGCAAGAGAGTTGGTAATTGGTAACGTTTTTGCCTCTGAGAGTCAACATCTCATAGATGTCAAAACTCATTAGCAGCTTTGATCAGTTGCCAAAATACAGAGACAAGATAATGCTAATAGAATCATTCCACCTCCTTCCCTTGTGTGCCTGCTTGTACTTCTTGTCACATTAGAGGTGGAGAAAGCACCATCCAACAGACTACTTGAAAACATTCTCAGTTTATGTGAAGTGTTCCAGCGTAAGCTAAAAGACCCAAGCATGATTCTACGATGTGCATTTGCCCCAGTGAATATGTTCTGTAATAAAGTCACATGTAGCTGATAAAGGTGTGACACAATAGCTCTTCAGATTCTGCCATTCTTGGATGCTTTTTTGAGGATCTTTCTTGTGACTTTCTATGTTCAGACCTTGTTTCTTATTTCTGCAATAACTTTGGAAAATCATTTTTGTAACATAAGAATGACTTTTTTAAAAAAAACAAAAAAACAAAAAAACAACAAACCACAAAACTGTAAGGAAAATGTTGCATAAATATGTTGCCAAAATAAAAGAATTGTGCAGGTAATTAGTGCTCATCCACCTTTCATTTCTGAATGTATCAATTTGATTCTTGTATTAGTCCCAAGTGGAAAAAAAAAGTTCTCTATATGCTCAGTACAAAGCATGAATTCTAAATTGAAAAAAATAAATAAAATTCTTCCTGGAATGGGAATTGGTTTCATCTCGAAACTGGAAATTCTGTAGGACCTGGTTTCATGGGGTTTGGTACCATTTTTCATAGAGCAATTTCTCATGCACAGTTACAGTACATTCTAGAAATACCTACAAAGAAGAGCTTATTTTCGTGGAAAATACCTAAAAGAGAAAAGTTGAGATTTTAAACAAGATTGGGCTAGGAGTCTATGACCTACCTTGAATTAGTTGATTATTAGATAAATCAGGAAGAACTAAACTACATGTCTAACAACAGATTTATTTTGGCGCGACTCAAGCAATTGATATTTCAAAGTTCATGGCTGTAACTCAAGCTTGGTTTGAAGGAAAAAGTGAAATTCCTAGCTAATATTTTCATACCATGCGAACCACTGTAACAGGTGATATGGTTACTTGACTCAAGTAAGTACAGAAATGAGCAGTTGTACTTAAGGGTTTTTAATGTGAAAGTAAGTAAAGATAGTGATTGAGGAGCATGTACGGTCTTAGTACATTTCTCAGAATGTCTAAACTCATTAACAGTACAATACTTGATTAATTGTTTAAAAAAATAAGAATTGGGCTTTGTCATTTGTCATACCTTAAATGAACTATTTTTGTGTGCCACATCTGCTTGTGGATCCTATTAATGGGTGCTATCAAAATACCTCAGTAGTGTCACAATCCCAAATCTACGTGGTATTTGTGACTAGGTGCTGATGCTGTGTTGTGGTAGCTGCAACGTACAGTACTCTCTCTTGCTTTGACCTGCTGGGCCTGGAGGAGTGAGAAAGGAGAAAAAATTTCCTCTGTGCTCACTGCTGTGACTGGCTGTGGGGTATAGGATAGGACAGTAAGGGAAGCAATCTTTGCCCTTTCCCAGCCCAGCTTCTCTAAATGTCATTCAGCAAAATACCGTAGTTCAACAAACATTGTGCAGGTTTTTTTCTCACTGTGTTACAAAAGATTCAAAGGTCATTAACTGTTCAGAGTGAACACAAGTACTGTTTTTTGTCATTTGCAGACATTGTACACCTTGAATTTTGTCACATAAGAAAAAAATGGTGTACTAATGATGCACCAAAGCAAACCTACATTCTAATGGTTAGTAGGATTGTCAGAGGTGTTTGGGCTTGATGTACACAGTTTGCTCCTATTTGCCTAAAGATGGGATTTTGCAGTCTAAATCAATGTCAGCCAGGTTTACAGAGAGTGGGAACATGTATATATACACGTTTTTACTGGCTTTGTTGGCCTGGAGTGATAGCATAGCTTTAGTTAAGCTATTTTCTGTATAAATAAATCTTCGTTGAACACTGATGCCACATGAAAAATCTTAAAGGCAAATGTAACGAGGAACAGTTTGTAACACCTATATTTACACTTTCCATTATAAAAGTATTTATATGGAAAATACTTTGTATTTCTTGCAGACCTACCAGCTGCTCATTACTTGCCTTTATAGAATCACTACAGTTGGAAAAGGCCTCCAAGATCATCTGGTCCAACCATCCCCCTACCACCATCACCCACTAAACCATGTCCCCAAGCACCAGGTCCAAACTTTCCTTAAACACCCCCAGGGATGGTGACTCCACCACCTCCCTGGGCAACCAGTCCCAGTGCCTGGCTGCTCTTTCTGAGCAGAAATGTCTCCTCATTTCCGACCTGAACCTCCCCTGGCACAACTTGAGGCCATTCCCTTGTGAGAAGAGGCCGACCCCCAGCTCCCCACAGCTTCCTTCCAGGGAGCTGTAGAGAACAATGAGGTCTCCACTGAGCCTCCTCTTCTCCAGACCAAACACCCCCAATTCCCTCAGCCACTTTTCACAGGATTTGTGCTCCAGGCCCTTGACCAGCTTTGTAGCCCTTCTCTGGACACGCTCCAGGGCCTCGATGTCCTTGTAGCGAGGGGCCCAAAGCTGAACGCAGCACTCGAGGTGCGGCCTGGTCCCACTCATCATGGTGACAGTGATTTTTGGTGAAATGTCAACAGAGCAGTGAGGCTTGATTTCAGAAGAGAATTCTGTTTTCTTAGTGTGAATTTAAAAAGAATTGCTAGTTATGTTTTTGAGTCGATGGGATATTTTAGCAGATGGAACTCTGAATGTGGAAGAGCCTTGTTTTTCAACACATCAACTGTGCTCTTCGAAGACATCAAGAATGCACATTGTTATTAAGTATATTATGTTTTCATGCCTCAAGTATGTGTGTAGTTGTTTGTTTTTACTGCATTCCTTCTAAATAAACACAGCGGGATCCATGATGTAGCATTTCTTTGCAGATATGGTCTTATCAGTTTGATACAAAGGAAATCCTCTGAGAGAGGTAGTTTTAGAATTTTGTATTCTTAAATCTCAAAAAAAAAAAATAATAGTGTGTTCCTTTATGGATTTACCTGAATGCTAGGTATATGGTAATCGATCTAGTGATTTCCCTCTGCTGAGAGTGGCAGATGTGAGATATTTCACAGCATCCTGGAAGGAAAGTATGTAAAAAAAAACAAAAAAAAAAAAAAACAAAAAAAAAACACACACACATACAAACAAACAAACACACAAAGAACAACAAGAAACATGAAAAAAAAAAAGACACAAAAACAGCAAATGTCTAAACACTTTATTTAGTTTGCACCAAAGATTTAACTGGTGTTGTGTGGAAAGTCTGTCCTCTGCAGAATTTTTATTGAAAATGAAATATATTCCAGTTACATCTTTCTCTTATTCATACTTAGTTCAATGGAGGTGATAAACTGGTTGTCTGGTGACAGTTGGCTTAGAGAGAAGTGCTTTGGTTTACTTGGAGTGTGATTTCAAGGTTCTGCGTATGTAAACCATACTTTTGAATGCCTGAAATACTAATACAACGAGCTTTGAATTTCAGTAAATTAACAGGAACAGATAATTCAAAATGTATGTTAGCACTTTGAGAAAGAAGTAAATGTTACTGTGTTTTTTCATAATACTTAATAAAACGTGTGCAGCATGCTCATCAAAAGCGGGGAGCTGTTGCTTCAGCAAGATCTTTCAGAAGGCAGCAGGCTAAAAGGTATCAGTCACAGTCTTGCTCTCCAGCTTAGGTATTTTAACTGTTGAGGATCTTCAGGTGCATTGGTGGATCTAAACAGTTTTTGCCTTTTATTCCAGAAGACTTTATTCTTTGATGGCTCTTAAAGGTGATCTTCGGATACTTCCATGACTGGTGTAATAAAATGGATGCAAGGTTCGGAACAAGCACAGGGTAGGAGGCTAATGCATAGGAAATACAGTGGTAAGTGATTGACAAAATTAAGAAAGCACCTGATTTACTTGTTTATGTACAATTTAACTAGGTGGAGGAACCACAGTATTTCCCCATGTGCTACAAAAGAAAGCATTTTTTTTTTTTTCATAGAAAGTGTATCACAAGCTTTACAAAATCAGTTACATAGCAGAGACATTTTTGCTCTAATATTTAGATTTTTCATTACTGCTACTTGGAATACCCTTAGATTTTCAAATCTAGAGTCAAATCTTAAATTTTCTTTTATTTTAAATTACTTACTGCTATAGGAACATGTAAATTATTAGCATCCAATTTAAAATTCATCATGACGCTAATTGAGATCTGAAAATGTAATTCTGAAAGGACAGCTGTGACTGCACAGATTTGTTACATGAGTTCACTCAGGTTTTGGTTATTAATCATCAGTTTGTTGAGAACACAAAGGAAGGTTTAACAATGAGTGCTCAAGTCTGTGGATGCCACAAAATTTAAATACCGAGGAGCCACTTAAACAGAGTAGGATGAATTATTTAGTAGGGAGCTGTGAAAAATCTGCATTTTACTGTGGCCTAAAGTAGAACAGTGTCTCTAGGAGCAGAGGCTTGAGGTCATACTTACCAAATAGACCACTGTGTTGTAGGGAATGCTGACTTTGAAGAGTGCCTGGAGGTGGGGTGCATGCTCAGCTGAACTTGAATTGTCAGCATGCCTTGTGGCCAAACGGACCAGTGAGATTTTCAGGTCTAGAAATGGGAATGTTGACAGGGATGTAATGCTGCTGTCTGTATTTCACTTTGATACAACCTTTTCCAAGAATGCTGTGCCTAACTTTTCCAGTAATACTGGAAAATTGGACAGAAAAGAGTTGTAAGAGCAATAAAAAGATTAAAAAGGTAATGTCATGACAGTCTTGGTAAATAGAATCTGCTTAAGTTTAATGAAAGGAAAGTTAGCATAGAAGAAAATTATTGAAGCAAAAGCCTATAAATAAAATAAAGGTCTCTTCAGTCTAGCAGAGGAGAAGTGATCAAGTGATTGTAAATACAGCTAGACACATTGCAAGAAGTAAAGGCAGTTAACAGATTGGTAAAGGTTTCTCTAGTCTGGAAGTACTAGATGGTTTTCTGAACAGATGTGATTTGATAGAGGAGAAATTCAGGCGAGCCAGATCCATGTTATGCAAGAGGTCAAGCTAAATAATCACAGCAGTCCTTTTTGGCTGCCCCAGGAGTAACTTACATGCTAACAGAAGTATGAACAATATTTCACAGAGGCCTGCCTGAGCGTTAAAGATTGCAAACTCATTTCAGTTCTGCTCTACTGTTACCAGTACAAAGAACAAGCTGTGCTCTAAATGGGCTACTGGATATGTTTAGCCTTGTTCTTTCTGCCACTAGAGAATTGCAAATGGTCTACTAATGCACATCCTGACTTGACTCATGGCTATTAGGATATGGCTCATTAGTTTTAAATTTCATTATACAATATGTGTTGTGATGGTTTGTGTAATGCATACTTTCATTATGAAAATTATGTGAACGTAAGTAGTAGGGAATTGCCTATGAAAATGTCAGCTGTATTGAATGTAGCTATTGATTATTTGTTTTTCTCAGCTTTTAAAAATTAGACGTCTCTTAGAGATTATTAGATGCTTTTGGACCCCTTCTTTCTATTGTTTACCTGGCATTTCTCTGTGCTTTAGTGAGCAATTTGTGATCCAACAGCCATTTTCAATTCATTTTCAGCTCACGATAAGATCTATTTAAGACAAATTGAAACATCCAGTGTTTCCTTTTTATAGTTCAACTTGACCTTTTGTATAGCAACCAGAGATGTTCCATAAAGCTTAGCAGAGGTAGTATGTGCAAAAGGGTTCTTTTCTAGAAATGTTTTGAGAAAAATGCTCATATTTTCTTACATTTGAAACTAATCCACTAAATTATATCTAAATAAAGTAGGCATTAAGCGGGCTTTTAAAATTATTTATTTATTTATTTGTTGCTAAATGCATGTGCAATCTGTTTCTGTTTAAAATGCTAATAAATGCATACCATCTCCTAATGAAAGTTGTGCTCCCTGCATAATTAATTAGCATTGTATACAGATGAGGAAGGGAAATCCATATTCACGGACATTTTCATCCAGAATGGTTAGTAAATGAATAGCGTAGATTTTGAAGGGTCATATACGAGTACCTAATTTCTGTATAAACGATATTTAGCAGGTAAAAATTTAGCTAAGTTTACCTGGAGTCGTGGTTATATACAGTTTTAACCACAAGATGGCATTCCTAACAGAAATTTGCTAGACAGTTTTCTGTAGTTTTTGAAGGCTATCAAATTAAAGGCTGTCATAAGCACTTGTGATGTTATACAAGCCTTTTATGTTTTCATTTTTTAGAAAACCTAATTAATAGAAATTTGACTAAAACTCTATTGTAAGAAACCTTCGTGTTCATTGATAAGTGGGATATATAGAATTATACATGTATGATGGTTCCAGGTCAAAGAAACACATTAATTCATAGCATTGTATACTGTTAAAGACTTTTCAACTGTAAATCTTGAATCAATTTTGATTTAATACAAGCAAATAAACTCAATTCTTTAATATTTAAATCAAGAGCACAAGTAATGCCATTATCTTACATGCAAACCCCATTTCTTTGGGCTTTAGAATATGATGTAGGATATGGGGCTTGTATTGAGTTTTGGGATAAGAAAGAGCAGATAACTGTATTCGAAGAAAACCACGGTATAAATACTGTGTCCTGCTGTGCAGGGGAGGATTATTCATAGCTTAATGTTGAAATGACCAACCAATGTATTTTCAAATACTCGTCATTCAGACTTGATAACAGAGCCCACTGGCAGCTCTGCTTTCTTTCAGGCTTTACCTTTTTTAGTTTATTATTATCTTTGCGTGCTAAAAGCCAATACTCTGTTTTTCTTTTTCCTTAAATTAAATGCAAGCATGAACAGAGCAAAATACAACCTACTAAACCAATACAAATACACCAGGGACATGCTTATTATACTTACATTTCTTTTTCTGTGGTTAAAGTCCTCATTTTACCTTGCTTATTTTTGCTGACTCTGTAAGATCAGACGTGAGCTAAGTAATCATTTATATTTCCATTCTAGCTAGTGCCCTAGTTGCTTTGGTTTGGAAAAAAAACATTACCTGAAGTTCATACTTAAACTAGAATCAAATGCAGTTTGGGTAATTTTTTTATCAAGTCTATTTCAAGTCAACAGAGAGAGCTATAATAGACTAAATTTCTTTGTCTTGGTAGTTTTAGATTTGTGGTACAGAAACTTTTGTGGCCTTAGAATATCTTCTCTAATGCTTGTGTACGTTTCTTACTAATCCTTCTGCTCCATGAGCCACTCGCGCTGATGCATCAGCCCCTCTGGTTTTGGTTCCTGTTGTTTACCACAGCTGAGTGGACAGAGAAGTGGCTGCCTCTGTTCCTGACACTAATGACAATCTTCGCCGAGTGAGCGGGTACTGCTTTGACATTCAGCAGCTGTTCTTTTCCTTAACATGCTGTTATACCTGTATCATCTCTCCGAGGTGGCTGTGCAAAACAAAATATGAAATACTGTCTGCTGAATACAATTGTCAGAACAAAAAACAAACGTGTTCTTGTAGTTATCAGGTTGGTAGAAACTACCTACCGGTAGGACATGGCACAAGGACTGCAGAGGCAGACCTTGTGAGTTAATAGTATCTGGAGCTGACTACCAGTAAATTTTTAAGGTCTGAACGTTTCCTACATGCTGCAAATTTTCAAGAAGTATGATGAAATGGAAACGACTATTTCAAGGATGTGGAAAAGGCACTAGGAAGAAACTTATACATAATAATTATGAAATCAATGTTGATAAGAAAGTAAATGATTTGTAATACTGATTTGTTGCCGTTACTTTTCAAGTTAAATTACACACAGAATTTTTTTTTTTTGTAATTTGGCATGGCACTAGGTGAGTAGATGTGGACAGGTTCCCACAGAGAAGAGCAAGAAGCATGTCCTACAGAGGAGGTTTTTAAAAAGGAAAGCCCCAAATACTAAGGAAAGCAACATCCTCTGCTCTCGAAGGCTGATGGTTGGCACGTGGAAAGGACTTATCCTGGAGAACAGTCAGTAAGCAGTACACACAACTTAACAGGCGAAATGAGTTAATCAAGGCAAAAGCACAGTTTAGGGTCCCCAGAAATGCTGTAATGAACAGGATGTGATGGACACAAACAGTGGAAATCAGTGAACTCAGCCAGTGCTCGTGCTGCTTCTGGGACATCTTATGATGTCAGATCAGATGGGTATGTACTCCTGCTCCCAGAAAACGGGAAATAATGAAACCAAACTTGTGCTTTTGCCTGAGGATCTCTCAGTTAGGTGACAGCCACGGAGAGATCATATAACCAAGCCCTTGCATATAATGCTGTCAGAAAAAAATGGCCATAATGGCTGCTGTCAAATAGTAGGACTAATATTTCATAAAGGATCTGCAAATTGCTTTGCTGGTACAAAGCACGTCAGGGGCTAATTTAATGCAGCTTATTGTTTGTGAGAGGTTGATTATGAATGTTTGGATTGCATCTTATATAACTGCTGCTGGATAAGCATTGCTATGAATAAGTGTGAACTGGGAAAGAAAAATGTGATATTGGGAATAGTAACCACAAGCATTATTGCTTCCCGTATGTAACAAACATGCCTAGGGCAAGCAAGCACAATTACCGATAGAAGCTGTGTTTGTTCATGCAAGTGATTTTATTGTTCTGAGTGATTTATCACTCTGGGTTACGTTTTTGATGAAAGATTTCTCTGGAATAATCGTACTGCTAATGAAATCTTCAGTAAGTGACCAGGATTGCCTACTGGAAGGAAGTTGGGTTTATGAAGTTCTTCCATGAGGTTTTTAAGAAGGCAGGGTGCAAAGGGTCATGGTGCAACACGAGTTGCTTTCACAACCTGGTAACATCATGTCTTCCACTCTCTTTTTGACATCCTCAGTGTTGGAAATCTAGAAGTATGTGTTTTTGAAAGTAGTCAGTTACTGTCATATAATCCCAAACTATGCTTTGTGCAAGCACTCACACCATTGTATTTTAGCACTAGTATCAAAGCACTATGTTGGAGTCTCTGAATTTACACTGGGTGCTGAAGATATGACTACTGAAAACAGAAAGGCAACCCTCATGTTCCTTTATGAAAAGCAAAGAGATGTTACATTTTTGAGCTGTTACAACTACTTTTCAAATCTGGATTGCAGGATGTGTGCAGCACCTGAATCGCCAGCACCCCTATTCCTCGGGCCCCTTGATTGCTGGTGGTAAAGCTCCTACTGATTTCTTTATGTTGTGAAAAGAGATGGTTGTAAGCACTGGTCTCTTCCCTCTCTACAGCACCTGAATAGAAAACAGGCACAATTATCTGCTGTATTACACTGGCAGTGGAATTACTTTACTAAAGATGTCATACACGGTCAACCTCTTTTACAAACGCAGAGTGGCAAAACTGAGCCAGAAGATCCTGAGTGCCAAGTGAACTTTCCTGCTCTGCACAGAACCGCTGTGAAAGCTAGATGGAAACTACTTCACAAACTACTAAGATCTCTCTAGTGCCCGGCATCATAAATTGTTACTCATTTCCGCAAGGCACAGCTGACAGCTGACAGCGGGAAATGAAGAAATAAAAACTACATTTTTTTTTTTTTTTATTCCATCCAAAATGAAATTTGCCTTCTGTGAGCACTTAGCTTGTTGTGCCAAGCTTAGGAGGTGAAGAGTGGGTCTGCTACCTCCTGGTGGGGGCTGGTTCTTGGTAATTTTCAGTCGGTTCAGGGGCAGCAGAAGCCACATCTCTAGTGATGAGTTTTTGTTCCTTGTATTAATTGCATGATCTGCTTCACTGATCAAATTGTGTATAAATGGAACAGCCTAAAAGTAATTGTACAGCTGAGAAGCTGACAAGTTATTGTGCCTTATGGCTACTGCAGCCATGTGGTAAGGACCAACAAGGCAAAAATTGGTATCTTTAACCTCCCGTATCCCCTAACTTTCCCCTATGAACTGCCTATCACCTTCATTTGTCATTTTGATCAATTTATGAAAGCAACTTTTTAATGTGGTGGCCTCCAATTTCCCAGAGACAACTGCCCAGTCCATCCCATGTTCCTGATTTCCCTGCTGTTGGTGCTGTATTTCCTTTCCTTCCCCTCTCCATTTTCACATCTGATGTTGGTAGTGATGGTGTGGTTTGTAGGTCTGTTTTTCCAGGGTAGGGAGATGAATATGGAGAAGAAATAAGCAACATAACAGCAATGTTTGGAGTGTCATTCAGACCGTCTTGATAATTTTTTTTTTTGCTTGCAAAGCAGATGTCTGTAACACACTCAGACTCTTCACCGTCGCATATTATCATGAAGCTATTTTAGCATAATCATTTTTAATTTATGTATTTCCTCTCCACAGAATAATTTAAAATTAGTCTTTGTAGAGTAAATTTAGCTCTCTCTTACAACTTAAAGTACCAGAATAGCATTGTTTAAAAAGAAAACAAACACAAATACATGTCTTGCAATAGGAATTTTGTGGTTAATACAATAAAGTTTCTTTCAGGCTGCTTGCTTGGACTGCAAGTCAAGAGTTTTATTTCCCTTCTGTTATCAGGTATCCCTTGAAATGTTCACACCTAAATTCTGAGAACTGCATTGTTGTTAACTCTGCTTTTGATGGCTATCAGCAGGATTTTACCACTTCTGAACAGAAGGAAAGGTGCACGTACGCAACAATTTTCAGCGAAAAGGAAAACCGGAAGACATTACTTTGTCACCGTAACTTGACCCAAGAGCAGAAGAGGCAAATATGTGTGAGTGCGCTGATATTTGATAAGCTGGTATCTTTCTCAGAAAGCTTGAAAGTGGTAATTTTTGCAGCTCTTCCTTTTGTTCAGATTGATTAGGGTATGCTTTATTCTTTTCCTGCTTTCCTCCTCCCCAAATTTATAAGTAAATGACACAAAAGAGAAGTCTGATTTAAAATCAGACTTCAATATATTGAAGGCAAGTAGGTGGGGAAAGCAGCAAAAATCAGATCTAGTGAATAGGAAGAAGATGGACACAGTTCGACCAAGTACTTGTGAATAAAAGCCCAAAATTGGAAGTCTGACCCGTTGAACAATTCATTTAAACAGGGCCATGGTGATAACACAGGCCACCTCCATCTTTAAAATCACACTAAAAAAGTGGACCTACAGTTTTCTTGAGAGACTTGTGTAAATTCCTGCTGTGACTAAGCCAGATACCAGGGAAACAGCTTGCTTATTTATTTATTTATTTATTTATTTATTTATTTATTTATTTATTTATTCCCCACACACACACTTTGGCAATAATTCTAAGATAAAGAAATCTTTGAAAAAAAAATTAAACTCAGAAATTGTTTTTTAATATGGGATGAGCATTGGTACTTTATCAGTCTGTTTAACTGGTGCTGTGTGACTTCTTCCTGATTGTGGATGTTCTCAGGTTGTCTTGTTCAGTTTGTTCTGTGTTTTGAGAGACAGAAAATGTGAGAAAATGAATACGTAGGCACAAAAAAATGAAAGTATACGTGTATAGGTGATACATATTTCAGTATGCACAGAATATCATGTCCATTGTGAATGTCATCATGCGTGATGCATCTCAGAAGCCGTGCCGAAGGAAGCGTGCATCCCCGTGGGCACCAGGCTGCCGCATCTGCGGTCTCAGGTGGGATGAGGCAGTCGGCCCCAGGGACACCACGCTTGATGACAGGGCTCGAAACAGCAGCTGCACAAGTGACGAGAGCATCACTGCACAGGTCTGACACTCCCTGTGGCTCCCCTGCATGCACCGTGCCCGATTGCTTCTCATTTTGGTTACCTCAGCATGTGCAGCACTGCTCTGCTAGGCAGTACAGCTCCCGGTGTTTGCCAGAGCCTCCTCGCTGGATGACAGCTCTTGAAGTCATCCAAACCCTGCCTCTGGCCTCCACAGTGCCCTGCTGCATGGGTAGAAGGGGCTGCAGCTTTGGTTCCTCACCTGCTTGACATCTTATGTGAACACTTGCTACCACCTATTGATTTTTATGCACCTTGACAGACATGTGTTGCTCAGATAAGACAACCTGTGAGGACTTGTGCTGATGTTCTTGGTTGTTTTGACAGCACTGAGATACTTTCCTTAAGGAATATAAAAGCTGTGCTGCTAATAAGAAGCAACAGAAACCACATTGCGTGCTTTTCTCTCTCTCCCCTCCCTTTTCCACATTTTTTCTGCACTTTTCCTCACCTCATTTGCTCCCTCTTGAACTGTCTGAGCGATGCTTCTCCAATCAGCCCCTCATCAAACCGAAGCGCCTCTTGATGCCCTTCACCCCTTGCTCCCACTTCCCATGGCCAAGTAACGTGGATCCTGTCAGCTCACCTGCCCCGGGTGTCCCTTCTCAAACCAGGTGAGTCAGGCCAGGGGGAAGGACATGGGACTAAGAGAGACTGCCTGGATAATTTGGGCTGGACTGGAAGTATAAATTGGTTCCCTCTACTTTCATTTTGATTTTTCATTTTGATTTTTGCTTTTAAATGAAGGTGCAAACACAAAATGGATGGCAATTTAGCTGCTCCCGAGTCAGTTCTGAGGACCCGGTTTAAATTGGGGTTTATCTCTGCTTTTGCTGAGGGCATCCATTCTGGCATGTACTCCAAGTTACATTTTATTCACTAGAAACAATCAGACAAATCCTGCTACGTTTTTATCATAGGATATAATGACACTGTGTGGATTTCAGCTGTAACTTCAGATGCAGGAACAATCCTTGCTGCTTGCCAACTGTTATTCAAAGGAAAACCTTAATGGTTGGAAAAAATAAACGTTCAGGGAGATTAGAGATATGAATTTGTAATTGGAGTGATTAAGAAATTCCTTCAGCGTGTTCTTAACAAAAGAGAGGAATAAACAAGTGATGGAAAACCAACCCAGAGGCAGGCGCAAAAGACAGGAAAGCGATCGTATGCTAGGAAGAAAGGTCATAACTTGTTAATGTAGTGAGCTTGTTTGAGGATATTAATGTTACGGTGTACAAGGGGAGTGCAATAGCTTTTGAGAGCATTTGGCAAAACTTCAGATCAGAGTACAATGTTCGTGATGCAGAGTAATGGAGTAAGTGGAAAGTTGGCTCCTGAGGTACAAAGCAGGAAATAAAAAGTAGGTGTAAAAAGGAGTTGGTATTCCCTCCCCCCCCCCCTTTTTTTTTTTAATCTGGAAAGAAATTAGGCAGTTGTGCTGGAAAGCTCATTATTACAGAGAGATACGACCTCAGCTTGGGCTACAGACTTAGTTCTTGGGTGATTTTCCCTCTGCAGCTGTACAACAACAGCCCACGAATGCCAAGTGCAAGGCATCAGTGCGACATGATGGGGAGAGGTCTCTGAAACCGCAATGTGTGAACTAGACTTAGGCAAAAGACTGGGGAAGACGTCCTGGGAACTGCCCTGCCAGCTCGATTAAATCTCTCAGGAGCCTGGAGAAGTGTGGCTTCGTGCAGAAGACAGAGACAAAGGCTTCCTAGTCCTGCTGTGAGCTCCTTCTCTGCAGCAGCTGCTGCTGCCCGGGCTCCTCTAAGCCACTTGGTTTGTGTTTGGTGTAAGCTGAAGCCAGAGGTTGTTGCACGGTCATACTAGTGTTTATTATTCTGTGTTTGCTGAGTAGGTAGGCAAAAGGCATGTTTTGAAGGAAGGGCCTTGTAGCAGTCTGGCAACTGGAAAACAAATGAGCCTCTTCTGCAGCCCACTGCGTGACACCCTGCTGTCCTTAGCTGCCTCCTCTGAACTTGTATTTGCTAAATTCCCCAGCCATGTCTGGGCTTGGGGAACACATTATGAAGCACAAAGGAGAGCAGGTGGGCCTGCACAGTCCTGTTTGTGCTCAGCCTGGTCCAAGAGATTGGCTTGGGGGGTGGCAGAGATCTGCGGGCGTACACACAATCCATCACCGGTGCTTCTGACGGACGGCGAGGAGCTGCTCCAGCTGCTGCTTGGCTTCAGATGGGCTTTGAAATATAGGCGGGTTGAAGGACATATGAGTTTTTCTTTCATGATAACAAAAATCAGCATTTTGTTCTCCTATCTGAACATTAAAGGCAATTTCCTACAAGCGGTGATAATTCCAGAGCAGTTTCTGCCTTGTGATTGATACATAAATGAGGTGATTATTTTTGGCAATGCTGCTTGATTTTATTATTATAACAGAGAAAATCGCAGCTAATTCTCTGTTTGCTGAGGTTTTTAATGCATCCTCTACACTAAAACACCTTGAGTCACCAGACAAAGGGGAAATAACACATTGCTGTGAGACAAAACCAGCGGTCCCCACTGGAGCAGACCATCCAGAGATCTGCCTCTTGCTCTCAGTAGCAGCCCTTATGCAACAAATAAATAAATAAATAAAATAAAATAAAAATAGCTCACAGGCTATGATGGAAGATGCAGCAGAGATGCACTCTCAGTGTTTGCCAGGCACTTTTAGAGAAAACTGTGAAGATTTACTCCTAATTGATCAAGGCTCTTGCAAACCTGTAAATGCCGAGGCTGACTTGGAAGATGTGGTCCTGGAGAGGCCAGATGCTGCCCATAGTGGCTGTTGCAGCCTCAGAAATAGGGTTGCCCCCCCCCAAAGCATCACCTGCACGGGATCTGGGGTCTCACATGGCAGCTGCACTGAGCGTGGGGCTGAGCCCTGCTCCCCAGCACTGCCCTGTCCCATCCCATCCCCCTTGTCATGGTACTGTGTCCTCTCCCTGTGGTGCACAGTTTTGCCTACACTGCCGAGAGCCCTTGAGCCAGCCTGGGTATTTAGGGAAGAAAATAGCAGAAAACAGGTAATAGATAAGGCAATATTTTATTTTGTAATAAATATTTGGAATACAGTTTCCAAACTTCATTTAAAAGTATATTGCAAGGAGAATCTGAACGTCCCTTGTAAATAATAAAGATGATGTTTTCCATTGGAAATACAATCTGTAGCTTCTTTGAAGTTCGTTTCTTTAAGCATGATACGAATTATTCATTTCTTGCCCATTGCCTGACCACCTGGGTTACTCTGTAGCATCAGCGTCTGCATCTGTACAATGGGAGTAGCACTGTTGTGCATCTTTGGAGAAGAAACTGGGGTTTCAGAGTAAAGGGGTGATTTAAATGCTGGATTTTACTTCACGTGATAGATCTGCAATCTGATTAAAGTGAGTTGTGAGACTACCATGGAACGCAGTGGAGCAATATTGGATTATTGCAAAATGCAGACTAGAAATTAATTACATATTTATTACCTTTAAAATAATTATCTATGACATTCTCTGTTAACCCTTTCATTGTTGTCTCACACAGGCCAAAAGCCAGATACCCAACAAGTGACTCCGCATAAATTTGAACACGGACAGGACATGCTCATCTTTCTTTTCAAAGCAATTAAAATTCTCATTCACTCTTTCCATCTCTCTCATTCTTGCCACGTGTAATGAAGCAGAAAGACAACAAGGGACACGGTCACTGGGGATGCTTGTCAAGTCTGTGACAAGCCGCAGAAGTTCCCTATTAATATCACTTGTGAAAACTTCCACAAAGAAATGCTGTGGTTCCAAGGTCAAGTGTTCAGCTGTGAGGAAATAACCGTGTCATAACTTCCCCGGCCACCTCAGCTCAGTTTCACCATATATAGCCTTTATAATATTTAATTACGTTATCACAGATAATAACCTCTTCAAGGTCTAACCGATACTATCAGAGGAGTTTATCCTCAATATGAACAATTTCAGCCAGAAATGTATCAATTTATGTCTCAAAACTCTAAGAAAATTAAAATAAGGCATTGCATTTATAAACTTGACACCAAGGAGTGATTTATTTTTGTTTATCCTGTGTTTCCCTATGGTTTTACTCTCTACAAAAGCCTCTTTTTTCTCTCTCTCTCTTTTTTTTTTTTCTCTTCTATTTCACCCTGCTTCTTTTGCTTCTGTTTTGTTTTTTGTTTTTTTTTTTTTTTTTTTGCTTTTTTTTTTTTTTGTTCCTTCCCCACTTCAGTGTGTTCTCTGTGGCAGCCGAAAAACTGTGATTTGGGCACACTTCACCAGGAAGACATTTCAGGAGGAAAATCACATTAACCAGGCTATTTTATAGTGGTAAAAACGTTGTAGTGCTATTAAAGCACAGCAGCTGCACAAAACTTCTGGTAATCATAGGTCTGAGTTAAGCCATCTGAGGCCTAGAGGGAAGTCCCCATCCCATTTTGGGAACAATTTCACCACAGAAAATGGCAGTGGCTGCAGAAGTTTCAGCCAGAGAGCTGGAAGATGTACCCTGAGCATACTTATATATATGTAGGCCTGGGTCATCTTCTGAGGACACATCATACAGGGGTTTTTATTAGCACCCACCAAGGAAAGATTTGAGGTAAATTCCTGCTTGCCTTAAGTTTCAAAGGTGAACTCAACTTGGCATGGCAGACCCGTGGTCAGGATAACCCATGGAGGAGAGCAGGGAGTCCTGTCTCTGCTCATCCCCTACGTTTCACTGGAAATGCAGTGACCAAGGTGACCTTCCAGAGAACCCCCAGGCACACCACTTCACCACTTGCTGGCAAGCCAGCAAGCCCCTTATCCAGCTGTGAGGGCTTATCCTTGCCAGCTTGCTAGCAGAGGCCTGCGTGAAAGCCAGTGGAGATGCCTTGCCATGAAACAGCCAGTCCCAGTCCTGTCTACATGGAAAAGCACAAATAAATAACAGAAACAGTCTACATAGCAAAGTTGCACTTGTTTGATTTTTGAGTGGAAAAGCTGAAGGAAGACACTGATGTGGAAAATCATGAGGATTTCTGAATCTTCCCCAGGGAAGAGGAGAAAATCCAATAGTTTAAAAACTCATTCTGGAAAAGATTTACCTTATATTTTCAAAAGCAATGAGGCCTTCTCTGAACAGGTACGAAGATGTCACTATTCACAAGTTTGTGTGGGAAAAAGGAGTTTGTATATCTTTCCTTTCACAGATTTAATTGGTTTCAAGAACTCCGGTTCCTATTTTGAAAAGAGACTTTGAAAGGATGACGGTGTGTGTCCAACATCCAGGGGATGCTGCTGCTGGCTAAGGGCTGCTGCAGACCTACATCTGGAGCCATGTGAGAAGCAGAGAGGTGGCACACTGGGCATCAGACAGAGCCAGGTTTTTCTTTATCTGAATATGAGCACCATGCGTGCCTTGATTGCCACTGTGGTCAATTTGGGGGTTTCTTGCAGGGTACTGGTTTACAAAAGGCTGGTTAGAGATAATGAAAATGATCGCATGAAAACAAGCAGCACCACGGTGGAAAATCAGTCCTTTTAACTAACTGTAGCAGTAACAGATGAAGCAAAGCAGCCCTCTCTGGCTCAGCAGCTTGGCTGAGGAATTACTCTCACTAGGGGGCCGAGTGCACGTTGTGCAGCGCTACAACGCCTCAAAAAAGAGAAAATGCAGATTTTCTGGGGGGCTTGCATGGTGTGGCACAGCTCGGAGCTTGGGAAGTGATGTGCACATTGCTCTTCCAGCCATGTGGTGGTAGAGGAAGGCTTTTATGAGTTTTGCCAGCTGACCATGCTCTACTCTTGTAGCCTAAGTGATGCCGAAGGAGCCCACGAGCTGTCCTGGCCCTGCTGGGGGAACGGAGACCCTCAGGTGCTGCTGCTGCCGGGTGTGATGGGGCTCAGGAGGGAGCATCCAGAGATGAGACGAGCCCTGGGGCATGCTCTTATTCCTGTTTTTCCCAGCTGAAAACCATCCCCAGCAGCCATCTGCCACCACCCAGCTGGGTGCAGTGGCTTTGGGGGAAGCACCTGGCTCCCTTGCCCCAGGCTAATGGTACATTGTGGGTGCTTTGGGGAAGGCAGCTGGGATTCTTGATGCCCCCGGATGCATGAAGAGCACTCTGATTATTTTGCCCTCGCTGCTCATGTTGGTTCATCTGCTGTGTTTTTTGGGGAAAACTTGCCACCCCACGTGGTACTGCTGTACATCTGCCCCATTTGAGAGAGCTGAGGTGCTGGTCTTTCTGAAGGCATCAGAGAATAGGCTTTTAAGTGGATACCACTGGTTACATGAGTTATTTTTTTCCTGAGAATGTGCAATGTGCTATAGATGCTCATAAAAAATTGGGTTAATGCCTTAAAATCAGTTAACATTATTCTCCTCTCCTCTCCTCTCCTCTCCTCTCCTCTCCTCTCCTCTCCTCTCCTCTCCTCTCCTCTCCTCTCCTCTCCTCTCCTCTCCTCTCCTCTCCTCTCCTCTCCTCTCCTCTCCTCTCCTCTCCTCTCCTCTCCTCTCCTCTCCTCTCCTCTCCTCTCCTCTCCTCTCCTCTCCTCTCCTCTCCTCTCCTCTCCTCTCCTCTCCTCTCCTCTCCTCTCCTCTCCTCTCCTCTCCTCTCCTCTCCTCTCCTCTCCTCTCCTCTCCTCTCCTCTCCTCTCCTCTCCTCTCCTCTCCTCTCCTCTCCTCTCCTCTCCTCTCCTCTCCTCTCCTCTCCTCTCCTCTCCTCTCCTCTCCTCTCCTCTCCTCCTTGCTGTTTTTAATCCTACAGAGCTTGTACATACACGCGTTAATATTAGTATGTCAGGATCAAAGACAGAAAGAAAGAAACTCTGCCATGGTCTCTTTTTCAACCTCCCTTCAGGATGCTGCGACCTAGTCTCTACTCTGGAGGGCACAGCTTTTTGGTATCAATGGGGAGGATGCCAGGTGCTTTTTTATAGCATGTGTGAGACTGAAATTGCTCATTAAAATTCCTTCCCACCTTGGTGCCCAGAGTTTGCTGTGGGCTGCACTGAAATTTGAGTGTCTGTGTCAATAGCGTCTGGCTGCTCAGCATCTCCAGCCTGGGAGGGCCCTGTTATCCTTTTTTGACCCTGCCTCTGAATACTTGCAGGACTGTATTGGGATGCTTTCCAAGTTTCAGCATCTTCACTTTATGAATTTAATGGCCTCACCAGTTTTATCTGCTTCAGTTTCTCTCTCTCTCTCTCTCTTTTTTTTTTTTTCATCTCATTTATCTTAGTTACATTTAGTTAATTGAGACTAATGTTTTGTTGAAAAATCTCTCTCCGAGTCCCCAAGCTGAGCTTTTGAAGTGAATAGATTTGGGTAAAAATTTGCAAATGAGCTATTAATATTGCCACAGCAAAGATACTCACTTCACCCATCATTTCCACATCAGCCTGGAGGGGATTCCCTTTTCTGAACTGATAGTCAAGCAGTTGCCAGCATCGCTTTCTTCTTTCCGTACAGCTGGGGCTTTACATCTGTGTATTGGGTTTATGTGGCAAGGTTTTGGTGGTGGGGGGCTGCAGGGGTGGCCTCTGTGAGAAGGATCTAGAAGCTGCCCCTTGTTAGATAAGGGCCAGTTTCAGCTGGCTCCAGTGGGACCTGCTGCTTGCCAAAGCCAAGCCAAAAAGCTCTCTAAGCACCTCTGTGAGAGCAGATTTAAGACAGGGGATAAAAAAAAAAGCAAACAACAACAACCAAACTGCTGCACAACAGCAGCTGGGAGAGAGGAGTGAGCACCAGCCCTGCAGCCCCCAAGGTGAGTGCAGCAGCAGGGCAGGAGGTGCTCCAGGCACGCAGCACAAGTTCTCCTGCAGCCTGTGGAGAGGCCCCTGGTGGAGCAGGCTGTCCCCCTGCAGCCCATGGGTCCCACACGGAGCAGATCTCCATGCTGCAGCACCCCCATGGGTGGAGGAGCCCCCGGTGGAGCAGGTGGCTGTGGCCTGGAGGAGGCTGCGGCCCATGGAGAGCCCCCGCAGGAGCAGACCCCAGGCCGGAGCTGCAGCCCGTGGAGAGGAGCCCACGCAGGAGCAGGGGGTCTGGGGGGAGCTGCCACCCGTGGGGGACCCGTGCTGGAGCAGTTTGCTCCTGGGGGATGGACCCCGTGGGACGGAGCCGTGTGGGAGCAGTGCTTGAGGAGCTGCTGCCTGTGGGCAGCCCCCGCAGGCTGTTTGGGAAGGACGGCATCCCATGGGAGGGACCCCATGGGGAGCAGGGGCAGAGAGGGACCGTGAGAGAGCAGTGGGGACAAAGCGTCAGGGACTGACCGCAGCCCCCATGCCCTGTCCCCCAGTGACACTTGGGGGGAGGAGGGAGAAGCGGGTGGATGAGGGGAAGGTGTTTTCAGTTTGCTTTTTAGTTTCTCACTGTTCGTCTGCTAGTGACAGGTAATAAATTTTATTAATCTCCCTATGCCGAGTCTGTTTTGCCTGTGACAATAATCACTGAGCGATCTCCCTGTCCTTATCTCAACCCTTGAGCCCCTTCCATCACATTTTCTCCTCCTTTTCCTTTGAGGAGAGGGAGTGAGCATGGTTGTGGTGGAGCTCGGCTGCCCAGCTGAGTAAAACCACGACAGTCTGTAAGCCTGGTCTGATCGTGGCCGCTGTTCTGGAGCAATCTTACCTCTGAAAATGAGTTTCTCTTGTATTGGGATTTATCTCAAAAGAGGAGAAAATGTATCTTTTACCTCTGGCTTCTTAATGCCGTTTTATAAATGAATGGATCCTTATTTGGCTCTTCAGTTTGAGTATCACCCGATACAGTTTGGGAAGAGGAGAGAGTAGCTAATCTGTAGCGACTCTGTAGTTAATCTGGAGCTGGAGAAATGCCACTGGCACCAGCTGAAGGTCTTCCTCAGATCTTTAGGGGCCATACCTAGTGCAGCTCCTGCCTGTTTTCATTTCCTGAATCAAGTGTGAGTGCGCAATTAGATAAAAGAAGCAAGACATTTGTACAAAATTGGATCCACACAGAGGGAAGAAAGATGTCAAAATGTTTGCTCTTGCATTTGACTGGGTAACCAATTGGTCCAATCGACAAGAGTTAGGGCTGACGCTGAAAATCTAATCGCCTGAAATTGGAAGAGAACCTGAAGGACACAGCTCCATCTTAAAATAAAAAGTCGTTTTATCTAGGGAGAACCAGGAGACAGACCCCGTCCAGCCAGAGGACATGGCTGTGGGATGTGGTTCCTCATTGAGAGTGGACACCTGGGGCAAGATCCAGCTGGGAAGCAGGGCTGGCAGATGGCCATGCTGCTGTCCTGTGGTGGGCAGCATTTTTGATGCTTGGTGGAGACGGGAACATCACATCTCCTATGAAGAAGGGCTGAGAGAGCTGAGGATGTTCAGTGGGAAGAAGAGAGGAATGGCTTTAAACTAAAAGAAAGGAGATTTAGAGCAGATGTTAGGAGGAAATTCTTCACTCAGAAGGTGGTGAGGCCCTGGCCCAGGCTGCCCAGAGAAGCTGTGGATGCCCCATCCCTGGAGGTGCTCAAGGCCAGGCTGGATGGGGCTTTGGGCAACCTGGGCTGGTGGGAGGTGTCCCTGCCCATGGCAGGGGGTTGGGACTGGGTGGGCTTTAAGGTCCCTTCTGACCCAAACCATTCTGTTATTCTGCGATTCTGTGATGTCCAGATTCCCAGGCTGTGTCTCAGTAGACTGCAGAGCACTCCTTGCTGCCAGCTGGATGCTGTAAATGTGTCTTTAGGCAATGGGATGTCTCATCCGGGAAAAAAAAAGTCTTATGCCTCTGCTTCTAATATCATTCAAGATTAGTTCTGTTCGTGCTGCAGGGTGATATCATCCATGTAACCCCCTTGCTGGTCTCCCCAGGTGACACCTTTGCTCTGCAGAGGGGCTGGGGTTGGTACCAGGCCCCAGGACAGGGGTCCAAGCAGTGTCAGTGGGAGTTCACTGCGCAGAGCAGGCTTCTTTCCTGGCAAGGCACGGGAAGTTATGTGAGCAGCCAGACCGGAGGTGAGGTTTGGTTGCTGTTCCTTGTGCTTATTTCCTCTGCTGGCACACATTAGCTGGCAAACTGTGAGGCATTGCTAATATGTCCAACTCAAAGCATTCTACTTCTGTCATGACTTTTGATCATGGCTGTTTCCTGTAGGATATTCCCAGCCTCAAAAAGAGGGAAACCTCCCTGAATCCTGGCATCTCCAAAAGCAAAAGATTTGCTTTAAGCCAGGAAATTGACTTTGTGTTGCTATAAGGAGGTGTTGAATGAATAGGATGTGATAAGTAGGTTGGTATTGATGTGTATTAGTATGGTATTTACCAAGTAATATTACATTATATTAGGACTAAGGAAGCTCAGGTCACTACTCCCTGGTCTCATCCTCATACTGATGGAACCAGGCAATGCCATGAAATGACACATGAAGGAAAATAATTCTCAATATTTTCAGAATCGTGCTCTGAAATATGTGTACTTTTTGATACCCCAAATTAAATAACTCAGAGGGACAGGGTGTTTTTTTTTTTAGAAATTGATTATGTACCCGGTTCTGAACATAAAGCTCCTAGCAATTCAGATATGGTGAGTATGTACCGCTCTATATTTAGGTATCTGGATGTGAAATCCCTGGCCATGATCTCCAAACCGACTTCATAAAAACACACAGCTCATCCTTGCTTTTATTTATTTATTTATTTAGCTCTGTAGATATATTTTTGCTGATGAAGGAAAACAGCCCTATCTTATAGGAATCTCAGGAATGAAATGGAATTTTTTGAATAGTTGTTTATTATTATTATTGTTATTTAAAGCTCAACAGAGCACTGAAGCTTTTGGCCTCCAGAAATACAATAAAGTGCTTAAACACTGAAACAGTTTTACTCTTTGCTCATGGCTTTGGGCTTTCAACATTGTGTTTGGAGAGGAGCTATTTATGGGCTATCAAACAAGGTGCTGGAAGAAAGGAATTTAAAGCATGTCCTTGGGCACTTCGGAGGAGCTTTGCAGATTGGGAACAAGAACTCGTGTCCACCCTCGTGCCTCCCCATGAGGATGCCAAGGAAGGAAGCCTGCTTTGCCCCTGCCTGCATGCCACCGTGTGTTCGTCCCCTGGCTGCAGTGACATGGGGACATGCAGGGAAAGGGAGCCTCTGCTTCATGTTAAAGATGTCTCACTTCTTCACCTCGGTGCTGTTCTCTAGGGAAAGGAAGAGCTTTACACCATGATTTGAATTGAGATGCTTCCTACAGAGGAGGACGTGAGTGTGCGTTCCACAAGGGAAAAGCCCGATCAAAACAGAACCATGCCGTTATTTCATCATACTGGGGAAATGTGCAGTGATGTTCAAAGCAGGTTAAGGCAGTATTTATATGAACCTTTTCTAAACACAGACTGATTTGTAGATGAGAATGGTGCAGCTGGAAAGGGGCTGTCAGAGCCCTGCACGGCTGCAGGATGAGTGCAGTGAACCGCTGTCACAGCCCGCCCATAGGGAAACACGGGGGAAGAAGGGACCCTGCTGTTGAAAGGATGGCACCAGCCCACAAAACAGCACATGCAGAGGATCTGAAGTGTATTAAATCAGAAAGTTCCTGCACAGAGGAACTGGGTCCTCTGAAGCTGAGGTTGTGCTCTAAGCCCTCTGAGCTATTCACAGAGCAAACTCTTTGCTATTTAGCCAAGGTCGGGAGGCTGGTGGCTGGAGGGGATGGCACGATCTGGGCTGTGTGACAGCAGAGGACAGGACTTAGTGACCCGGCTTTCTCCTCTGGGTCTCTGCTCTTCTCTGCTCTCAAGGAGAGCTTCCCCTTCCACCCCAATAACACATTTCCAAATACTCAGCGTTTCTAAACTTGCTTGTCCTCAACGAGTGTAAATCCTAAGCTGCCTGTTTAATAGACAAAGGCACCATCCTTATCAAAACCAAATAAATCAGGATCTCACTGCAGCACAGCAACATGACTCTCAGACAGTTGGTATTTATGCTGTGTTGTCCTGGTGTTGTGTAGCTCAGTGGGAATTGGTTGCAGCATTAAGATGCTTCTATTGAGGTCAGGCTCTCCTTTGAAGATGCTCCAGGGTGCCTCAGGGGCTTGCTTCCACCTCAAGCTACTTCATGTCCCAGATGATCACTTGGAAAAATGGTGGCTGAGAACAGAAATTGGCTCTCCAGACCCCAAAGTCCTGCTGTGGAGCTGAGGGAGGGGGGGAAAGGGCTCTGCTGAGAGCACTGCGTATGGCACAGGTCACCTACCAAGGCCTACAGCGGGAGCTGACCTTTTGCCTTCTCCTGCCCAGCCAAAGGCTGACCCAAGGAAGGACCATGAATCCAGCACCTGAATCTGAGTTTGTTTTGCCATTCATAGCAGCTTTTCCTTTCTGAGGAGGATCTGAGGAACTAGGAAAAGGCTTTGAGCTCCGGCGGGTTTCCCATGAACCAAGGAGATGTCCTGGGGTTATTCGATGTCCAGAAATCCTGTCAGGCGGAGGAGTTATCTGTGCTGCTTTTTCAAGGGCAGAAGATCAGTGGCTGAAAGAACACATCTCCTGACATTGCAGGGATGACATTTGCTGTATGACATTACACAAATTTAAAATAATTAGGTGTGAGGTCTCTGCTTGGATCGTGTGCTTCCACAGGGCAGCAATTGCTCCCGCTGGGCAGCAGCAGCATCGCCCAGGTCCTCACCGTGCGCTTGCTGCTGACAAAATTCATAAGAGTCTTCCAGATTTCCTGCCTCACACTAATTGAACTAACTGAATTTATCACCTGCCAAACCGAGCAGCGAAATCTAGTTTTTTATCTGTCACGGATCAGATGAGGGTGGAAAAAAAGGCTCATTGCTTTCTCCCCAGGACCGCAGGAGCTCTCTGCGTTTCACCCTCTGACCGCTGACCGACAGGCTGCTCGCTCTGTCTTCATAGTTGTCCAGCGCTGTTCCAGGCGCTGTCTCATCAGTGATCAATCACATCAAGAGGAGGGAGGATGTGGTTTCGAAACCTTGAACGCCCTTCGTTCTCAGGCTGCTTTTCCCTTCTGCCATGCAGCGTGGGCTCTCCAGTTGCCTCCTGGATGAAACGATCTCATTAGGTGATTTCAAAGAGCGGGATGGAGCACAGCCACCTGCTTTCTCAGAAAGGGAGCCTCATCAGCTTTCCCAGAATTGGCAGAGCACATGCAGGAGGGATGTCTGCATCCCTGAAAACCTTACTTTAAAGATGTAGCAGCAAGATTTCTTTGCTTGGACAGGAGTGAAACAGAGCATCCCTTTGCCTCCTGCTCCTTCTCCCTCCTTCCCTGTATTTCCCCTTTTCCTGGGCTTTTTTATCTCTGATATACTTCCAGACTAGGGCCATTCATCCCTTACCAACATGTTTATTGCAGCATTTGTAAGCCCATGTGGATGAATGGGTATAAATCCCAATGGGGAGACTCTGCCTCTGGAGTAACAGGAGCTTTTTGCTTTCTGGTGCACAGTGGTGTAGTTAAGGAAAGTCCTTGATCCTGGGATCCGACTGCTCCTGGGGGAGTTTTACTGATGCAGCTGCAGTGGTTTGCAGGGCCAGGTTGGCACACAGACTCTTGGAGGTTTTGTGTTTCAGTGCTGTCCTCCACCCCTCCTTCTGCTCCATAAAACAAGCACTGCTAGAGCCACAGCTGTACCACGTCCTGTAGGGTGCCTAGTATCTTTTTAATCAACATTGAAGCATATTTGCTTGGCTTACAGAAAAGTTTTTTTCAATGTAGAGGTTGCAAACAGAACCTGTGGGTTTGAAAGCCAGGCTACTTTTCTGCAGCATGCACCCATCGGTAGCAGAGAGGCAGAAGACAGCATTTGGTTTCTCTGATGGTGCAAAGGGCAGATGGAGTCCTCTGCCCCTCTCTTGTGGTATTGACTATGTGGGGCTGGAAAATATCTATATTTTATATTTATATATATGGAAATGTGGCTGGGTAAAACAGGAGAGAGCACACACTTGCAGGAAGAAAATGCCATTTCATGAGTTTGTTATCTCAATACATTTATTTTTTAAACTGCTGTTGGTTTAATCCTTGATACTGCTTTCACTTGGGAGCTGAAGAGTTGCTGGACAGATTATGTAAAGCATGCGGTCTCACAAGACAGCTTTTTCAAACATTCCCAGAGCTATTACATAAACTATCCTTTTCTCACAGCATCCTAAGTTTAGTCTTTGTTGTCTCCTCCTGTGATCTTCAGGACAGTTACTGTTTAATTATTGATACTGACAGCGTGTCAGCAGTTACGTGCTGCTGCAGTTCTGCAGGTAATCTTTGTACACCTATACTCAGGGAGGAAAATATTTGCATGATGATGAGTTGTAAAATGATGTAAAATGCTGTTTCCCTTTGCAGATCTGCTGGGAAGGCTGTGCTGGCTCATTTCTTTTTGTGCCCAGATCATTACAGCCGAGGCCCCGAGCTGCACGTGAGCAGCAGTACCAGCCTGCCTTCCCTTTCAGGAGCTTCCCTTCTTCCAGCTGAGTCCCGCAAGTGGCAGCTTCAGCTTCTGGTGAAAACGTGGTTGAGGTGCCTGGCGAAACAGTCTCACATTAGGGCTCAGCCAGCCTGGTGGTCTTTCTTGCAAGCAGGTTTTGTTGGGTTGGGATTTTACACAGGTGGATGGGTGGGGAACCATTCCCTAAAAGTGTCCCATCGCTGCACACCAGCTCACACATCATAAAAATGGGCTTCCAAACAGAGCCCCAGTGACCTCCACTGGCAGACTGCTTTGGAAACTGGCTGACGACGTTAACTGACTCACTTCGGGCCACCAGCTTTCTCCCAGGACACGTTATTTTCCTCAGTCAGACTCGACTAATGGTAAGCCTTTGAGAATGGCACTTCCAAAAACAAAGGGCCTGCTGAGCGAGCTGTTACTCATCCCTATCCAGGAGGGAAGGGATGGCTGCTCTCACAGCTCCTTCATCTCCGCAGTGCCCTGCTCTCTGGGGACGGGGCTGTGGGGAGGCTGTGCTGAACCCGGCCTCTCCTCTTCCTCTGCCTCTTTCTCTTCAAGGAGAGCCAAGGGCAGGTCTGCATGTTTCTGAAGTGCCAGCTCTCCGCTCTCTCCACTGAAAAAGAATGGTTTTGTTTTTAAAAGCTGTTCATTTTCAAAAAGTAATGACTAATAAGCCCCCCTGCATTTTTCTAATGATGTCTGACACGTTTTATTTTGGCAAATAGCTGGAGCTCGTTGCTTCCCCTGACGGATGATCTGGCTCCGTGTCTGAGAGAGCTGTGAAGCAGGCTCTGGATGCCTGGCAGGAGCTATCCTCACTCTGCGACAGTGTGGTGCTCCCTGCCTGTGGGCATGAAAAATCCCACAGCACATTTTGGAGAATGTCATGATCAGATTTCACCTCTTCCTTTAAGGTTTTAGTACGGTTTCTCATATTCTTTCCAAATCTGTGGTTGCTTTTCTGTGGCAATGAGGACATCTCCTGAGCAGGTGTTGAACAGGGTACACAAATGTACAATCCAGTGCTGGGAAATGGCTCGGGCTGTACCCAGCTGGTGTATCGTGTGTCCTACACGGGAATGTGAGAGCATCACCCATGGCTTCTCTTTGATCCCAACACACTTGCAGAAAGAAGGAAGCAGCCTTGCTCCAAACACCTCTTCACACAAAGTGCAGCGTCATCTTGCATTTCTGTGCAACTGGTAGCTCTCTTCAATCAAAGTTTTGAGCTCGTTCTGTGGTCCATGGGTTCCTCTGCTGGAATTTCCTATTAATTAGCAAAATACCTGCCCTCCCGAAAAACTGGCAGTCATCTGCCTGTCCGGGGTACCTGAATTTCTGCCAAACTGTCCATCTTGTGCCTTCTTTGCATAATACACTCTATTCCCGTGCATGCTTAATACGGCATCATTGTCTGTGAAATGGCATTTGCCTTTTGCCTTGACAGGCGTTTGACAGTATCTCACCACCTTTCCTATTATTTCCCCGTCACAAGCTTTCCCCATAATGAGGCTGAGGATAGGGGCTGCTTTGCACTTATCACAGAGGTTGTCACAAATAAAACTTCTCCCTGGCTTCTTGGAAAGACCCCCCAGCACCGGGTGGTGCGGCTGTCACTGCTGGCTCTCTCCAGGATCGCGGCGCTCCGATGAGCAGCAGAGTCCTGTGGTGCTGCAGGAGGATGCGTCTCTGCAAAGCAAAGGGGTTTCTGCAGGAGGAACGGCTGCTCTGATATTTTCACTCTCTGTACTATTCGTGCAGGTGTTAATGACTCAGTTTTTGTTCCTAAGCTGTGATTTTCTGTGCTTTTTTTGCTAGAGTCCTTATGTGATGAAAGACCGAACCTCCCAAGTTGGTTAAAATTCTTTTTTTTTTTTTTTTTTTTTTTTTTTGAGAGAGAGACATGTATTAGCTTGCTTACCAAATATGTAGTGTTACTTACCAAAAGTAAAAATAACATTATATTTAATATCTGTCTTGCTTTTAAAACAGTCTAGGCAAATTCTCAGTCATGATCTAATTACAATTTCAGCTTCAGAAATTTTCTGTTTCTTCTTCCATCGACAGAATTGACCTTGTAGGGGACATACAGAGAGGATGATGATGTTGACAGGTGCTGAAATTAGCAGCAGCTTCCCAAGAGCATTTCCTACTCATTTGTTTTTCAGCAAAAGAAAACCAGAAACAAAAAGCATTAAAACCTTTTAGAAGCCAGAATATTTACTCCAACCCCATCAACTGTCTCCTAATTCAGAGCACACCACATAGCTTATTGATTGCACTACAGAGCCTGTAATTTTCTTCAGACTACAAAAAGTTGTGAATAACCGATGGCACAAGAAATCTTGCTTGATGATGTACTGCTGGTTGAAGTCAGATGTGAAACGGCTCTCAGCTTCCTGTTGTCACGTGTAAAACATTGCATAAAGCCTAAGGGAAGACGCATGTTTGCTTTTCTCAGAATTTAGGGTTAAGAAGCTGCTGAAACAATACTTTTTAACTCACACTTGTATATAAATTTAGAGAGATTTCCCTTTTTAATGATAGACCAGATACGTGTCGTCTCGGTGACAGATAGCTAAGGCTCCTGGCTGGTACAATAATGTTTGTCAAATAAATGGCAGCGGAAAATGGCTTGCAGTAGTCTCTCTGCCAACAAAATGTGTTTTGCCAGCCCTGTAGGTGGCTGACGGCCGGCCGCTCCGAATGGGGACAGTTATACAATAATAACTCGGCTCTATCACGGGCGATGCTCGTCTATGCAAATGTCTCTGTAATGAATCCAATTAGGTGTCTCTGCATGCAGAAATAAGCTGAACTAGCTGCATCTAATCTGGCTGGCCAGAGGATGGGGGGGCACGGCTGCTGGGGGGCACACAAAGGTCCCCCCAGCTGGTAGAGCCCAGCCTGGATGCCCCCAGAGCTGGCTAAATAATTATCCATTTTTGTATTTTCAAGCATCTGTTTTTCATTTTTGCTAAGGTCAGGTTATCGCTTTCTCTTGGGACAGGTAATCACAAAAAAACCTCTGTCACTCTTTTTGGGTGTTTCCAGCGAATTTCCCGAGTGCAGCAGAGGGCAGATGCTGCTGCGTGCTGAGGCTGCTTGTGCAGCCGTCGTGAATGAAATGTTTCCGCGCTTAATGAAGGAGGGGGTGTCACTTATTAAGTAAATTTTCCTTTGGGGCCTCCTGAATATTCATGACGCGCCGGTTCCTGCTGATCAATGTTTCTGCTGCCTCGATTAATCAGCTGGCCTTGCCAAGAGGTTAAATGGGCTGCAGCGCTGCCAGCAAGCAGCGGGCAGCAGGGGAAGGGGCGCAGGGCGCTTGCCGTGAGACATGGAGAAGAGAAGAGGACCCATCTGCCATGGCTTTGCCTTGTGTAAAAGCCTTTGTGTCACCTAACCTGATAACCACGCAATTGGGGTTTTAGGCCAGGCAGTGAAAAGTGGGTAAAACCCTGCGGGGATCTGAATAAACACAGGTAAACTCCATTTAGCCACACTGACACCGCTGGCCCTGATTCTCAATGAACAGATTGCCTTAAAAGCATGAGGATTTCTGTGTGATATGTTTGTGTTCAGTTTTGTTTGCCTCCCAAGCTGGGGATTCATCTGATTCATTTGCTAAAAGTAACAATGCATTCCTAGGGCATGCCGGAGTGATTTTGCGGCTCTCCTGCACCCATCAGAGGTTCCTGCACTGCCAAGAGGTCCTCTCGATGTACCCAGCACAGGTACAGATCTGATAGCTACCTGTTGGTCCCCCAGTTGGATTTGTTTCCTTCGCACCATCAGGGCAGCTGAGTTTTCCTTGGCCTGGCTGCATGCTTCCAGAGCACAGCATCTCCACCTCTGATGTTTTGTGGCACATCTCTTCCCAGCTTCTGGGTGGTTTAGCTTGTCTCTGCAAATGTGAAAATGGGGATTCATACCTGGCTGCCAGGGACCAGCTGAGGAGGTAAGAAGCCTTATTTCACAGTCTTGAACATCAAATCCCCCCTCCAAGTCTGACCCTGCTGGGCACCATTGGAACTGCTCAACCACGAGGCATGGCTGGCTGGTGCTGGTCTGCCCTACAGGCAGCTCCCCAGGCCCAAACGTCCCTGCCTTACTTCAGCCTGACACTGAATTTGTTCTGCAGGTTTCATTATTTGGTGTGGATGAAAGCAGACATACCACAGCCTGCTGGTCAGCCACGAGGTGCAGTGGGAATCCAGCAGTCAGAGGCCAGAGACCCGTGATCCCCCTTTATATGGTTAAATTGCTTCCCTATGCATCACACCATATTTTCTCCTATCAGCCTTCCTATTCCCACGATGCAATTTTCTAATGGCTTAATTATTTTATCCATATGCTAAACATGTGCTAAGCAGGATCCTGTCATTAGCAGCTGTTGACCTGTAAACCTGAGATGCAAGGAAGAAAGCCCAGGGAGTGCACTCCAAAGAAATGATGCACTCACTGCTGCAGACTGAAAGGAATTTTACCTTTAATCTTGAACACATGATGAAAGGAGTAGAAAAAGGACAAAGTAATACCACTAAGGCAAAAGACTTTCTATAAGGCTTCAGTAGTAAACTTCTGATAACAGACATGAGAGTGGGAATTATAGCTGAAAGCTCTCAATCCTGCCTTAAAGATCACTCTGTGATAAGGCGGCAAGTTCTCCAGCAGGGGAGAAATCTTGCCTGAAGTTACCTGGGCCCTAAGGAAGCTCCCAAGCCATCTGCAGATAGGAATTTTCCCTTGAACATGAGCTCAGATATGGGTTGAGTTTTTCTTTTACTATCATATCTCCAATGACAAATGATCCTTATCTTTTTAAAGCCAGCAGATATACCTCCTTGCTGTTTGCTTTCCAGCTTCTTTCTGTTCATCCAGCAGACAGAACATCATGGTTTATCTCCCACTTCTGACACGCCAGCCTCCAATGCTTTCCTGTTACTTTTGCTGTTACTACTATATCCTATCAGCCTACACTAATATGGTTGAAGTCGGGAGGAGATTTGTGGTAATATTTATTCATCTTCTATCTCTTTTAGTTTAAATTATTTCAAAATGGTGTTCCACAATTTAACGCACCAGATCACACAATAATAGTTAAGATTATTCATGAAGAGTGTACAACAATATGTACAGCTTGTGTATGTCTTCTAATACCTTATGTAGACATTTCCTAGTGTGCATATCCTGCTCAAGACAGCACCACAGTTGTCTTGTCTAGACCTTTGTCAGCTCTTTGAGGGACAACCGTCAGGCATCACGTCTAACAGCTTCCCTGTCACATTCTCAAGCAAATCACTACTTCATTTGTACAGACACATCAATAAGACTTCACAATTTTAGGACTTTGGAGCATCGCTTTTACCTGTCATGTAACCCTTGATCAATGTTAGCTGCTGTTTAAAGTCTTCCCAACAAGGAGTCACTGTCTACCTTTTTCTACCTGGACACCTTCACTGCGGAAGTTCTCCATTCGAGTGGGAGACACATACCCTGGCATCTAGTCCCTAGAAGAACTGGAAAGACAATGGCAAGAAAGGTAGATCAGCCTCCCCAAATGAAGTTTGCAATTTAATATGCAGTTGCTATTGCATACTGAGTGTTTGTAATAGAAGTCTAATTGGAATTCATAAATTGCTTGCAGACAGCTTCCCAAAAGATTACTTATCATCAATCTGCCAGTATAAATGACTGACCAAGGTACATGGAAAGTTGGTGTAAGATATAAAAATCAATCTTATATCCTTTTCATCAGGCTTGGTGACACAATCTGACAATTTTCCACAGAAAATCAATAGCAATAATAGATGTCTCATTAGCGGCCTTCTCAGTGTTGCTGATTTGGCTTCTTTTGTAGGACAAAATGTTGGCTGGAGTATTTTTTCTTTCACAAAGACTTTCAAGGGATCTGGAAATATCAGAAAATAGCTAATTGTCCAAATTACTGTTAGAAGATTTCTTCAAAAAATGTCCAGCCTGCTTTTACAAGGATCCGGGCTAACCTTTCAGGGCCTAGTTCTGTAGCTCAGTGTCTGCTTTCTTGCAGAAATAATTTTCTGTCCAGAATCTGGCATTGCAATTCTCTTGAGCTTTTTCTAGGAAACTGATGATAAAATGAACAAAATTATTTTCCCTCTTCGGTCTATTAAAGATACACTCAGCCCCATCAGCGGAGGCTTCTTACAAACCAGCAAAGAGCAAACCAACCATTTCTTCTTTCCTCCTGGCAGGGCCAGGCGGGGAAGTTTTCAGGCAGGGCTGTGCACTCTCAGCTTTGCCATCATTGATGATCCTCCAAAGGAGGTTTCCTTCCTCTGGCCTGGTGCTGTGGACACTGTCCTGCCACCGACCTTGGTCAGCACCTCCTTTGCCCTGCTGCACAGTGCCTGTCCTTGGATGGTTGAAACATGAAATGTGTAACTGCACTGAGGAGCTTGTTGCTATCAGATTGAAGAAAGATCTTTGAGGAATGGGCTGATGCTGTTCAGCACTGCTCCGCAACAGACAACACACTGGTGTGATACCAGGGCTGTTCTAGCCACAAGTGCAGAGCACAGCACTGTACGGGCTGCTGTGGGGAAAGCCACCTCCATCCCAGCCCGACCCAGTGCAGGTGACTGGCAGACAGAAGTGTCATCTTGCATAGGAGGTGAGAAGAAAACCACCTGAGATTTTTCAGGATCTTCCCACTGCTCTTTCAGCCTCCCCATGGGATAATAACAAAACAGAAATTTCTCTGCTTTAAGAACTTGTCTTAACTAACTTGTACGTGTTGTCTTGGAAGAACAGCAATTGCTGCACTAAGTTAATTTCAAACAGATGCTGGTTCTTTCCATATTACCCACTGTCCAAAGCTGCTTATGAACAACACATTGACAATAACTCTACCTGCATGAAGAGGAAAACACCCATGTGTCCACTAAAGAATCTCCTTGTTTCTCCAGATACAAATCAGAGCCAGTGATGGGGTCCGCAAGTGCTGTTCAGTGAGGGAATCCTCTCCATCAGCTTTTATTTTTCAGAGAGCCCTTGCTGTATTGGTTATGCACACCGTGCTCAGAGCAGTGCACAAGGGCAGTCTCACCCACTGACCCTGAGCTACAGGGCTGCCCAGTGCTGCAAAGGCTCCACAGCTAGAAAGGGCATTATTTGTATTGTATTGTATTGTATTGTATTGTATTGTACTTTATTCTATGGAGCAGGGCATCCATCTCCCGGATTTCTGAAAACTGGATTGCTCACAGGAAAATGGCTTCTCCCACAGTGGAAAAGGCACGTGCTTTTCTTTGTGTACATCTTTTGAGCCACCCTCTGCACAGGCAATGACAATTGTATTTACTGCACTGATCCTTGGACAGTCTCTTCCATGATTTGGTGAGGAATGACAGAGGTATCATGACGAGTTGCTACGCTTGCTTCCGAGCTAGCATTTGCTGCAAGAAATGGAGGCGTTTGCACCTCTAGTGCTTGGCATACTCAGGTATGGTTACATACACATTGTGTTTTGAAGATCACCTCTGAAAACAACAAAAATAAATTAAGGTTGTTTGGAAAAGGCTCCTTTTCACAATTATAACACAGACTTTGACTCAGGTAGTTTAAAGGCTCCCCAGAAGGTTGCATTGGAGCAAGTGCAGCAGTGAGTGGCTCTGCAGGGAGGGACAGTTGGGTCTTTGCAAAGACCAGCCTTGTATCTATCTGAGGTACAGATACAAGAGGTCAGCACCCTGGCCCGACTGCTTGTCAGTGAGCTCAGTGCTGGGAGAGCGAGGACAAAAATGCACAGATTATTGCCAGTTTATTTTAAGACACCCCTGCCTTTCTCAGTGGCTGTGGTCGCTGCAAGGCACACAGCAGGGCCTCAGCCAAGGTCACTCAGCAGAGCATCACGAGAGGGGAGCAGAGCGGGGGCACAGCACCTCCTCACCTCGCTGTCTGATTGCTGCCTTCACAGGGCTGGAGACCTTCTTGACCTACACAAACTGTCTGAATTTCGAATTTCACTGACAAATTGAACATCCCCACCAACAGCACTTCTGAAGCTCCAAGTCCTCAAATCTTTTTTTCTTTTTCTGCTCGATTATGTGTATGCAGCACTGCACCAGGTGGTGGCTGCCCCCTTTTTAGCTCACGTTGGTGCATATCTGGGATGACCGTGATATTTCCAAAGAATATAAGGCTGTTATATTTTTCCTGCTGGGAATCAAGGGCAGAGCTTCAAGCTACTGGTAAAGAAGGGCTCCCTGAGAGGCCACATTCTCTTGTTCCCCAGCAGCCCTCAGAAGAATAAGCCAAAGAGATTTCCAGGGAAGTGAATGCAGTATCACTCCACTTTCCCTCTCCACAGATATTTTTTAAGGGGGTTGTAATCTGCTGAGGATTCTTGGTGTGCATGCTTCTGCAAGGGCAGTGGAGTCAGAGGAGAGAGGAAGACCCAGGAGCAAGTGTGGAGAAGCAGGGCCCCTCTGTGACTGTCCCATGGTGGCATCGGTCTCCTTTTTCCTTAGTAGATGCTATGGGATGCCAGTGGTGGCTGATTTTCCTACCTTGTCCCTAGGAAGCAAAGAGACCAACACACCTTACCTGGAATAGGAAAAAAGGATAAGGCATTGCAATGGAAAACCTGCTGGCCGCAATGTACTCAATAGGAGAAACCAGAGAAGAAAAGTTACTGCAGTTTACACCTTACAGACCAGGCAGTCATTTGTAAGGCATTTTCATATCCTTCAGTGCAAAGGCATGCATATGCGACACCCAGTCAGGAGTATAAATGGCAAAAATTAGGAAAGTAAGACATGTAGGTTCAGTAACACTATTTAAAAACAATAACAGCCCTGCTTTAAGCCTAAAAGTTCCATGGTCAATCCTGCTATTTTATTTCTAAGCATTCTTGAGAGAGAATTTTAAAAGCTCATTGACTAATTCACTGCCTTCTATTTCAGGAGAGCCTTGAGAGGTGCTGCTAATGAAGACAAATGAAGGAAAAGGAACTTGACCCTGGAGTATGAAATTTTGCTCATTAACTCGTGCTTCCAATTGGCTGATTGATATTATTTTGATGTAGATGGGGTAATTAATGACAGGAAGTAATGCAGCAGGATATGAGTTGTGTGGAATGCACTTCAGTCAATCTACCTTTTATTATGTCTTGGTTTATTTATGTGCACTACATTTGTTATGCCACTGCCCAATGCAGTCACCACCTTCATTCGGAATTTCCTTCACTTAATTGTTTTCTTTGTTCTTTTATGCTATTTTGGGATTTTTTTGTTTATGTTTCTGTATGTAATTTCCTAGCCTGTTTTTAGTAATGTGAGGATGCACTTTCATGGCCATAAGGAACGTGAAACATTTAGCATGTGAAACATTTCTTACAATAGAAATTGCCATTGAAACAAGCTATACTTCCTTCCTACTTCACTGGACAGGCTATTGGTATTGCCAGTAAATTACTTGTCACGAATCTCCTCTGTACTCTCACTTACATTATTTCTTTGTCCCAGAAGGAAATGAGCAAAATCTGAAATTTTTTAAACTTTTATTATTATTATTATTTTTTCCCTTAGTGGGATGCAGGGCAAAAGGCTATGCCAGAACTTTTTAAAAGACACATGCTCCTTGGAAGGAAGTTGTCCTATGGTATGAGCCAAAGGATTTTAAAACAGTAAAATACCACTGTGCTTATGATTTAGCTTCTTGATGTGTGAATAATGCATGTCACCAAAGAAAAAGATGATCTAAAAATACTGAGTGATGTGAAATGACCCTTGGAATGATCCTATAAATGTTTATGCATGTGAATAATTTTACACAAGCTTACTAAAGTGATAAGAGAATAAGCCCAAGAAAAGTTATTGACCTGAATGTTTGTGTGAAGGATCAGGCTGTCGTTACGAATATGTTTACCCAGATCTCTTAAAGAAAACTTGCATGATCACGTTCTGTGTGTCTATCAAACTGTCTTTTGCCTCCCGAACCTTTGGATCCTTTGACATAAATGTGGTACTTACACTTGAGGTCATACAATGAAGCTTCTTATATAGTACATGACTTAAAACATAATAACATTTTAATCAAAGAATAATGTTATTTTATGCAAGAAGCAAAGCAGAACATTGAAGAAAGTGCCAAAAATGTGAGCTTACATCTTGGTGCTACGTGTTAGTTGTCTATGTGTACACCTCTAGATCCAGGGAACTGGGACAGTGCATTTGTGAGTGAGGGAGGGGAAAATGACCTCACATGTCCTGTAAGGAAGAGCCTTCAGGTGAACAATTATCAGACAATAGCTGATGCTCTGGAATTTCCTCTGACAACACCAACTTGTTTGCTTGCATGTTCTCACGGGCATTAAAAGAGAAGCTGGGAGGACCAGGTACTCCGGCCAACTGAGAGTGACAGTGTGGTGCTTCAGGAGCGCGTTGCCTTTAGATCACAAAAGTAACTTTTGCCATTCCAGACAGCCCCATCCTGCTCACATCAACCACAAACATCCTCCAGAGGATGAACATACTCTGGGACATAAAAATGAGATCATAACTCCCGAAGACACCTGGTGTTGGCACCAGGGTGTTGGCACAATACAGTGACTGAGTGACTGCTCGTCACTCTCCTGTACCTAGACATGGCATTCACTTGTTGCCTTAGACCACGACGCAGTGCTTCACCCCAGAACTGTCTCCATCCTTCACTTTTTATAAGTTAAAATATGTTAGGAAGAAAAAAGTGTCACTTTAAAATGATTTAATCCATTGGAATATCCTCAGACTGATTCACGTATAGGCTCAGAAATGGATCGTTAAATTATCTCATTCTTTAGCCTGTTTCAAGGAGCTAATAACTCCTTTAAAGTTCATAATATAATACTCTTATAATGAATATTACTCTGTGTGGGCTATTTTTATGAGATAATAACAACCTGAATGGAAAGTTCATCGTGCTGCAAATATATAATGTAGCTAAGAGAAAGAAAGCTCTCACCCTCTCCAGTGAGAACTGCAGAAAGGATGAAGCAGAGAAGTTTTATCATTCAGCATTTACTGAAAACATGTTGACTGTTTGTTTGAAACGAGAGGAATGGCCAGCCAGCTGGCAGCCTTCGGAAAGCCTGCGTGTCTCTTCGGAGCAGATGGTGCAAGCAGAACCTGAACACAAAGACTTCTTGGTTTGTCTTAGGTGCTCAGAAATGTGCTTCAAGGCACAAATGTGGACTGCTCTGTGACCACCACCCCTGCTGTCAGAGAAATAGTTAGAAATAGGCAGAAAGCATTTTAACATGGGGAAGAGACCATTTCGTACAAAGCATTTTTTTAACTGTTGAAATCTGATTCTGTGATCTCTGTGTCCCAACACGAAACCCAATAAAAAAGTCTACCCCTCTGGTAGACTTTGCCGTCTCTTCCAGCTTCTCCTGTTCCCGTCTACCCTCCCAGAGCACACATCTTTCCCGTTCCCCACAATCCCTGTGCCATGATCTGCCATCATTTATTCTCTGTAACTCAAACTCATCCCATCTCCTTTGAATCAGAACTCTCATTTTACTTTTTCTCCTTTTCTTCTCTAACAATCATTTATGAATTAACTTATGCACATTAGAGCTTATATGAAAATAATAAACCTTCTGGGATAATTACTGCTGTAAACTGTGCTGGTCGTAACCCCCTCAAAAGCGCAGACCGATTGCTGAAACTTTATATTGTACTGGAAACAAGAAGCTCCCATGGCCAACTATTGATCTTGTTAGGTAATCAGTCTGGTGGATGTAAAGGCTGCAGTTAAAATTCTGTGGCATTTCTGACTTTTCCTCAGAAATGCTAAAATCATTGTTGATAATTGGCCACTCTCTTTTAAGAGTGGGATTCACTCTCTGCTATTTCTGTAGTAAGAAAATACCTGTAATCAGGCAGACCTCACTGCTCATAACACCCGCAATCCCGGCATAGCAGCCTGATGTTTAACAGGAAAAACACTGATTTCTCCAGGAACTGAAGCCACTGCTCTGCCAGAGGCATAAATGCTTAAAAACTGGACTAGGTAACAGAGCTCCCCCTAATGTTGTTTTGATATCATACATCCCCCAGGCAGCCCAGGCTGGCGAGGGGGGTATGGATGCTCGGGGTGATGTACCTGGATGAGGAGCCTCTGCTACCAGTCCCAAAGGTGCTGGCTTGGCCCACTCTTAATGCTGGGCGCTATATGAGTTTAATGATCCCCGCTGCTGCTAAAAGACCCCTAGGAAAAGCTCTTCATGGCTACCCAGGTTGCTAACTATAAAACAGGAACAAAGCAGAAGCTGTATTTCTAGCCCACCTCTAAGGATTAAAGGCAAATTGCATTCACTGACATGCCTAGAGGTCTTTCACCACCGAAGGTCCCAGGGTTATGGCTCAGGTAGAATTTTTCAGCTGCTCTGTTAGTCTTTGAGGGCAGCTTTATGTAACGTTTCTTTAATCTGCCTCGAGGATCTCAGGCAGGATGGCTGCTTTTGTTATAACCAGAGAGCCCCATGGCAGATCCTGGGTACTATGTGGTAAAAAGAAGCAAAAAGAAGCCTTTTTTTTTTTTTTTTTTCCTTCTGTTTTTCTTCTTCATATTTCCATTTTAAACTTGCTTCCACAAGAAGATAGGAAAAGGTCATTGTTTATGGGTAATAAAATCCACCATCTTACATGTACTCAAGCACCTGTCTCAAATGCTCAGTGAACAGCTTGGAAGTGCACAATCCTTTGACAGATAAAGGTTATTTAATGGAATACCTCTGTTTCCATGCAAAGGTCCAAAGGCTTACAAGAGCCCAAAAGACAGATGTGGCACAGATTCATTTAAGAAATTTGTGTGTCTTGTGGGGTGGCTGAAATTCTGGGTGGCTTTTGAGGCTGGCTGGGTAAATGATGGGAGTTACACTGCCTGTTGGCAAAGCTTGTTCTGAAATACTGTTGCACGGTGAGAAATACTGCAGAGACTTTTTAAGAAAAGCCCAAAAGAAATGACTCGAGGTAGAAGCACCACACTCCAGCCAAATGTCCCTGTTGTGTCCCACTCAGAGGAGGGCTGCTGTGGGGCTCAGTGTAACACCCCCCCGGGACTAAGCACCCTCAGCTGAAGAAAAAGTTCAATAAATTCTGGATGCTCATCTTAGCACTAATGGCTTGAGTAAATATGACAATATGGGACCTACCAAAAGAAGGAGACCAGACAAGTTTCTAAGAGACTTATCTGACTTTTTGTGACTTGAGAGCAAAACCTGAACTGAAGCTGGAGATGAGGGAATCCTGAGTGAAAGAACTGGTGTTGCTTATTCCCTTGGGTTTATCTGTCATGATAAAAATTGTATGTAAGCATTTATAGTTCTTTCAGATTCATTTCTAAACTGGTTTTGCAAAGTAGAAAAGACTGTCTGGTAAGATTTATAATCAATATCAGGGCAAATGTTCACCTTGTGACTTTAACACCCCCTGTGTGTGTTTATGTGTATGTTTGGAGATGAATACCCACCCTGACAAGTCCTACCTACCACTCAGAGCAAGTTCTCACAAGGGGCTATTCAACTTGCTGTGTTGCCCCTTGGAGCACTCTCATCTCCAGCAGTACTGCCAGGATCCATGAAGTTATTGTAAGGGAATTGCAAGCTTATCATTAGCTGCAACCTTTGTCACAGGAAAAGCTTTGACAGGACTCTTAGAAAAAGCTATCTGATGAGAGAAAGGCATCTGATGACAGAAAAAAATCTGTCCAAATGGGAATTTTTTTATGGAGAGGTTTGAACACTGCAGCCTGAGGAAAGATGCAAAAGGTGTGAACAAATCAAAGGGTAAAATAAGTGCTATAAAATCTTGTCTTGCAAACATTACACCAGGGATCCCCGATATTACATTTCCTTAACACTCGCATTTTTCCTCTGCCAGTGCTTTCAATGTGATCTAATGCTGCACATCCTGAAAGGTCACTGGTCATAGGTGGATTTTTATAGTCCTATATTTCAAATGGAAATACACCCTTGAACTTTGTGTGTTTGCCCCTTTATATGTCTTCAGGAGATTCTGGAAATGAAATACTAATGGGTAAATCAAATCCTCTGTTAGCCCAATCCAGAGAAAGAAAGGCTGAAAGTGGATATGTGCAAAATGTAAATGGTACCTGCAAAGTGAATAGTTCTCCATGTCCACTGTGCTGGCACAAGAAAACCAGGTAGACACTGCAAGGGATAGCAAGGTCAAGGGACAGAGATCAGGCTGCTTGGGAAGGGTGTGGAAGCTCACCCATAAAGGGACTGTGAGAAATGATTTAATCCAGGAACACTAAGTATAAATTCAATGTGCATTTGAGTGACAAAAGCGAGAACAGCAGGGCAAGGATTTAGAGAAATAATGATTTTCAAAACTGACACAGAAGTACAGACATGGAAAAAGATGAACTGAGCACCATAGCCTCAGGGCTAGACAAAATTGACTGGCACTAAACCCAAGGATGAATAAGAAATTCTGGGACATAAATCTCTTTCAATGCTATAACTCACCAGGATCTAGAGAACTGTGCACTAATTTTAACATTGTTTGCAATCTGGTATTCTTTGATGTTGAAAGAAAATTTCCTATGAAACAGAACTAGCTAACGGGGCCCTTTTGCCTCTGGGATAAAAAGGAAGGGAGAAGCAGTATAGAAAAGATTAAAAATGATGTGGGGAAAGCTGTGAAAGGCACCAGGAAGCCCAGCTAAAGACCAGACTATGCAAATGCAGACCAGATGTAAAATGAGAAGCGGTGGCATGGAGGATGACAGGTGTTGCACAGAGATGAATAGCTCCTGGGAAGATTAAGAGTGGCCGCTGCTTATAAAAAAGAAAAAAAAAAAAAAAAAAGCATGCAGGGTGCTGGTGAATTCTAAAGATGTGGGAAATGAATATGAAATGACAGGGAAAGGAAGTCAGTGGAGAAGATAACTAAGAGGAAAAGGGAAAAGGAATGAGGGGAAGAAGAAAGAACTATGAGATTTCAAACCTTTACTATCACAAGTTATCTCTTCACAATAAAAAGTGCCATTACCAGAACCATCAGAAGGAAAGAAAAGAAGGGAGGCAGCAAAGATGGAAAAGCACCAGGAATCTGCAAGACTTGAAGGACACAAGAATTTACAAAAGACTTGAAGGGTTCAGATGGCAAGAAATGGAGGATGGTGAGAGGCGGTGGGCTGGCAAGACTGAATGCAGGAAAGGGATCAAAGAAGAAACATCCAAGAGCTGGCTGCAAATGAGAATGCAGGGAGAGAGAGAGAGCCTGCTTAGAGAAGCATGGCTGAGCTCGAAGTGGCTGAACCTATGGGGTGAGAATGAGAAAGACAGGAACAAAGCCAGAAGACAGCTGTGGGCTAAGTCTACATACTGGAAAGTGTCGCAGGGAGGCTGGCTGCTTGCAGCCATAGTGCTAAATGCTTTCAATGCTTTTCACCCCATCAGGGTGACAAAGTCCTGAAAGCCTGTTGGGAATAGTCTCAGGTTGGCATTAATGCCCAGCAGCCTCCCAGGGCCAGCTCTACCTGCGAGGGCTGGGTGCTGCTGCCCAGGATGTGCCCCTGCCCTGCACAGGCGGCCCCAGCAGGACCAAAGCTCCAAGGGCTGGGGATGTTGGATGGGCTCTGAGAGGACACCACCACCTTCCTCATCCTCACTACAAATAAGGTGGCTTCCAGCAGGATATGGCCTGCTAAGCTGCTGAGCAGGGTTGTGAGTTGAAATCCTCTTCAGGTAAATACAGCATCATCACACCGCTGCCAAAACCAAAGGTAATCATTGCAGCTCATGAGAGGATGCAGAACTGAGTGCAAGTGGCGTAAATGTAAAATATAGGCATAATGCATATTCCTGGGGTAGCAGCAATGGAAACAGACCTTGTATTATTCCAGTTTGCTGAATATGGAGCCTGTCTTCTGTTTGCAATGGGAATCTATCACCTCTGATGGCCCAGAGCAAAGTGACAGGCGAACATCTGCAGCGTGGCAAGCACAGCAGAGCTGGCCAGCAGCTACCCACCTTTACGGAGCTCACTGTGTGCAGAAAAAAATAAAAGCATCACAAGGTTGAGTCAGAAAATGTATCCCGTAACTAAACTGACTTAACCCTTGCCTCTCAGCACTGCAATCTTCGTTACATCCAGCAGGCACTGACCTGGGCATAACGGGAGCGCTGGAGGAGCCTCATCCCAGGCTCCTTCCAAGCTGTGTGAGCCACCTGCATGCTCCTCTTCTGCTCACAGAGGGTTGCTGTGACATTGCCACAGCTCAGCAATTGCTTCTCGTGGATTAAAAATGTATGTGGGACAGGGGGGTTGACTACAAGACAAACATGGCAGGGACAGTGCCATGGGTGCAGAGTGCGTGCCTGTATGTGTGTGCACACAGGAACACATGGAGGTGTGATGGAAGAGAGGAAAGCAGGCAACCAGATCAGTATCAGAGGATCAGAGCTATTAAACAGAATATGAAGATAAGGGAAGAAAAGGGACTTTTTTTTTTTTTTTTTTTCAGTGTTGGATTACTTTTGTAGCATGCAATATTTCAAGAGTTACCTGGTGCGTTTGATGCGTGGCACTCCATTAATACCAAAGCTTTGCCATTCATAACAAAGAAATGGGCAGTAGGAGATACACTAAGCCGTGTCTGTGTCACCTTGTATGGTGTCCCCCCCTCCTTTAACAGTGCCTGGGGCTCAGACAGGTCTTGGTGCACCACACGGTGGGACTGCTGCGAAACGAGCTCCCAAAGACTGGACCCTTCTGGCTGAGCCTGGGGGGGATGGCTCTGGGATGCTGAGAGCCTGCAGAGTGCAGTACGATGGGTTTTGTGCAAGTAATGAGAATTTTACCCAACAGGCATCTAAATGACATGCTATTTTTTTTTCATTCAGACTGAGATTGAGCAAGGAAACTCCTGCTGCCTTAAATCATAGAGGTGGTCGGACAGGAGCCAGCTGCAGGCAGCTGATTTTTATTTTTGTGAGAGCCACCACTGTTTGCATACGCTACAACACTCTGCAGGCTCCGAAGACAACCTTTCTCTTCCCATTTTTAGTGTGATGGAGCCCTAAAGCCATCTTGCCTTCATTCTTCAAACATCATTTGTTGTGATTGTTTCTATATGGCCTTTGTGGAGATTAAAATGCCAAAGTTACAGGGTTTTTTTTAGAGTCAGGGAGAAGGCTAGGAAAGCTGATTTTAGCTTTAGGGAAAGAATGAACTCACCAAGTTTTGCAGCTGAGTTTTACAGAGAAACATTTCTTCACAAACTAATTGAGCATATTTAATTAAAAAAAAAATAAACTCCCTTAAGTACAATATTTCTGCCTTAAATAAAACTACAGAAATTCAGATGGAATGGCTGGAAGAGGAAAAAAAAATATCGAGTCTCATTTGCTTTCCCTTACAGCTTCTTGTTGGCTCACTGAGCACATCCACCTTTTCATCAAGATGGTCACTTGAATTTTGTTCTGCTCTGGTTGTTGCAGAGCATCACAGACCCTGCACACCTCAGGAAAAACCTTTCCTCCCTCCTCCTCCCAAAGTGTTAAACTGCCATCTTGTAAGATGAACTAACCTTGCAATTTGGTATTAAAATAAATCGCTCCGAGTCAGTTTTACAGCAGGAACAAAATATAAGAAATGAGTGCTGATACACCCACACAAATACACATGCATGCACGCACTCCCACGAGCAGCCATCCCGAGCGAAGGCTGAATCCCAGCTTCTGTACAAATCTGATCTGTGTTGTGCTCGGTTCGGATTGGAAATCTGTAGGTTTTGTGGAAAATGCCTCAGAACTGTGTGCAGGGCAGTGATAACACATTCACAGAAGGGCAGTATAAATAGCAGATATGACTGGATAAGATGGCTGATAAGTTCTGGCTTATCCACCAGAAGATGCCTCCCCTCCTGCTTGTGGAAAGAAAAAAAAAAGGATTCTTTGCATATTTTCTAACAGATCCTTGAGATTCGTGAAGAAAAAAAGTAAAATGTTCTGAATTGTCCATGTCTAAGGAGCCCAAGTTTCACTTCCCAAGATGATTTATAACAAAAATGAATCAGTGGTGCAGAGGTTGCTTACACTTGCTGAAAAAATTATCCCCAAATAATTGATACCGCAAGCAAAGCTGAAAGTTATGTAACTTGTAGGCACAGCGGGGTAAAACTAGAAGACATTCTCTTGCAAATAATCAAAAAACACATTGACATGAACCGTCCTCAACACATGTAGGGCACTTATATCCACAGTTCCTGTCCAGCAGCATGGGATGGATGCATCTGAGCTGCCTTTGCAATACTGCCCAGCTGTTGCTTCAATCCATGTAATGTGCACCAAGGGCAGACCAGGTGGGGGACTTAGAACTTACAGTGCTGAGAGCTATCCATCATTTCCATGTTCTTTCAACGTGCATTTGCAAAGGACAACATCAGTCCAGTGCAGAACTTGATAGCATGTCTCTGGTCTGCAAAAGACAGTCTGTGAACATCATGTACACAATACCTGGGTTTTATTCACATCAAAACTAATAATTTGTATCATCAGTTTAAAACTGTATGCCACCAAAATATCTTTGAAGCTATAATTTAACATGCAACTCATATTTTTGGTTTTACTTTATTAGTTGAATTACCTTAGAAAAGGAATTGAGATAATGAATGCAAAAAATGAACCACTGACTATAATATTTTTTAGGGAGACAAGCTGCAGAATGAGGTTATGTTGAGTAGAAAAACTGTTATTCTTTTCTATTTCTGTGAAGTAGCTTTTTTATTTTTTTTTTTCCTCATGGGAAATCATTACTTTTTCTGGAGAAGGTAAATTGAAATGTTCCTCTGAAATAGCTTTCCTCTTGAAAATAATGGCTGAATCCTCCCTCCACCTCATCAACATCAGCTTCCAATCTTGTTGGAAACCAGTGATTTGTGGAAGCAGTGGGGACCAAACACTTTCTCCTGAGTGTCATCCTTGCTCGGTTGAGCCATAGACTCAAGTGTCTCCAATTTTACAGAAATTTGCAGAGATTTTCTTCTGCTCTTCGACTGTTGGTCATTTTGATGAGGATTCTAGGGCAACGAAGGATTGACTGCAAAGATTACTTCATCCACAGAGTTTTTTCTGAGTTCAGAGACCAAAAAAACTCCTTTCCCCACAAGACCTCTTCACCATCCCTATGAAGGACGTAGCTCTCTGCATTGTTAATGACTCCAGGGCACAGAGACCAGTGATCCCCATCAGGAAACACAAACACTAGAGCTGAGAACAATGGGCATTACTGGTGACAGTGGAGATCTTAAACTGTATGCATCTGGTCTGCTCTTACCCAGTATCTGCCATAGCATTTCATGCCTCTCTCTTCAGCACCAGGACTCCTGAGGCTGGATCGGCCCTGCTGAGTTCCCCCCCCACCCCCCAGCACTGCTTGGCAATGGCTGTGAAATATTGCTCCTCCGCTGGCTTTGCTTTATGTGCTTGGTGCAACTACTGAAAACTTTGCCCTAGGGTCACCCAGCTGTGTGCTCCCTTGTCCATTAAAGCAGCTTTCATAAAACACAAAGATAGGTGCTTTGGAGCCTTTTATGTAGGACAAGAAGCTGTATATTTTTCTTATGATTATTTTCACTCTACTGCCCTCCAGCATATTACCTTTCTCTTCCAGACTGTAGTCTGGCTGACATTGAGAGCCTCCCTTTTTACAAATGATTTAAAAAAAAAATAATCCTTAAAACTATTTAAAAACTGTTCAGAACTGGGCATTTCCTTGGCTCTCTTTCTTCTTGTTTCTCTGATATCATCAGTATTTCTCTCTCATTCACTGGTAACAGGAGTCAGAGTATCTACCACATCTCACCTCTGGCTTTACTTCACTGTTGAAGGAAGAGAGAGGGTTATCTGTCTCTTAAAAACCAAGAAGAAAAATGAAAAGCAACATCTTAGAGTTTATTTTGAATTCTTTATCAACATAGGAGCGAGGGCCACCTCGGACGTCGAGGTCCATGATCAGAAGCTTCTGCTATTTATTGCTTATTTCAAGTGGACAGCCAGGGAAAGATGCATCAAACAGCATAGCTGTTAAAAGGCTAATACCCACTTAACAGCACAGCATACAGCAACCATTTCCAAACAGAACTTATTTTGAGATTGTGATTTAGCTCCCAATTAATTCAGATGATTCTTCCCTTTGAAGCTTATTTTCATTAGCTGACATCTGCAGATTCTTAGTACAAAATGTAACAGGATGTAGGTTTTTGAAACATTTTAATAGGAATTCTGGATTTTGCCTTCTGCATGTCAGGCGAGTGGGCAAATACTTATCTATATAAATCCATATAATTTCATTGGCTTCAGTAGAGATATGCAAATCTACATCAGATGACAATTTGTTCTATTTTATGTAGCTGAAAGCGAATGCAAGATGATTTTAGTTTTGGAAAGTATTTGAAAAAAGTAATTGGTTGAATAACTGGGAGGTTGAATAACTGAATCCAGACATACAGTCAAATCCCAAGTAGTTACTGTGCCATCATATGGTGAGTCACACCTGTGAAAGTTCAGAAAAGTGCTGTAAATCCTAAGCAGAGAGAAAAGAAGGAATAAAACAGGAGAGAATTTTATCAGCATTTATCCAGTATCCTGGGTTAGGACAGGAGGATAAGACTTTAGCAGGAGAGTGTGGATTCATGACTTATTGCTTGACAAAATTTCCAATAATATCCCAGTTTTGTTGATATATTATTGGAAATGCTATGGATGTTATGCTTGCCGTAAGAGAACAAAGAAACCCACCTTGTCTGTGCTCTTACCCTGTAGGTTAATTCTTCCCAGTTGCTAGTTCTGAAGGATGCTCATGAAGCTGTTAGAAAGCCCTGTATTGACTAAGATGTCCACTGTAATCCATTGGCTCATTACTGAAGGTAAGGTGCTCATGGGAAACTTCGTTCCTCAATATTACATGTTCTACTGAGATCTTATTTTCCCAATACTTATAATTATTTTAAACTTTGCCTTTTGGGTGATTTTTTCCTTTGCCCCATCTCCGTGCAATTAGCTTTTATTAATTTTTTGCCTGCTCTGCCCTGGCTCTGAGCAGCTGCCAGTCTGTTGCTGGGCTGCCTTCCCGAAGCTGTGCTTGAGGCGCTGAATTCAGCTCTGCATTTTGCTGACAGGCTGGGGATTTAGGCTGGCTCTTAGGTGTAGCACTCTGATTCAAACACCACATTCTCCTTTTGGATACAGTGCTGAGCCTTTTGTCATTACTAGGGGTGTTGCACACTTACTGTCCTTATATTAGCACAACATTTGTACTGGAAATGATCTTTGGGGAAGTGGGATTCATCCTGCGAGGGCAGTTCAGGTACCACTGCTGTCATTTATTCAGTTTTCTGCTTTCTGCCTTCATTGCCAAAGACATTTCTGGTTTTCCTTTATTTTAATTTAAAATAAAAATAATTCATGGAGATGGGCTCAGGGATCTGACTGCTATTGGTATGTGTTCTGAGCTGTGATTTTTCTTTCAGCAGTGTAAGCGCATCACTCTGAGTGCAGCAGACTATGAAGGCACCAGCAGCCCTTAGCATACGTGAACGTTTCCCGACATTAAAGTCACTTCTCTAAGGTACAAGCAGAACAGTTGGTGTTTGCAACCTAACTTCAGCACTCCCTTATCTTTTCCCGACTGTGAGCAAGCTGACAAAGTTTTTGAATAGCATTTATTTAAAATGCAGAGTCTGCATCTGCATATTAGATACATCCGCATATCAGATGCAAGTTCTCCATAAACAATTAGGAGTCAAAGACATGGATTTGTTGTCTGCCAGACAATTTGCTCCTAATCTATAAAAAACATTTTCTGTTAGAGATAAGATGTGATCTTTCAAACATACACTATCACTTTGCATTTCAAGTGTTTGGGAGGAAGACTCTAAAGTTGGAAAAAAATCATATTATATGTTTTAAGAAGAGGGGATTACAAAGTGGGGTTCATAGGATAAATATCTCCAAAAGGACTATTAAACTACTTTATAGTCAGCACCTAAAAATAATTAATTGATTGAAATTAGCTAATGTGGGATTGTCAAGAAAAGTCCATACAAAACAAATTAAGTTTCTTCTTTGACTCATAACTGGCCTCAGAAATAGTGATGAAACAGCAGATGTGCTATGCGTCTGCATCAGTAACATTTATTACACATCTAGAATGAGGTTTTCAGAGGTAAGCTACAAAAATATTGTATAGATAGGTCATGAAGTGGGTATTTGCTTCTAAAGCCACTCTCAAAATGTAAGTAACAGTTGTGTACCATGAAACTGGGAGGAGGTTTCAAGTAGGTTCCTGAAGGGATATGATCTCTACACTCTATTAAATAGGTTAATGAACAAAATTAATAATGAAATAAAGAGTCATAAAATTAGCAGATGACTATGAGAAACAACGAGATAGTTGCATTCCAGAGAAGCATTTTGAGGAACAGGTCTGGAATTAAAGTTAATCTTGAAAAATCCACAAGATGGCCTAAAATCAGCAAGATAAAATTCAACAAAGACAAGTGCAAAGCACTACCCAGAGGAAGGAGAGATCAAATCCTTAAACAAAAACAGACAGCGGATAACAAGGAAGCAAAATATTTTGAAAGGTCATGAGGATTATATTGGATTACAAACTCAAATATTGGTCAATACTGTGGTGAAGGTGAAAAAGCAGGCTGACCTCAATGTGGGGGGTATTGACTGAGATTTTTTTGTAGTCTGCAGAAGATGCATAAGGGGCTTTGTCTGGGGCACCAGGACAGATGACAGTTCTAGGAAGTGTAGTCTGTTAGGAAATTTGATTAATTCAGCCCAGAGGAAAGAAAAAAGAGAACAAGTCAAGGTGGTCTTTTCCAGACAGACACATCCAACGGTGACTGTGCTCTAAGAGGAAGAAAGTAAAGGACCAAAGAACCAAAGAAGATTTGGATTAAATAAGGCAATCCACCCACCCTACACTTGGTGCTAAGGTGATGACAACCTGCAACAAGGTAGTGAGGGTGGCTGTGGGGTCTACCTGACTGGAAGTTCTTTGAGAGAAAGGTAGAAAAGCTCCTGCCAGAGATGGACTTGCTGTATGCAATCCTGCTCCAGTGCAGAAAGGCTGTACTGGGAAACCTTGTTGAGACTCCTTCAAGCCCAGTATTTCTAAGGAAATGCCTGGGGGGTTGAGTTTCTCACTGCAAGTGAGCAGTAGTCAACAGGTAAGCTTTTGCTGCTTTTGCCATAAAGTTCTGGATACCAATGCATGTACTCTGCAGTTTGGCTACTCCTCCCTTCCTCCCTTCCTTCTTTCCTTCCTTTTCCCTGCAATATTCAGGTGGTGGTTTTAGTTCATTTGTGAGTGAAAACAAGATAATTAAGGAAACCTGGTTTCCAATACATTACTATCACTCTTGCCATCCACTACAATAAACTCAGCATCACTCCTAGCCCCCCCACACCCTGCACTGTATATTAAAACCACATGGCACGGTGCCCACCACCACCACCACCAGTACCTCCATCTCTGTCCTGTTATTTTGAGCCCCCACCTCCACCCCCTCTACTGTTTCCTGTCTATTGTGCACTGAGGAAGAGCACATGATCCAGCTGTTTTGGGATATATTGATGTTTATTGGCCAATATGAGTGGTCAAAGAGAACCAAAGACCAAAGAGAACATCTACCTGTGGAATTCACTATGCAGCCTTCCCTTGAGTATGAAAATCAATGTGCGTTTCTTTCTTTGATCCAGCTGTGAATTTCACAATGTTTCTAGAAACTTGGGGAAGCTTTCAGACCTTCACACCTCTGTCAAAGAGCTGAAATCTACTAATGGGATCGGAAGTTATTGGCAGACAGAGGGGATTCGACAGACAGACAAAAATCTGACTGCAAGGGCATTATTTCGTTAGTTAAGCAAAAAGTAAGTATACTTTTGTTAAAAAGAATCTATATTTTATGTTTCTGATTGCACAATCAATGATGCTGATAAACATTTTCTTTCTGTTTTGAGAGAGATACAACATTATTCTGGATATTTCAGCAGTTATTGAGCATGGGCTGTATATCACCTCATTAGCTTAGGACAGAAATTAATAAAGTCTTTATTCTGATTTGTTTAAACAATGCAATACTTTCAACACTTCTAGCATTTCTAATAGTTAGATAAACCAAGATCTTGTGTATAGGCCATATTTGGAAAAAGTAGGTTACAGTTACTGTAGTCTATTAAAAACCACTAACATTTTGCACTGCTATTTTTTCTGCACTGTAATTAGATTCAGGTTGAGCTCATGCAATATCTAAATGTAGACTCCTAGCTCGATAGCTAATAGAATCAATCGAGACCCTTCACATACTGGCATTTTGTTTGCAACAGCCATGGTAGTTGTAACAACTCAGACGAGCAGGACAGCGGTCAGATGCCTCTTGATTCCCCACTGGTGGATGGCCTGAGGCAGCTCTGCTGGCAGAACTGAGACAGAAGCACAGCAAACATTTTTCAGGCACAGTAATTGTGTATCTTGGGGACTCCCAGTCAGGTTTTGTGTTGTACTGGTCACAGCCGAAGAGATTTCTAACACTACCAACACATTACAAATGACAGGCCAGAGCCATTACTGTGTTTTAATACTAAAATAAAAATACAATGATCGAAGTTTCCTATATCTCTTCCAATCCTTTCTAACATGTAATTAAGCATGTAAAAAAAAACATGTACAACTTTTTTTTTATTTACATGCAACGTGAAATAAACATGTAAATAAAACATTTGGTCATTTGCTTCATCTAAGAGGATGCTGTCTTTCCATCCTGCCCGTGCCCTGTATCTGGGTAGGCTTTGAGTCCTGCAACACAGTTTTTACAAAGCTGTAAGTAGATGCATGCTTGCAGTGGCTTAAAAACTGTTTGCATCTCATTTTAGATGTGGCTGTACACGAGCTGTTTGGGAGCTGGTCTGAATGGACGTGTGAGGAGGCCCTGGGGGATGAGAAAGGCTCTTTGACCCCTTTCTGATGCAGCACCAGAACAGCCACCCTCACACCCTTGGCATGAAGGCCCTCCACCTCTCATCTTCTCCCCGTGCCTCATGAGCATGGGCAGCACAAACAGCAACCTGGTGGAACACGAAGGCTGAATGTTTCTGCCTCCAGCTGTCCCCAGGAGAGGAGGAAACAGGCAGCAGCTGGAGTTGTGCCCCCATATGTCTCCTTGCAAACCTGTGTGCTGAGAAGAAGAGCTGCTTGGGGGGGGGGTGTTTGTGAAGGAAAAGGGGGTGTGGGAGTGGTGGGTGCTACTGGAGAAGGGTGTTTGGGAGGACTGTGAGGAGATCGGGAAGTACAAGGAACTTAATATGTTAAGTACATTAAAAGGATACTTGATTATCGCTGGCCGTTTAGCAGGTGCAATTTCGGTAGGTATTAATGGTCAGGCTCCAGGAGGGGAAGTGCACTCCCATCAGGCAGCTGACCTTTAGAGCAGCCTGCGGCAGTGAAGAGAATCAGCACAGGCGCACCGATTAAAAAAAAATAAAAATGCTTGTTTATTTATTTGTCACTGATACCTCACCAAGTAAACGACTCCATGTTAGCTTAGCTCAGTCCTGACTGCTGCTCCTTTCAAAAGCCCCGTTTCTCACCTACCCGCAGCAAATGATGCATCTTCAGGTATTTGTTCAGTGCAGACTCCGAGGCACTGACTCCCTGTGCTGTGCTAAACTGTAAATACCACTTTCTGAGCTGCTCAGCACGTGTGGTTTCTAAATAATCTCATAGGCTATTCACTTGAGGGAAAGTTCATTACACGTAAATTATTCTTTAACAGTGACTATCAACTGCAAAAACACGGACCACAAAATTAATTTACTTTTAGCTGTATTAGAATGAGTACAGTTTCAAATAATTCTAAAATAAGATGATGCTTTAAGGAGCAGATATATCTTGTCAGCGGTTTAAAATTAGACCATATATTCTGCATGACTGAAATCTGCTCCTTATAGGATGTGCATGCACATGTGTGTGTGGGAGAGGGGAAAGAAAAGGATCTTTTTACTACTCTTCTCATCTGCACTCTTCAATTCCGAAAGGGAATTTTAGATTAAACCAGAAGGGAATTAATTGTACTTGTGAGGTTTTGTTGCGGACAGTCTCCTCTGAAATTCACCCTTTGCAAACTGCCTCCTGTCATGAACACCTAAGGTAAAAGATGTTAAGCAGGTGAGTAACTTTGCGTCAAAGAAAATGGAAAGTTAAGCAGGGTTTATTATTTATTTATTTTGGTGCTACATCTGTACTACTGATCATGCCAGCCCTACAGCCGATGGTTTATTTGGAAAGGCCTAACCGCACGTTCAATACTTTCGGGTGCTCCCAGGGACTAACTTTTGGGGCAGCAGGAATACAGTGGGGTGATCAGCCAGCTCTGCCTCTGCTCAAAGCCAGCACCCTTCATGTCAGCCCTGAAAACCAGGGGCCTGCGGGATGCATTTTGAAGGCAGAAGCGGGATTTAGCGCTGCGGAGGAGGATGAAGGGCAGTGCCCGAGCAGGGCTGGGTGACACAAGCGGCATCCCCACACGCGGGGACGGGGCAGCACCTGAGGGAGCCCCCTGCTCCCCTCAGCCCCGCCGCTCCCCCCGGGGAGCCGCGGCCGCTCCTCGCCCGGCCGCCAGGCGTCGCCGCCACCCTCCCCGCGGCGGAGCCCCCGCCCCGAGCCGCCCCGAGCCGCCCTCGCCTCCTCCCGGCGGGCGGCTCCGGCTCCTCCGCCTCCGCCCCGAGCCGAGCCGGGCTGGGCCAGCGGGCGGCAGGTGAGGCGAGCTGCCTCGACGCCTCTCCGCTGCGCCTCCTCCTCCTCCTCCTCCTCCTCCTTCTCCTCCTCCTCCCTCCCGCCCCGCGAATGGCTGCCGGCTGACTGGCAGCCGAGGCGGCCACACGGGGCGGCAGCCGCCCGGCGCACACCTATAAGGACCGGCGGGGAGGGAGGGAAGGGGGCTCCCGGCGGTGAGGGGCTGCGTGTGGCGGAGCTCCGCGCTGGTGGTCGGCGGGGAGAAGCCGAGCGCTGCCAGCAGGTTCCGTGCTCCCGGTGAAGCCGGCAGCGAGGGGGCAGTCCCGCAGCGCACCCCGCACGCCTTCCTCCTCCTCCTCCTCCTCCTCCTCCTCCTGGTCTCCGGCAGCGGCGCCCGAAGGATGCGGAGCGGCGGAGCGCGGGCGGCGGCGGGGCGCCGCGGGGGGACCCGCTGCTGCTGCGCCGGGCGCCGCCGCCCCTGCGCGCTGCGCTGGGCAGCGCCTCAGTGAGCGCCGTGGCCGCGGCCGGCCGGGCTCGCTGCTGCTGCTGCTGCAGCTCCCGTCGCCGGAGGAGCCGCGAGCAGCCCCGCTCCGCTCCGAGCCGGCGGCGGGGGCCGCCACAGGTGCCTCGGGGCCGGGGGCTGCTCCCCTCAAGCCCCGGAGCCCTGCGGAGCGCGGCTTGAGTGAGTCCGCCGCCCCTGCGCTGCCCCCCGGGGCCATGGCTCTGCTCCGGCTGCTGCTGCTCCTGCTGCTGGCCCCGCGGGGGCTCGGCGCCGCGGCCAGCCCCGGGCAGGCGGCGCAGGGCCGGGAGCGGGCGGCCAGAGGCAGGCAGGCTGTTTACAACCACATCAAGAGCCGGGAGCCTCCCCCGGCCCCGCGGAGCCGCTCTCCGGAGAGCACCATCTTGGCGCAGCGGCTGGCCGAGGAGGTGCCCCAGGACGTGGCCTCGTTCCTCTACACGGGCGACTCCCGGGAGCTGCGGCGAGCCAACTGCTCCGGCAGGTACGAGCTGGCCAGCCTGGCCGGCAAGTCGCGCTTCACCTCCCACCCGTCCCTACACGGGGCCCTGGACACCCTCACCCACGCCACCAACTTCCTCAACATGATCCTCCAGAGCAATAAGTCGCGGGAGCAGAACTTGCAGGAGGACCTGGAGTGGTACCGAGCCTTGATCAGGAGCCTCCTGGAGGGGGACCCCAACATCTCCAGGGCAGCTATCACCTTCAGCACAGAGCCTTTCTCCTCCACCCCCCAGGTTTTCCTCCAGGCCAGCCGGCACGAGAGCCAGATCCTCCTGCAGGACTTGTCCTCCTCGGCTCACCGCCTGGCGAACGCCTCCATAGAGACAGAGTGGTTCCACAGCCTGAAGCGCAAGTGGAGGCCCCACCTGCACAGGAAGGTCTTGAACGCAGGCCCCAAAACTTTGGAGAACAGCTGGAAGAGGCGCGAGAGCTTCACGGCGGATAAGAACCACATCAGGTGGTCCTCGCCTTACCTGGAGTGCGAGAATGGGAATTACAAACCCGGCTGGTTAGTGACTCTCTCGGCGGCTTTCTATGGACTGCGACCAAACCTTCTCCCCGAATTCAGGTAGGAGGGGGGCTCCTCTGCTTGCTGTCTGTTCAGAAGGGTGTAAGGTGGGCTTCCCCATCCTGCCCCCTCCTCGGGAAGGTTGTGCCGTGCCTCTGCTGTGTGACCTGAGCAGCCCTTCCCCGGCCGGCTGCTCAGTCACACCGCAGTGCAACCTCAGGCCTTCCTGTTGAGCGTCACCTTCATGTGTCTTAGGGAGCTGTTGCTCAGGAGAATTGCTTCTATCTCAGTCTGTAAAGCTGTGTTTTCTTTAACTGCTCTCACTGAAACAGGTGTGTATGTGGGCTATGTGCAGGGCATGTTTCTGGAGGAGAGGAGATAGCAGGAGCTGCCAGTTGCAGGTTATTTCTTTGCAAACGATCTTTACCGAGCTGTTATTTCTTACTCTGCTGCAGAACTAAAAGTAGCTCAACCCCAGCTGTGTTTTTTTTTTAACCAACTGGGAAACAATGTTGTCACCCTGGTAAACTGCAGTTCCTGGTCTTCAGGGCACATCCACTGTGGGGTGCTCAAGCCTGGTCAGTATGTAGGTGATTGTTTGCCACTGCAGGTTTCTCATAGTGCATGTGGTTACAGCCTAAACCAGCAGTTGGGAAGCTTTCTTTAGGGCACTGTTTGTAGGATCCCCACCCCATTGCAAAACTGTATAGATGAGACCTGGCACATGTGAAGAATTGCTTGTTTTCTACTGCTGTTATCTCTAGGAGTTTGCCACTGGGCTGTGACTAGCAGAGAGGAGGATACGGAAGGGCTCTTCTTATACCTTGTTTTAACAGCAAAAAAAAATGTGTTTAAGGAATGAGAGCAACCTGTGGGGTATGAGATGTCCGGTTTTTGCACTGGCACGTTTGTAGTGGGGATCATGTGTAATTCTGCTGGGGAATGCCCACTCAAAGCAGCTTTAGTGAAGCAGCTTTCCTTTTTCAGGAAGTAAGGGAAGAGCACAGAACTTGCTTTGTGCTGTGATTGAGTGGTGGGTGAAGACATCTAACAACACAGTGGAAATGGAAGAGATTTTGTCACACTCGAGTGCACAGACAACTGTGTGTATGAACAGTGGCTTTCTTGGCTTAGTTTGAAATCTGGTGGGATCAAGTAGGTATGAATGCAGTCATGTATTCTCATCTAAAAAAAAAATAAAATATGTTGAATAAAGAGAGGATGATTATGTATGAAATTACCTTTTGCTCTTCACACTTCTGGGGCTGGTAGGCTTAGGGTAGAATGAGCTCATCTGCAGTCTGTTGCTGAATTCCTTCCTCTCAAGACCAAAAGCCAAGAAAAGCTGTACTGCAGAGCTCTCCTGGACCCCAGCAGGGACTCAGACAAGTTCAGGGAACTTATTGTAGTTTGAAATATTTGAACAAACTTAAGGATGCAGGTGAAAGCTAGCGTAGGCAGAGATTCTCTTGTTGGGGACAGAAGTTCATGTAACCTGAAGAACCTTTAGGCTGGAGGTGGGGTTGCAGCCACCAACTAAGTATCAGAGAAATTAGATCTTGATATGAAATCTAACAAAGCTTTGTTACCTTTAGCTGAAAGAAGAGCAGGTCTCTTCAGCAGCAGAGACCAAGCATCAACTTCAGCTCTGTGCCAAGCTCCTATGATGCCAGGAAGTATCTCGGTGGTGTAGGTTTCTGCTGTGGTAGCTCGTGCACAGGACACACCAGGTCCACTTGGCAGTAACCCTGGCCAACCAAGGCTACCAGTAGGGGTCCTCCTGGGCGCAGTACAGAGCACTGCCAGGTTTCTGATCTTACTGGCCTCCATTTACTGTGTGGGATTCACCTCAGTTAAGGAAACAATCATTTGTTGCAACTCGGATATTTTGGAGGGCATCCTATAGGCCCATTTAAGCTTGGAGAACTGAACTTTCACTTAGGAGATGTTGCAATGGGATATTGTAAGTGTTGCATTACTGTGTTACTGCTGTGAGATTGAAGAGTTTGGACAAAAAGTTATTTTGTATCAAACCCAGAGATGTGTTGATAAACACTTCTAAGAAAATCTCAGGATGTTTTTCTGAGACAACTTGTAACTCCATAAGAAAGCAGGTGAAAGTGTGTGTATGTATATATCTTGGCAAAGTTAAATGATGGTTCCAGTGTTTCTAGTTTGAGATATGTTACATGAAAGATGGCCTCTAATATCATGTGAGATATTGAGGAAATAACTCTGCAGCTACACAGAAAATACTAAAACCAAAATAAACTTCTTCCAAGACTTGTGGGACATCTTGGTAGTTACACAATATTTTTAGTACCTGATAGGCGTGCAGCCTCAGAGTGAGTTCTGAAGAGGATAAACGGTCTGAAATACAAGCACGTAAAATAAAAATGCAAGATCTAATACAGCAATTAGTACTAGTGTTCTAATAACTACAAGGTCCCTCATGAAATAAGCCTTATTTCCCCTCACCATCTGTCTGTGAGTGACACAATGGTTTAACTTTAAATTCCTATTTAAGGCCCATATGGTAAAAAGCAGCATGTATTTTAGTCTCCATTTTTTCAAAAACCACATTGGTTCTCTCAACGAAATATCCCTGAACCATCTGTTAGGAACACTTAATGGCTCAGCTTACATGCTCCTTCCATTTAATAGCCTGGTATGGGATCACTGACAGTACTTTAGTGTGTGCCCCTTTAATGCTCCTCTTACAGTTCATGTACTTTCTTCTTTGCTGACATTAGGTTTATGGTGTGCCATGTTAGAGTAACAGAATCATGAACTTGTTTTCTTCACGGAGAGCATCTTTTCAGGCTGTAGAAGGAAAAGCCATTGCCCCTACCTTTTGGTGTATCTTCTGTCCCAGTAACAGATGGGTACACTGCCCAATACAGTAATGGGAAGAGTTTTATGAAGATGAGCCTAATAACTACTACTGGTTTTGTTCAATACGTGCTACTTCTGCAGTACTGTCATCAATGAGGTTCTGCAAATGCAATTGCAAGCAAAGCATCACTTCTATGTGGTGAAGGGTTGGGCCTGCTGTCAAAGGGTGTGACTGTTACAGGCATGGGGCTCTTGCAAACAGCTTGCTATTGGCCTTTAATTTTGTACTCCCCCATATACTTCTCCCTTCACATGAGATGGAAGCCAAACTGTGAAGTGAAGGCCAAGAAGGAGAATGCCTTTTTAGTTCTCTTGACAAGGTTATTGTAGGCCAACTACTGAGATAAGTGAAGAAACCAAAGACACGTTGATTGTGCTGATGAACGTATCGCAAGCTGTCTGAGGCCAGTGGGACCATATCAGTGGTGCTGCCTTTGCACTGCTTCTTAGCAGTGCTTGCTGGTGTCTCATCTGCTTTCCCTGACCTTTGTTCTGCCCAAAAGGAAGGGAGGCGATGCTCCCGTCTGCTTAGCGAATATAGTGCAGGCTCATTTTGAAGCAGGGAGAGGATTCACAGAGACTGGAAGCAATCTTCTGGTGACAATAACCATTCCTTCTTCATTCCAAAGTCTACGCTGATGCAGTTGACAGCTGGAGATCAACATCTAATGTGTCTAATTGCTCTACAGCTCTCGTGCTGCACAGGGTAGAGCATTGGTAGTGTTTGTTGTTAGTCTGTGACCTTCCTCTGCTACTTTCTGTTGCTCAGTGACACTGAGCCACGTTCTGCAGCCCACGAAGATCCAGCTGGACTCTGCAGCCTTGCTGTGGAAGTAGAAGGGTGTGAAAAGCTTCACCTCATGGCTGTGGTCCATTTGCTAAAAGCACTCACTCGGCCTCTAGAGGGGAAATGGGAGGCTCTCATTGCTTCAGCACTCCAGTGGGTGGGTGGGGAGGATTGCTCCTTGACCTGGAAGGAAAGTGTGCAAGTAGTCTCCTACTAGGAGCATGTGAATTTTTTTTCCTTTTTCTAAAAAAAAAATAAAATAATTATTATAAAAAATTAAAAAAAAAAAAATCCACTCTCCTCAGTTATTGAGCCAAATCTCCTGCTCACCAAAGCCCTCTTAATGTAATCAGTTGATGCAGCTTCATCTTAAAGTAGGTAGCTTTCCCTCTTGGCTTTCCACTTCCCCAGCCTGATGGTTGGGATAGCTGCTTCTGATTTCTGATCTAAATTTATTCAGTTAAATATCCATTTGTTCCTGCTCCAGAACTGCCTTCTGGCTGAAATAGCTGTCTGCAGATGTTTACTGCCCTGACCTATTTATAGGCAGCAGCAGGTCCTTCTCCACCTTTGGTTACTGGGCTAAAGAACCCAGCCTTCTCCAGCCTCCTGTCAGGAGCTCTCTGTTGCCATGGTCCCTATTTTCAAGTCCTGTTCCAGCGTTCCTTGAATATGGTTAGTCAGATTCGTGTGCAATGTTTCAGCCTCGTGTGATGACATCAATTACTCCCAAACTCTGATGTATGAGCTGTTGCTCTTGCAGCTCAGAATGTTCTCGTGTGCTGCTCTCATTTTCTTTACTGTTGTCGTGAAGTATGTCAGCATTTTGGGAAGTGGTCATTGCTCACTTTTTTCATCTAGCAGGCCTTCATCCCTTTAGGGTGAAGGAATGGTTCTGCCTCTCCATGTTCCAGTAAGGTCGTGTTTCACCAAATACAGGGCAGCATTTGCAATCAGTTGCCTCAAGGACTGCTGTGAGGATGCAATGGCATAATGGCTGTTCTGGCAGAAAGGAACATACTCAACAAGCTGAGTAAGGCTTTGGTGTTTTGGTTTTTGAACAATGCTGTGTTCTGCAACAGCTGTGGATACATTCGTTCTGAAGTTTGGCTGAATCAACTGTTGTTTCCTAATATTTTTTCTTCCTGACATTTATTCCTTCTCTCTTAATTATTTGAAAGGTATTCCTTGGTGCAAAGATTAATCTTTATTGCACAGTTCAATTCAGCTATTTTTTTTTTCCCTAAAGGCAGTGTAATGTAATGATTTCCACTGTACTATTAAAAATTACTCAAACCACTCTAGGGTTATCCCATAATGGGGTGCTTAGTTAAGGAAATATTACTGAAGGCAAATTCTACCATAAAGGTAGAACTACCTATGACAAGTAATTTCTTAGGGAATATGCTTCTTCTAAATATTTCACAGGTGTTAAATTGGTAAAATACCCACAAAAATAGACTTTAAAAGAGAGTTTTCAGAACTTGAATCATATTTAAAAGAAAAAAAGTTACAAGTTCTGACTTTAACCACCTCTTTTAAAAAAAAGTTTCCCCATTTCTTTTCAATCTAGTCTTAGTACTGAACTCGGAAAACAAAATTCAGTTTAACTTTTTAAGGAGGGATATTAAGTATTGTGGCATAATGTGTTAGCTGTATAATCTTGAAAATACTTTAAAATGGTGAGGCTGACATCTTCTTCTATACCATGTCCTGGCCCATACAACATGATTGAAGGTGTGGGTGGATTTAGAATGGATTTTGAAAATGAAAAGGAATAATTTATTTCCTCGAACTAAAAGTTTTGGATTTATATTCCTGAAAAGAGGTGAGAACAAAGAAATGTCTACTTAACGTGATTTATTGTTGGTTAAAGAACCCCCTCCCCAGTATTTTTTTTTTTAATGTTCTCTATACAGTCAGTGATGTATGTGCCTTTTATGTATTAGGCCATGGCTGAGAATAAACTAAATGATAATGGAAAAAAAAAAAAAAGGAACAAGGAGTAAGGAATTCTTTTTGGAAGCATGCTTTCGATTTCTTCCCTGTTGGAGAAACAGTGGGGTATTTGAAGAAAGAAGCTAAATATGACCAGGACAGGACTGAAACACGTACTGTGTTTGTGACAACACTTATGTAGCATGTGGTAAGTTGGTATAAAAGGAATGAGCTTTTTAGGTCAAACTGCTACTTCCAATCCTCTGTTCCCTACCCCTATCCTCCTTGGGTAAGGCTTCCAGCACAGCAGGCTATCAAAGGTCTTTTGAAGGGAGTGGGCATGTGACAGTTCTCGCTATCGGAGACGCAGTGCCAAGACTGTCACCTCCTATTCTGTCTATTCATGAACCTGAGCTGAGATTGAGAAATGTTCCCAAAGATAAGAACAAAAGTATTGCGCTGTTAGGTCAGATGAGAGGCTTATCTAGTTCTGTCTCCAAAAGCAGCTTCTGGCAGGCACTTAGGAAGCAATATAAGAAGTGTTTGAGTATCTTGGTTATATTCCATTTACAAATAATAAGCAATACAGAAACTTTGCCTTTCAGACTGCATCTGAAAGGGCATTGATAGTAGGTATGGATTAAACTGATATCCATAATTTAAATGTATTTTTAACCCATTTTTGTCTTCTACAATATAATTTAGCTTTGCTTTCCATAATACAATTGAGCTGTTTAAAGAGCAATTACTTTCTATTTTTAAACTTGCTGTGTGTTAAATTTATTTGGACATCCATGATCCTTGTCTTACAAAAACACTTTTCCAGCATTCTGCATTCAACTTCTCTGGGCCAGTCAGATTTAGTTGTGGTGTATGCTGTATATTTTTTATCACCTGCAAAGTTTGTCAGGGTTCGCCTGTTTTTGATCCCTTTTAAACCTGTTGAGCAAAGCAGGGATAACTGTGGTGCCCAGCTTGTTAGCATCCCTACAGGTGAGAGCTGACCTCCTGTCACACTGATGCTCTCCAGAATGGCTGAGCAGTGGGAGCTTCCTTGGCTCTAAAAGAGTGTAGTGATTAAAACATAGTTTGCTTTCTGTAAAGGCTCTGTCATTTGAGTTCTTTTCAGATCATGATTGTCTACTGGCCTTACGGATTTTATTTTGGGCTGCCTTTTTCTGAGATATTTGACAACTTTTTGGTTGTTTTGGTTAGATTTTATGCTTCTAACATTCTGATCCTATAATATTTCTTATTTTTTGTCTTGCTTGAGTTTATGCTCCTCCAGGTTCTTTTTTCTGAACATTGGCTTCCACTTACTTTTCATTTCTAAAATTCCCCTACTACCTTGTAAATCTTTGGTGTCAGAAGTGCAGCTGTAGTTAGGCTGAGGTCATCTCTCCTGTGTAGGATCCTTCTCATTCAGAGCTCTTCTTGTTCCTAACTTCCTCATATCACTGTCTGTTCTCTCCACCTGTCTTGTTGACCCTATGGCTAGTAATGGGAATATTTGAAAAATGTCTGTTTCTTATTGAACAACCTAAACTTGGTTCCAAGACCTTTTTTCATAAGCAGAATCTAATGCAAGTGGTACTGCGCCCTTCCTAAATGAGGTGGTGCCTGGTCACAGAATTTAGACGCTAGCAGTCCTTAAACACAAATCCTCCAGCAAAAATATCACCACCCCTCAAAGCATCTAGGAAATTCTTTAACTAAAATGCAGGGAAGTCCTCAGGCAGCGCTGCGTGCCATAAATCTGAAGGCTGAATTGAATACGAAATAACTCTGCAGACAACAGAGGAGTCAGCTTTAAGTATTCCACCCTTGTAGTACTCTTCCAAATGGCCTACAGGGATTTTCTTTGCAGGTGAATCCTAATTCGTGTGCCCACACTGCTATACCGCACTCTTCAGTTAAATTTATTTTTAGTGAAAGCTGTTTCTTCTGTGAAAGTGGGCTGAAAACCAGCAGTCATGCTATGGCTAAGGAATCAGGCAAGTCTGTCTGTCCTGACAATAAGAAATTAGTCATAACTGGGTGACCAAATCAAAATCATGTTATATGTAATATCACAGTAGGTTTGTATGAATCTGGTGGCTACATTACAGTGCAAAGGTGGTGATAATTCTAGGGACATTGAGGTGACGTGGAATCCCAAATCTGAACTTTCGAAAATAACTTTGAACACACAGAAGCTGTTTATTACCAGTAAGATCTTTACAGCTGAAGGTCACTTGTGAATTTGACAGCAGGATTTTCTTGGATGGCCAAAGACACTTTGAAGTGGACTCAGATGTCAGGTAGCGTGCAACATTTGAAAACTAATGTTCTTGAATAAGCCAGTTTCCAAAATGAGAAGGCACAGAGGCTTCCAACCTGAAAACCTTTGCTATGCTAATTACAGTATGCATTTATCTAGAGGTGTGTGGATTTGCAGATTTGGGACATCAGTACAGAATTCATTTTTCTCATTTCATTGTTTTTTTTTTTTTTTTTTTTTGGTAAGGAAGACTTCTCAAGGATAACTTGTGGGGTGTGAATGAATATGGTACTAAGAACCTAGGAAGGCATTTAGATTTGAGGGATGATGTCTGCTTTGGCATGGAGTAACCATGCCTGATACCTTAATTGTGGCTGGTGAGGGCCATTTGTTTGCCTCTTTAAACCCACCACAGTGATTTTGTTTTCCCCTGGTTTCTAACGCAACACATTATGAGGAAGTTTACGTTCTACTGAGGCATGCAGGATTCATGCTTAGACAGGATTTGTCATCAGTCAGATGAAATATATATGATATTGTTGGTGCTTTTGAAAGGCTTCGTTATAACTTGGAGAGATTTTTCTCCACAACCTTTAATGTTAAAGGATCTGCTACTGTATCTGGTTCTCTTTACATCTAAATTTCAGAAGGCTTCTCTGATTCTTCAATTAATAGGCTTTAATGCCCTTGATGTTTACTGTTTATTACAGAACTGATTATTGTAAGGATCTTATTCATACATTTAGTATCAGATTCTCCTATTTGCTTGCGATGCTTACAGACACAGCATTAAGTGAACAAACCTAGAAGACAAATTTTGAATGCCTGTTTAGCTGAGCTACGATGACCTCTGTGCCAAAAGCTTCCGAAGATCTACAGGACAAAGACATTGTCACCATTTAAATGCAGGCAGGCTGTTCTGTGCAGCTCTGGCTTGAGCTGGATGGGAGAAAGGGAAGATGTTCCATCTGTTTTTTTTTTTTATGGTGAGACAGTACAGGCAAAAAAATCTTCTGTTCTACAGGTTTTACAACACGTTGTTACAATGAAATATTATAACTACTGAAACTATCAAGATAGCTGGTAGGTTGGGAAAATAAGCTTAAATCAATTTCTGGCACAGATTTTAAGGCAAACAGAGTGCCAACAAACAGTGGTACTGGAAATTAAGACAGACATGAAAGCCTCTTAAATCAAACCTCTGACCTGACAAAATCCTTGATGACATACTTCAATGATTATCTGTTATGTACAATTCAACCAATTCTTCATCTGTAGTTGTCCAAAATGTTAAACACAAACTTTAATCTTTAGTTTGTTTTTTTTTGTGTGTGTAAGGGCTGTAAAATTGTGGCGGAAAACAAATATTTATAGTTATAAGGAGATTAACAAAATATACTTACTTGCCAGATGGTCCACAATTACCAGTAATATTGTTATTAACTTATCACAGTGGCTTGAGTTCAGCCAGGCAGCACTGTCAGCGTGGATGAATGTGTTATGCTGACAAACTGAGTTGACTGTCATACAGTTGACGTTTGTCTTGATCACTTCTATTGAGATAGCAGAGCTGCAATTATTTCCAGTTAGTCCAATAAATGTAACACTTACAGGTAGTTGGTCTGTATACATAATAGGAGGATGTGTTCTTCCATATGTTCCATTTTCCGAATGCTGAACCAAAAATAAGTGAAAATGTGGGTGTCTAGCTGGGCTGTGCCAGCTACTGTATTAATCACAGATGAATTTCAGAAATATAACATCATGTACATATCGGTGTACCCTATGCGTAATGTTGGTGGGGTACGAGTCTGAGACGGTGTTTTCAAATGGCAAAGTGTCCCAAATGAATGCAGTATAAGTCTGTACCATCATGATGCCTTTCGTAAATGCCACATGTACGCTTAAACTTCTTTCCTTTGAAAGTGTTATGTATCATCAAGTAGTTGCAAGAGCCTGGTACTACCTTAGCAGAACTGTGACGTTACCATGAGATGAGCATATTGCAGAGGTACAGTGAAAAAGGGTTAAAATGTGCCGTGAGGGAAGACAGTGGAAAGCTGTAGTATTTTTTAACACTCAGGAGAGATCTTCATAGTCCTGCTTCTGGACTGCACTGTTCTTCCTTCCTGTGGATTTTCACCACAAACTCATAAAGCCCTGGGAAAAGGACAAAGCAGAACAGCAGAACTGTATCAGAAGTTCAGGTTGTGCTACAGAACTGCAGACACATGAGGGTTGAAAGGATAGAAATGTCTGTACCGAGGTCTTGAAGACTGGGCTTTGTGGAAAGGCAAGTGTTCTTGTGAGAAGTTTTAACATGAAAATTCAAATGGAAAATGCATTGTTTAAAATGAAAGTACTCTGTAGTGTTTCTGAATAAAGTGTTGTAGAAATAGTTTGAAAATAGGTAATTGCGGCTGTTCAGCCACATAGGCCTGACAAAAAACTGACAAAACTCAAACATGAAATGGAAGTGCACAAGAGGTGGAAGCAGGCTGAGGTAACCCTACTATGGAGACATTGAGCATGGATGCGGTTAGGGAAACCAAAGCACATCTGGGGTTGGTTCTGACAAGAAACACGAAGGGCAACAAGAAACACTTCTGTAAGCACGTTGTTAGCAAACTTAGGGCAGGGGAAAAGGTGGGCCTGCTGCTGAAGTGGATGCTGGGCCTTGGACAGAGAACATGGAAATGGTCAGTGATACCACATAGCAAATTCTATCTCTGTGTGTGTGCTTTATAACTATTCCCCATACCCCAACAGTGATTAGTTTACCCTTCATTTTCATTTTGTCTCTTTCCAGAAGCCTTTGTAGAAGGAAAGGAGAGTTGCCTTTTTGACCAGTTAAAAAACAAATGCATGCAAGGGAAAAGCTTTCCCTGTAAAGGAACTGAAGGCCTACTTTCCTACTTTTCCCTGGCCTACGCATTAGTATTTATGTTCAGAAAAGTCCAGAAAATACCAGAAACCTACCTGGTGGGGTCTGCGTGTGACCTGTTGAGGAGTTAGTTACATCTGCTTACTCTACGTACTCCAGGAACAGCTGAAGCAGGTGTCTTCTCATGAGGTTAAGATAAGCCTGTAACCCACTAACATACACATTTTAGGGAGCATTAGTGTGTACGGTGTGGCAGCTTTTCCCCTGAGGCCAGTGGTTACCGGGAACCATGGAAAAAGCAATTGGGAGGGGAGGAACTGTAGTTTTAGCAGTCCCTGAGGAGGCTGATGTTCAAAACAAGACTGGAAATAGAGCTATGAATTAAAAATATTTTTGTGTATTCCAAAAGCATGGTGTGTGCTATTTCCAGCTGAATTTGCCAGAACCTATGCTTAGATATTTCAAGAGATTTTAAAGTGTGTCCAGTATCAGATTGTGTAGATTTTAGCAGGAGATAGAGGGAAGGGGATGAAGAGCATCTGTACGAGCTTCTTATTTTGGCACATAGGTTTCTAATGCAGTCTTCCTCTGATTCCTTGTGTTTCTCCAATGGCTACCTAGCATGTACGAGGATAAATGTCCAGATATAGCTAGTGTGGACGCTTTGCTCTTGGTCATACTGCTGTTAGATAGGAGGGAGCAGTATTGTCCTGTTTTGAGCAAGCTCACCCTTACCCATGTTCTGATTTTGTTCACAAGCGACCCCTCAAATGCATGGCTCTGTAGCACTATTATTTATTATTACAATTCTTATATATAGTACTTTAGTTAAAAGAGTCAACATGCTTTGAGGTGAGCAAAGTTGACCATGTCCTTGGTCCTTTAAGATCCCTTGGGAAAAGCTTTTGGTGCATCCCAAGGCCTGAGGAGGAGATCTTTGAAAAGTGTGACTATATGTTGAATCTGACAAAGCTCTGAAAGTGAAGAACCATTTGTACAGTGCCTCTGGAAGACCTACAGAATGGTATTTTAAGAAATGTTTTAAAAGCATTTTGGTACCATTGATGTAGTTGTAACTACGGCTTGTATGTTAGGCTATTTGTTTCTGAAATCTGACATCAGCAAATTAAGAGGTAATGTTGCACCACTTCTGTCTTTGGTGAAGGTGAGGATTAGTAGCTGGGAGGGTAGTCCACTGCCTGAAAGGGGGCTGGTGGTTGTTGTGCCATGCAAGGTCACATGGTGGAAATCAAAGCTTTAGTCTGAAGTGGCTGAAACTGTTGACTTATAAGAAGTGGTACCCTAGACTTAGAAAATCAGTAGAGAGCATTTATCAATTGAGTGAGTCTCTTATGACCTACCAAAATTTGCATGCCAACATTTTTGCCAAGTCCAGAGCAGTCACAGCTCCTTTCACAAGCTGATGCTATAAATGTTCCACATCTAAAGTCATCTTGCAGATGATTTTAGAGAAAATAAGGAAATTGTTGGAGGTTTTTTTAGAAATGCGACTCCAAACTTACAGCTTTTGTTTTCTTGTGGTGATTTCTGAGTTTCTTTTTATAAAATGGAGCACTGGGTTTGAAATTGGTTGTTAGCTCTTCATTCATAAAAAATTAAGGGAAACTTTTGATGAAGAAAACACAAATGTTCTTGGTGTCCAACTAAAATAGTTCAGACAGTCATCAAGGACTTGAGTATGGAGGAACCTTTTTTTTTTTTTTGGCTTTGTAGGCATCAGTGGTCTACTCCTGGACTGTGCTGCCCTTCTGTAGTGGCTTGCATCTCTGTGAGAGGAATTAAATTGCTGATATATCAATGTAGTGGAGGGGATGTGCAGAGAGAGGGGTCTGGGTGTGAATTTTTGCACAATGGTTTTGGCAAACATCATTCCCTGGGGTAAAAGGGAGGATGTTGTCACCTGGCATGGCAGTCACGTATGGTTCTGGGTACTCCCTGGCCCCAGTGCTCAGTGTGCCCTCCGGGTTGGTGGGTGAGGCTGCTGAGGTCTGAGACAGAGCAGGTCACTCATTGTGCTTATTTTAGTTCTTTGCTGCATCATAAAATGTGAAGGGTGTTAAATTATTTGAGTGCGTAACTTATTCATACCTGCCACCTTACATCTATTGAGTGCATGAGACTTGCAGCTTTTGTGCCATAATGCAACTCAGTGAGCTCTAACATATGAATATGTCTCTGCGAGCATGGCTTTGGGAGCACAAAACTCCACGTTTCTCTTCTCAGACATATCAAATTCCATATTTAGAGGACAAATGTAGTTCTGCTTGGCAGGTTATAGCATTGTAAAGAAGTTTGCTGTGTTTCTGTAGTCATCGTGTTCAAGGCTGTTTTCTCTTTTTCAGAGGTGTCGTTAAAGTGGACATAAATCTGCAGAAGGTGGATATCGACCAGTGCTCGACTGAGGGGTGGTTCTCGGGAACACACAGATGTCATCTCAACAACTCTGAGGTATGTTTGTAAGGAACCAAGCTAAACCTCAACAGGGAGTCTTTACAATATGAATAACTTTCTGTAGTATAAGTGCTAGCTGTTCTATAGACTCTAAATGTGGTTTAGAAGGACTGGACAGACCTTCCTGTGCAAGGTGTTATGGTATGCATGAGTTTCAGGAATGTCTGCAGTTTAGGAATATTGGCATTAAAGCAGAAGCTAAGTTACTGTGCAGAAATACTAGCTATAGGAACAAAGAATATCTGCAAAATGATTAATGAAGTTCTTGTGAGTCAATCAAAACCCATTATTTTACATTCAAAGTTAAAATAAACTTTAATGTGAGTATCTCTTTTGAGTGGACAGTCTTATAAAATACAGTAAAAGTGGCGAAAATGCTGGTACTGTTTATTCAGAGAAGTTTGGTCTCTTGCAAGAATGATGCAGAATAACAAAATTGGATGCTATAATTCTTTTTTAATAGAAATGCCAACATTTTGACAGAGCTGACTAAATGTTTCCGTTCAACTCCTTCCTGCTTCCCCTTTCTTCTGAAGGCCTGTGTCTGGCTCCGTCTGTCAATGTATCATAGATCATTCAGCTTGCAAATCACATGTACGCAATGAAACTTAAAACTACAATATATTCAGTGATTTTTTTGATTACATATAATGTTGTTTTCAAAGGTGCACATTTGTTATCTGTGAGACTGTTCTTCATGTACTTCTGTACTTTCAGAAAGCACAAAGCACAGGGGAAATTGAAAGCTGAAAGAAATTTGAAAATTGAATGAAATTTGGAGTTGTTTACCAAACTACTCATAAAATGCTGTTTTATCCAAACCAAATATAAATTTAGGAAAAGTTTGTTTTGAGGAATTCATTGGTTAACATTTTTGAGCAAGAAAAACTCAGAATTGCTGTAAACACCTTTTTTGGTATTTTTCACTTAATTTTTTTCTTAAAATATATACAAAATAAGAAATCAACTGTTGTTTGAGAAATAAAAACTAAATGTAAATATTTCTGCAAATGGGTTTTTTCTTTGTCAATTAGTTTTTGCCTTCTAAATTGAAGGGGATGCTTTTCAATGTCTCATGTTTCCTCCCAGAAGAAAATACTGTTCTGAGATCTGATAAACCTTGTTTTTTAGTATATGCTAGTTATCCTGTACATGACTATGTGTTTTGACAAGTGCTCCTCCTTTTCCTAATGTCTTATGAGTAGAAATGTCAGCAGAGGGGTGGGATGGTAAGTTACGTTTCTTCCTGCAGCGAAGAAAAGGGAGGGGGAAAAGAAATCTTATGAGAAGACCAAGAAAAACACATGTAAAAGTACAATGGAAATAATGAAGAAGGATCACAGGCAAGCCTTAATGCACCTTTGGACTGGTTCAAAGCCCACTCTTAGCTGTAATGGGTTCTGAATCATGCTCTGTATTCTTAACATTAAGCAAAACACAATCCGAGTGAAACCACACTGGAGGTAATTTCAAAACTATATATATATTTTTTCCAAATCTAAGTCCTTAACTGTGTGCCCTGCACGCAGAAGAATGTGAAAAGCTACTCCCTCTTGAAATAAGGTGCAAGGCATGGACTACTAAGGCAGGGATGGTGTCTCCAGAAGATATGAGCCAGGGCTGGGTTCTCTGCAGTCTGGGCTTCACTCTCCTGCTGAGAGCATGGTGGGTGTTTCTTACCTGCTGAGGGAGAGAATAACTTTTTTTTTTAAACATTTTACCTAAGATGTACATTACAGACTAGTTCTTCATGCTGGGATATTGGGCTGATGTTACAAAGGATGCTCTATTTTTCATACTGGAAAGATGCATGGTTTTATTTTAGTAAGCTTACTGCATAAATAAAATATATGTTCTGTTCTGCTTCTGCTCTACTTCTACAAAAGAAAAAAGAATGTCCTTGGCTGCTCTGCCAATTTTACTACCTAGACCTTCATGGTGTATCAAAGCCTCTTAGGCATCTAGTGACACCTAGATGTAGATGCTTAAATGTAGGTGTCTTAACCTCAGATTTGAATCCCTCCTTTCTCTACTAAAGCACAGATAAGCAGTGTTACTCATGGGAACAGGAGTTGTTTAATGAGTGATGCAGTAATATGTGAGCTGGGCTAATGTTCACAGCTTATGGTTTTAATAACGTGGGTAAGGAAATGAATGCCACTGCATGAACAGCTTTTCAACTCGTATGTAGAGCAGAAACCTCTCATCTGCCCTTGACATTTATTAGTGTTAAATCAGCAAGGGTCTCATGGCTGAAAGAAGGTAATGCCAACCTCCCCCAGACCAACATGCAGCTTGTCAGCAGGGAGTGCTTTTCCTTATTGCATCTGAAGATGATGAGACTCCTTGCCTAATAACAGTGACATTGCGGATGGGGAGTTGCTAGGAATAATCTGTGGACCATCTCCTTTTCCTCTGTGGTCGCTTTAGGAGGGGTCTTCTGTTTTTTTTTGTTTTTTTTTTATACGAACGAATCCCATATGCTGCTTTTCACACTTTGTTTAAATAAAATCTGCACTGTAGAGTAAGGGTAGGTTACATAGCTGTGCAGTAATGCGTTCCATACAGCGTGTCTTATAAATGCTACTGAAATGATGTTGCCCATCCTTGCTTTCATCTTCTTAGATGAAGATGCAGAAATACCTGCTGATGCTGGAATGCTTTGTCCCAGGTTACAAAGTCAGTCTTAAGGAGAATAAAGAAAGGGGGCACAGATTTAAGCTTGTTAGACCCTGCTTCATCTTTTTTTTTTTTTTTTTGAATGACTCGAGCATTCAGCAGTGCATTATTTTTCCACAGACCCTTTGGTAAGCCTTTGGCTTAGTGAAGTTCCCAGTTGTCTCTGGAAGTCTGGTTACTGCACTGCCCTTACAGGTACCAGTGCCATTAAGTCTAAGGCATAAAGCTCAATATTTTAGAGAAAGACAAGGAAGAATGGATTTCTAACAGCAAAAAAATATAGCAAGTGACAGAGAAGGGAAAGGGGGTGACTGAGGGAATGGAGAAAAGAAAACAGCTCACAAGTTACTAAGAGGCTTCTTTATTTTTTCTTCAGTTTTGTAGTGGCTAATATTTCCCAGATGCTTCAGGTAAATTTTCCTACTTTCTGTGCTGTCCTAAAATGTTTTTCTTCCACACAAAAATGAGTTTAGAGAGGAGGAGGTGCATTACAGCAAATGTAAACATGCTGGGAGCTGAATAAACCAGAGGTCTTTATGTGCTAAGGCTAAAACAACAAGAACAACAAGAACAACAAAAAAAAAGGATGGTTACTAATGTCTAAGAGAAAACAAAGATATTTCTGCTCAAAATACTGCATTGCCTTTATGCACTCTGGCACAGAATCGTTAGAAAATGATCCTAATTTGTGACACTGTGATTTAGCTTTGGGAGGTCTCAAATCTAACCTGATTGTGTGATGGAATAATTGTAGTGCTCTTCCTTGCTTGAAAGAAAAATAGCGTGTGGTTGGGGAATTGAAGATTATTACTACTCAAATAGAGAAAATGCCTAGACATCCTATTTCTCCTTTAATCACTCTCTCTCCTAGGTGTTCCTTAGGACGTGGAAAGTTGACCCTTAAATACCTTGCTTTATCTATGGTGCACTCAAATTGAATTCTAAAAGCAAACTCTGGGAACAGGGGCTGAAAGCTTAGATTCTACCACTTCTAAATTGGCTACCAAGGTCCCTAGTATACAGTCTTTTTTTTTTTTTTTTTCCCTGACTTGCTCTCTTTTGTGCCCATCCCTGACTTCATAGCAGCCTAGATGAACTGGGAGAACAGTCATTGCTTCCTTCAACCTTCAGATGATGAGGCAGGCAGTTAGGTGAGGCTTTGCATGGTGAAGCCAGACTGTAAAAGTGATAAAAGTCTGCTTCATTTATTTTTTTTTTAACCATATCAGCCAAAAAGGAAGGGGACTGTGGCCAGGTGTTATGTTCTTGGCCTGGGGTAAGAAAGGACAACCCATGGTGAAGCACAGAGCTGCACTCTCCTTTCTGCCTTCTTCCGTGGAAAAAATACACAGGTAATTTGCAGTGGGTGAGGTGGGTAATGTGTGCAAGACAAGAAATAATCAAATGAGTTGGGTAGGGAACAAAATATTAAAGATAATTCTGAAATTAACAGGGAAAAAAAAGTTTCCTAATAACAAACAGAATGTGCTTTCATTGTACAGACAAGGTTGGGTATGAGGGTAAGAAAGCATGCATTTTTAGTGTTTTGAAAGATTTAAAGATTTTTCTCTTAATATACAAGGTTATCTCCCCATACGTACCGTCAGCAACTGCTTCTACTTTTGGTAATGACTTTAGAGTCCTTGTTGGGACACTGACGATAAAATCAAGGCAGAGAAATGTTTGAAGAAATCAGCTGGCATAGCACATCGGGCTTGGCCGAACACTTGCAGCCAGCAGCATCAGCCTGTGAAAACTGCAGTGGCTTCCACGCCGTTCCCCCAGCCTTAATGAGACTGCCAACAGCTTGCACTGTGAGGCAGGCTCAGCTGACATCTCTCTGGGTTGCAACAGTATTCCACAAATGACAGCGTGCAAAAATATCTAGAGGGAATGAGGGAGGCAGAGTAAACAAAAAAAGCTTCTCTGCTGTCTGTATATAGCATGTGTATATTTGTGTTCGTAGGAAGATGCACAGGCCTCCTGTGTATTTATTCTGCACAAACACAACCAATGGAGGAAGGCAACAATATGGGAACAATACAGTCAGGTTTTTTTCCTGTTTAGTAGGCAAAAACACTGGTGACCATTGCATTTTACTACAGTGTACACAGTGCTACAGGCAACCAACAAAAAGGGTTGCGAGGGGTGTGTGTGGTTAAAAATACAAGTGTAATGGGAGTTGGGAGAAAGGAAAAACAAAAGTGCTTTCCAGGTTTTCCAAGCAGATGCCTTTGTCAAAGTGGGAAAAGGCCATTTAATGCACATACTCCATGGGAGGGGAAGCCTGACGAGGTTAAAAGTCATAACCCTGTGGGTCATATCCAGTGACATTGATTTTGATTACTACTTGCATGAATTTTCTGTCCATTAGGAAAAATGCAGTCAGAATGAGATGAATTTAAAAACCAAGGTGTGTTGGCAATGCAATCTGACAGTGAGCAGGGTTTACAGGATATAGTTAACTTTTAATTTGGAAGCAATCATCATCCCTGGAGTTACAGATTGCATTCAAGATACACTCTCTACTCTGGTACTTCTCCTGCTGTATGTGAGGTGATATTTCCCCTTCGAAGAAAACAAGATCTTAAGTAGTAGAATATAACTACTAAATATGGCATCAAATCCTGGGCCGAAGGGGAAATCTAAGGTAGGAAGGGAGCAGCTCAGTTTAGTACACAGGTAAAGAAAAAATAGCCAGCGCTTTTTGCTTTCAGAAGCAGAAAGGAGTGTCTGTCCTGTCATAGATAAAGGTTTGTCAGAGCTTTCAGTGATAAACAAGGTGCTATGAAAACCAGCTTTCAGTGTAAAGAGCAACCAGGTTGCTTAGCTACAGTTATCTTTGCCTTTTCAGAAAAAAAAATCTTAAATGACTCTGTTTTGAAGAGTTCCTCTTGGTTTTCTGTGTTATTCTAAAGAAAACCTTTGTAATGTTTCCTTTCATCTTAGCAGTATTAACGAGCATCTAAATTCGTCCAAGTCAGTTCTATTTGCAGTGCTTTTCCTTTCCCCAGATTAAAAAGTGAAACGCTGTAGATGACTGAGTGCTGTCTGACAAAAATTAAAATAGCAGAGATGTAGCTTTTTTTAGTTGATAGGCAATCATTGCATGGCATCAATTACTGGTAGTTCTTTCACATCTGTTGGTACAGCTTTCAGATCTTTCTCTGCTGGACATATCATCATTACGTGGGACAACACTGATTAGCTGAACCAGTCCTTGCAGGATAAGGTGAACTGTTTTAAGAATAAAGTAAAAAGAAGTTACTCTTGCTGGATTTGCAGAACACTGACATGTCCTCACAGAGGTCTAGGCACTGTATGCTTATTTCGTTTCACGTGGATATGGGAATCGAGTGATCCTTACACTTTCATTCTGGAGAAGCAGCAGTAGCTAGCAATTAGGGTCCCTCAGTCTTTGTCTTCAGATTCTTGTTTTCTTACTGCTGTGTGTGTTTTTTTAATTCTTTGAAGTGAAATGATTAAACTTTGTCACGAAAAAAATGGCAAACTCTATAGGAAGGGGCACTTGTATGAGGCTGAGTGGCTCAAGGGATTGGGGATAGGAGTGTTTCCCACCCCCCTTCCCAATTACAGGTTTTATCTCTATTTTTACAGATGTGCATTGAAGAGAATCTGAGAGAGTGTGAAAAAGCTCGTGTAACAGCAGTAGGTGGGGGAGGAATAAGTTTTCCCCTCGTGTTTGGGAAGGAAAGAGGTGATGGCCCAGGTACCTAGTTAGCTGATGGGACATGGACAGAGTGTGCCTGGTAGAAGCAAAGGAGAAGTCGCAGAGGGAGGATGGGCTCAGGAGCTCATCCTTGGAGAGAGACTGACAAACTAATGTCCTGTGGCTGAGGCATGAAACTGCAGGTCAAGGTCAACCCATGGCCACGGAAAACCTTACAGCAGGAGCTTGGGGACTGTAGCCAGGCTGGATTATTCTCCTTTGGGAAACTGGCTGAGTTACCTTTCCTACATGTGAAGTGATGGTAGCTTTGTCAAATCTAGTATAAATGCAGCAGAACTTCATTCATCCAGGATTTTCATTTGTTACCAGCACATTGAGAGGTCTGTACAATATCTGAAAAATCACAGTTGTAGCATGGCTGAGGTTGGAAGGGGCCTGTGAAGATCATCTAATCCAACCCTCTTACCAAGCAGGATCACCTAAGGCACATTGCACAGGATGGTACCCAGGTGGGTTTTGAATATCTGCAGAGAAGGAGACTCCACAACCTTCCTGGGCAGCCTGTGCCAGTGTCCTGTCACCCTCACAGTAAAGCAGTGCCTGTCCCTAAATAATGAGCGTGATTAGGTAAATGAATGCTAATTTGGTGCCAAAGTGTTTGGTCCCTCCTACGTGAGAATGGATGTGTGTATTTCTGAGGACATGCAAGTGCTCCGGTATCTTCTGAGATAACATAAAGACTGTTACCCCCATTTTACAGCTGGGACGCAGGCAAAATATTCTCTCAACTGATAGACATCCTGCCGACTCAAAGTGATGTGTAACTTCTATTTGTGCAAATTCCTCTCTCCAGTTTGGTTTCTGCACAAACTTATGTAGAGTGTGTGAGTTGAAAGGGAGTCATGTTGCTCTCCAGCCAGGGCCCAGTCTGGTTTGTCTTTGGAGAGGGGTATTGGGGTGTGGATGGCACGCATCCACCCCACGCTCCAGATGCCTACAGGATGAGTAAGCATCCTGATGTATTTTTGTAAACCTGTGTCTGAATGAATGTCTCTTACTGATCTTCTATTCTGACAGAATGGTCAAAAATGAACAAACCACCCCAAATCCTCTTAGCTAAACACGGTACTACCACGTTTCTTGTCATTGCAGAGGGTGCCAACTTCATGTGAACTGCACAGACAGTTCCTAAATTGGATACTTAGCTATACTCAGGCCATATAATGCGGAAGGTTTTGTTGTTTGTAAAAATACAAAAATTCTGCTTGTGCAAGTATTCTACAGCTTATTATTTTTATTGAAAAAACATGGGCTTGAGAGAGTAGATAATGCTCTGACTAAACCAATGGAAAAAGATTGTCTCCCTTATCATAACATTTTTATTAAATGTAGCAACTGCTTCTCCTGCTTTTTTTATACTTCATGATACCTGCATAAGAGACGAGTTTAATTTAGCCTTAAGGAGAAAGTTCGTTCCTTTTTTTCCTGTAACTATTCTACTTTTTCTATAAAATTAGATTGAACGCATATTAAAGATCCCAAGATGAAAAACTAAAGAAAGTAGCTGCTGAATTTTCATATTCAAAGCCATAGCAATAGCTTTAATGGAAACTCATATAGCTTTATTTTTTTGAGCACCCTTTGATAGCTTTTATAGCAGTGGATATTAAAATACTTTTGTTGGTGACTTCTGGTAGAAGGTGAATGGTTTCTTTTCTCAATGTCTTTTTGCAAATGCAGAACTGTTTTTTTTTTTTTTTTTTTTTTTGTCTTTGCTTTTGTTTAGCTGCCAGTAATTCATATCATTTATTCTGGTTTGCATTTTCCAGTACCACAGACTGATGGCTATCAGGTCACCCAATCACTGGGCAGCTGCTAATCTAGAAATTTGGCACTGCATTTGCTAAACTACTTTTTTTTTGGTGCCTCCTCATTGCTTTGTCACCTTATCTTGTTTCAGATCATGAATATATTAAGCACTGTCCCTAATATGGGAACGCAGAGTGTTTGATTCTACTCTTTTTATCTTTTTGAATATTTGTTTTCTTTTTTGTTCTGGCTAGTTTATAATCCATTACTGAGCTTCATCTTATTAATGCCTTTCTTTTTCATTCATCTCATGCAAGGGTTTTACTCTTATTTCTTCAGTGAATAAGTAGAAAAAGAAAAATACTTCTCAATATCTTATGCATGTAAACTATTGAAGATAAATACAATATTTACTGTCTTGGATACTTTCTTTACTCAGAAGAGATGGTGAGGAAAAGTAAATTTTACTGTAGAAACAGATGAGACAGTCTTCTATTTGTAATATTGCGTTGTTTTCTGCTTGTAGCAAGATTAGAATTCCTCTGTGGCTAAACTCAGCCCCTAGATTTGCCACAACTGTTGTTCACAGGGAAATCAATTTCTATTTACTTGCATAAAATAGACAGTGGGGTTTGCTTACCAAGTTCTGCTCCGCCAGAGTACAGGATTTGCTTTCCACCCCCCATTCCATCTAATCACTGTTTATTTTTTCATCTTTCAAATATAGTTATCTGGGACAAAGTAATATTCATGGAGTGGTATAACTCTGCGTTCTGATTTAGGTGAAGAGAGTCCTGTAACTTTCATCCAAAACATTTGAAAATAAAGCTAACACGGTTAGTCTGACCTAAGAAGCAAACTGAGCTTTCACTAGAGCTGAGAAATTGAATTAGTGGCGACTTCTTTGAATAGTTTTTGTGTCTGTATATTCATTTACATCTGTCTATGCGTATGTATACGCATCATATGCATGGGCATGCGTGCATGTGTGTGCAGACATATAGGGAATGTGAACAATTATTGTTTGCACTAGATGGTGACTGCTCCGTGATGAGATGTTACAGAGGCTTGGGAGATGCTGCTCCTGGCCTAGCATGTGGCCCCGTGCTCTGGTACAGGCTCTGGGGGCTAAACAGCTGCTATTTTAGCATAGACCTAACATCTTTCTTCCAAGAAAGGAAGTCGGAGGCACTCCAGAACTTGTAAACTTTTACGAGGCATGATAAAACACACTTATATTTTTAAATGTCCAAGACATAGCACAAGCTGGTTTTATGCATGTCATAAATTGTTACCCTGATGTTAATCATTTTCCCACAAAATGGAATTGTATATACCACAGAAAACATAGGAAAATAAGTTTCTAACACCTTGATTTGTAAAGTCCATGTTTTGAGGAATTATATGTGTTTGTAGATGAAATAAAATCTAGTGACTACATATAAGTTGGTGTTCCAGTACTGGCTGAGTGTTATCTGTGGGCTGGGACCCTGTTATATGAGACATTGCACAAACAGAGCAAGTATTTGCCCTGTAGAGCTTATATTCCTGATTTCATATTGTCTAGAGCTCTGCAAAGTGAATACTGCGTTATGTTACCTGAAGGAAGCGTTTCTTGGTGGTTCACCTACACTGACTTCTTCTGTGGATAGCTAGGAGGACGCTTATTTGAAATGTCTAAATAAAATGCTTCAACCATCTCGATACGGATATTTTGGAAGATTTCTTAAACAAAAAATCCTAGATTTTTTTTTTTTCCTCCTGGTACTAGTGAACTTTAATTCTGAAGTTCGCATTTTCTTGCAGGATGGGACTACATAATGATGATTGCTTTCTAAGGGACCACTTTATTGCTACAGTCTATGTAATTATGAAAAGCGATTTTTATGAAACATTACTTAGCCACTTAAAGAAGAATTATTTTTAGAGGTTTAATGCATTTTTCAGTTATGTTTCTTTTCCACAGGTGATTGAGTTGCCTGTAATTATATATCAGTAGATTATTTTAGCTACTTTCTAACATTATTCAACAGAGATGATGCATTATGTCATTTTTGTTACAAGTGTAACCTAAAAATATTTTCTTTGAGTACGTGATTAAGGAGTCCCATCTTGTATCCTTGTCATGCTATTGCACTGCACCAAATTTTAGAGTATTTTCCCTATTTTTCTATATCTTGATTATCACAGTGCTAGATGATGAATGTTGGAATACATGGAATAGATGATGCACTGACTTTGAAATCAACATCTCGTTAAATTTTCCCTAGCTCTTGCTTAAATTTTCAGTATGTATAGATGTGTATTTCAATATAAAATTTTAAAACAAGAAATGACATTTTCTTCATTTATTCATTTTCAATTGCTTTACTCCTCTCTAGGTTGACTACCTAATAAAATACCCAAATCCAAACGCAGTCCAGTCCGTGCTCTCTGGCTTATGGCTGCAGACCAGGAACCTTTCTGGAAGATGTGTGTTAGTCATTCCCGTGCTCCTGGGCTCAGGGCAGAGGTGTTTCGTTTGAAGCAGTGTGGTCTGTGCTATAGAGTTGATCAGATTATATTATCTAATACTCCCCGTTGGCTTGAAATCTATTCTATAAAGTCACAGAAGTGCTGAATCATTTCATCGTGTGTACCTTTGATCTTGTTACTATTTCAATTGCTGAGGGTTTTTGAAGTATAGTAAATTGTCTCCTCCTCTTTGATGTCTCTTGTAAACTAAATTGGCTGAGAGTCTTCCAAACCCAGACAATTATACAACAGTGCAGTGTGATTTTATTTAGTCTAACCCCATTAGTGAGCTTTCTGCTTCAGAGCTGGTTTCTCATCTGCTTCAGCCACTCGTATTTGTGAAGTTTTTACCAGTAACAACTTGACTAATGCACATGAGAAAAACAAAACTTAAAGACCTTAAAACATTTTACTACTTTGTAATGAATTTCAAGTGAAGATGATTGCTTTGAAACTGCTTGTGGCTCAACTCTACAGCAGAGCTGTGAGCAGTCCAGGGGCTGTGCAGGAATGAGGGGTTTGTATTCACGATGATGTGATCCCTCCCTCTCTGCTGCGAGAGGTAGCAGCATCTGGCTCACTGCATCAGCAACAGCTTGTGTCTATTTCTGAACCAGTTCTGTTCACACGTGAAAACTATTCTTAACACATCAGAACAAAAATAGAGGTGTAGTAGAAGATGCTTTGTTTTTCCTTCATGCGTCTTTACCAGATTTGTTAACTCAGTGGACAGTTAACAGCCTAATTCTTGTTAAGCTTGACTCTGCAGTGAAAGCTGGTGAAGGATGTCCAATGTGCCTTTTGACAATTTTCCTTGTGCCTTCTTAAGCTTTCCTGCTACATTTTGATTACAGAATCAATCTTGTGTATATTTGCCACATTGCATCTTGTAGAGAGACACTAACCAACGCTTTGCAGCCTGCGGAAGTCTGCAAGCTTGGTGGGGAGAAGCGCCGGACGGGTCACATTTCCTTCTTCCCTGAAAACAGCCTGTATGAAGGAAAACAAGGAGAGTTTGGATGCTTGCCTGAGACTGCCTGCTTGGCATTTGGAGGGGAAAAGCTACAGACATGAACTGAGTGAACCTTTTTTTAGAATAGATGTAAGAAGTGTGGAGCCTTATAATAAGAGCCTGAGGCAATCTTTATCCAGAAGACAACAGGTTTTTAGAGAAATAGGCTGAAACAAGCAATTTACAGTTCGCAGATTTACCTCAAAATGTGGTAGCTGGAAAGAAGGTAGAAGGAAAAAGACTAATGATATCTGATATGAACCTGAACTTTAACTTTGTACAAGTAGGGTAAAAAGGAGAAAAAAAAACAACAAAGTAGATTGTCTCTTAGACCACTGCTGACACTGATCTCATGAGACTGAACCCAAGAGGCTGTTCTTTGAGTGAAAGATTGCATGCTGGAGGGATGGTGAGCTCTCAAAACACCTGGAGGTATTTCCAATGTAGATTCCAAAATGAATATTTTTCGACATTTCTTCAAAATTGGATTGTTTTTATCTGCCTTCTCACAAAGAATTATAGTGCTTTTCCTCGTCTCTGTCAAAACGCCATTAACTGCTATTTCAGATCTCATAGTCCAGAATTTAGAGGCAGACATAATCTGATCTTCACGGTAAGGGCCTCTGGAGTAGCTTCTTCAGGAGAGAGGGCAAAGTGGGTAGGTTCTGCAATTGGATACGGAATACCGGAGATGCTCTGGTTCTTCCGAGGACAAGTATTAAGAACTTTTTTTTAAAATCGCTTACACAGGGAAAAATGTGTAATGGGTTCTACATAGCAGATATAAAGACTAATATTGACTTTGCAAAAAATATTGATGTTGCAATCAAGTAGACTATACTCAAGTCAAGGAGAAAGGCTGGGATGATAGGGAAAACATGGCACTTACTGGGAAAAGCACTTGGTTTTCCAGTAATTTTTGTAACAAATCAGATTATCAATAGCAAAGCAAGTTTTTAGGGCAGTAATTAATGATGGGATAGATTTAGACCTGTCTGGGCAATTTTGAATGACCAATTTCCTCTTGTTGGTTTGTAGTCATGGATGCTAGATAGGAAGCTTGGAAATGAAGTGCTCCTTATGGCTTTTAAGAAAATAGTTACAACGATTAAAGCTAACAGTTGTTGAACTCCTTTGTCAATCTCTGTCCATGAAAGTCATGCTGTTAAGTTAGCTGTGTAAGGACAGTAATTTTAAAACTGGGTTGTATTTGTTCCTATACGGTCATGTTTGAAGTGATTAAAGTATTTATGCCCTACTTGTCAGTACACAAGTGAGTTCTGACAGAGGAGCCATGAGCTATGGTCATATTGCCAGTACACCTTGCTGAGTGCTGCTGCTTTGTAAAACACAGCTCAGTGTCTTTTAGATCATGATAATAATAAGATCCTTTCTTATTTTTATTTTTTTTTTCTCCTAGAACTTGAAGATTACAACAGTATTCAATTGATTTAAAAAAAATGCTTTGAGGCACAAGAAGTAATGAAGAAAAGAGATCAGCAGGACTCTTAGCTTAAAAAAAAAAACAGGTGTAATGAAAGATAAATAACAGGAGCTTATTACTTGAGGATATAATTATTTGAGAGAGCATGGTGAGGATATTGACTAAACAAATCAGATGGTGGAAAAAAGACTTTTTATTAAATATCATAGGTAAACAGAAAAATGGAGGCCTGTTAAATTAATTGATTTTATTAGTGGTAAGTGAACCATTTTTATTTGGTGGAGTGCTACGTAGGAAGCATAGTAAGTATTAGCAAGTAAGGTAAGTTAAAGTAAGTTACATTAGCAAGTAAGGTAAGTTACTTCTAATATATTTTAGATTCTAAATTCAGACTGCTCTTGTATATAAACTTCTACCAGGCAGTCTTTCTTTAGAAAAATCACTGTTTAATATTAGTTTTAGATTATTCAGAAAGAAGGTAATGCCAAAGCTGTTCTGTTACAAGACTTTTTTTTTTTTTTTAACCTACTAAGAGAGAGAATAATTCAGCTATTAAAGGAGATGAGGGTTCACGTGAAATCTTTAGAAAACACAGAGCAGAAGCTGTTCCCATAAAGACAATAATGAGCACCTAGTGCTCGTTAACCACTTAAAAAGTTGGTTTGTCCACAGCTGATCTAAAGGCTTTCAAGTACACTGGGGCTGACCTCACCTTAACTTCCTACAAGAGCCATGGTAACAGTTTTGACATGCCAGCCTCTTCAGCTGCAGGTCCAAACCCTCTGAGGGACCTGGTAATGACTTCAGGCATGATTTGAAGGACTGCAGAAATTCAGCAGCTGTTAATGTTGATACATTTTTGGATGAAATGAGGACAAAAAAAAACTGACATGGTTGAAGAGTTGTCTTGTTTTACTATATTCTCATTGATGCTTGGCTGTAAAATTCACACTACTACATCATTTATGAATCTCAGGGTTTGTGGCTGAAGATGTTAGAAGCAAGTAATCAACTGTGTAAGTCTAAAAGAATGCAGAGAACTATTTGTAGTACAGAAACTTGACATTATTGCTGAAAGAATGAGATATTTTGTCATGAGGCACTTTGAATTTGAAATTGGAAACTTTTTTACTGTCAAAATCTTAGCACAGAAATAATCTTAAAAGAAAGTCCCCACAAGTGCAGGGAGCTCAGGAAGAAAATATTGAACTAAGTGCTGGTGGAGAGAAAAAACTGTAATTTCAGGGGAAATTCCTCTTGCCAAATAGGGTCTTTCTGTAATAGAAATGCCTTAGTATTCCTGACAGATTTCTACGTAAATCTTATGTTAGTTTATGTGAAAGTGGAGTAATGTTAGTTGAGAAGCTAATCCCTTCTCCTCTGCAGGAATGTCCTAGGAGAATACTCCTACAGAGTAGCCAGAGAGGAAATGTCTTTTGGTTTTGAGGTCAATGTCAGCCTTTCAAGAGTAGCTTAAAAGATTGGGGGGTAAAAAAAGGTAATCTCTTCCTTGTTTTCGTGGTGTTTGCTTTGATCTTTTTTGGTGTATTAAACAAAATTAGCACATTTTCTTTATCTTGGGATGGTGGTGGAAAGTTGAGATGCTTTGTTTCAGCAAGAAAAGCAGTGTCCCACATCTTCCTTAAGCCCTCCACAGCCCAAAAAAGATTTCAAGTCAATCCAAACAAAATACTTTAGGTTCAGACACCAAAGTGAAAAAGCATCTTCAGAAATCTAATTGCAGGTTCTCCAAGACCTGTACCTCTGAAACCTTTGAGCACTGGTGTAAATTTGCACCAAATCCATACGAGTCAGCAGTGGCGTGTGTACATGGAGAGTTTTGGCTACCACATACCATGTCAAGAGCAGCTGGTCCGATGTAGCCTTCAGAGATGTGCAGCTCTGCTCCTCGCTGGGCAGTGCTGCTATGGCTTTGGTGTTAGGACGAAGCTCCTCACTGTACAGCTCTGCCCTACGGGTGCTGAAAAAGTTTCAGACTCAGAGGGAGTTAAAGTACTGTACAAGTTATTATATCTCAGTCCTGTACAAAGGTTGCTAAAGAAATTTGTTGTGGTTATTACTTCTCTTTTTCCCGGAAGAGAAAACTTTGGCGTTTTCTAGTTACATAGATACAATCTGAAATGCACAACTCAGCCTTTAGTTTCAGGATTAAGGCTTTGAAAGTATTTAGAAGCTCCCAGAGGTTTCTAAAATGCTCATCTGGGGAGAAACTACAATATTAAAAGTTGAATAAGGTTGTTTATGGGTAAAAGTATCCCAAATCTGTTAAAATAAACCTCTCTGAAATACCTTTGTTTGTCACTCCACCACTCAAAGTCTTGCCGTTAGAGCAGAAATGGATGTTTGTCTGCCACGTTCTGCCTGTATCCTTGAGTTTCTCCTGTAGCTTCTCCATGCAACTGGCAAAATTTGCAATGCTCTCCTACAGGGGTGCCCCCATTAGCTGGAAGTTTGTTAGTTTTCTCTAGAATACGCTGGCCTTCAGTAGGACATGAGTTGGTGAGGACTTTCTGGAAGAAGGTGGGAAAACCATTACTTTTTACTTTTGCTTTGCCTGAGAAGTCAAAATAGATCTAACTCCATTACGCAAACAAGTGAGGGATACATTATTCATCTTTGTCGCTCCCAGCTCATGCATTTTGTATATGATATATTTCCTTCCATTTAATGAAGGAAAACAAAGCAAACCAAAAAAATAAAATATATATATATAAAAATGAACCATCCCCCCAAAAAAACACCACAAACACAAAACTTAAAAAACTCAATCCTGTATCCTCAGACAGTTTTTTTAATAAAAATGTTCCTGCCAGTGCTGGTTTGTAAGAAGCCAGGTCACGGTGTCCAGTTTACCCAAAGTGAAAAGGCTGGATCTAATTTTAAAACTGGAAACTCCAGAAGAGTACATCAATTTTGATAATTATTTTACTGTTATAGTTGATGATTTTATTTTTATGTAGTTGTGTGCCTGTCTGGGAAGACAAATATTTTTATTGAGATCTAGTTATTTTAAGAAAGAGTGCAACTTAAATACTGTGCAGAAGGAAGCATATCTTGCAGCTTGATTCATGTCTTAATCTTAACCTGGTAGGGGGAAGTATAATATTTGAAGTTAATTAAATGTTAATTGGCAGTTAATAAAGGGTTACCTTTTCTTGCTTGCACTGTTTTTTGCCTGTATTGCATAGAGTCCAAGGAACTGTTTCTGACTGTCAATCATCAGCAAGCCTTGTATATTTGAGCAATTTTGACCTGAAGCATTGCTCTAGTAACTGTCACACGTCAGGCATTTAGTTCTCCCCAAATTCCCAAAACGTGACTCAGTTTTCTGTTCGTTTTTATTATCCCTTTCCTTTGCTGTTTTATATTTGCAGCTACCACCTAATTTCTGTATTCATGATTTTTAACAGATGTTTTCATTTTAACATCCACCCATACAAATTCAACTGGAGATCTCCAAATCTACCATCTCAGCTTGAAATCTCAAGATTAATATGGGCTCTTGCTTCTTTTTAGGAGACAAAATCAGGTTAATGTCTGAGTGGATTAAATCTGACCACATTTGTTCATCATCTAGGTAGATACAAATGGCTGATTTCAGAAATAAGAAAGTAACTCATTGATCCAGTTGAAACTAAGTTACTTGGTCTTTAAGGCATTGGACAGGCACCTTTTGTGTGTTAAAGTTTCAGGTTTAAATGTTATTTTTACCTTGTCCCAAGTATTTGTATGCACTGTGTCTGCAATATTTGTCATTTAATTGGTAGGTAACAATGTCAATAATGAAAGGTAAGCAAACTAGTATTCACACACAGCCTGTGAAAAGACTTCCAGGACTTACCCTGTGTTGCTCACTGTACTAAAATGGCATTTTTATTTGTGACATATTACTATAAATAAATACTGATTTTTTTTTTTATGTTGTGTACTCCCACTGGAAAAAAAAAAAGCAGGTCAGAAAGCATGAATGTAAACACACAAGCGGTTTTTGGAAGTAGGGCTCAGCCCTTAGAGACTGAAAGCTCAATTCTCATGTGATTGATAGGTGCTGAGCATGCCAAAGGTGTTTTTCCTAAGAATATAGCCAAGAAAGCTTTGATAATCTGTTTGAAATAGTCAAATACTGAAACAAATTTCTATCTGACATTTTGAGGTCAAATTGAGGAATTGCACATTCTCAGGGAACTTAATGACAATACCTGTGTTGTCTTCAGTGGCTGTAGGATAGCTAGACCTTAATGGCCTTACTTTAAATATAAAAATAAAAAATAAAATAAAAAAATTAAGAAGAAAGGCTTGAGAGCCTTGTTTCTGTATAACACTGCAAACAACAATGAGGGAAATACATTGAGTGTCTAAAGTAGAAATATTTTTTACCCTTAAATTGAAGGCTCTAATTTTAAAACTGTTCTGAGACCTTGAACCAATATGAGATCAGGAAAGCAGCAGGAACAGTACAGAAGGATTTAAGCCTCTGGTACTGAAGTGCTGCTTAATTTTCAGCAAAAGCTGAAGTCCATTCCTGATTTGAAGCCTGGCTTGGAAGTGACTGATGAAATTAGGTCAGTACCTTGTTAAAGTGGTCCTCAATCAGAGTAGAGTACAGGACTGTTCTCTTTGCATGTTTGGGGTACACTTCTTTGTAGTGAATTTTTTTGCACACCTCTGGAGGAGACTCGTAGTACCAAACAGGGTTGTTTGATAGGGCCATCCCATGTCATTCTTTTCTCTCTAAGGTATTTCCACACTTAAATAAGAGTAGAAGTGACAGAATTTGATCAACAAGACAACTTCAACTTCCTAGCCTGAACAGCAGCAGTAGTGAAGAGAGATAATAGAGTTTGGGACAGATTACTCCAACCTACACTTGTGTAAGGATAAGTGGTCTGACTATGAAAGACAGATGTAAAGAAGGCATTGAGAATCTCAGCCTTTTCCTTATCCTCAGGAGTCATGTTCCCCACTGCATCCAGGAAAGGATTCTCCTTGGCATTCCTCTACCTGTTAATCTATTTCTAAAAACATTTTTTTGTTATCTGTTACCACAGTGCCCAGGTTGAGCTCATGCTGGGGTGATGCCACAACGGGTGTTGCCTGGGGAGATCAAAATGGCATATTGGCATTTGTCTAGGTAACTGAACCCTAGAAGACTCTGGTCTGACAATGAAAGCAGGCCGTTTTGTTTTTCTGGAGACTGATAAAGGCATACAAAGAATACTAATAGTGCTTATATCACCTAGCAAGGCTGGTAAAAGTCCCTAGGCAAAGAAAATGGTGTGTATATGGGGTTTGTTTCATGATGGGGAGGGATAAGAAATGAGGTTTGGGGAAATAAAACAGGTAGGTTGAGCCCTGTGGATCTCATTTGTTGAATGAGAAGAAGAATCTCTTCATTCTCTCTTCTGTTGCAAAAATGATGATTTCCCTACTGAGTAAAAATCACATTTTTTTTTTTTTTTTAACTTGTCAGTTTTGCCACAGCAGTAGAACTGATTATTAGTTTTAATAGACCAGACAGTACTGGAATTTTCTTGTTGATGTGGATCATTGCATAAGTTCCTGAGTGCTAAGGAGAAGTAGGGAAATCTTTTTATTTTCTGCATATCTTATATGTCAGTAGAAGGAGGAAATGATGTGCAAATTTTATTGTAACTATTGTTAGAGGCATGATGAATATAAGATCAATGAAATACAGGACCATTGCATTCTCTGAGAAGGATGATTATTACCCTAGTCCCGTTACATCTCAATTCAATGGATATTGCAAGGTATTAGGGAAAAAAAGTGCTGTTAAATGCAAGAGCCATACAATCTAGGAGTCATTGTTTGACACCTACTCTAAGCATATTCTTAAACATTTATTTTTTATTCAATGAAACATTATTAAAAGCTATTATCAAGCATTTTTCTTTTGTCCTTCCATCTTTAATCTCCATCTCTGCAGTCTGCTAGGACTGTAAATATTTCAAGGTGAAGCAAACACAAATTAAAGACACCAGCTGCATTACTAACTGATAAAATTAAAAATAATGTGGCAGGAGCAAGCATATGGACTGAACAAGAGTCCTTCTGATATTATGTTATTACTTGAAGAGATTACCCCGGAATTTGTTTGTTACATCTTCTGTGAAGCAATTCTGTGTAGTAATTTCCTAAGCAAAGAAACCAAAAGACCAAGACATTGTGCAGCACGGGCTATAGAGTTATCCATGAATTCTTGCACTGAAATTGGTAGACTACAAGACCATGACTTGGAGAGGGAGAGATCCCTTCTTGGTTTTGCGTTTCAAATGGTAAATAATCTGTTTGGCCCCACGATAGGTTTTTCTAGTGAAAATGTCTCTTTTTCCATATTTGCATTTTTCTAGCTTCAAATCATTTTTGTCGTCATATAATATTATACACCAATTCATAGATACCATGTAAACATCATCCTCATCTAACAATTTGCTTTACTACTGGTTAACTTCTTCCACTGTAGGTATTTGGATGGTAATCAAATCAAATTTGCTTCTTTGTGTAAATGTGTTTCAATCTCAAGAACTCAATCCTCTCATTTATCATGAAGAAGCCTTCCTGTAAAGCACATTTTCTGGAATTCAACTCATCTTTATGGATTTTTTCCTGAATTTACTCCAAAGTACCAATCTTCCTTCACAAACTCTATTCACCAGGAATTGGCAGACATCCCAGATTGTGTTTCGCCATTGCTGAATTCAAAGGTGATATAATCTCCCTACCTCACTATTTCGTATTTTGCCTGGTCCTGTATTCAAAGATTATAATTTCTTCAGTCTTCCAGGCAAACAGAATCTTTACCTTTGTTCTTCCTGAACGTTTATGCTTCTGAATTAGATCAAATATTTTGGAAAGAAAAAAAAGGGGTTGGTATCTTTACCCAAACTGTAGCCTGTCATGAAATAGGATGAAATAGGAAATAATTTTAGTATATCTTGTACGTGTTGCTTTTTAGCTTAGCTTTTTTGTTGCCATTGAGAATTTGAAATGTGAAACGCATGCAAGTATTGTATTTCTATATGTAAATGATATGAAAAAAAAAAAAAAAATTGTAGTGAACTATGGTTGCATATCTTTGATGCTTCTGTATTTACACAGGATTCTTCCCTAAGTGTGTTGGTTACTTAAACCAACCATGGTCTTTTAGGTTGGCATCACTGATAGGTTTATTATATCAGCACTTAAAAACATGCCCGTAAAAATAGCAGTTGGTATAACACCAGATGGTTTTATTTAAGGAAGAACACCCTTCAAAGGCAACATTCAACAATATAACAATGCGTAGGTATCAGTTTTCCTTAAAATGTTCCAAATGTATTTACTTCAATTTGAACTGAATGCTGTAATTTTTGATGTGTTGCTCAGCATCACCATGCCAGTGTATAATGTCGGCTGTATTGATGCAAGTCTTGGGTAAATTAACTGAAATCAATGGAGTTGCTGTGATACACTGAAATTTGAAACGTATTTAAATAGCTTGGTCAACCAAGGCTTGGAGGAACCATCGTCTTTTTATAATTCTTGCTATATAATTTCATTTGTCTCTCCAGCATGCTTGTAATTTCTTTTTCAGTTCCAGTAAGGCTTTATGGAAGTATTTGATCTTGGTTGAATTTCTTCAAATGTTTTGGAACCAACCACATGAGATCACAGGCTGTTCCAGAAATTTGTTAATTTAGCTGGCAGAAATAAACTTATTTCCCTTATGAGGTTGTGTCACTTCAGCTTTTAATAACTGGAACTAGTCAGGCCGTTTTCTTTAAATAAAGAGGCAACCAGCACTAAAAGTTAATCTAGCAGGGAAGTATTTGTGCGTATTTCCTAACCTTTGACTAATTCCTGTAGCTGTTTTTGACATTTTGCTTTTATTTGTCTCTATGCTTTCAGAAATTTGGACAGACAAGCCACTGCCTTTTAATTATGGCCTCGTGAATGCCATAATGTGGTATTAATATTGTCTCTTCACGCTTGCAGAATTCCCCTCCTGATATGTTCCAGGATCAACTCAGCAGTCTTAACAATCAAGAGTAACTGGTGGTGAATTTTGATCACTAATTCTTAATCCTAATTAAAAAAAAAAAAAAATCCCAAGCAGAAAAAAAGCAGGTATTTTAAAACAGAAGAAATATCTCCATATTCCTGCAAATTCTGAAGGTTATTCATTGAAGGCTTGAATTGCCTCTAAAGATTAGCTATTAGTATCCATTGTAATTCTTTCATGATGGAAACTGGTTATCATGCGTTATCATGTTCTGTGTCCTTTAAGTAACAGAACTGAATTTTCGAATAGCTACATATTAGTAAGGTCCAGCCCAGTGAATGGTGAATTAAAGAGGTGCTGTACCATAGCAAGGCTTTTTTTTTTGTGTGTTTCTCATGTCTGCTTTGCATCCTGTCTTACGACTCTTTGCTTCTGTGTTTAGAGTGTGGAGAGTAACTCATTAAAACTCCATCAGTCTGAACCATTCGTGGTCATCGGTGAGAATAATTCACAAGGGTAGGAGTGCATCTTTTCCAGTGAAACGTTCAATGTCTTAACCCAATGCGCTCCAAATAAAGTAGTTGGATCTCTGTTACGTTGAAGATGTTGACATGTTTCTGCTGACCGTCTTCTGCCCTGAGAACTTAACTATAAAGTAAAATGCTTCTCACTTTCCTCTGTGATTATAGTTGTATATTATCAAAGAGCTATCTTGGTGAGTCAAAAATAAATCCTGTAATAAACTTGAAGGAAAGACTATACATTTAGGGACAGGTTCTTTGTGCTGATGTGGCTGTTGACCTAGGAGAAGCGCATCTTCCTCTATTAGCACAAAAAAGTAGTTTTGTGATGTTCAAAAATATTCTCAACTTTTTCAGAAATCTAGCTTGGTCTTGTGTTAGCAGATTTCTAATTTTTCCTTTATTTTTCTTGCTTATGTCTGAACAGTTTTGTGAGTTCCTGAAGGGTAGCAGCATCTAGGAGGAATGGCTGTGGCTGTGCTAATGGATTTTGATAGATAAATTTCAAAGCATCAGAAAAGCAAAACATGAACTACTTAGGCTGTCACTAACATAACAGAAGATAGATAATTATGTAGAACAAATGAAAGCCTCTGAATCTTGTGAACTTTTGCTTTCTAGAAGTCTTCCTAGCATTGATCCACTATCTTGAAAACAACAAAACTATTAACTTTGGTTCAAAACTGTGGTTGTGCACAGAACATCTCAAGGGGCTGATCAGAGTTGAATGCTAACTTCATGTGGGTGAATTGTCCCAGATCTCTGCTACTGCTTAGTATATAGTATAGCTTTTGGTGCTGTCTATTGACTGACTGAGGTGTCATATCATATTATCTTTGAAGGGTCCTTAATTTTTTTGGGGGTGTAGTTGTATGTAGTAGATATGCTGCAGCTTTTGTAAACTGTTTAAGAGTACACTGATCAAGTGAGATGAACCTACAGGCCATAAATGTGGTAAAATTAATATAATCTAGGTTATTTCCTTTCTCTGACAGTGAGGATCAGCAGATCCCTTGGGAAGAGCAAAAACCCAGCAAATTTCACTGTTTCTGGTGATCCCTGTCTTGCTGAGTCCAAGTGGGGCTCTGTCTCTCTGTGTTCAATGCCACTGGTAGGCCTGGACTCCAGTGAGATGGTCTTCAAGTGCATTTAGACTTGGACATAACATGCAAATTCCAGCAGTCAACTATGTTTTGTGACAAAAAGTAGTCTTTCTGCCTCCAACTGTGTTACGAGCAATTGTGAATTGTTCCTCCCTGCTCAGCTTCTCCATGGCTTTCAATTTATCGACTTAATCATACCTCTAGTGAAGCATCTCTTTTCCAAGCTGGAGAGTCCCACTGGGTTCAGTTGTGCACACTGCTATACATTTTCCCCTTAATTTCTCTTTAAACTTGGCCAGTGTTGCTTTTGGCATTAGGAAGCTGTCAGGTCCAGTGAGAAGCACAGGTCTGAAAGCACCTGCTGCTTTCTCCATCAGCAGCAGGGCCACAAGGGCCAAAGTATTTCCATTCTTTTCTTGTTTCGACTTGCATGCAAACTTGTGTCCCACCTGAGAAAAGGCTTCCCTGTGCATTGCTTTTCCTATGCTTCACTTGGCTTCCCTGGAGTGTTGGTTTTGTGTTTATGGAGGTATTGTAGAGTTTTGGCTGCAATTAGCAGCAGTTTCCTTGATGTCTGTATTATTATTCAGAGTATACCTCAATATACTTCATTCCACTGTAAGAATATAGCCTATATAGTGTAAAGAAGCAAGACACTTTTTAAAATTGAAGTAGTTATCCCATAGCTCATTTTAATTTTGAAAGTATAATCTGAGCTATAAAATGCTTCCAATTTTATGGTTGGCATCCTTACCTAAGTATTGGACTGTGGACATATGTGAGAACTAAGGCTAAAAGGGTTATAACTTCTTCCCATTGCCCCCTCAAAAGCATTGCCTGGACTGGTACTGGTACCAGTCCCCTACAGCCAGTGGTGTAGTGGCTATGGGCTGAGGAGCCTGCTATGACCCTTACGATGTAGTCCACTGGGGCAGTGTACAGCGGTGAAGGTATCTTTAATGTTTAAAAGGACTTACAGTATAAAGTCTGGTACTTAAGCAGTGCTATTTAAATAGAATTTTCATATAATGGTATTTCTAGTTTAAAGAGAAGTCAGTGAAAGCAGGACTTGGAACACGCACACCTGGTATTGTAAACACCAGCAGAATGCACGAGATGATGTTTAAAAAGCAGAATGTGCGATTTGTCAGCAAGCAGCCTTCCCAAATTCAATCAACGGCAAAAAAAAGTAAACAGTGATCAGAACTAAACCAAATGGGGAAAAAAATAGAAGTGTCTGAAGATTTTCTATTTATGGCTGTCTCATTGTTATTTCTTATTTAAGTGTTGGATTGCATTTTGTATGGGTGGAGCATTGTTGTGGGGTAACTCCAGCAGGCTGCTCAGGATGCCACGTGCTCACTCTCCCTAGGTGGGGTGGGGGAAAGAACCAGAAACGTAAAAGTGCAAGAACTCATGGGTTGAGACAAGGACAGCTCACCTGGTAAAGCACAAGCCGCACACAAGCAGAGCAGAAGCAATCCAGTTGCTGCTCCCACCAGGCAGGTGTCAGCCGCTCCCAGCAGAGCTGGGCCCATTACCCGTAGTGGTTCCTTGGGAAGACAAACACCATCACCCCAAATGTCCCCCCCTTCCTCCCCTTTTCCCCCAGCTGTTACTGTCGAGCATGTCACCGCGTGGTGTGGGACGTCCCTTTGGGCAGCCTGGGGCACCTGTCCCGGCTGTGTCCCCTCCTGGCTCCTGGTGCGCCCCCAGCCCCTCGCTGGCCAGGTAGCATGAGAAACTGGAGAGGCCTTGGCTCTGAGAGAGCACTGCTCGGCAGTAGCTGAACACCCATGTGTGGTCACCACGATTTCCATCAAAAATCCCAAACAGAGCATTGTGTGAGCCTTTATAAAGAAAATAACTCTACCCCAGTCAAAGCCATGACGTACACAGTGTGATGTGGTGAGTAAACTAATAGCCAAGTGAGATGGTTTATGAGAGAAAAAGGAAGAAATCATGAATACTAATAATCAAATAATAATCTATGTTCCTGTTTGTATTAGTGGAAACAATCCATTTAATAAATTTTAAAAATAGATTCAGCATTGAAAATCAACTTGAGAAAGTGCCTAATTTTGATTGAGGGCTGTCTTTAAACCAGTAAGTGTCACAAGACATGACTTTGGGTGCATATATATATGTCTATAACATAGGTGATGAAGTTTTGCATTTTCGGAGAAACAGTTGTTCGAAGAAAGGTTAACTGAAAAGTTTGTTTGGTCCTGCTGACATCCACCCCTGAGTCTGCAGTGCATTGCCTGTTACCAGCTGTGCTGGACAAGAACGGTGCCTTCCGCAGGCTCTCCGGTACCGACGGGTTCTGCTCACGATGTGTTCACGCAGGTGACAGTGTACTGTCTGTCCCCCAGGAATATATGCCATTATATGGCTGTTGATTGCCTGTGGTGGCAAAACTGCTGAAATTTTCCTGTTGTAGGATGGCTGTCTCCTCATTACTTTCAGCTGTTTTCTTTGGGACCAGCTGTATGTTAACTAACTTGCCTAAGTCTGTGCTGACTGACCCTTGCATATCTATGTAATTGCCTGCCATCTTCCTAAGAGAGATGCATATGTAAGGAGCTTTCGGGGGTAATAGGTTGTACATTTGTTTCACTCAAGAATATTCTTCTGACATTTACACAAAAATCTTGTTAAACGGCTGGATGTAAATACACACTGCATAATGCACATACCTCCTATGAATGTGAGCACTTTTATTGATTAACCTGTTCAGTGTATTTGCTGTTGTCTACCATCCCTCCCAAACAAGCTGACAGATCCATAAACAATTCATGTTCCTCACCAGCTGCGATACTTGTGGCAATGACTGGATTTCCTCACAAGAGTCCCAGCAGCCAGAGCCCTGCAATCTCAGCTGCTGCCTGTGGTTACGACATCCATCTTTCACGGTCTGCTGTAGCCTTTGGGATACAGCTATTTTCAGAAGAGCTCCACTTATTCAGGGTGCGAGGAGAGCACCATCCTGTATCAACCTTCTCTTTCAGCACTGGTTTGTTTTTGTATACAAGGAGGTCAAGGCCATCCGACTTTAATTTCATTCTTTCCACCTCAGGTTGTGACTAGGTCCCTGAGATACTTTCTTTGTCCGTAGTAGTGTCATTCTGGGAAGACACCAAATGGAACAAGCAGGTGACAGCAGAAGAAAGGATTCTTTCATGTGTTGAGTAGTTGAGACTGAAATTTCTTAACAGAATGCCATGGAAGCTAACAGTTTTCATATGTTAATACCTATTGCCATACTTTACTGAGTCCTAAACTTACATATTTTTTCCAAGAGATCCTCTTATAAACATTTTTTTGTGCAGACACCTTAGCTGTACAGTGATCTTCTGGAAGCTGAAGAATTATAAAGATCAGTGCTAAAATGGGAAATCTACACAATTTACAGCTCCCAGAGAAATACACAGACACAAAGAAATTGTGTCCAATTGCTGACTGGTTATTATTTTTCTTTCCTGCTAAGTCTACTTTCTATTTGATTATCTCTTGGTTGTGGCTGGCTGATGGCTCCCCGGCTTCTGTCGCAGACAGTTTGTGCTGTCCCTTAAGCTCAGGAGAGCTTTCTGCTGCTGCCTGCCCTGCGGGGCTGCTCTGGCCCTGTGCTACAGGTGACACAAGTACTGTCATGCCACACCAGTTTTACAGGGGAAACAGTTGAGATGACGAACAGTTTGCTTTGTCTGCATTTTTGAGTGTATGGTTTGTAAGAACGAGCCAAACCAGCCTGGTTGTCCTGAGCTAGTAACTCAGCTAACAAGGGAGCCTTGTTAACTTGTCTGCACGAGGCCATGCATGCTGACACTCTGCTTCTGGAGCAGAGCAGTAATGCTGCAAGGTACAGCTTTCCACTGCAAGGTGTGAGCTTGCTTTTGTCTTCCAGCCTCCACGATTTCAGGACCATTAAGCCATGGACTTGATTCAGCAGCAGAATTATTGCTCACTCCCGCAGTACCTCAGCCAGCCCAGGTAGAGTTTAGCTGTCCAGCAGCTGAAGTCAGAGCTCCTGTTTTATGCAATACGCATCCCAATCTGTCATGTCATGCATTTGCTACATTTTTTTATTATAGATTTTACACACCACATGAATATCTATGCATGGTGCAAAAAGGTGCAGAGCCAGCCCCTTTTACTCCATTGTGCTTTGTGTCCACCCAACGTTCACAACGCTGTAGCTGTTTCAAATTCTTATGGTATGCAAGTAATTTGCAGCCTGATTCCATACATAGTTGTTTCCAGTGAAAACCCCAGAAATAGCAAGGTGAATTTAATTGAAAGCCTCCTACTCCTAGCTTTGTCAGTTCTGCCCGCTTACTCAACCCTGTTGGTAGCACTGGTATCATCATTTCTGCTGTTTAACTCATGTACAGGTTTGTGCAATGAGTGAATTCCCTTTCAAGTGTAAAGCAGTTTTGCCTGCTGACGGTTGTGCTTGCAGTTGGTCAGACCCTTGGCTGTAGCATGGACTTAGCAGCCTGTGGAAAGGTGAGGGCTTCTGCATGAAGCAGTCCTTGCAGTAATGCAGAGGTGGTGACAAATCCTTACTCTGGTAAAGAGAAAAGTGGTCTGGTCTCTCCTACAGTGTTGCAGTTGTGTTGTAGTTGAAGAAGGACTTGAGCATGGTTTCTTACGATAGCTTGGATTGAGTTGTAGGACCACAAAATTCTGAATATCCTTCTAGACCAGTGACTGCTAAAGTGAAGGTATTAAAATGAAAAAGTGTCATTTTATTTTATTTTTTTTAAATCTCTGTGTAGGCTCTAAATCACTAGACACTTCGAATTTTGTCTGTCAGAACCAGTGGTATCACTCGAACTTTGCTAAAACTTAGTATTAGTTTTGTTTAGTTAGTATTAGTATTGTTCCTAAAAGTATTTTTTGAAGTTTCTGATCTTTTTTTTTTTTTGTGTCAATTTTGAGAATCCTTTGGACTGTGACAGAAAGCAAGAAAATTTTATTTAATTCAACAGACTTTAATTTGTTCTAGATCAGGCCCAAATAGAGCTGCACATTTATCCCCTCTTGATGCTACTGGAGTGTGTCGCTCAGAGAAGAATTGAGTTTGGTCCTTGAATACTTCCTCTGGTCAAATTTAGCTTTAATGATATATTTTTTTTTTCATTACACTCGTTACTGCAGTGTGAAAAGCCGATGAGGAATACATCTCAGTCTTTTGCAGGGTGCTTTATGATGGTGCTACTGAAGGAGATTAACAGTAATAAAGCATACCAGAAGGGTATAAATAATGCTTGGAAATTCATACATAACCGTGTATTATTTATGTCTTAAAATATTTATTTACTGTGTGAATTGTGAGATGTGACCCCTTAATGCCTGCTTCTAGTCATGCATTTTCTTTTTCTTTTTTAAGGTAAAGGAGAAGGTTAATGCTTCATAACCTTTGAAATGGTCACTAAGCTATTCTGGGATAGTGCAAGGTTCAATTTCTAGCTGCTCTTGAATTATTGGTTGCTATTATTACATCCAAATTGAAATGAGGGGGAAGGAAAGTGAAAAAGGTTACAAAAAATGAAATTATGTGATTCTCTTGTCTGATATTATGCCACTTCCTAGGAATAGAATAAAATGTGTTCTACAGTGTGATAATTGAGAATTGCAGTAAGGGATGTTCCTGTTGGTGATGGCCTGTGGGCTATTAACTAACTTCCTCAGGCTTGAATAATTTTCTGTGAGGATCTGTGGATTTGGAATTCACTGAGTCTTACTCTAGTGTAATTTTTATTCTTTGAATTATTCAAAGGTATAAAAAGAATACAGTAAAGATTACAAAATCATTTACTTTTCCTCTGTCTGAAAATCACCACAAGTTAGCAAAGATAGGAATTAATGTTTTAATGTTGCTGAAAGAAAATATTGGCTTTTTTCTTTTTAATACAATCTAAAACCATTTGCTACTTTACATGAGGGCTGTAGCTTGTGCATACATTAAATATTTCCTGATTTTGGACTTGGATTAAACCACAGCTGAGAAAAGTGTTCTTAACCAAGAATACCAAGAGCTGAAATCAATCAGGAACTGACAGCCTGATGAAATGTGCCACCTACCTTATAATTCTTTCAGATGGAGACTGGTCTGTAAAGGCAAGTATTCATTTGGGAAGTGTTGGGCACATCAAATTAGATATTGTGGCCTTACTGATTGCCACGACTCATTGATGCCAAGGCCATGTAGAGAAGATGCGAATATCTGGTCTGATCACCTGCATAATTCAAAGCACAAAATGTCACTCAGTAATTCCTGCTGTGGAAGACATTCATTTGTCTAGTATGGAAGTAAAAGCTGTCAAGTCTGATAAGCTGTAACTGAACTTGTGTATGTCTTTGAGAGAAACCTGCAATCTGAAATTAAAGCCTAATCAATGAGAAATTCCCTAGTTTCTTTGGAAATCTATTCCACTTTGTTACTTGTGCCTGGGGATCGCTCACGTTCTTCTGTTAGACTGAACAGTGGTGTGATTGGAGCCCATTAAATGTATGCTAATGCCAGCCTTTCTCCATTTGCACCTTCTTCCTTGTGCACCTTTTTCAGACTGCAATTCCCAACTTGATGAAAAATGTGCAAAGTGAGATGAAATGACTCAATTCCAGGACGCAGAAGTCTAGCAGGAAATAAAATCACTGTTGAAGAGACAATGAAAGGAGAGAATTTCAACTGCAGGAAGCACCTAGTCCTGTAATATGGTGAATATTGTAGCGGCTTTGCCAACAGGCAGACGTGCTGCATATCAGCTGAGATAATTAGGGTAGTAGTGCTGAAATCGCTGAAGTTGTTTAAGTTTGATTGAGAACAGAATTTGGCCACTTATGATCCATTTTTAGCATATTACTCATAAAAACCCACAAAGGCTGGTGTAGTTTTCAGAACAGATGTCCTCAACGTTTATTTAAGCAGCCCCATCCAAATGTTCTGACACTTCTGCTTGCCGTGCAGGGTATTTCTTGAAGCTCTATTTGCAAAACTCTTGGATAGGGAGGAAGATGTTAGTTCTTGCCATGAAAGTGGGAATTTAAGACTGCACAACCAACCTATGTTTGAAGTGGGAATTGTGGAAATGGTGTATGATAGGAAGATATGTAGATTATCTCTATTAATTCAGGAAAATTAATGGCCCAAATTAATAACCCAAGCTATTCTATGATTCAGGGAGGCATAGCCAGGCTGGGTGTTGAAAGGTACATCTCTGACTTCTTGGTCTAGTAGGATTCTTCCTTTTCTGCTGTTTGTGGTAATTTGTGCTTTCTCCCCAGTTCTTATCTGCTTACGTGGTAACTCTTTGGGAACAAGCAGTTAAAATTGCTGAATGCTTAACTGAAGGATGCTTTGCAATGGGAAATGCTTTTGGGTGTTTGTTTTTCAAATGTCACCCATCTCTCTCACCCTCAATGTATACATTAAAATCTGATTAGAAATGAATGTTGTGCTGTAACGCCAGCCTGCAATATGGTATGTGGAACCATAGAATGGCTTGGGTTGGAAGGGACCGTAAAGATTACCCAGTTCCAACCCCCTGCCATGGGTGGGGATGCCACCCACTAAATCAAGTTGCTCAGGGCCTCGTCCAGCCTGGCCTTGAGCACCTCTGGGGATGGGGCATCTACAGCTTCTCTGGGCAACCTGTGCCAGTGCCTCACCACTCTCTGAGTGAAGAATTTCCTCCTGACATCTAATCTAAATCTTCCCTTTTACTCTCTACTTTTAATCTTGTAGTTTAAAACCCATTACCCCTTGTCCTATCATTATCTGCACATGTAAAAAGTCGCTTTCCATCTTTTTTAATAAGGCCCCTTTTAGTATTGCAAGACTGCAACGGGGTCTCCCTGGCGCTTTTCTTCTCCAGGCTGAACACCACCCCCAGCTCTCTCAGCCTTTCTTCACAGGAGAAGTGCTCCAGCCCTCTGATCATCCTCGTGGCCTTCCTCAAGACCTACTCTAACAGCTCCATGTTCTTCTTGTGCTGGGGGCCCCACACCTGATTGCAGGACTCAAGTGAGGCCTCACAAGGGCAGAGCAGAGGGGCACAACCACCTCCCTCCCCTGCTGGCCACCCCTCTGTTGATGCAGCCCAGGATGCAGTTGCCCTTCTGGGCTGCAAGCAGCACTGCTGGCTTGTGTTGAGCTTTTTGCCCACCAGAACCCCCAGGTCCTTTTCTGCAGGGCTGCTCTCAATGAGTTCTTCTCCCAGTCTGTGCTCGTGTCTGGGACTGCCCCAACCCAGGTGCAGCACCTTGCACTTGACCTTGTTGAACCTCTTTAGGTTCAAGCAGGCCCACTTCTCAAGCTTGTCCAGGTCCCTTTGGATGGCATCCCCTCCTTCTGCGGGATTACCTGTACCACTCTGCTTGGTTTCATCAGCAAAATTCCTGAGGGTGCACTTGATCCCACTGTCCATGTTATTGATAAAAATACTAAGCAGCATCAGTCCCAATGGTCCCAACCAAACCCCTGAGAGACACCACTCATCACTGACCTCCACCTGGACACAGAGCCACTGACTGCAGCTTTCTGGCTGCAGCCATCCATCCAGTTCAGTGGATACACTGAATGGTCCACCCTTCAAACCTGTATCTGTCCAATCTGGAGATCAGGATGTCATGTGGGACTGTGTTGAAGGCCCTACAGAAGTTCAGGTAGATGATATCTGTTGGTCTTCCGTTGTCGTCTGGTGCAGTCACTCCATCACAGAAAGGCACTGGGCTGGTTGGGAACGACTTGCCCTTGGTGAAGCCATGCTAGCTGTCTCGGATCAGCCACCTACCCTGACAAAATTAAACTCTACAAGTGCTTTCATAGAGATAATTTCTGAATTTGACATGCTGTTGGCTTCCATGTGTTCTTCTAGCTGAGCTGCAGCATTGTGACTAGGATGTTGGGAGGGAAATCTAAGCATGTTGCTTCTTTTTCCAAATGACTTTGCATTGTGCTTCAGCTGTTTGTGTACACATGAAAAAGCAAAAGGATCTACTGCACTTCTGTAGGAAACAATATTTTATAAAGAAGTATGTCTTTGAATTGTCTTTAGGTCAGGACATGTTTAAAGTTATATATATATTTTATGCATACAACTATTGTTCTGTATTCTGAACTCTATTTTTAACCAATGAAAACTGAACAATTAATTTTTATTTCTGATGTAATGTTACAATGGCATAGTATCTTAAGATAGAGACAGTTGTCCCTAACAGTATTAATTTTTGTTCAAACATGATGACAAGCACAAAGCCAGCACTTGTGAAATTAGTTTTCAGAGCAAAACTGTTTGGAAAAGTAAGTAGGGTTATCCTGATCACTGACTGCAAAGGGATCTTTCACATCCTTTTGCTCAGCAACCAGGGATAGGCAGAAGGGATTTAGTTTTATCCTCTTATCAAGGCTATAAATAAGTTCATAATTAAAATATATAGGCTTGGTGAGTTGAAGTTCTGAAGTAATTTAAATGTCAAATAATAGCAATACCTTATTGGTAGACATAACTTGTTATGTCTTCTGATTTGGGCTGTGCCTGGAGTCTCCTGTACGTGATGACAGGGAGCCTTGGCCTTGGTTTCCCTGAGGCTGTGAATTCATAGTGCAATTAACACTGCTATGCAGCAGCGTCCATTTTTGTCATTGATGTAATTCGGGATCTTATCAACTGCCTGCGTAAACAGCCTGTAAAGGTGTGTTTTGGTGCAGGAGATAATGCACATCCTCCCTGTTCTCTCAGCATCTCTGAGTGATCTTCCCCAGAGGGAATGACAAGGGCTGAGGAAAGAGCAAAGGTGCAAGTGCACAGGGAGATGGGGTGGATCACAGGAGTTTGCTCTGGAGATGCTTAAATATGAGGGGGTATTGCCCCGATTTAGGGAAGAGACAGTTTGACTTGGGAAGCCATCCTGCTTTCTTTTTCTTCAACACGACTTCCAGTGCCAGCTGGGAGCAGCTGGATTGTGACCTGCTGCATCCTGCTCCTTTAACGTTTTCTTGGGCTTTTAGCACAGCAGCTAGGAGCCAGGTGAGAAAGGAGAAAGGTTTCCTAGTGCACAAGCTGCCTTGTTTGAGGCTGGTACCTCCAGGCTGCGTTCTGCAGCACAGCCACACCTGCTGCTTGGTTCCTCCTGTGTTCAGGGAAATAGGACTTATTTAGAAACATAAACACAATCGTGTCAGAGGAATTTGTGAGTCTGATCAATTGTTTCTCTTTCTGAAAGCGATCCCCAGAGCACTGACTATAATAGTATATGTCAGGAAAAGTAGCCATGGCCATATCATCACCTACACGCACAGATTAGCAAATCAGGTTGGCTTGGTTTGTGTTTCTGTTTTATGCTTTTTCTCCTAAGCTGCCTCTCCTTGCTGCTTCAAGATAAGTACTCCGAGGTGTGACCTCAATCTGTTTCTAGGAGGTGAGAAAAAAATAGGAAAACCAAGAGAAAGCTGAAGGGCAATATGTCTGTAACAACCGAAGCAGAAAACCTGGAAGGAGCTGGTACTAAAATTTCTGTTTGCCAGCGGGAATTTTGCTGATTCACACCCGCCGCAGGTCTGGCCTGATGGTGCGGGAGAGGAAGAGCCGGGGAGACGGATCAAAAGCTGTGATGGTGAGGAGTGACGAGCAATCCGAGCCTCCTTAACGTGACCTGATTTTCGAGAGAGCTGGCACTTAGCGCGTTCAGTAATCAGGCCTTTTCAGGTGAATCAAGCTGAGACATCCAGAAATCAGAATATGCACGAGAACTGGCCACCATGGAAAGCGTTGCCAAATCTATAAATACATTTGCAGTAATAATAGAAACGCGAGAGGAGAGCATTGCATCTATAGGAAGAGAAACAATTTATCTGCCTTTAAGTCAAGGGAAATTCCGGGCTGTGGCAGACATTTGCTGGCAAAACTTCATGCTGCAGCTTGAAACACTGCTGCCCCCAGCTGTCTGCGTGTCCCTGCTGTCAGAGACCCCCACCCCTGCTATGGGATTATAGACGAGTACATCCATCACCTGCACCACTTCACACTCCAGTTTTAGTGCAAACCCAACTATATCATCTGGTTTTGGGAGGCTGGGTGTGCGCTGAGTTGCTCAGGCATGCCAGAGGCAGAACACGCACCTGGGGCAGCAGCCAAAGCCAGCCCTGCTGCCTGCCAGAGCCTGCAGGCCAAATATTCAAAGCAATCTACAACAGGTGGGTCCTTGGGTGCTTCCTCTCCTTGTGAAGCATCTTAACACCGATGGTCTTTTAAAGAGGCTCTCTTTTTGAACAGCTCTTTTTGTATAATGGTCTGTGCGATAGGTATGCGCTGTGAACTTGTCTTCCGATGGCGATGCAGTCTCAGCCAAACAGCTACGTTATGATGGGGCTAACAAGTGTCTGCTCTTAATTTAACTACTGCAGCTATTGATTTCATCAAGTCACAGTAATTCAGACTGGAAAGAACCTCAGGAGTTCATATGGACCAAGCTCATTTCCGTGCTTCTAGTCTGCCTGAATAAACATATTAGTGTAGACCTTTCTGCTGAGGTTTTAAGTTAAGCTGCATTACTTCAGAATTCCAAGACAAAAATGAGAAGTAAAAATATAAAAAGAATTTCAGGGTAATGAGAAGCAGGTTGAAGAAAAGGTATTTAGAGACAGCCAGCCTGCTCCATGCAATAGTCATCTTTTCAAGGTCGTGGCCAGAGCAGCCACAAGTAGGATGGTCAATTTGAAGAAAGAAAATCAAACTTATAAAGCCAAATGTGGCAGGAAGTGCTGAAACCTGAAGAAAATGATTCTAACACTAGAAGCACTCAAAAGCAGTTACTCAACAGTAGCACAGATCCCATTGCACGACTGCATTTGCAAAAAAAAAAATAAAAAAATTAGAAAAGGAAACTACTAAAAGCTTTGAAGGTGAGATCACGGAACAGACTACCCGGAGAGTTGTTTAAGAGCAAATGGAAGAAAGACAAAAAGGGTAAAAACCATGAGGGAGCAGAGTGCTTTCATCAGTTAGGCACCAAAATGAACTCAACCAGCTGTGAGGTGTGGCTTAGTGTGCCCTCAGCCCTGGCATGTTGCCATCCCTCCTGGCAGCGAGATCCTGCGTATGTGATACTGTTCTGAGGCACCTACATCAGCACCAGGTGGGTAATTAGCTGAAATATGGTGGACCAAGACAATTAACTAGTTGCAGTTTTCCATCTTATCCATCTTTGTAGTTACTGGAGTTTTCTGTGGAATGAAGTTTCTCCCTTCTTTAGCTCTGTGTAAGACACTGAAAGGAAACCCCAACAACCCCTGTAGACAAAGACTGCCTTGCCTTGTGGCTCTCATGGCCTGGACCTCATTTGGTCCATAGAAAGAAATCTGCAGAACTTCTGCCATCACATTTGGCTGCTTGCTAATTTCGGTCTATGCACAATTTCTGATAAACAGAGTTATAATTTATATATAAGTGGATTTATGAGCTCGTTCTGTTTCTTTCAGATGATCCAATGTGATATTTCTGCTACCAGCGAGTGACGCATGATGGATAAATGCCTTATCACATTTACATCCAGAAACTTTGCAGTACATCATTCAATGTGTCATATTTATCCACTCCTGCTGACAGCTTTAATGAACCAGGGATCTTTTAACTTTTATTTTCCTTGTGGTCACTTTTGATTATGTGACCAGAATCATTAGTGAATGGTCAATGAAGTCAGGCAATCAATCACTTCAACAAACAGCCTAGCATGATTTCATTTGCTAGAACAAGAGAGGAATGATGTTATTTATTAAATAGAAGGTCTAATAATGAAAACATGGTGACTCACCATGTGCCTGGTGGTTTTCTTCTGTGCGATGTAATTCCTCCTCTCTCCCCCCACAAAAATCTATCCCAATGGGAAGCTCCTCTCTAAGTCATGTATTTGGAAAAGTAGGACAATTTCAATTCTTCCTCCCAGAAAGGTGCCTTCTCCTCAGGCTTCTGAGTCATCGTGGCTGTGACTCAGATGGCTTGCGTTCATGGAGATGAGTCACTCCAAATTTTCTGGCATTAAGGCGATCCTACTATCTATCAGTGCGTTATCTGCTGTACACTGAGAAAATGTTCTGAGCCACACAGTTGTAAGTATGCATTAGAGATAAGTAATAAAAGAGAGGGAGAATCTTTAAGCAAGTGATGGTTAGTTTGATCTCTCCTTTTGGGGGACGGGGGAAGGTGGAAGAAGAGTGTGATAAAGCATGGATTATTCTGGTGGCATTAGCAGCTGTCATTCATTCGACTGCCAAGTTCCATGGACAACCATTCAGGAGACAATGTTAAAGAGAGCTTTGCCACTGAACTGTGAGAGAGAAGACTGAGAGGCTGAGATAGCTGACGTCTGAAAGTAAGGAGCCTTTCACCTCCTCCAATAGACATAGGAAGGGTGTTAGCAGCTGTGACAAAAAACTGTGAAGCTGGATAGTGATGGCATGATATGTAAAATGCAAGATTAGATGTTCACATTTCTGTGAGCTTTTTTCTTTAAAAAGAGGAGGAAAGTGGTAACAGCAAAAATGGTTGTACTTTTATCGTTTGACTCTAGACAGGCACTCTGAGAAGGCCCCTTGGAGGACTAGGCAGGTTGGCTTTCTGAATTTTCCCCCATTTTGCTTTTTATTCACTTCCTCCTTTTCTTTAAAGCAGGGGAATGGCACCTAGACATAAAACCAGCAGAGAAAGAACAATGTGTGTCTGTCTTCTTGGATTGTTATCCAAGAGGAAATGTGTGGAAGGACTTCAACACCCAGCAGAAAAAACTGTTGTAAAACTGAGGTATCTCAGGTGGCTGAGCTCTGAAGCCAAAATCCAGGAGCACAGAAGTTGCAGCAGAAAGAGCACTGGGTTAGGAGGTGGATTTAGATTCAATTCCCTGCTTGGCTGCCAACCCATTGTAGGACCTCTGACAAATCACCTAAGGTGGCAGAGAGGTTCCTCTACACGCTGCTGAGACCCCCTTCATTATAGAAAACCATATGTGCCTTTTTTTTTTTTTTTTTTTTTTTTCTCCTGTGGAACACACCATGCCTCAGACTTTTAATTTAAAACACAGCTGGAGGAAGAGCTGCTGCTGGTAACCTTACTTTGTAATGGCTCAGTAATTAAAGCTTCTGCCCGGGATGAAGGAGACCAGATTCCAATATTCTTCTTTCTGAGTGAATGTAGATCTGCACAAATCAGAAGAGTTATATGCCACCAGGATAACACTGTTCTTAGCTGGGACGCTTGTCTCTGTCCTTGTTGACTTGATGGCACTGCATAACCAAGGGTTCAGGATGGATTGGACAGGAGAAAAGGGCTGGAGGAAGCACTGGCCTGCGCTCAGCTGGTCAGGGATGCTACGAGATGGGCAGGAGCGCTGCCTTTCTCTTGCTGCTCCCAGCACTGTTTCCATATTGTGTACAGGGCTGCAGTCACATGCGAGTTTGTCTTGTACAACAAATCCTTAATTTTGTCAGATAATGCCTCAGATACCTGGCTGAGGAGTGCTCCCACCTCCTCCTGTCCTTCAGCTCCATTCACGCATGCTGGGTTGAGTGTCTCGTGGGTAATTCTCTTTCTTGGGATTGATTTTTTTGCACCTTGTTGAGGTTTCCCATTTTTCCACACCCAGTGCAAGTGCTCTAACCCCCAAACTATTCTGTAAGTTGTGGAAAGGGGCTGATGCTCAGCTAGCACACTGCAGCAGCCGCACTCTGCTGGGAGCTGGCTTCTGGCAGTATTGGGGTGCCTGCACACAGGAGGGGAAAGTCCTGGGCTTCTGCATCTTCTTGGGTAGCAGCAGCTCAGTGAGTGTAGAAGCCTGGCTAAGTCTTGTCCAGGGACACCTGTCAACAGGCTTAGAGCCTTTGGTGTTACGTGACTCTGCGTTTTTTGCAGGGCATTGTTGAGTGGGTGGGTTTTATCAAGTCTAGCAACGGAAGAGGTGCTAAGGCTGTATTATCTTTACTTTAGAGTTGTTTTTTTTTTTTTTTTTTTTTTTTTTTTAGAAGATAGCAGGGGTGACATAGACAAAGACTTCTGCTTGGTGATGTTTTTGCAGAAAAAGATGACCATTTAGAGTATTTAAACAAAAATACATAATTTTAATTGATGTTACAGAATTAACAAAATTGAGCAGGACAAAACTGATCAGCTTCTTTCTTCTTGCTTTAGCACAGTCTTGTGTGGGAAGGAGCCTGATAACTTTGTGAAAGATAATTTGCAAGAATTCAAATTATTCCGATTAAAGTTTAATTGTTGCAACATGCATTACTGTAATTATTAGAGCTGTTTAACATCCCTTTCCTCCAAACACATGCTGCGTTTGAGTCAGTTAAAGCCTCAAACCAGTTGGCAGTGTCCCTTTAAAACTGCTTCACTGCTTTCGTTAATCTAAGTGGCACAATAGTCAGTGCCACGAAGAAGCTTAAGACATGCATATTTTATGAGTATTTCAGAGAAGCACCACACAAAAGCAGGAGGAGGCTATATCTAAGTATTACTGCTTCACCTATTGCGACCTTCTCAAGGATTTTTTTAGATAAAAGAGAAGCTGAAGCTTAACTGCAGAGCTGGGGTCAGAGATCATAGGAAGGGGCAGGAAAATGACAATGCAGGGTGTCTGAGGACACTTGCTTCTTGTCACCTTGGTTTGTGCCATCTGATCATCAAATTCTTTGCTCAGAGCTTTATTCTAAGGTTGTTGGAGTCGTTCAGAGCGTACTAACCCCCAACATTTGTTTCTGATTCTGGGGCTAAATTATGTAAGATGTTCATTGGGTGGTTCTTATTTTTGTTAATTCTGAATGCTGTGAATTTCATAGGATTCCTAAGACATAATATCCTTTCCTTTGTTTCCATAACCTCAGTGAAAACAGCTTTTCCCTTTAATGGGAATGAAGGGAGGTGTTTGCTACAATGAAATGCAGTTGTTGCCTGTTTAAAAATAAAACAGCACAGTTGGCATCCTTTTAATGTTTCCAGTCCTAGAATATTTACAGGTTAATTCAACTATAAAACACCATTGGGAATACTAGTTTAGATGTGGCATTATGCAAGTAAAATTAAGGGTGCAACACACCTTATGTTTGCTAGTTGATGCAGAGATATGTGGAGTATTTTTATTGCATACAAATACATAGAAAGAACTGCTGCAGGTACCATCCATCGACAAAGAAGGCAGCCAGGGACAGAGGTGACCTCCACGCATGATGCAGATGGAGCACGCAGGATGTTTTGGGACCAGGTGGGTGTGCAGTGAAGCTGGCAGAGCTTGCTCCGGCTGCTGGAGCCGAGCAGCGTGGTGATCCTGCCTCTGGCCGTGAGGCAGGAGCTCAGCTGGGTGAACAGCCGCCTCGGTGAGTCTGCAAGGCGGTGTGTGAGATGCACAGGATGATTCCAGCCTGTGAATAGGTGCAGGTTGCTGAGCGCTCTGACTCTGGGATTTATTTCAGCTTTCTCATGCAGCAGCCTTACAGGACTATTTGCACCGAGTTTTAGAGGTACTGTTAAGGCAGCTCTCACTGGAGTTAGTCTCCATTATTTACTCACAGGCTCTATGTCCGTGCCATCTTTTCGCCTTCCTGTTCCCATATGGCTAGCCGTGGAAGCGCTGATTGTACCATGTGTGCTTATTGGCCGCCTTCAGCTGACTTCCCTACCCAACAGCAAAAACACGCCATGCCAATGTCAAATGCTGGGTGCTTGCTTCTTTCTTCTTCTTGCTGCTTCTTTCCTTCCCTTGATTTTGGTTAAACTGAAGTTCACTGTGCCCAGGGGTGAGCAGATCTGTACTTCTTGGAAAATGCTTTTTTTGCTTGCTGTCTTGATAGGATCATGAAGCCGTGTTCCTTTTTTTGCAAACTGTCTGAGCAGCACACCTTCCTCCTGGCAGCTGCTGAGCTGTCCCAGTGCGTGGTTGGGCTCGACCTCTGTAGAAAAGCTCACATACTTGCTTCTCTTCCTAAGTACATTATGTGCCGCGTTGACCTCTGGCACCTATGTGCAGCTGGAGTGCCTGACTTCCTGCACAGGGTATTTTGGTTTGGGCTTTGTGCTAAGACAGTACATAGTCTTGGATCATCTCTCAGGCAGGGTGAGCTCATGTTGATTTGGAGAAAGGGCAGGGTGAGGTCATGTCTACCAGATTGACTGCACATCCCTTTGCAGCGTGGGCAGGGATAGAAACAGATAACGTAGTTACCTGAACCACGAAATCCTCCCGGGAGTCTTCTAAAGCTCTGCCTCATTTTCAGCGCACTGCTCAGCTGCTGCAACAGCTGAAGCCAGGGTTGTACAGGCAGCAGGCAGTGTCAGGTTGGAGCCCGGTTGTCCCATGTGAAATCAAGCCAGTGTCCTGAATGAAGAAGAGGCAGCAGCCTTGGATCATACCATTATAGGCAGTAACCTGTTGTTCTCTTGTTTATCTCAGTGCTTGCTGAGCAACCCTATGTTCCTACCTTGCTTCCCGTGTCAGACAAAGCAATGCTGTAAATGTCTCAGATATATGAATTTCAGGGCTTTGGGGTGGAAGTAGAGACATTTAAAGACAGGATTTTTTTTTTTTTTCTAACAGTCAAATATCATTTTTAATGTTGTGAGAAACAGGCATACTGCTTTAATGAAAGATCAACATTTGTGCTTGAGATTGTGAAAACTTCATAGTCAAGCTAAGATTTAGTGTAGGGACTCTGAGGCAAAGTTATTAGGCAGGGCTATTCATCTTGTTTATGATATTTTTCTTCAAACTGACAATAATCTATAACTAGGTAGTGATAGCAGAAAAAAGAAATGCTGACATTTCTATGATAACAGCGGTGCAATTGCAGATGTGACATCCCTTGAAGAGAAGAAAGCAGTAAATGAAAAAAAAAAAAAGCAGGTTGCTTTGTTTTTCAATAATACTTGTGGCAGACGTATGGAAACGTTACTGTTTTGATATATTTGTTTATAAAGTGTGTTGTTGTGACTGTATGAGAACATGAGCCCTCTCCAGTGAGGATGGTAGGGATGCGTGCCATGTCTCCCTTTGGCTTTAGAAGCCCTTGGGCAGGTGCTAGTGGAGGCAGACAGCTGCCAAGGGCTGTGGTTTGGCTGCTGATGGTCAGACCTGTGTTAACTCGTGCTCTGAGCAGGGGTGGCTCACCCTGTCCTTTGTTCCAAGAGGCCTGAATTTGTCCCTTCAAGCACTTGGTGAAAGCTTGGTGGAGGTAGTCAGGAGAGATCTTTGCAGGTAGCACACACAGAAGACTGCTGACAAGGAAAATTTGTCCTCATCCCTGCCAAAAGATAAAGCAGCAGCTTTGAAATCTTCCTCTGAAAGCCTCAGCTAAGCCAGCAGCCCCAGTTTGCACCGTGGTACCCATTGTGCTGCCCCAGCCCCACAGCTCTGCTCTTGGGTCATCTCCCTTCCTTCTGTTTGGCACTGCCTAGGGAAAGGCATGCTGCTGACCAAATGGATAGAGGCACTGTATGTAAATTTCTGTAAGATCTGACAATAAATGATTAGAATTGAATGTTAGAAATGTAAATGACCCCGACTTGGACATGTCTGGGGAAAATTGGAAGATACGGAGGATTATGTTGATGAGGTGCTGGGGAAGGGAAAGGTTCAGGCTTGAAGTTTTTAATGCAGTTTATTACTTCCATTTGAATTTTCATTTGGTTTGACACATATATGTTAACAAGGATAGAGGAGCTAAAAAGAAGGAAATATAGGACAAAAATCTTTTCTGGCGGTGAGGGGAATTCACGGGAGTTCAGAGGGTTAAGTGTTGGAGATGAGGTGTCAGGAGAGGAAGCTTACAGGGGTTTCAGAGGAGCTTGTTGTTAGGTGTCTTAGAGTAGTCTCTGACTCATGACTACTGGCTTTCAAATGTCAGCCCAGTCAGCCCAGAAAGTCTTTCGCTGAGTTCGAAGATAAATGAAAAGAAGGTCAGGTGGTTTAGCTGGAAATGGTGCCAGAGTGTGATTTGAAACGAAACAATCAGTCACATCAGTTTAGAGACAAGTATATGTGTAATATTTACAGTACGTGGCTGGATAAGATGGTAGAGGAAGGATCTGGTGTGGGGTATTTAGAAACACAGCTATTGCCATGGACACACAAGGAGAGTCTGTGTCTGGAGCCATACAGGCCGCTCTCTGGGCCTGCAGTGCCACCAGGAGCGCCTCAGGGTGCTGCTGATTGGGAATGGTCCCTGTACATGGTCCCTGGCATGGTGTCAGTCAGTCTTGGTGAGCTGAATTGGAGAAGTCAGACAGCCAAGGGAAAGCCAAGATGGGAATGAGGCCACAGTTCACTGTCCCCAGCTTTACCAGGAGCAACCTTTCTGAGGTGCCCCTAGGGAGGAGCTGGGGCTGAGCAGCAGGGCTCCAGCAGCCACCGTACGGTACCGCAGCGGGGCTGATGCCATCCCCTGGATTGTTGCTCTTTCCCATCAGCCAGAGACTGCAGCAGAGCTGGTCTGAGCTTGCAGCAGATGGTTTGCTTATGGTTTATGTTATGGTTTTTGTTTGTTTGTTTGTTTTTTGAAATACAACCTAATAAGAGTATATTTCGTTTGGATGGACACATGTCTTTTCCAAGGGAAGTGTTAGCAAAGATTCAAAGTTTGGGAATGGATTTTACTTAGTCTACAAGTGGGGGTGCAGAGAAAACTGAAAACTTGTCCTTCTATAGTCTTATGCTTAATGCTATTCTAGTAGTACTCCTTTGTTCCGTTCCGTTCCGTTCCATTCCATTCCATTCCATTCCATTCCATTCCATTCCATTCCATCCTGAAGGACACAACAGTGGATAGAGTGAGGGAATGGTCTTAAACTAAAAGAGGATAGATTTAGATTAAACATTAGGAGGAAATTCGTCACTGTAAGGGTAGTGAGGCACTGGCTCAGGTTGCCCAGAGAAGCTGTGGATGCCCCATCCCTGGAGGTGTTCAAGGCCAGGTTGGATGTGGCCTTGGCCAAGCTGATCTAGTGGGTTGCATCCCTGCCTATGGCACTGGGGTTGGAGTAAGGTGATCTTTAAGATCCTTTCCAGCCTAAGCCATTCTATGATTATATGACCTGGATCTCTCACTACAGGTTCTGCTTATCCGAATTACTGCAAACCAAGGTCATTTTGCTGTTCTCTAGAGAGAAAGTCAGGTTTGCATGCTTTGGGATTGGCTACTCACTGGGAAGCAATGTCATTGCCTGGCTTCACTGTGCTGAACACTTGCATATTTTTACCAGGGAAACCTAACAAAAAGTCTTTTCCATTTATTATTTATTAATGTTGGTGGAGTTGTAAACACTGACCTCTTTTCATCTGAGGTCTTTGCTGTCAAATACAGAATGGTTTAAGTATGTAATGCCATTCTTGACAGCCTAATCATACCGTTGGCAGAATTAGGTGTGCTCTGCCTGTGAGTGAGCTGCCTTCAGTGGCACAAGCTGTTGAACTGGCAGAGCAGCCTCTGGAAACTTTTTAAGAGAGGTAGCCTTGCTGAAGCTGCCACAAACTGTTCAAATTGCAGGAGGTGAACCTTGGTGTCATTATAATGCACAGAACAGATGATACAGGATTTCACTTTTATGTTGAATAACAAAATGGGTAACAGTTTCTAATAGGAATGAATAGCAGGTTATGACAGAAATGATCTTGGAGGAGATTGAAATTATTCCCATATGATCTTGGAAAGACTAGTGGTAATATACGAACATGCAATTAGTCTTGGGAGGGAAGGAAAAAAGAAAAAACACTGCTCAAGTAATCTTAGCCTCATGGTGTAAGGGAATGATGAGATGAGGAAGCAGTAACTGACAAGCAACAGATGCTCTGCCACCAAGTTATCTACTAAAACAAAACAGAAACTGTGATTATAATGCTATGGACTGTATTTCTTCAGAAATATATGCATATTTTTACAGAATAGTGTCTTCATGTTGATATTTATTTAAAACTTGGTTCAAAAACCATGTAAGGCAGGAGGAATTTTTACACTGACTTTGATATATTTTGGCTTAATTCTGTATTGCAAAATTTGGCATTTTTTTTGTTTTCTGATATTTCATGTATGCTAGTTAGAACTGAGAAAGCTGAAAAATTACCAGGTAAGCTTCTGCCTCTTCTGTGTCAGGTTTTATGTAACTAGAATTTGACTTTTCAGCCATGTTTTTTCAGAGATGCTCACAAAATATTTTGGTGAATTATTCTCGGTTTATTGTAGCTTTTCTCTTCAATGTAATATTCCAAATGCAAGCCATCTCCTTTGGCTTCCTGAGAAAACATTTAGCCCCTGATATGTTCTGTAACCTTATTTATATTACGAATGGCTAGCTGTGAGGTATTCTCATTTCTGAATTCAGGTTTCTTTGTTTTTACCATTATTTCTATTGGTAATCTTCTTGGCTGATTATATATCAAACAAAGCCAACCTGTAAAACCAGAAAAAATGAATGTAATAAGTAATTTGGATAAGGGAAGAGTCATTGAAACTTTTTTATCATTCCAGAGTATTCAGTGAAACATATGATGAAAAGATACCATAGTCAGTGGTTTAAAACAATTCTTATGACTAAAGATCATGGATATATGGAATGACAGCTGTTTATTCTGGTAGATAGTTGAAGAAAGCGTGGTTTCTTGTGTATGAAAGCAATACAATAATCCTAATACAAACACTTCATTAGTTTCTAGATAAGTGAGTTTTTGAACTGAACAACTGCAGATGAAGAAGGAATATAAAATTTAAAGCTTTCTAAGTAAGATTATGTGGAGAGAAATATCAATGTTGCATGCATTCAGTCTGCAGCCGCTGAGAAATGGAATGAAAAATCATGTAATTCCCAGACAAAACTCTTCCTTAATTTAGCTGAAAGTGTAAATACATATCTGCTAATTAAAAATCTTATTAGAGTGTTAGAATTTCCCAATGCACCAAAAAGTAAATCTTAAATTCAAACAAAGGGCTAAGCACATATGCAAATGTGTACGCATATCTTCACTGGAAAGAGTAGCTGCACACAAATCAAAGACGTTTTTATCAGTAACAATAATGACAAAAACGAATAGCAGTTATTTATTCACCTCAAACTTGATTTTTTTTTTTTAATGCAAAAATGATCTTAGTGAATTGACAGTTCAATTCCTGCATTTTCTTGCTATTTATACATTTGTGTTCTGACAACTCCTTTTTAGAGGAGGCATCTAATTATTATTAAAACTCTGTAGACTTACTAAGAGGAAAAAGAAAATAAATGTTGCCTGTGTCCTAGACTTTTACTCCTGTATCTCCTGGAAATCTTTTCAAACTGTTGTTCCAATGCTTACAAGACAGCCAAGGGAAGACAGCAAAGACTTGTTCCTGGTATGTGGGGAAACAATCTAGGTTCCTCGTTATGTGCTTGCTTTTAAATATAACAATTTTAGAATCTAAATGAGATTAGAAAGTACATTTTTTTCATAAGCAGTTCTCTGTATTTTGTCCTCATATTAGTATCCATGGTGTTACAACTGCAGCCGTGATTAAGGCTGGGGACAGTCTGATTAATGATGTCTGTCTCAACAAGGTCCAGCCGCCCCCCAGCTGAGAGAAAATTTCCAGTGATTCACAGATTGAAATGAAGCAGACTCAGGCTGCGCAGCTTGCTATCAAGGTCACAAACGTGGCAGATGATGGATCAAATGCTCCAGTGTTTTCTGGCTCTGCTCAGGCCATTGGTGCTCACTGGATTGTTTTAGCAGCTTTGGACCTTAGATTTTGGGACAGATTCTCACGTCTTGCAGCTGAGCATCCTCTGTGGTTGGGAAAAGCCCATAAAAAAATAGTGATGGAGGTCACAAATATGCCTCTCACATTTTGTGAAAGGAGCAGAGGCAGGAGAAAGCGCACCATGGGAAGAAAGATGTGGGGTGACTTCATCTGTTTTATACCAGAGAAAGCACATGAGCTTAGATGTTAAATGTACCCACCACACAAAATGATTTTATGAAACATGAGCTATACCTATAAAGAAACCAGACATCCTTCATTGTACAGTCTGCAGATTTCTTTTAATTATTATTTTGATGGTAACAAAGGCATTCCAGAGTAGCAAAGAGAGACTGAAAAATGTTAAATGCTCTTGTCTCCCACCCTTTATATAACCCAAGGTCTGAAAGCAAGGATTTTGTTTTGTCAATACTATAAAGCTCTATGCAGTCCGGGGAGATATTTTTGAGAAGACTAATTTCTAACAGAATTCAGGGGACAAAACCTTGCGCCAACCCACAGACTTGCTGAATTCTTGACTAGTAGCCACAAAGAGTACCTGTGCGGGTTGCTTTGATGTGCTTCTGTTCCTCTGTGGCCTTTTAGCTTCTTGCCGTTCTGATAGGGCACAAACGGATGGTGAAGTGTTACACAAAGCAACATTTCACTTGTCAGCTGCACCCCTGCTGTTGATGCTTCTCTCTAGGGAGCCATTGAGTTAAATGGTGCAGAGTCAGCTGGCTGGGTTTTTCTTCTCTCCTATTCAGTGGCTTCACCTCATTACCTCCCAGGTGAAACTGGAGCTGTCTGCATCAGCAGCCTGGTTCTGATTTCAAAGAATGAGTTAGGATTTATGACTATTGACCGCAGAAGGCCAGAGCATTGAAGCACTAGCCTATTTTAAATCTATTTTACCCAGTTCTTTTGCAGGTGCTGCTGCTAGAATTAATTGTTGGCCTTTTTTGGTCAGTTTTGTTCTCAAATACTGCAGTAGAAAGTTGAAAAAAACATCGGAGAGGAGAGCAACACCACAGAGGAAATGTATTATAATCTTCTCTGGGACTCCTGAGAAATGGCACAGTAATCCTGGATGTAACGTTAGAACAGTGCTTGCAGTTCTTCATTTATCAATTCTAAAAGTGCATAGCTAAATATAGAGGTATGCAGAACATAAAAATGCATTAATAAAAGAAAGGGAAATCATAATGGTTTGTTTGCTTCTCTGCTTTAACAGCTCAGACGATGCAGCCTGAAAGTTTATAATTGTCATTGTCAGATACGTCTGAAAACTCATCTTACCTATTATTCTAAAGCAGTTATTTAAAAGATGTAAATCCTTTCATTTCTATGGAGATGAGCAGTGACAAATAATTACAAGTGTAAGCTAGGATCAAGTATATCTGCAAATAAAGCCTGTACTCTCGCAGGACATCTGCAGCTAAATAGTGCCTGAATCCTGGCTGCTCAGTGAGAGGTTCCTTGGCATTCGTTTCCTAACAGGCTAATCCCACAGTGACAAAGCTTAGGAAGGGGAAATCTGTTTTCTTCCTTCCCCCTCAGCATTGAGTGTAACTTATTTAATACAGAGGCAACAGCTGCAGCAAAAATGCCAAGCCCGGCTAGTTCAGTTACTCAGATATTCAGCACAGAAACTGAGGAAGTCGGACCACATGGAACAATTTCACATGTAAGGAAACTGCAGACAAAGAGTGGGTGAAGTGGCAGGATTTGAGAACGTTATTTTACTAAACGTGGCTTCATCCTCCGGCATGTTGATGCTATTTGCGGTGCTGCTTCTCACAGGCACCAGGTGGGAGAAGCACTTTGCGCAGCGCCCCTGGGAGCTGTTCATGTAACGGTGCTCCACCAGTCTGCGAGCTGCATTGCCAGGCAGCTCAGAGGTTACCAGCTTTCCATTACCAACTGCTCTGAAGACACAAAAGTTGCTGAAAATTATGGTAACAGAAATCATTAGAGAGGAAGTGTCTTTAGAAGCTGACAGAAGGTGTACACAGTTTTAGGGAGCTGGATCATCCTTCTCCAGCTGATGTAAAGGTGTGTTCTGGGTTGGTGTCCTTCTGGATTACACAACTTTCTCTGAAACAACAGTTAGCTCACATATACCTGCTTGATGACTTTGTAGTTCCTGAGTATTTCATGTGTCTTGTGTTACTAGCAACAACAGTGTAATTGGACTTGTCCTCTATTCATTAATCCAAAGAGAAAACAGATTTAATTTTAGGCATATTAAGCTGACCTAACAAAGGAAAGGAGAAGGAGCGAAACGCAAGAAGCAAAAAAAGACATGGAAAGAAAGATAAAGGAAAAAAAAAAACAACACAGCAGAAATGTTCCTGCAGGCATAGCTGAGTGCTGTGAAGGTGTCTCGTAAAGGCAAGGGCTCTGGAAGACAGACGGGAAGGAGCCAGCTGCAGCTGGGAAGTGCTGGCTGAGTGCGTCTGAGAGCCCAGCAGCCACATCACCCATCTGCATGCACAGGGCTGGTCTCGCCCTCGCTGGCCTCTTCGGGCTGTAAGATCCTTGGGCAGGGATCATGTGCCTGCCATCCGGTGCTCTCATGAGTGCTATAAAATATTAGAGTGCTCTGATGAAACATGTGAAAGCCTAGAGGGCACCTTGAACAGGAGAGATGTGTGGAGGAAAAAAAAAAAAAAAAAAAGGTAAGCTTGGTGTTTGGGTGTGAGAAAATGGAAAGTCAGTTATACACCTGCCTCTGCCCCTGACAGTCACCCCACCAATGTCACATAATGGATCACATAAGTGGACTGCTGCTGGGAGCCATGGGAGTGTGAATGGATTGGCAGCCCGGTAGTTAAAGGGTGCTGCTTTTTCCAAGGCTCCTTCAGAGACCTGAGCTAAACTGCTCAGAGATCAGTATCTCTGCTGGCGATGCTGCTGCGCTGTTCTGGCAGAGACGGAGAGAAACCACTCTCAGAAATGATGCTGAGTGCTAGAGCATCCTCTGGGGATTTGGGATGCAAGCTCAGGTCCTTTCCTTGTGAGGGAAGGTTCATCCCAGGTTCAGGTCAGGAAAAACAAGGAAAGGAGCAGAACCTGTGATGCCCACTGAATCTCAAGAGGTGTAGGGACTCCTTGCATTTCAGTGTTAAGTGGGAGACTACCATTTCTGCAGTCACTGTTGAATGCATATTTTAATCGTATGGAATTTAAGCTCTCCCTCTCCTCACCAATATTTTTCATTAGGTTGAATTCAGGTATTTAAATAGTTTAAATATGACCTGAACGATTTTTATTTTGCAAATAACAGTTGCAAAGTATTTGCTTGGCCCTATCCATGGTAGTGGTAGAGTTCTCCTTTAAACTTGTATTGTCTCAATACAGCAGTACCCAATTTTACACATGAGGCCCTAGATCTGTGCTCTTCAGCTGGACGAACCCAAGAGTTGGTGATGAACCGAATACACAACCTAAGTCTGTTAGGGGAGCAGGCTGTGTTGCTGCTAAGGGAATTAGGACAACTTCACTTCAGTGGGATGTGAAGGGAATTTTTTGTGACAATGACCAAATAAATCTTCCGTGGTGTGTGGGTGTTTAAAGAACGGAGTGAATCCCAGAGAGAAGCCGGTCAGCAGTGGCAGAAAATTGCTCTCGCCGGAGCGTAGTGGCAGATTTTGAGGCCAGCGTTGTGTGTGAAGCCCCTTTGTGAGACAGGGCAGGTGGGAAAGGTCCTCAGGTTGATCTGTAGCTTAAGATCCAAGGCAAAGTGAAAGAAAAAAGCATGTATATGCTTTTGGTCCTTTCCCTGTTGGTGAAGGAGGGCCCTGATCCCTGGTCAGCAGGGGCAGGAGGGCAGGCACCTGAAGCCCCCACCCAGCAGGATGTTGCCTGCGCCTTCAAACTGAGTGTTTTCATCCTGCTCCTGTTGAAATAAGTAGTGCCCACATCTCCCAGGCATGCTTTATAACCTGGATTTTGTCTGTTTAAAAGTGGGGACAACATGAGGCCGCAGCCCTGGCCGCTGGGAGGGACCGATGCTTTCAGGCCACTTACTACCTGCTCGTGATCCATATTAAATAGGGCAGAAAGAAAAATTGTGCTGTGCTAGGTATTTTTTGGCAAAAAATTGTGATTTGCTAATGGCCTCTCCTCAGTTGGATGCTGTGCAACTACATTCTTGAAATTAATATTTAATCAAATGCTAATAGCACTTTGTGCAGAGTTCAGATGTGCTGGTGAGGCTGTGCTGCATCCAGAGCTTTGCTCTGCTGTTCTGCTTCCAGAGCACTTGTGTCTGTATTTTAAAATGATACACCAACAGATGTCTTTGGTTTTAACTTTGCAGTCAGTGTAGAGGAAATATAGCACAGGTAAATGTGACTACAAGTTGTTTCACCGTATGAAATTTTACAGTGCTGACAGCAAAATAAGGCCTACTGTGGCCATGGTTCCTTCAAAAGGCTGGACAGTGTATTTAGGAAAATATGATTAATGGAACGGGACTGTCACTTTCTGTTTTATATTTTACCCACAAAATTGAAGGTTCATAAAAATTATAGTAAGTTTTTCTCATTCTTTTCTTTCCTCTATGACCAGTAGGTCTTTTAACTCTGCAGCCAGGCATGTGGCTTAATCTCGTATATTCTTGAGACTAAAACTTTTGCCTGCGTTGCCAGATAGAAAACCTTACTGCCAAGCCACCATTAAAATTCTCAGTGAAATTAAATTGAAGGCTACATGTGTACAATTAAGAATAATAATGGGGAAAATCAATCTTCCTGGTGAAGTGAGTGTTGACATATGAGATATTTCCTTTCAGGTTTGAATGAAAATGCTCGTAATGTTTTTCTTCGGTTGTCATTCAACCCAACATTAATTACATTGCAGGGTTTCCCCAATGACATGTTTGTTGAGCCGTATGTAAGTGACAGGATGATTATGTCTAAATGATTTGTAAATGTGTTGGCTTTGAGGGCTCAAATATTTGTGTAAATGAGTCTTCAAAAAGCTGAGGAGTGCTTGTTGCCACAGATAACAGGATAACAGCTTTTTTAATGCACCTTATTTTAGGGCTCTGTTTTGATTATCTTGCTCGTTTTGGTAGTTTCTTACTTCAACACAACTACCATGAACGTCGGTGGGATGGTTTCAGAGTAAGAAGCAAGCCCATATAAAGAAGACAACAGAATCTCATATGCAAAGAAGCAATTTCAATTTTAGCTTTAAGACATAAAAAGCTATGATGCATCCTCTGAGAGAAAACAGTGAGAAAACAACCCCGATGTTAAGAGTCTTAATGTGGGGAGTCTTACCTCTGTGGAAGAGGTAATGTGTTTGGAAAATGGATTTAATATAATTCCTACAAAGTTATTTTAAAGGACAAGATTTCATAATAAGCATCTTGGTTGAAGTCTGCATGACTGTAATAGGGACAGCATTCTAATGATTTTCCTTTCTAAGGAGCCACTGACACATTCAGTTACTCGGCAATGAGCCTGAGTGCCAGGATGATGGCCTGAAAACATACAGCAACCTATCCCCAATTTTTCTATAAATTAAGAAATGTCTTAGACCAGGAAGAAAAGTGGAATGAAGGAGTATGTGAAGCAAGGCAGAGAAGAGAGAGCTTTAACTGGCACCTTTTGAAGTTGCACAGGTAAAGAAATCCCCTGAAGAAGTGTGGCAGGGATTGCCATGAGGCTTCCCGTTGGTGTGGAGAGATCGATGAAGGAGCAAGGAGCTCGGAGGCACAGCAAATGATGCAGCAACCTGCAAGAAGAAGGGGGAAAGGGCAAACAGCCTGTACTTTGACAGACGGCATTTCCAATCCACTGGGCAATTAGTGGGAAAGATAAGGAATTAAAAAGTATGGTGGGTTTACAAGATAATGGGAGAGGATGCGGTCTGCAAAGAGATTTGGATGTTTATTGAGACAGTGACGTTCTCACAGCTCAGATATGGGTTACTGCTGTGTAAAAATTGGCAGACTAATTTACTGAAAGCAGAAAAATATCTCTGGGCTGTCAGAAGTTTTGCCATAAAACTGCTTTCTTGACATAGGAGCTTTTTGCAACCTAATAGCTGTGTTGGTTGTTTAAAGAAGATGTGGACTGGTTAGGGCATAGCTCACTGCCGTGTTCTGTAATCTCAAGTGGTGCTACAAACATATTCCAAATGATCTTCAGTTTTCTTGGAAAGATCTTATCTTTGTTAGTCCTGCCAGTGAAGTTCAGGCTGTGTACCTAATCTCTCTGACACCAAGTGTGATGGATAGAGTATCAAGCAAAAATAATTAAAGTCTGAACAATTAGGCAACTCTTTTCCTCCCTCAGAGACCCCAGAGGCCACTTTACTGACTTCGGGCATAGCTCAGGGATTTTTTTACCTGCTAACACTGAAATCCAGCAGTTTCTGTGGTAACACTTGACAATTGGTTGCCATCCCAAGGCAAGTTTTCTCTAAAATGCAGGGAGAGAGGTTTGCTGAAGCTGTGGGTAAAGAAAAACAGAGAATTAGAGTATTAAACATTTAGGAAAGAATTCACTGCTAAAGCTGGAATTTGATGAGGACCTGGGGAATCATGTGGCTAAATGAATGTTATTTGCTAATTGGCAATAACAGCAGAAGCTGAATCAGAGTAGTGTAAAAATGGCCCTACCGTATGGTCCTTCTCAATTCTGCTGTTCTCCTGTCTCATGGATGGCCCTTGAGGCTACATGGGTCTTTGCTCTTCAGGTTTCATAACTTCTTATCAGTCTCAAAAATGGATTTAAAGAAAATGAGTATAAATTAAAGCATAGAAGCAGGTTGAAGCAGAGTGGATTTGATTCTAGCACCATTAACAGGTAATATCAATGAGGTGACAGGAAGCACTCGAGTCACTGAAATTGTGTTTATTTAAAAGAAAGGCCAATGAGAACTGAATTGGATCCTTCTCGTTCTGTCTTGCAAGTGTCTGTTACAATGAACTTCATGTGACAGAGACCACATACATCCTTTGTTCTGTGTGGCTCTGAGCACGTTACTGTGATTCTGAAAATAAGCACTAATAATTTCCTGAAGAATTGTCCTTTTGGATGCACCACTGTGTATTTTCAGCTGCTTTTGACATGATGCCACTAAAAGCTGGTTTGCCTTTCAAATGTGATTCTTCAGCTGTAGTTAGAGGTTCAGCAGCGTAATTGCCTGTGAGGATAAATGGCTTTGTCTGAAAGATTCAGAGATTACAAGGTTGGGGAAGTATGAGGGAGAAAGATATTGGATGGGGTCCTTGGGATCTACTGAAATTCCTCTACTGCACCACATTGAGAGAACTAAAACAAGAAGATCTTAGACCAACCTCAGCATGGCTGGGCCCTCCAGAGGGCTGCCATGGGCCCATTTCCACCTTCTTGCTCCCAGATTTTGTTGATATGTTGAATTGTGTCTATGTTTTCTTGGAATCTTGATTGGTATAATTCTACACTGTGCTCTTACAACTAGAGTTATCTCATTTACAAGCCATCTTTTAATCCAAATCCTAATTTAAATAAAAACTGGAAATAATCCATTAGACTAACTGAGCAAGTCAACAATGACTTTCATAAAAAGTTTTAAAATCGGCAATTTGTAACCAGAGGTATTGAATCAAAACATGTAGAATATACAGATTAAGATGTGATTCTGTGATGACATGTTGTATTGCAAAGTGACTGCTGTAGTACATTTTAGCATGAAAATGTGATGAAAATCATTTTTTTTTTTTTTAAATAAAAAAAGGGCATTATTAATGAGTAAATTTGATAACCTTTTTAAAGCACTACACATTCTTTGTAGCTAAAACAAAGAGACATCCTAGGTTTTCAGGATGCTACTAGTTCCTGTGAATACTTGGGTAAAGTTTTGTAAGGAGCTAAATAATGCAGGTGAAAGTGTATTTGTGTTAAATCATCTGTCTTGTGGCTGTGGAAACTATAATGAGAAAAAGGTTTATCAGTGCACTATATAAATGAGTGTCATTCCTCTTTCTCACATGTGAAAGCTGAAGCTGAATGAATGGGCACTTGAACTGACTTTGCTGCTGGTGGAAGGATGCATTCTTTTGATGGGGATATTTCATTGCCCACTCGCTTCTTTACATTTGGTCCCTGCACAGGGAACTTTTCCTTCACAAAATGGCTAATTGTTGTAACAAAAGCCTGTAAAAGTTCACTGGGGAAATGAAGTTGTGCATTTACAGTAGATTCTAATTTGAAAGTTAGCCAAATGCTGAGCGCATCCAGAAACGTTTCCCAAATTTACTTTAGTCTGAATATAATTAACTTCAGTGTCTTTAATTTGCTCTGCCAGTACCAGCACCACTGCCAATATTAACAGGATTTTTTTACAGGTCAGGGCAATTATAAGCACCATACCACTCTCAAATGAGCTAATAAGGAGAGCAAAGAGTTATAGCAAAAGGTAAATAGGATTTAGTTTGTCAGGTAACCTTCTCAGTGGTCACAGCAATACGGTAATAGTATCTATATTACAGTCAGCAAGTTATTACTTGTTAGAGCAGGATCCTTTATTTTATTTATTTAATTATTTTTTTTCTCTGTTTTCCCTTTGGGTAAGATACCGACTAAATATCCTGGTGTTTACACTGGTTCACCAAGACATTTCTTATGATGCAAAGCTGTATAAAATACCTAATCTTGACCTTCTTTGATGATACGCAAGTTGGATCAAAACAGGAAGCCTTCCTCTCCCCCAGAAGAAGTCCATAGATAAGAAAAATATTTATCTTTTGTAAGACAAGCAGAAATGAAGTTTGTAGATAAGCAAAGGAAACATTTTCTTGGTAAGAGAAATGTAAGGAATTGTTAGTAGGTAAGTTGCATTGACAGTCTGCTGAAGTATTTGTCCTGGAGCGGCCATGCAGATGCCTGTGAATTTCCGAGCATTTCAAACCATTTCAAATTCAAAGAATCTCCAAACCTGACCTGGGAGCCTACAGAGTCTGCAGGTCAACAGCATTCTCATTTACCAGGGCTCTGGTCATAAAAAGTGCTTGGCTTTTTCACCTTTCTGACCTTTTTGAGGGCTTTCGAAACATTGCTTCTGGGCTTTAGGCTTTTCAGTACATTTCCTACAGCTAACTCCTTGGAAGGCTGATGTGAGTGCGAGTAGAATTTCACCTTAAGCTTCTGCTGTAGTCTATTTGTACAGCTTTCTAATTCTATATTAGTGAATACAATCCTATAACATGGTAACTATATCCCAAAACTTGTAGATACAGAATCCAGAAACTTCCTGAAAACTATAAAGCAATGACAGTACTTGGGAGAGTTTGTCTTGGACTCAAGAAAGCTCAGTAGAAGTTCTCATCCTCAAACTTGGCTAGTTTATAATTCACTTACTGTACAGAAATGCTTTCATACAATTTACCTTCAGGAGTTTGTTTGTTTGTTTGTTTTAATGAAGTCAGTGGTCGAGATGGAGTTTTAGGAGTCCCAGAGCAGAAATTTGGAAGACCCAATCTGTGCTGTTAGATTAGGAAAAGTACTGGTTGATGTATTTGAAGAGACTGCCTTGGCTACTAAATAGGCTGGTGCCTAGATTTCTCTTGCTTCTTGAGTGTTGTGAATGAAGCTTCTCTGCTGGGAGTGAGCTGAATGGAGAGCCCTTGTTCCTGGGGGAGATGTGAGAGACTTTTCTGGGGAGGTGAGTCACAAGTCTCACTTCCTTGGTGACGTGGTGCTTTGCAACAGAACAAGGGTAGAAAGGACAGAGAGGGGACCGTGATAACACGAAATGTAAAGCCACGTGTGCTATAATGTCATCATTCTTCTGGAATTGTTTGCCTAGAAAAAAAGTACGCACATTATTTATTTTTAATATGAAAGAAAATCTGATTCCACTAGCTGCAGACTAGTGAAATTATTAACCAAACGTTTATTTCTTAATCTGAAGGTTGTTTCTTTTTCCATTGTCACCTTTATAATATCCATGTGTTACCAACTAAAATATGTGAATTTGGGACTGAGCCTGATTCTGCCTTCATCTGTCCTGGTTTTAACTTCCCTGGTCTCAGGGAGTTTATCCACTCAAGAGAATTGATGACTGTGCTGCAGACTCTTCAAGTGATTTCAAAATGAGACTGAAAAAGTGAGATGATGCAGAGCAAGGGTGGGCTTTTGTGTGTGCAAGTGTGTGTCCCATTAAGGCTGGCAGGCCTTTGGTGCTATTTCTGTAGTGGCTTTCAGTAAAAGGGGCTTGCTTTGCAGATGAAGAATAAACTTGACATTTAGTTGAGTCTGAGGCAAACTCTTCCAAGCATCTTATCGTCTGCTGAGGTTTATACATCTACGGTATGCTGCTACCAGATGCTGTTTCACCATTTCTGGGAGCTCTGAGAACAAGCGTTACGCTTCCATAATTAATAATAGAAAACAATTTCCTTTTTAATTTTAACGATGTCAGAAGAGATCCAGTCCATCATGCTTTGTGAACCAGCTTCTGGCAGCTGCTGAATAATAGAGGGAAAACTCCAGCTTGTGTCCTCTCCAGCGGATATACCGTGTTACTTGTTATTCATGAGTCCCTGTTTTCATTCAGATTCATTAAATAGAATGGGTGGGTGATACATGCCTCTTACTGCCTAGAGGCTACTTTGATTCATGTGTTTCAGCGTTACCTTGCTGCCACTTGCAAGTACTTGAGAAAGAAGTAATTACAATGCAGATAAACTTGCTGAATTTTCTGACGTTCTTAATGATCCCTGGGAAATTGGCTTCCAAATTTGCACTCGCATGCTTTTTCAAATAGCGTTATTCATAGTAACCCTGCCAGGAGTGAAAAGGAATGTGAAGTTGCAGAGTTCCTGGTTCCAGAGATTGTTTGATGCTTTGCTTCGGTTTCATGCTGCAAGCTGGAATCTAGGATGGAATAGGATAGGATAGGATGGAATAGGATAGCACGGAATAGGATAGGGTCGGTTAGAATAGAATAGTTCTGTTGGAAGGGACCTACAAAAATCATTGAGTCCAACTGCCTGACCACCTCATGGCTAACCAAGAGTTAAAGCACGTTACTGAGGGCATTATCCAAATGCCTCTTGAACACTGACAGGCTTAGGACGAGAGATCTTGCAGAAGGATCTTGGAGCACCGGGTCATCAGCAACGGTGTGAAGTTCAACCACAGCAAATGCCAGGTTCTGCACCTCACATGGAGCAATGCCAGACCCAGGCACAGACTGGGCAGTGAGTAGGAGCAGCTCAGCAGAAGGACTTGGGGGTGCTGGTTGGCAGCAGGCTCAGCACGAGCCAGCAGTGTGCCTTGGCAGTCAGGAGGGCAAGCCCCATTTTGGGGTACAGTTAAGACAGCATGGCCAGCCTGACAAAAGAGGTGATTCTCCTGTTGTATTTAGCACTGATATGGCCTCACCTTGAATTTTGTATCTGGTTCTGGTCTCCACAATAACAAAAGGATGTTAAGGTATTTGAGAGTGTCCAGAGGAGGGCAACAAAACTGGTAAAAGGGCTGGAAGGGGTCCTGTGAGGACAGGCTGAGGACACCTGGCTTGTCTCTTCCGGAGAAGAGGAGGCATCTCTCTCCTATCCCTGTGGTGTTGCCATCTGCCATTGGGTTAACTCATTTCAGAACTGGTGAAGCCACCAGCCAGTCTGGGACCTTGACTCAAAAATGGTGCATCACTGAACTGGGGGAAAGCGGAGTAGTGAAACGGTTAGAGCTATATGTATTTCATCCTTCCAGCTTATTTTTGAATTCATCTTGTATTTTGGCATGTGTATTGCTGTACATCTCGGAGGACTGACTAAATGTGGACATTTCTATTGTAAAGATTAGTTAATACTGAAGATTTTTGCAAAAGAAAGCTGCCCTGCTTGGAGGTCTCTGCGGAGGGGGCTGCTACCAAGATTTTATGACACCGTGGCATGCTCATGTGTCTGGGCTGCTCCTTAGAGGCCCCTGGCATAGCACTGACACAGGGCCCCAGCAAGGCTAGCCTGTGGTGTTAGTTATCAACTTTTGCTTCTGTTTGTTACCGAAAGGTATGACTGCAAGTCCTTCTCAGGTGTTTTTTAAACCCTTTAAGCTTGCCTAGTGTTAAAGAAAAGGCTGAGTGAGCCAGGTAAAGCTGGCAAATACCGGGTGCTGGATTTTCATTGTGACAGTGGGGCACGCAGCACCTCTGCAGGACTTGTGCTTTGTAATGAGCGCTCACTCAGCATCAATTCTTCAATGATGCTGCACTAACCTGGGGAGATCAAAGTGGAGCAGGTGCTGTTGAGTGCTGAGAGTTCAAGAGGAAGTTTTTCTGACAGCAGTAATGAAGTGTTGCTACTGACTTGTGATGGGACTTCAACAGCAGTCTGTCAGCCCATGGTATGCATGGCTCTTGGGCAAGAAGAGGAATGATGACTTTGTCATGAAATCGTTTCCTTTAGTATGCGAAACCGTGAAGGAAGCCTGGTGGTGAGATTGAAAGTAGTCAAGAAGAATTTGTAGTTATCTAAGCTCAGGTCACAGGTTAAATTGCTCTTAACTTCAGTTCTGAGAGACATCCCAATATTGAGGATGTAAAACCTGGCTGTAACATTGGAAAATATTGTTTGACAAGTAAAAATATTCAAATCCTGATACTATCCTGTAAGCAAAATTAACTATCTTGGTGAGGTGACTCATTGTCAAACTATAGAGGCAATAGAGGCAGAACCTAGCTGGGAGTTTTCTTCTACCAGTGGCCACCAAGCAAACAGAAAGACTGTAGCAGACAGTGGCAGACTGTTTTGTGAAAAATAATGCTGTGTCTTCATTTATCAGTCAGTGAGGTGGCTGTTTTCCTTCAACTGCTGTGTAATGTGGCACTAATATAAAGGAAAGAATAATGCAAATTTGAGCAAAGATATTAAAATTCGGATCCTTTCCAAAGCCACCTTCTTGGTCAGGTTGCACAAAGAACACCGAAGTAGAATTTCAGGAAGAAGTGATCTTGTGATGAGAGGAGCATCCTTTATCAACTCCACATAGCTGGACTCATCTCAAAACTCCTGGCAGTCTTGAGCGGTAAAACCCTCTGGAAAAAGGAGCCAGCTTCTTAGTTACCTAAAGATGGACAGAATGCCAAAGAAGTGGTGCATCAGGTTATTGTAGCCTGCTTTTCTAATGCATTTTCTGCTGTTAATTGATGTCTAGGGGCACCAGTGGCAGCCAAACCTTTTCCTGTGCCTGTGGCATTGGTAAGGACATTCTCTAGTGTTTCATAAAACATGTCCTCTTGATGTAGCTCTTCCCTTAGAAGGGACAAGGGTAAGTTAGCTCTTCTCTACCAGGATGTCACTCTACTGAAGCTTGTGGGAACTGAGGAAGTCTCTCCCCCCTACCACGCTGCTTGCAGTCGGCCAGTAGGTTCAATAAATTATTGTGGATGGGGAAAACACACACAACTGTTCCACACCTTGCCAGTATGATCACATATGTCTTGCTAGTGTGTAGAAGCAGCCTAAAAATAATGTTTAGAGTCAAGAAACGATTGCTATAGTGGTTGCAGGGAATTGCAATAGAAGGGACAGATGTAGCAGCTGGCTGGAAAGTGTTGGATCAGTAACGTTGTCCATGTTAACTTATTAAAACACTGTGTACTATTTTCCACCATTTTATTCCTCTGTCTGAATTAAGCACCTAAATTAATGATTTATTGTAGCAGCTATTTAGTAGCTTTTGGATGAACTGTAAGAAATGTTTCTCCTTTCCAAAAAGCAGGGCCAGCAGGCTGTCCACACTGGTGGAATTTTAAGAGATGAACTCTTAAAAAAAAAAAAAAAAGAATTGAGCAGTCTACAAGATGTTCAGACGAACATCTTGTAGATGGACATGTTCAGTCCTGTGAGTTGATCAGTACAATTCCAGTGGACCCTCTATTACTCTTTCCTATTCTGATTGAGCTTTCTTTGCTAAAACTGCCCAATTCTCATGGTGGGTTACTAGCCTGGATGGACTACTCTAGTGCTTCTTATCAGCCTTTATAAAAGAATATGAATGGCTGTTCTTAAAATTGTAAAGAAATATTTTTAACGAGGCTTTGAATGTGCAAAATGGATTTCATAATGAAAGTCATTTTTATTGTTGTAGAGGTAATAGAAGGGGAGATTTTGCAAAATAGTGCTAGTTTGTTAATAATTTAGGAAAACATGAATAGGTGAGAGACAGCTCTGGTCCACCCTGCATGGGAATCAGAAGCAGGTCCAGCTGCTCCTCCACCAAAGGGTTTTGGAAATGCCTCACATTCTTGCAGAATTTGGCAAGCTCTCTTACTCCCCGGTGTTACTGTGTGGCCCGTCTCCCAAGCAAACTTTTGTGATGTTTCCTGCCAAGTCACAGATGAATGCAAAAGCAGTTGGCAGGATGAGATGTCCAGAGGCGAAGGACCTGTGTGTATTTTGGTGTATTCCTTGACAGCTTCTGGAAGGTCTTCTGCAGATGATGTTTGGCATTTCCAGTAGTGCTTATGTATAAAATATGAAATTATCCTAACAATGGGAAAAAAGTCTGGGAAGAGATTCAGTATTAAGATAATTCTCTTTAATGCAGGTAAGACCATAAGGAAGCAAATTAGACTTTTCTCTTAGTTCTGTTTAACCCATGCTACCAGTAAAAATGCCTTAATTTATCCGCAATATGAATGAAACCTGGCCCTGAGAAAATGTCTCCAAGGTAATCAGGCTGCATTATTTAATGGCTATACAATTATCAGTCCCTATGGTGTCTGTTAACAGGTTCCCTTGTAATTGCAGGTTAGTTTTCTAGGAGAGGAAAAAATGGTAATTTTATTGTATAGCGTATCCATCAGAAGCAAAGTTTGATATGTTTGATATAAATGATATTCAGGTTACCAATGGCAATTACAATCTGTTACATAAAGAGATATTTTTCCCCCTAAAAGTAGCCTGACTGTTGCCTGCGCAGTTGTTTTCAGCACTAATGAAAAATCCGCCTTAAACACTGTCATTGCTTCAGAGCCTTTGAGTGTATAAACTACACATCTTCTGAAAATGGCTGTAATTGTGCATTTGTGATCTGGACTGTGGAAAGCATCATTTGCAGGCTGAGGTTGGGTTCCCCATATGTATGACGAATGCTGCAGATGAGTTTTCTGATGCTTAGCCCCCTCCCCCTGCAGGTAACCTGCTTTCAAGCACTGCTGTGCTCACCGTTTTCCCTTCTCACCCTCTTCTAAGCAAGTACCATGATTTGTAATATCATCTATATTATAAAATATATTTCTCTTTGCAAAATGTGCCATTTCTACCATTTCCACTAGCACCTTTCGTTACATTTGGCCAGTTATTTGCTGTTAGCATTGGCATCTTGGGAGTAATGGTCAGAGCCCAAATAGGGCCATTCCTTAGGGCGGGGGTTCTTGTAGGTAGTAGCCAAAGTGTCCTAATAAAAAAAGGTAACATGAGTAGCTTCTTCCATTTTATGACTGTTTTGACACATAGCTAAGATTAACACAAAAATCAGGCATTATAGCTTTAATGGTCACATGTAGATTATAATTATTTATATGAACGAGCTGAGACTCCTCATTATCACTGCTCACTCTGGTCCCATGGCTGAACAAAATCAGAATAATGAGAAATTGCATTAAAATGCAGAGTGGAGTTTTTAGCAAAGCTTCATGCCATTGGTTACTCACCTGAGAGAGATATTTTCCTGACTCCTAACTTTGTTTTAAGCTGAATCAGATCAGCTGTTGCTGTGCTTTGTCTGACTCGGGATGTAACAATTCAGTGTCATTGAGGAGAAAAAGTTATGGGAGCCTACCAGGTAACCCTGGTATATAGGTTACGGAGTGCCCAGCCCTGCCATTCCCTTTTGAAGCGAAATGGTGTATCTGAAGAGAAAAACCTTGTGAATAGCGTTGTTAGCAGGCTGAAGCCTTAGCTGCCTGGAGGCAAGCTGCCAGCTCCCAGGTGTGTGCACAAGGCCCTGGGGTGCAAGGATGCTGTGCGCTTCAGAGGAGGCTGCAAACACATTTCAAAACGCAACCCTGCTCTTGGCAGATAAATGAAGTGAGAGAATGTAATAGGTAAAGCCTTTTCAATGACAAAACTGTCATTGACTTCAGCAGATGGATTTTTACTCTTTTATCTTCTTTCATTTATTTTCCTGCATGAGCGTGCCTGACACATGGCAAACAGGATGGGAAAGGAGCTCCTGGGGTCTCGTGGGACACCCCTCTGCTTCAGCAGCTCTTATATGCCAGACCCAAATTGACCTCTACATACAGAGTATTTTCTAGAATTTACACGTGCTGCCACAAACCACAGTGATGAAATGTGTTTATGTGTGCTGTTTCTGTTAAATTTTATCCATCATGTATTTACTCTTACTCCAACCTTTGAACAAGGAGTTGACTTTACCCAAGGCAGACATCCTCATCACTCTGTGCATGCAGAAAAAGCTGCTCATGTGCTTTGAAAAATTTGAAGCACCCAAGCCAAGGCTGGCTCTATTTTTAGTCTTCTTTTAATTTTTAATTTTTGTAATTCTAAAATGACTGGTTTTATCCTTCAGGTTGAGAATGTCACAGACTACATTTGTTTGGTGGTTCATATAAGTTTCTAAATTAGATATAGCACATGATGCCACACACTTTCTTTTAAGCTATTTTTTTTTTTTTTTTTTTTTTTTGCTGTCATTTCCACTTCTATTTTCTTGCATGGATGTGATGTCTGCTTTGTGCATCTGCTGAATACTTTGTCACTTGATTTCTGTCCAGTCAGATTGGATGAATGGCTTTGCCTCTTTTATGCCAGAAGATTTGGCTTAGACTTCCAAAGCAATTGCACGGTTTATGCTAAGAATCAATTTTCTTTCCAAACAAATATATTCTTTATCATGCTAGATTTCTCCAACTTTGTCATTTACAACAATCAGCAGAAAAATTAAACCAATACAACCTCTTTCTGCTGGCTTAGATGGTGCATCTGTGTTGATTCAGGACCCACTTATATTTATTTATAAAATAATTTCAAGGTACATAATCAATATCTTACTCTTTGAGCTGACTATAATTTAAAAGCATAGTATGTTAAACTTAGGAATCATTTTCTTATACAAATATTATAAAGCTGAAAAGAAAATCTTGCGAACCTGGGAACAGACAGCTGGAATAGACAACTGTAACTCTTTTTTTTTTTAGCAAAGGTTATGAAGCTGCTGTAAATTGTAACCAAGCAATCTATAAGAACTAATGGCTGGAAGTTAAAGCAATGCGAGTGCCAATTATGGGAGGATGTCCTGAAAGGAGTATCAGGGGAAAGCTCACTGTAGCTATCCTACATGAGTCCAGAGAAGGGCAATGAAGCTGGTGAGGGGCCTGGAGAACAAGTCCTACGAGGAGCGGCTGAAGGAGCTGGGCTTGTTCAGCCTGGAGAAGAGGAGGCTCAGGGGCGACCTTATCACACTCTACAGATACCTTAAAGGAGGCTGTAGCGAGGTGGGGGTTGGCCTGTTCTCCCATGTGCTTGGTGACAGGACGAGGGGGAATGGGCTAAAGTCGCATCAGGGGAGGTTTAGGTTGGATATTAGGAAGAACTTCTTTACCAAAAGGGTTGTTAGACATTGGAATGGGCTGCCCAGGGAAGTGGTGGAGTCACCATCCCTAAAGTGTTTAAAAGATGTTTAGATGTAGAGCTTAGGGATATGGTTTAGTGGGGACTGTTTGTGTTAGGTCAGAGGTAGGACTTGGTGATCTTGGAGGTCTCTTCCAACCTAGACGATTCTGTGATTCTACATCTTTAACTGTTTGCCTAGGCACTTGATGTTGTGTGCAGAAGAGACGGAATTAAATTAGGCACAATTTTTAAAAGCTGATGACCACTGATGAGCAAACAGTACTCAGAAATACGGTGGTTTTAGTCCCACAGCTTTGCTTTCTCATTCATGATAAAATCTGAAACCAGGTCAGCTTTATTCTTCCCTTTTTTGCTTATGCAGAGGTAGGTATTTTTCAGGCTTGCTTTTTTCCACTGCTAAGTTCTATATGGATCAAATCTTGTGTGACCTAGCAGCAGATTAATCTTACTGGCACCATCTACAAAGTCTGTTGCGAGCTGCTCAGTCCCCATGCTCCTGGTGACCAGCACCCAGGAGCAACACAGGAGCTGTCTGAAATGCAGTCCTATTCCCAGTTACATTAAATAATCTTGCTGTTCTGTCAAGGTGGAGCCGGCTGGGCTGTATGTGCTGCAGAACCTTAGGAAGACCATGATCTCCGTCACATTTGCCCCTGCTGGTTGATACAGGAGTAACTTGTAAAATATTTTCAAGAAGAGAGGAATTTCTTCATTCTAGGAATAGTTCCTATTTATTTGGCCACATGGTATTTTGCGTTCTTCGTGCTTCACTGCTGAAATTTCTTTAAAAAAAAAAAAAGAAAAAAAAAAAAAAAAGAGAGAAAAAAGATTTTAAATAGTTCTCTTTCCATGAAATGTTGGTAATCTCTGAGCACGCTGCAATTTCACAGTTTGAAACTGTATCTGCTTTCTGGAGGGATCCAGGCTTGCTTTCCCTCCTCCTTTCCTTTCTCCAGACTGATCCTTTTTATACCTTTGCATGGGATTTTATGGACTGCAAGAAATAGAATTTGAGTGATGGTTCTTATGTCGTACATTACAGCTGCCAAAGACAAGAAACACGGGTAATATCTTACACCAAAGGAAGACAGCGGTGTTTGAAATCCTCTGTTCATTTTTAGGTTGTTGGCTGGTCAGAAACAATAAAAGGTTATGAACTTCTGTTGGTGTGATTACTGGATGTGTGTGATCGGTAACACATTTATTTTAATGCAGAGCAGATTCACGAGGCTGTGCCACATTTTTATATGAAGAATTTCTGCAGTGAGAGCAGATTATTGATGTGGTCCTATGGGTGCTGTGGTATTTGAAGGATTCAGTTGAAGCTAGCTCTTTTCTTCCTTGGCTTCCAAAAGCAAATGTGTTATCTTTAGCAGCATGTGCATTCATCTTACAAAGAAAAAAGCCAGAAAACCACAACAGAATTTTCCCTTGAAATATGTTTCTGAAGCACGATGACTGAAAGGGGCTGGAGATGATGGAATTTGCACATTCTTTTCCTTCTTTAGCAGCTTTTTTGTTCATGGCTGAAGAGGTTTTGCTGTCATTGGACTTACACATTCATCTCACTTTGAGGTCTCCTGTCCTCCACCTTGTCAACAGTCACATTCCTGCGGAAGATGAAGTGAGAAGAAAAATTATTTGCGCCTTCTCTTTTTTTTTTTTTTTTCTCTCTTTCCTCCTCTCAAGTTTACGTAAAGGCTGAATGAATTTTCAGTTTTCTTGCATGCTGGTTTCCTTCTTATTGTTGCTTTCCAGTAGCACCTGCTGGCCTGCACTGAGGTGCTGAGCTTGGCACTGCACACACACACAAATGAGAAAAGACTGCTCTGCCCACCTGAGGGCATGAGAAGCAAAGTGGTTTTCCTAGTATCAGGAGGGATTATGTCACAAAACTGAAATTTGAGATGAATGCTGGAGTTTTTATTAAATGTCAGTGTGGACTGTCCTCTCATGGTTTGCATTTGATTTTTAAAACCTGTGTCTTATTTACTTAGCCCTGTCCCCTGCATCTTCCTCCCAGCCACAGGCAGGCAGAGATTTACACTTATTCTGAAGCCACGGACAGCAGCAAACAAGCATACAGCAGCATACACTTAAGGAATTGAGAGGGCAGAGGATATTTTAGTTAAATCACTCTGTTGCCCACTGAGGAAATATGATTGTCTAGTTCTTATTCACAGAGGCATATCGTTACGGTACCTGTATTGGTACAGTATCTATATACTAATACCTATGCTGACGGGAAAGGCATTTAGGATGGCAGTCTAATTTGATGTGGTAAAGTGAAATAAACATTACTGGGAAAATTAATTTACCAGTGTTTCTGCCTTCACATTGCCAAACTATATCTTTCCTCTGTGCTGGCCACAGCCTATTTCTTGTACAGAAGTGGTCTGACAGTAGATGTTCTATCACCATCATAAATTTGTTGTAGTGGTCTTTATGTTGGACTTAAGCAACATGTGGTAGAAGTGGGATCTGGGGCGTGGGCTCAGGTTCAGGGCCATGCTCAAGATGCGGTGTGGACGGAGCCTGGCAACTGGGGACACCTCGCAGGGACAAATCTCAAATTTTCCAGTTGGCTGGTTTGTCATGGGACAGGTTTGTTTGTAACTGTACTGTTCAATAGTAATGAAAAAAAAAAAAAAAAAAAAAACACAAACAAAACCAACAAGTTGGAGTGAAATATGGCTATGGGAAGAGTCCCTGAGAAAATAAATATTGTCAGACTGGAAGGGGTGCTTGCTCATTCTTAGAAGCCTGCTCACAGGATCTTGTAATGTTTTACTTATGCTTCAATGTATATCTCAGTATATGGTTGTATAGTCATCTGCATTACTTTTCTTTTTTTTTCCTTTCTCACAGTGCATGCCAATTAAAGGCCTTGGATTTGTGCTTGGAGCCTACAAATGTATTTGCAAGACTGGATTCTATCATCCCAACATCTTTTCAGTGAACAGCTTTCAGAGTAAGTGTCTTTGCTTGAGTCTTAGGAAAAGAAAAAGAAAGAAAGAAAGGAAACAGAGATCATTAATAATGCAGAGCTCCTTTTTATCCTAGTCAGGGTTATACAGTGAAATCCCAGTGGTTTGCAACTCTCAGATTATGTAATGATTTAAGGAGTTCTGTCCCTTTGGTTTGCCATTTGTGATACACTTGAGGATCCTGTAAAAAATATCCACTTTAAGAACACTTGATTTGTAAATAAATTTAAAAATATGAAAAGAAGTCTTGCTATAGGGAAATAAAGACTTCTGACATCTGTGTTCAAGCACAAGTATTGAGGAATTTAATCTAATAATTGTCTCTGTTGTTAGTTCAAACTGGAATGTCCTAGCCTCTGGCTTTGTGTGTGCTTTATTGTTTTAATTTTAATTGATTTTCAAAGGAGAATCCAAAGGAGCATGTCAAAGCTCTCATTCTTACAAACAGGCTAATAGAGGTGGATGAGGTCTGAGTCTGGTTGGCAGTATGCTATGGATGACATATAGCCTACGCTTTGCAAGAAAGCATGCTGTGTGGTACTTACAGAGAGTTAAAGGAAGTAGGGAAACAGAATTCAGTTGATATACAGCAAGAAAAATACAAGAACGAACATCTCCAAAGGTGGTGTCTGTTACTTTTATCATATGACCAACGTGTGATCTCTGTGCAGACTTTGCTAGTGAATCCCATCCCCAGCTCCTTGGCCCCATGGTACAGTGTACCTGAGAACTGGGTTAAATACACTGTTTGGTGTTAACTCCAGATCTGGAAATAAAGCTTCTAAATTCCTTCCCAGATTAGTTACTCACAAGCTCTGCTTCCCTATGTTAAAAGTGACGGGGTTTCTGGGCGAAAGGCGGGTAGCGCTTTTAATAGATATTCCTGTTTGTTTGATAACGGATATTCCCTGTTAATTTGCAGCCCCAAGTTCCAGAGATTTATTCATTTAACGTGTGTCATGGGATGGCCCATTTTTATTGATTTGGTCTGTTTCGGGTATAGATTGGCCAAAGCATCTCACCCCTAACTTGGCCTATGTTATATCTCCTGTAAATATATGTAAGCATAAATAGCACAGTGTTTGTTTAAAAACTTACATGGTAAGTGTTTGTTTCCCTTCCCTTTTCATGTTGTGGAGTGTTGTAGAAGGCAGCCTTGTGATAGTGCTTTTTCTCTGGGCTCTCTATGAATCTTTTAATAGAAAAAGGATGATGCTTGGTTGCTCCTGCAGTGCAGTGAGTTATGATGGAGTTGGGATTTAACTCTTTGAATGAGCATATGGAAAAACAAACAAACAACAACAACAACAAAACATTCATAGTTTTTTATCATACCAAATGACATAGACCACAGAAAAACAATGTGGCTAGAGACATTAACAACAGTGATCATCAGGGACAAGATACATTTTTATCTTATAACAGCTGTCTAAAGTGCAGATGTGTGGCAGATATTAGTCATCTAGGTTTACACTGTAGTCAGTAGGGAGAGCATGGCTCCCCTGGAGGGTAATCCCGCTGCTTTGGAAACTTGTCTTTAGATGAGAGAAGTAACTCTTTAGGCAAACAGTCTTTTTTTCTTTTTTTTTTCTCTCCGTGTACGACAGAAGGAGGAGCCTACATGACTAACTTATATTGGATGTTTTGCTTCTAAATAGCTAAAATACAGTGAAATTTTCCCATGAAAGAGTTTGTATATACTGATATTTAAGGGGGTGGAATTAAATGATCTGTGGCCTCTCCGATCTGGCCATGTGTTACTGTGAGCTAACATAAGCGTGAGGTTAGAAAAAGTCATTAATAAAGAACTGCTTTTAATTCATCTAGATGCAGCTCAATTTGCCAGCCTCTAGAGATGACTTCAAAATGTGCTAGTGGGAGACTGGAAGTGACTGAAATAATTGAAGAAAAAACACTGGTTCAAAGGAGCTTAGCCCTGTCACCCAACTGCATTCTGTAAAAACAAAACTAGAAAAGACAACAAGGTTAAAATGGCTGTAGTGTGTATTTGAAGGTTCAATACGATACTAATACATGGATTCTAGACATGATTCCTGCAAGTTTTGACAGAAACTGTCTGACCTGATGATCTCTTTGTGGAGATAGGTTGGTGAGGTGTGATGAAAAGAGAGAGGAAACTGTATAGAAATGTTAATGGCTTAGAAAGTATTCCTAGAGAAAAAAAATCAAGAGGCAGAAAAAGATTTGCAGGTCTCAAGATAAGATCTAAGTAGGTAGATAAGTTAAAAATGACCAGTTTTGTACTTATGTTGATTGGAAATTTGAATTCAGGGTTGTATCTTGAAATGATGGTAATTCTTAATGATATTTGGATTCTGCACCACAGCAAAGTAAGTTTATTGCATATTAATCGCACATTGAGCCTGAAGTAACAATGTTTTAAGCATGGGCAAGGTTTTGCTTTAGGTCCAGATGAACGTTCAAGTTGAGACTGAAAGATAGCTTTATAAATGGCTTTGCAGGGATGTTTGAGTCTCTACGCAGTTTGCTCAGTGGGCAGGCTTAAAAGATTGCTTATCTACCTCCTCTGCAAAGTCAGCTGGAGACCTAATGCTGAGATGCAATGTTGCATAAACAATGTCCTCAGTAGGAAAGTTTCTGTTTTTCTGACTTAGAGCAGTCCAGTGTGGCTGCTCGCAGGGAGGTTGTGCAGCTTGTGTTGCAGATTCTAGATGGGACAGGGAAATTTGGGCCATTCTCATACCGATGGGGAAGCCAGGAAGGTGAGCTGTCCCAAGGCTGGGTTTGTTCTTCAGAACTGACAGTGCCAAAACATGTAAAATAATTCTTTTTTTGCTGAATTGTTTAACGTGGACTCTTGGTACTAACAGAGCACAGTCGTTGACATATATTTCCAGTGTCTCTTTTGATCAGCTTTCAAGATTGAACTTTGCAGAAGTAATGAATATACAAATTATGACCACGCAAAATTGCCAGGCCACAGTCACATAGGATTTGTGACTCAAGTAATCTCAGCAGAAACTGATTTTAGAAAAAGACCTATTTCAGGTATGCAAGTTGCTTTAACTTGCAAGTGCTTGAATACCTGGTTATGCACTTCCTAATAGTTCGCTTTTAGGAAGCACTGTGAACTTATGTTCTTTGCCTCACAGGTTAATCAGATATGCATTAGAAAATCCTTAATAAAACAGCTGTCATTTGTTCAACCTAAAATTGCATTCTTTAACAATACATTGACAATGAATTGCAGAGATTCCCCTCAGCTCTTGCTGTTTGGATGTGGAACCTGCCCTGTGCAAAAAGGTACTGGTACACCTCTTGTGTCTGGATATGAGACTGGAATGTCTCTGCCAGTGCAATGACCCCAAGTCCCAGGAGGGATTTCCAGTTCAACTAGAACTTATCTTCTTTAAGCCTGCCCCTTATCTCTGATTCTTCAACAGGACTTACTTGTGCACATCTTTGTGTGTATGGAATCTCTTGCTGACTTCAGGGATACATTTCCAGGGTGAGGATTATGACCATGGCTTGCTGCAACTTTGAGATGCTACCAGATCCAGTTCCACTCACACATGCTGCTTAAGTTACTGCAGCATCACTCTAACGTCGTTCCTAATCCATATTATTAGAAAACAGCAGCAGAATCTTTCTTTTGTCCTGCTCACTGCTCAGCATGCTCCGTGCTCTTTGTGCTTATCGATCTGACAGAAAAGGAAGACTGGGATAGAAGAGAGAAGAACTAGGAAAAATATAGTACTCAGGCATTGTTTTTATTACATTTCATATTAGTTTGTGCCCCTATTCCTGTTTTCCCACCGATTATTTCTTTTCTCTGTCCATTTTATGCTTTTCTTTTTTTGTTACTGCATTATTAGTATTTTTTTTTTTTCTCAGGGGAGGTACTTGTATATATCTTCCTCATCCTCAGGTCTTACAGTGGCACAAAGTCTTTCAGCGTTCAATGCAGTCTCACTTATGTCAGCGCTAAAACTACTGCTGCCTTACAGGGAGAAGAATTGGCTTATGTCTGTCTATTGTACCAGTGTTCAAAATATTTGGCCATCTTTTAGGGAGGAAAAAGTGATTTTCTTCACTGGAGGAGGCCTAAAAGAGCAGCTGAAACAGGGGTAGGCACAGCACGGTGCAGTCTTGGCCTGGCAGTGCTGTATGAGGCAGTCACATCACGCTTAGCTTGGGCTGTCTATGGCTTGAGGTGATGTTATATTGACTTTGGTGAAGGGATGGTGCCAGACATAAAAGGCAGAGTGGTTCGACTATGCAATGTCTGACAGTGCCTTGGGACAGAGAACTAGGGCAGGGGTGTGGGTGGACTTGGACTCCCTCTCCAAACAAGCTCCCAGTCGGTGGTTAATACAATGGTCGGTCATTTGCCAAGAGCTTCTTTTAGAGGGTCTGAAAAGTATTTTCTTTTTAGTAAGGAGAAATAAAAAGTGGAGATTGTAAATAATTTCTTATCACATTGTATAAAATTTCAAGTAGATCATTTTTTTTTTTTTTAAAATCTTTCTTATATAAGCCATAATGAAGAATCATTGAAGAGTCAAAAGACGTTCACCAGATAATCAGTCATAGCTGGCAGCGCAGGAGATGCATATTGATGATCTTCCTTCATACACTGCAGAAATCATTACACCAGAAATACCTAAGCAAAGGTTTGCTGTTGCATTATGAAGTCATAGCCTTGGGATATTTACTATAACATGCAGCTGTTTGTCAGCAATTATCCCCATAGTACATGCTGAGCATTCACATGAATAAACTTCTGTGCAGAAAGAATAAGCTTCTGTGAATAAACTTCTGATAAGAAAATACTTGATAAAATAGATTTGAATGTATTTGCAGCACCTTTCAGGGTTGAACAATATCAAGTTTTGGACCATGCAACATTTTCAAGACATATGTGACTTAAGTAATCTCCTAACTTTAGTTTTTAACTTACATTTTTTTCAGTGTTTAAATTTTTACCCTGATAATATTTTATTTTAGATAGTTACCACAATAACAGTTTACCAAAGAGTGGTGCATATGTGACTTAGAAATGTGAGGTTTTAAGAGATTAAATAATCTTCTAGGAAATGGACTAATTGACAGGTGACTCCTTATGGAAATGACAGAGGAACAGGTGGTGGTGGAAAAGCAGGTTTATATGAGCACAAATGGAAATGAAGCTGAAAACTCAAGCAGTAGATAGTGCATTCTTGATTTGGCTACTGAGATGGGATGTACAAGACAGTCGCTTCTGTCTTTGACAGAGGACAGTGTGGCTCTGTTTCTGTATATGTTAACTGAGAAAATAAAGATGTAACGTTAGATGCAGAGAAGATGGGCTCTGGCAAAGCTTTTGAAGTGATAATGGGTAGAGGTCCATGGGTGTTCAGTCTGACAAAAAGTTTTAGTCCAAGGATGTCTTCAAGATCAATGTTTCTTAGAGGTTCTCCACTTTCATAGGATGCCCAAGCATAGTTATTTTCCAACATTTCCGTTCTTACCTCCCATAATCTGGGTCAAAAAGACACTACATCTATTCTTACCGTCTCTTGGTGTATGAGGAAATCTGGCATGAGTCAGCACTTCTCTGCTATATTCAGGTTTCCAACATCTTTGTTTAGAATAAAGCCCCAAAGAGAAATCCACAATTTTCATGAAAAATGCAGCCTGTTCTCACCATGGGATGTGAGAGAGAATCACCTTTCACTGAAGGTGAGGAGTAGAGGGCTGCTGGAACAGCACACCAAATGTTTATTTATTTGCATGTATGAATGGTTTGTCCCTTTCCTAGATTTTGCCCATCAACAGACATGTTCCTGCACATTCATGCATACATTTGAGAAAGGAAGAAGTAATTATCCTTGTAGATAACCTTCTGTTTCTAATGTTTCAACCTAAAAGTCTGAAGAAGTTTCATACACCAACATGCATATGTGCAACATTACCAAATTACACTGTCTCTTGAATTTAGACCAGATAATGCAAGATTTACAACTTTCCTTGCTTAATAACTTTACGCAAATTCAGCTTGCCTTTTTATTTACTTAACATTATTCTGTTTTTCCCCCTTTTCTTTCAATCTTTTCTTCCATTAGTTGACTGTAGGGTAAGCAGTCTTGCAGGGGGTTACATGCAAATGTTCATGGATCAGGAAAAGCAGAAAATGCTCCTGTATGCTCTCTTGGTGGGTTCACTTTGGTGGGCCAAATGTCATCTCAAGGACAGTTGATTTTCGTTGACAAGATATTAACATGCCAATGGGATTTTGAGGTTCTCTAGTGTGTTTATGTGAACTGTAGAAAAATATACTTAATGTAAATGTGCTGGTTTGGATTTGAGCACAGAATAGTGCGATTGTGCAACTGTTTGCTGAACAAAGAAGGTGGTTTTATTTATATATATATATGTATATTTGTCTTTGAAGCTAATTATTTTGCTAGATAGCATCTTTATGAAATTGAGGAACTGCCTTAAATAAGACCAGAGCTTGTACAGTGAACATTAAGTAGTTAATGGATCTACTCTTCATATGTCTGTGTAAAATTGTTTCCTTATTCCTAAATCTTTGATATAATTTTCCCCCATTGAGAAGTCTCCTTAAAATAATTTCCTCTGCAGATTTAGCCCTTCTTAAATACAACGGGAATGTATTTAGCATTTAATAAGCTCACTTTCCCTCATGTCTAAATTGGTCTGCATTTTCTGAATGTGATAAAAGAGAGTGAAATGACAAAAGCAGCCCTGGCAAACTATTTCATCCTTCAATGAAAGAGTAGAATGGGGAAGGAAAAGGAGTCAGCAGAGAACTGTTTTGCTTCTGTAGGTAAGAGCTGTGCATACTGTACAATTAAAGTTGTCCCTCCCTTGCCCCACTTGGTACTTTCAGGAAAGGATACAGATAATCGCTTTTCTGGAGGTGACTTGTCGGAGGAAGTCTACACCTGCCTGCCCTGCAGGGAAGGATGTTCGTACTGTACTGATGATACTCCCTGCTATGCACAGGAGGACAAGTATTTACGGCTTGCTATCATCTCATTCCAAACGCTCTGTATGCTGCTGGACTTCATAAGCATGCTGGTAGTCTACCATTTCCGCAAGGCAAAGGTAAGCAGTCTTGTTTTACTTTAATCTTCCTTCTCACTGAGTAGTAGAGACTCATTTATGTTACGTGTATAGCTTCTCATCTGGAGAACACTCAACTTCTCAAGTAAGGAGCACAACTCTTTTGTAGAGGATTGGATTTCCATACAGGTATGCTTTCCTGTAGGCATGGAGGTACCTAAATTGTTTGTGTAATTAAACAACAACAAAAAAAAGCTGAGCAAGTTGTCTCCCAGTGAAGTCTGCTTACATTTATAGATGGTCTGTAAAAATCAAGGAAACCTATTGTGTTCAAAGTCATTTTGGAAAATGAGGCCAATAATGGAGGTACCTAAGAAGATATGTGGGTATTTATACACTCTAGATCTTGAAAATCTCTGGCTGTTTTACCACTGCTAGGAGGGATGTTTGGTTTCAATATATTTGAGACACTAGCTGGATAATAAACTTTCTGCTTTTACCTCATTCAAAATATATTTACATGTAATATCTCATGCAATTTTGCAATTTCACTGTTGGCTCAGTAAATCAGTAAATACAGAATATTCTATGAAACTTCCAATTTACTAAAAAAAAAAAAAAAAAAAGGATGTAAGCTGGCACATATTCACTACCTACATTTGGAAGACGTAGGTGTGCACACAATATGCTACATTGTTGAAATTAATAGCTTCATCCATTTTCCATAACTAGATAAGCATTTCCATTTTGGTTTTTGGAACACTTGATCCCACAATCTCCCTAATTCTACACTGTCTGTATTACAAATGTGTGGCTCATTTTGAAAGACTTTAATATCCTGGCAGGAAATCACAGAATGAACAGTAACATTATTATTTTTTTTTCCCTGTTTCTGACAGAGTCTTTGCATTTAATGAAATTGCATCAAATGATTCAAATTACAGATTTAATTGTATTTATAAAGTTTTTCATTATGAAAAGTATTTTGTAGGCATCTGTTTAGTTGCCTAATGTTAACTTAGCAGAAGAACTTAATTTCAATTCTGAGAGGTTTTAGTCCTCAGGGTAATGTTGCTTGATTTTAATGGTTGTGTAAAATAGATCATGATGAAAGAAGTGTTCCTCATGAGTAAAACTTTTCTCTCTAGTTCTGCAAAGTGAGCAGAGTAGCTTACTTCATGTCCAGCTCTTGCAAGTTTCCCCTGATTTTTTTCTCAATAAAGTATTGATGGTTTTATAAGAAATTTCTATACTTGTTCATAAATAGTTTGAGGTCAGATATGAATGAAATTACAGAAACAAACTTGCAATTGAACACATACATGTGTTTTGATACCATATTCACTACTGTTAAAAAAAAAAATATATATATATATATATATATATATATATTTATTAAACATACTAGAGAAATCTTGAATTTCACAAAACCTGCTAGTTATGCCAGGTACCTTTTTACTTTGTGACAGTCAGCCACTCCTTCAAAGTAAGCTATGAGTAAAGAACCAGATAGGATCTGAACGTTTAATACCAAGGCAAACCAAGAAGCATATACACACCTTTCCTTGTTTCTAAAGAACTTTCCAATCTTTATATAGAAAAATCATAAATCTATTCTTTTCCAGATTACCTGTTACCTTGAGAGATTTATTACGACATCTGAACATGAGAACCAGACATAAAACCGAACTTGTTTTTCCTTTTTTCCCAGAAAGAAAAAAGATGTCTTTGAGATATAGCATGGATTCAGTTATAATTTAGCTACCTTAGAAGAAAGTTTGACTTTGCTCTAAATGCGTATTTCACAAGGAAAACACAAAGGAAAGAGAGACAAAAAAGTCACATGGAGATTAACAATCCTTTCCTTTATGATCAATGTTTTCAAGAAACAGAAACTGAAAAATAGGTGTTCCATTGCTTTTCATGGCAGTCAGCTGAGTTTCTTTCCTGCATTCCTTTTATGTTCAATATCTTGTTGGTACAGCATGATTTTAAAAAGAAAAAGATCTTGTATGATTAACATGAAATGAGAAGCTTTACGAAGGGCAAACATAGTGAGAACAATGAGTATTTGCATAAGAAAACTGCTGGTTACATTCGATAATGACAGAAAATTGGAGTGAATGAAGAAAACCAGTAACTGTCTACTCTCCACTAAGGGGGAAAAGTCATGGAAATTAAAGAGCACCTATTAAAGTATTCAAAATACCGGGATTTTGAGAATTTCCAACTGTTAGTGGAACAAACCTCAATTGGATTAGTATATCCATATGTGATTAAACTTCACTGTGTTAAACTGCTCATATCTGTTGTGCTGGGTGGGTGTCAGAGAAGAACATTTTTGGGGTTCCCTCCCACATATGGCATTAAAATATTCAAATAGTTAGAAAAAGTAATTTTTAATATAGCTTTTTAACAGAAAGAAGTATTTACTGCTATGGTATTAAGAAATAGTCTTCAAAGTCTTTACAACTGCAAAATAGAGTGATCAGAATATAAAAATACTGATTCAACACCCCAGTGTTGAAAAGAATGAGGTGTGGATATGTGGCATTTTGTTGTAGTAGTTGACTAGTAATACATGTTCATTAAAATGGGAAACTGGGTGGGGTTAGGTTACCACTCTGGTAGAAATGTGCATAAGAGAACACTACTCAGTGCTTGTACTTTTTGGATGTTCCTGATAAATATTAATTTCAAAAAGCCAAGGTCTTGAAAAATTTGTCTGGCAACAAAAAGTGTCTTGGGAAAAAACATCCCTGGCACCCAGCCTGCTACTTTGTGAGTTGCAGGAGTTGAGACAAAGAACAGTAAAGGTCCAAAAGGACTCTTCAAATTGCAATGGAGGTGTCAAGATTGGTCTCCAAAAGCGTGCAGATCAGAAGTATTTTAGAAAAGAAAAATCTGAACTATTCAGATCACAGTGGTTATACATATTAAGACCAAGATATGATACTCATAGTGGAAGCTACTGGAAATCACTCATCTACTTGGTTTCATCAACAGTGTGGAATATATGCTAGGTCTAAGCCAGTTACTAAATGGTTGACTGTCGGTAATAGATCTACTGCTCCATTCCCAGAGGAGATCATAGCAGTGGGAAGAGAGATGTTTTCAACAATTACTTTCAAAGAGTTATTGACAGAATGTGAAGGTACAATTTTGTTTCTGACATGATCTTTATTACTAACCTAGGGTGTAATAATAATGATCTACAGGGAAACCTGGTAAATATCAATAACAGTGGTTTCATGGCTGAAGGATCTTGACAAAATGAATGGGTATAAATCAGCAAAGCCAGATGACAATCTTCTAAAAGTCAGCTAGTTCTGAAAGAACTTGAGAGGCTTCTTAAGGATCCTCTAAAGAGTCCTCTTTAGACTTCCAAAAGAACTCTTCTAACAAGTTGCTGAATTATTTACTGTGGAGTAAGCCACTGCTTATATTAATAGCAGTAGAGGAGGAATGGAAGATAGGAAATGTGACATCTGCATTTATAGAGACTGCTGGTAATGATGACAAGAGCTAAAGATCAGTAGGTCCAGGTCTATGAATTACACTAAGTAATTCATAGAAATTTTAATAAAGAACAGAACTACTAGGTCTGTGAATAAGTGAGAGAAGTAGACTTTTGTGAGAATATGATGTCCCTACAGATGTATTTATATCTCTGTGAAGGTGGATTATTCCGTATGGATGAGGGTATTTTTTCCAAGAACAACCAACAAAAGCTCTTAAAAATGATGATCTCAAGGAGCTAGGTGAGCTATGCTTCTTGTAGGTAATTGAGAGATGACAGAGTAAGACGGTGTAGCAAATATGGTATAAAATCATATAAGGCAGGGAAATGGTGACATGGAAACAAATATTACTAGTGTTCCTCTTAATCTATAACTAAGAGGAATTCAACAGATCTCCCAAGCAGTAAAACAAATAAATAAACTGCATGTTATGAACAATTTTTAGTTGCTTTATGTCCCTCATTGGCACAAAACAATAAGGATCCCAAAGTGTAAATCAATTCAAAAAGAGTTTATCAGGAATCATGAAGGTTCTCTCCATTGTCTCAGTTATTTAGTCACAGTGCTTTTAATGAAACATCTGGTTCTGGAAGTACATACTATTTATTGTTGGAAGTGAGGAGGATAGACCACGAAGGATGACTCTCTGCTGTTCTCCATATTAAACCATGCCCTGAGATAAGACACTGGAGTCGAATTAGAAAGCCATACTTTTGCCAAAGAATCATCAAGTTAGACTTCATTTCTGATCTTGAAAGCATTGTAGTTACTCATCTAGACTTGCATAGTTGCTTTTGATAGATGGCAAAACCAATATCAGAGGGATGAATCAAAATTCAAGTCAGTTGTCCAAGATGCAGTTACAGAAAGCTATCGCTGATGGCACTGACCAAAATTTTGCATTGCCAACCTATATACGAAACTGAAAATTAGTGACTTGAAGCAGTAGTCAGCACTGGCAAACAGTACAAAATGGAACTACGGGAAGATACTGTGAGAAAGCTCAGATCGATGCTGAGGAATTCATTTGAGGCTTTGTCAAACACAGGTGAAAGTGACGCAGCAGCTCTGAGATTAGCTCAGCAGCACTGTTAATAAACTGCAAGAGTCATAACTGGAGAAAATCACTGGCAGAAAATGTGGCCCTTTGCAGAGAAAAGAAAGCAGAGAAGGAGAACTGGAAAGCAGAGAAGTGGCAAGAAACAAACAAACAAACAAACAAAAAAACAAGGGAGGAATGCACAGAAGGAGTAGCAGAAGCTAAGCCACTAATGAAAAGATTTGTAGGGAAAGACAGAGAAAGATGAGAAATATAAGAGAGAGAGCAGATGCTGCTGCTATAGTGGGAAAAGACAAAGCATTTCAGCAGGGGAGTAAATGAAGGAAGTTTGCCAAACAAAGCCAAAAAGGAAAAAAAATAATTAACAGCTAATACAGAAGGGAAAGCAGATGTGTAGATCACTTGAAAGAAATCTCTAACTATTCTAGACAACCACAATGCCAAACGGTAATGAAAGCTGGAAAGCCTGACTGTGACATTAACACGAGCTACAAGAGGCTGAAAAACTCCCAGGAGATGAAAATTGATCAAATCCCATCAGAAATGCTGACAGCACCTGACAGCACCAGTTTGATGGCATTGAAGGATTTCTGCAGTGGAGCCCAGGAAAAGGAGATTTTTCCTCAACAGTGGGAACATTGGAGTGTTATTAGAGGGCCCCAACAGGATGATCTTGCTGAATACTGCAACTGGGGAGACATCCAGGCTTCTGCAGTGTGATACTAAGGAAGATGAAGCGACAGTGGATGCAAAACACGGAACAGGCTTAAACTGAGGCTTGCAATTGGAAAGGAGCATATCAACTAATAGGCTCCTCTTTTTTCTTTGCTTTTCAAAAGGCTTTGACAGACTGTCTGAAAGGATCTTGCAGAACATCTTTCAGCCCCATGGAATAAGATCTGTATGGCTGTGTACAGAGATGCAAAATGTTCTCTTAAGTCTTAACAACTGAAAAACAAATCAGCTCAAGGTGAACAGTAGCAAATATTGTTGTGTGCTATGCCATTATTATTGATTGGATAAATTATGAGGCTAACCAACAGAAGTAGCTGGATAGGCAAGGACAGAAATCACTGATGTTAAAGCAAATATTCTCAAAACTGAGAAGCTAAACAGTGATTTTAGAAGAAAAATTATCAACAAAGTAGGAGAGAATTCATCTGTGTGAGGAGTGTTATGTGAACCAATGGAGAGCTCAAACCAGAGAGCAACCAACTGCAGTGTTGACTAAATGCAATGTGAGGGCAGCGGAGCAAGACACCATCAGGAAGAAACAGAAAGCTTAAGAAAATTTTCTAATTCAAAGTTAACATATGATTTAAAGGACTAAAGATCTACCAAAATCTTAAAACAAGCAGCCTCGTAAACAAGTTCTTCCAAAAGTACTGGGCTGTGGAAAGACATCACCTACAAAGAAGCTGAAGAGTTCATCAATTATCAGACTGCCATCAAAAGGATCAGAAAGAAGAGCTGAAAATAACTGACCTTTGCATAGTGGCATACTAGTGCAAACATGGAGCTATCAGGTAGAATACTAGTGCTGTGAGGAGTCATAAATGCTCTTACAAATGGTAAGAACTCTGCTGGCAAAGAGAACAGAGATGCTGATCTCAGCCCTCGAGTGGAAGAGGCGAGCTGCTACTTCTGCCCCAGGGATCAAGGAGAGATGAGAACATGACACCAGCCTTTGCTCACACTGACAGCAACCACAACACTTGGAAAATATTGTTTTCAGCTCTTAAAAGTAACATTAAAAGTGCTTAGATTAAAATATTCAAAACAGTGGTTCAGAAGGGTGTTGTCATATGGCATTAACAAGGATTAAGAAGTGCAGTAGATCCCATTGAAATGAATGGCTTTGCCCCATTCAAAACCATATATGCTCCCAAATAGAAGAAATTTATAACTAAACCTCCTTTTATTGTGTTATATTTTATTTCCCATTTATGAATACTGTTGGAAAAAACAAACAAACACACAAATGCATAAGAGAAGAAAAAATATATATGAAACACCAATCAAATTAAAGCTTGCAGTTAACAAGACCACTTGGCTAATCATCAACAAGTATAAATCATTTTCACTGTCGTAAATAACATCAACTGACTGTTTTTATATTGTTTTTACTCTTTGTTGAATATAGATTTCCAGTGACTGGGGTTCAAGATGACTAGATATTTTATGGCACCAGTTTCCTATTTATTCTCTCTAGTGTAAATGCATTTCAATGTTCTGCTAAATATGATTTCCAAACCATGAAGATTGGCCTTAAACAATGACATTTTAAACACTGCATAAAACTCCACATAGATGGAAAGACAACATGCAAATGAATGCTGTAGTTCTTCTTTTTAATACTAAGAAATCAAGAATTTCTTTTCATCCTTACTGCAACCATGATAGGATGCAATAATTCAGATGAGATAATCACAAGCTATTGATGTGTGATACATCTTTAAATATTAAAGCTTGCTGGCTTTGCAAACATACCTTTTCTCTAATGTAAATCAGCCAGTCCTTTCTCTCTCTCTCTCTCTCTTTTTTTTTTTTTTTTTTTTTTTTTTTTTTTTTAACACTACAGCAGCATCTTGATGTGCTTGTGCCTGGATGCCTTTAATCTTTGGTGCACATTCTGCTTTTTTCTCCCTAGACACCAATTGCTGGCATTTCAGCTGAAGTAGAAACTTGATAGAGGGAAAAGATCTTGTGCAGATGGAGCAGCTGCCTTTACATGCTGTGCTGGTGGGCATACCCAACAGTTCACTCAGCACATACATATTCTGTGCAGCGCTTTATGCACCTTTTCTTCATTATATCCTTGGGTGAGAACCTAGTTTCTTGTGATTTCTTGGGGAAGTTTATTGGAGTCTTGAGGTATGAAGCTTTAAATACGTTGATGATGTTTTCAAAACAGATGTTACTTTTAGTGGAATTCTCATTTCCTCCATTCATAAAACAGAACTCATAAGATGTCCTTTCCTATTTTTCTGCATAGTTAAGATATGCCTTTAGGGATGCTGTACCTTTATTAATTCTCACATAAATAATTGCAGAATGCCATATTGAAAAGATAAGTGCATGGGCTGTTAGGCTCTGTTAGCAGTTGAAAATCAGAAATGACATGCTGGCTGCTGTGGTTCCCAAAGACAGCGAACGATGGCTGCAGCAGTGTTATTGCCGTTCATTTGCAGGGTGTTGTGGCATTCACTTCATAAGCCCACAGGTTTCACATCTGAGTGTATTTCCATTTATTATAATAAATGGTTTAGGGGAATTGGGTACTTGCAAACAGAAAAATAAATCTATTTCCACCTTAGACATTGTAGGCCCCAGGACAAACTGATGTGTGAAGAAAATAAAGATATAAATATATAAAAAGAGTATCTAATGGATACTCTTTTAATGGAATGAGCAGGGCAATAGGAGGCACAAATAGGCTATGCTCACTAGACAGGGCCTACCCTAACAGATAAGGTAGGTCTTAAACGAGACTTTTCATCAATACTCAGCAGTAGCTGTAAGGATCCAAAATTCACAATCTTCTCTCTGTATCTTTATATGAAGCCAGATTTTGTCTCTGCAATGTTGAATTAGCACATTTTCTCAGTGGCCATCCAGAAAACATGCAAGATTGTAGGGCAGTATGTTGCCTTCAAAGTGACATGAATCAGCAGTGGACTAGGACACATTTGCTCCAAGTTGGTTTTCAGACTGATTCATGGCATGTACTTTCTTAGCCTCAATGTCTCGCTATTCAAAACTTTGCAGTTCAGAATCATTGTCACCTTCTATTCCTTCTGTGTTCCATAAAACTCTACAGCATAGAGACCCAATGTTCTAGTCAGTGGAGCAGATAACAGCGTATTTCTAATACAGGGTCCTGGCTAGGAAGATAGCTGTCACCAGGGAGAGACAAGGCTGTAGTAGCCTTGAATGCATATATAAGTTTAACTGTATAATAATCCAATCTTCCTTTTAAAATAAATGTTTTTTTTTTTTTTTAAAAAAAGATGATTGAATCCATGAATCTCAGCATATGTTTCCCAACAATGAGAACTAGTACAGCATAAAATATTTTTTCCAAAGCAGTTTTGGAGCTAGAAATTAAACTAAACTGAGCAAATTGCTAAGCTTTTTGTTCATCTGTTAATGTTGGTCTTTGGTTCTTGAAGACTCTCTCATATATATGCTCCTTTCAGGGAAGCTGAGTAAACTAGATGGCCATTCACACAATGATAAGCTTTTACCACCAATTCTTTGATGCAGTAACTTCAGGACAGTTGCATTTACCTGCAGTTTCATTTGGATTTGTGAATGGACACTTACAGGTTTATTGGGAGGGGACTTCCTGTCATGTCAGCAGAATAACAGTGGCATTATTTATTTATCCTGCTATTTGTCTTGGAGTTGTATGCTGCTGTGAACCTTCCTTGTACAATCAATAGCAATAGCTAAGTCCCTGGTGGGTTGCACGATGTCCTTGGCATGCTTCCCTCTCCAAGAGCAGACTTCCATCTGAACTAGGCCATTCTTTTTATTATAACCACCTTAGTGTAAGCTAAGAAGAACTGTTCAAAGTAAAAGCCCATCTTGTAATGCAGGGACTTTTCAACCAACAAGTCTTGAAATTTTAGCATCGACAATCATAGATGTTTGTCTACGGAAGAAGTTTTTGTACAGGGTTCCCTGAGCTGACATATCTTTGGCTAATAGACAGGGCACAGATATGGAGACTGTAATTGACTGTAGCCTCTTCAGATCATTCAGACTAAAACATATGCCTGTTCTTCATTCTTTTCATCATTTCTTTGGGTGAAAGTTGAAGGTTCGTAGATCACAAGCAGCAGCATTATACCGTCAGCTTCTCTTTAGGACTTTGTGCTGCAAACAGTCAGATTGCTTTCTGCCTTCTCTGTCCCAGACATGCCTCCCTCCCTCTGAGGTAAAATCTTGACATTTTCCTCTGACAACTTCTCATCAATATCAGTAGACCTGAAAAGAAACCTTCATCTCCTCCAGGTTCCCTCAAAGACATCCCAGCTACTGCTTTCTTAGTTATGGTAGGAATCTGCTTGTTATCTAACATCTTGTTGGACTCAGCTCACTTTGCCTCCAGCTCTGTCAGAGTCTCACTGAACTCTTTCTGAGTTCCCTTTTATTACATGCCTTCTGCCAATCCTTGCCTTATCTTGCTACCTTGTGCCTTGACTACTGCAATGCTTTCTTCTGGCTTTGGCAGGTGCAGTCATGGCCTGTTTGTATCTGTTCAACATGGTGCTGCAAACAATTCCCTATCCTGCCACTTTGTGCTGTCCTTATTGCTTCTCTCTGTTGGCAGCGTACATAAGCTATATCTTCTTGTTTTCAAGATCCCTCATAAGCTTTTCCCTCTCTACTCATGCCATTTATTTAATACAAAAGTGTCAACGGCAGCCTCCATCATCATCTTGTTATGTTTTTCAAATACACCCCTTGTTCCCTTCATGCATTCCTCATATGTAGTAGGGGCTTTGTGAGAGCCTCCCCTGCTCTCCATATTATGTTTTCAGATTCAGCAACTTACAAAGTGTGTGATACTGATAGTCTGGGAGTGCTGGTGGCTTGTTAGAATAAGTGATATTGCCTTGTTGTTCCCTTGGTCTTCCCATCTGCCCTTATCCATCTGTTTTCCTTTAGCTTAAACTCTCACTTCTTGGAGCAAGGGCAGTCTTCCTTACTTTCTCCTTGCGCAGGGTCCACAGTAACTTAAGGATGACCTGGGGCTGGGTCTTTCCACCATACAGTGGTAGGAGGAATAATTATATGTAGCAAGATTTCCTTCAAAGGCAAGTGTGCTTTTATTTTCAGTGAAACATATAACCCATAATTAATTTTTTTTTAATACAAGATCATTTGGTGTGATAAATTCTGAGGAGATGAACAATCTCACCATTTTGGGGGTCAGCATTTCTCAGATAAATTATTACTTTGGAGCAGTTTAGCCATTTGGCTCTCATAAAGGAAAAGTGAATAAAATAAACCGGAGTTGGATTTAAAACCTTCAGAATGATGAGGTTTTGTTTGATTTGAAATTAGTGTAATGATCATCATCTATAGTTCATTTGCCTTCTTAGTCATGTGAATAATGATTTTTTTTTTCTCTTTATCAAGTTTTTTCTACCCTTCTCTTCTTACATCATGCCCAGTTTGTTTCCTCTGAGATATCATGGGTCTTGAGCTTTGCAATCAGGTTGTTTTTTTCTCCTGTAATACACCATAAACTATTTCTTTCCACATGATTGAGCTACAATTTATACAGACTGTTTTAGTGAGCTGTGGCATTGTCTTCAGTAATAGGCAATGCCATGTTGAATGAGAAAGCTGAAATCCAATTCAGGTGTTCCAAAGCTATTTGTAAACTGGACCAGGACAACACGCAAAATGAGCCTTGTACTTGCTAGTGAAATGTGTTGTTTGTTTTCTTTTTTTAATCCACCAGGTTTTTTATATCTATTCTGGTTGATCTCCTGCTGGTTAAACAACTATTGATATTAAAAGTGTACTTTATTCTTGAAGAACGTAATGCTTTTTTGTTTTCCTTTCTTTCCATTCTGCATTAATTGAAGGCACACCTAGTGAAGCAAGCTCTTTAGGCAATCTGGAATTTTGATAATCATCATCTTACATATTCAACCTTTAAATTAACCATAAGGATGTGAATAGATTGAAACTGAACTTGGACACTGTTTTACCTCCTTATTGATATTCCTTCACCCTCACATTCATTACAATTTGGTGAGAGCCAGCTATCTTGATCTAAGCTGAAGGAATTCCTGGTCTTATAACAAAGATGTCCCTGGGACATTAACTAGTTTTACTGTGAGGGTTCTTCACTAATAATACTTTTTCAAGTGTCTGTATTGTAGGTGGCATAGTGCAACTTCTATGCAGCAGGATTTGTACTTCAAAATGTAGAACAACTTATCTTCATGATATATCATAACAGCTTTCATTACTTCTATAATAGAAAAGATCAAGGGCCACATGAATTGAAAAATAAAGCATTTGGGGATTTCTCGGCTGCCTGACATCATGTGCACTTTTAATGAAATTGGTTTATGATTGATGGCTGCTTGACCTTTGCTTTTCCTGTTTTGTTTTTTTCCTCCAAGTAAAAAGTAAATTTAATGATTACGTTTTATTTGGGCTTAGCTATAACTAGTAATAGAAAAAAATGACCTTTTTGTAAGTATTTTTTAAAGAGGAATAAAAAAGCCATGAGGATTATATTTATTTGGTTTAGGAATATTGCAGAAATCTGCAAATGCCAGAAGATTTTGACAACGTGCCAGTATAGCTTAAATGGAAACATGGAACTGTAAGCCTATCTTTGGAACATTGGCCTTTGCTGTGAAATTTACTGTATTTGCAATCCATATTCTATTAGAAGGCTATTATTCAAAGAGAACAATTATCATTAAAAGTATTTGTCAGTGTGATAAGAGGTTGAACAGGGCATAGAATTTCATATTGAATATTTTGCAAAGAAATTTTCAAAGAGACACAACCATTTCCACTTTGAAGTGAAAAGCATTTCGTGCAAAAGAGTTGCTTGACTTTTGTAAGGCAACCTACATTAATGAAATGAGATCTTGAAAATTCCCTTTTTGCTGGGTAGCAGTCCTACTCAGTCCTTGAATTTATTATAGAGAAGATAAAAAACAATGATTTACTTCTCTGCTTATTTCATGGCAGCGCTCTTCTAATTTTTTAACTCCTTACAAGTCTGTGCACTTGGGGAAAGCCTTTTAGATACTTTTTTTTTTTTTTGACATTTTTAAACTAGAATTATTCTTTCTGCTGTAGCGGGCTGTGATTTGTCCTGGGATGAGGAAGACCATCAACCCTCAAAATGTTTGCCTCATGTGGACAGATCTGTCCTGTGCTAGGACAGTTCCCTTGTGCCAGGGAGCTATGGTATCTTTTCCTGTTTAACCAATGCTTTTAGAAGGCATCTGGATCAGGAAGAAAGTGGCTTTACGAAACATTATTTTTTTTCTTTTTCTTTTCTTTTCTTTTCTTTTCTTTTCTTTTCTTTTCTTTTCTTTTCTTTTCTTTTCTTTTCTTTTCTTTTCTTTTCTTTTCTTTTCTTTTCTTTTCTTTTCTTTTCTTTTCTTTTCTTTTCTTTTCTTTTCTTTTCTTTTCTTTTCTTTTCTTTTCTTTTCTTTTCTTTTCTTTTCTTTTCTTTTCTTTTCTTTTTTTTGAGTGGAATTGTTTTCCAGACAGTGCCATTCTGGTATGTGTAACAGAGGCTTTGGAGGTCTCTTTCCACTTGCTTTTGTGTCCATTCCTTTGTATCCACAATGAAACGTGTTACCACTCTTCTGATTTTCTTCATGTCACAGGCTTTCTGCAGACTGGCAGGCACTGCTTTTGTCTCTAACAAAGGAGCCAAACATGTTGCTTGCTCTAGTGCAGCCTCAGGGACTGAAAGAAGAATCTCTGTTTTCTATTTATTAGAGGTAAATTTCAAGTGAAATGGCAGTTCTGAAAATTAGTTCTTCACTTTTTCCACACACCTTCTTCACTGAAAAAGATAAAAATGTGTTTGTACTTGGAAAAAGTTATATAGGATGAGAGGAGAGGAAAAAGGTTCAATGGGCTCTAGAAAAAAAAGTGGATAGAAATCAAAGCAAAAATACATTTATGAATGAAAAAAAAAAAAAAAAAAAAAACCAATATGCTGGGAAGGTGTTTTTTAGTAAGAAAATGAACTGGCAATAAACCATTTCAACCAGTTCCACTTCAGATCAAATATTTTGAGCTTGACAAAATCTCCTCTCACTTCAGTCATTTGGCAGAAGTAAAGAAACACCAATAGCAGGAAACAAGAATTTGAACAAGAAGGGCTTTGAAAAGAGTAGGAGAGCAATTCAGAATCATGATCCAACAGCTTCTCATCACATCTACTGTGTCCTCACATGTACATTATCTATAGTTCAGTTATGGGACCTACCAGATGTGCAACATAAGGGACATGTGAGAGTATTCCTCCTGGAAGCACCAAAGAGTGACCACACTGCTGACACACATACCTTTAGCTAAGGTTTTTGTTTCACTTGTTCTGAGGTAGTTTTGCTTAGTGATTTATCTAGTCTCTTCAAATGCATCAGCTTAGCATAACAGAGCAAACCTCTGTCTGTTCTCTGTTTCCTAGCTTCTGGGCCATTCTGCCATGCATCAATATGTGCTTGCCAGCAGCTGTATGTTGAGTGGTAGGTACCCTTTACAGTTTAAGAAGTATGAGTATGTTGTATGCAAAGTTGAGACCAAAGAGGAAATCTGTCCTTCACTTTTTTTTTTTTTTTTTTTTTTCTAATGATTTTCATTAGGCCTTGTTTATCTGGAAGTCAAGATTGCATCCTGGTGGTAAGCCACCTTTGCCAAAGGAAATTTTCTTTTAATCACAGCCCCACTCAGTCATTTGTTATATTATAAAAATGGCAGAACTATTTAATAAAAGAGAAAAAAAAATCTAATTATGCCAAGTCATCCCCTTACTATGTTTCCATGGTACCATGCTACATATAATCCACTGTGACATGTGGCTGTGGAGAAATCTGCAGGCTTCCTGGACTGACACCAGAAATCTACAGTTTTGTTAATTCATTAATATAGAGTGTACCAGATACAGAATTACTTCAATTTTATTTTGGCTTTTAATTGTTTTTCATTTTTCTCCTTTCTGAAAATGCTTTGACACTCATATCACTGACTTTGTGTGAAAATATTCAGAAATTCAAAATTAATTAAGGCTGCTGTATTTCCTGGATTGCTTAGGACCACAGAGAATTGTAATGCAGCATCTTCTGTGCTTGTTTATACATCATTTTAGCTTTTGGTTTTGTTATACTTGATGCAACTTGGATGGCTACACTTTTTTTTTTTTAATTGCTCTTGTGCAGTTAATTGTCAAGCATTTATTTATGACCCACTACCAGTACTGAAAAGGCATGTAGGACTTGAGTTTCCTAATGTGATTTGCTACAGAAATTGTGTTACTTCCTGAGACCTGAGGATAGAAAATTATTATTTATCTTAAAGACTACTGACGTGGTCAACATAGAATGGATGGACCAAAGAGCAAGCAAATCCAAAAGCATTTTTTTTCAGCTCTGGTCAAGAGCTCTACTAAGGCATATTGGTAAGGGGGAAACAAAAAGGAAGACTGGGGATACCTGGCCTGTGCTACCTAGGAGCTCCCCACCTTCTCATTAGTTTCATAATCTGCAGTAAAGCTCTAAATTAACAGTGGGACTGCCACTAGCATGTACAGAACTGATGAAGAGTTCCTTCCTACCTTAGAGAAAGGCTCAGGAGCAAACCAAAAAGTGCAGTAACACCGAAATACCACTTTTGAAGTGTTGTGACATGAATGTGATCTGGCTTTACGTGCTGTTCTCTAATGATATGTGAGTTACACTATGTGCTTACTCCTCAGCTTTTGTGGTCGCTGCTTCAGTTTTCCTCCAGAAGCTGCCCTCTTCTTCTGGTCAGTTTCTTTATGAATTAGATGAAGATAATACTTAGAATAGAGAACGAAACATTGTTTTTATTGCTTCAAACACATGCAGTTCCAGCTCCTTCAGATCCAAAACTGGAAGCAGTAATTGGATAGAAAAACTGGCTGAAACCCAGTCTTGGAATGAGATTGGTGAGGAAGGTCAATGCATCGCCTTGATACCATCATCTTAACAAAGGCATCTGTTCATATGGTTTATCTCTAAGTCTTTATTTTATTCTGATCTTTTCATTAATCAAATGTCCCAAGAAGCAGTCTGGCTGAAAAACAGCAGGAAGTTGAAGAGGACTATGAGCCAATGCTGAGCTCTCACCACAATTAAGGAAAACCATATACTGGACAACAGGGGCATACTCAGTTAAGCGAAGGAAGGCTGTTATGCCTCTTTGTTCAGTGGTAGTGGGGCTTCTCTTGGGATACTGAGTCCAGTTTTGTGCTCTGTGGTTCAAGAAATGTGGGGAAACTGGAGAGAGCCCAGAGGATGACAGTAGTCATCCTGTGAGTGCTAGAGCATATAACCTACTGGAAAAGCCTGTGGAAGCTAAGCTTGAATAGGATGGCAAAGAGGATGCTAAGGAGCAATCTAGTAGCAGCCTACTTGAAGGGTGTTTATAAAGACAAATCCAAACTCTCCTTAGTAGTGTCAAGAGATGTAACAAGGGACAACAATCACAAATTATGGCTTGGGAACTTGAGGCTGAGCATTAGGAAAAACTTTCTCACTAGGAAAAAAGTGCCAGACCACGGTCAGCTACTCATCAGTTACCTAGCTCCATTCTTGGAGGTTTTGAAGGCTTTGAAAGACAAAGCTATGGCTGACTCAATTGCTGTTGGCAGTAGTCCTGCCTGAACCAGGAGATGGGACTGGATAACCTGTAGAAGCTCCTTCCAACAAACATTTATATGAGTCACTAATTCTTTGAGACTAGTTAGGTTTCATTATGCTCATTATGGATTATTCTAATGTTTATTGATTAGATGAAAAGCATCTAATTGGATTAGTTCTGTGAGTTACTCTGTATTAAAGATAGCTGTTAGGATGCTTCTGTCTCAGCTGGACTGCAGTCCTCATTGCTTCACAGAACAACAAAAAACTATGATAAATGTTTGCTTTCTGTAATAGCATTTTTGTTTGTTTCTATTAATGAGAAAAGATATATGAGAAAGTTAAAAAATAGCTATATTTCTCTAATAAACAGTGAGTGAGGCTTTCTATAAAAGAATTGCTCCAGAGAGACAGCAATGTTTGCTTCGCAGCAGAAGTAATGAGCCAGTCTTTACTTCCGTGCCTTCCTAATTTATAATATCTGTATGTGCTGAGATTTCAGTACTGAAACCAGAGTTTTAGTAAGGATGTCTCTGACTGTCTCTGTGTTTGGACCACCCCCACACCCAGGGGCAAGGTCTCCTTTCTCAGCGGGCTGCCTTGGACCCCAGCATCCTGACTTTGCTTTCCTCATCCATGCCCCGAGGCTCTGTCTCCTCTCCATCACTGCATCTTGCTAAAGTAGCCGAAATAATCTGCTATGGGGTGACCTTGACCCACTATTATGTCTTGGCTTCCAAGGGGAAGCCTGCAAAGGCAATTTCACTGTAGCTGCTACTGGACGTGTTTATAGAATAAACATGCTACATCAGATGTTGTGACATCCATCATGTGGCATGACCGTAGCCCCTATATCTGGGTTGCAGATCTGCAGTCAAATCCTGAGTCTCACATGGAGGTGATAACTAACCTCTGAGCTGTTAATGACCTGGAGTATATCTGGACTTTGTGAATATTTGTAACTTCTTACTTGAAATCACCAACAGCCATGTGACTTTGAGCAGTCACCGAAGTGCAAATGGCCAGTGGCATCTCACAACTGCTAGTAGCTGCAACCCAGCTGAGAGGAGAAACTGTGAACAATTCGAGTTTTATCCTTTTTGAGTTGGAGTGCTGGTCTGTTTTCTGCAGCGCTTGTATAACACAAGGGTATGTCCTCAGCTTTGAGTCCTGTTCCACTGCCTAAGTCACCCATGAACTCAGTTTTTCCATAAATGCCTCTTGAAGTATTTAACATGCAGATGCAAAATGTTTTACCATCCTATTACGGTGTTTTTTTTCTGTGTAGATTTAACATGACATACTCAGTGATTCAGAAGTTATCAAGCCCACCCACCGACTGGGGGCCTTTATGTCCTATGTCCTCGCACTATTTTGTTGTTTGCTATCATCTACCTAAAGCTATCTTCATTTTTCTAGCTGGTCCTTTTGATAGCTTCCTCTGAAACAGCTGATTGCAATTCTCCTGAATTTCTCTTATGGCTGACAACTTGCACTGGATTTGCTGGAATTGTCTTAGTGGGCGTTTTGTTCATTGCAGAATTTAAGGATTGTAACTTCTTCCAGAGAAGCTCAAGACGAATAAGATGGTAGAGACCAGTACATAACCTGGTCTCCATCTTTAGTGTAATACATGCCATAATATTTCAGTTGCTTCCTTCTGGTTTGATTCCAGAATTTCCGGATGGAGGCTGGATTTAAGCCAATTTCTAGTTCAAGCATTATTTTTCCTCCTTCAGCTTAAAGCAATAATTACTTTTAATGAAGATTTCAAAACAACAACAACAACAACAAAAGAACAAAACAAACAAACAAAAAAAACCACAAAACTAAACAATGTGGAAAAAGTATGAAAGAGGTAAGGTAAGTATAAAAGTTAGTACGAAGCTAGAAGCAAAATAAATTGCATTGTCACTTAGGTGCCTGCAATGTGTAACCATTAAGTGAGACAGGGAAAACCAGAAAGGACAGATTTACTGACACAAATAACTAAACACAGAAATGAAATCATTGAAGGGGAAGTGAGCAAACAGACAAAACAGCAAATAAACAGACCTTACACAAGCTGAACAGCCAGAGAAATAAATAATCAACAAACAAAAACCCAAATAAATGTCCAGGCAGCTGATAAGGAAAAGAGAAATAAATTGACATGATGTTACATGCAAATGGAAGAAGATTCCCCTGGGCTTTATCTTAAAATGCCCTGATTTCTGTGAAGGAGGATTTTAATTGTACAGACAGCATTGGTGGAGAGCAAAAGGCAGAGGCTGTATATTGCCATTTGCTTCCATTCTTTCATTTACTTTCTTAAAAGAGTAAAGATTTTTGTCCTGACATATGTGGACACATTCACTGCTTTGTGCATTTGAGAGTCCTAAGGAATCAAATATTTGTGGTGCTGCCTACAGGTACACATACTGCCTTAGGTGCTTGTATTTGTGAAGTCTGCGTAGTGGCAAATTCAACTCTTGGTGGAAAAATGGTGCTCCAAGGCTGATAGAAATGCTATCTATCTAACATAAGATACCTTCTATCTCATGTATTAAGTAAAAAACCTTTTATTTTGGTTTTCACTCTTTTAGCTATTCCCTATTGTTAAAGCTTTGGTACTGGCTGAAGGCTTCTTGCACCTTATTGGGCTGTAGTAGTGTCACTGGAGGAAAAAATGAGTCAAATTAAATATAAATATTTCAAATAAATATACTTGTCTTTTATAAACCGAAAGCTTCCATGTTACCTTTTTCTTGTTAAAATATACACTTTTCTTTACAATAAAGAAAATTTAAAAAATGGAATTTCAAACTTGTTTGGGAGAGTTCTCATGCTTCCATTTCCTTCCCAATTTTTTATTTTCTCTACACTGCAAAAACAGAATTTTGCTGGTGCTGTTTCTTATTTGAACATTTATGTTTTTCATCATCAATAGGGATGCCATTCATCTCTGTCAGAATATCTACTCCAATTTCTGAAGAATCTTCTTACAAGAAGCTGTGAATGTAGGGTTAAAACCTCTATTTTCTAAGTCCCAAAGACTGAGATAAAGGCACAGTCATGACCTGGATTCAAGTTCATTTTGAATTTCAGTGTTGTTGTGGAATTCATATTTCTTTTAGGTCAGAGAAGTACATGGTCAGAACTCATAGATAATGGTTGCTACAGGAACACAGGTGAGAAGGAAATTATATAGGAGTTTATTGTTTTGGGAGAAGTGCTGTAAATGTGGCAGTTCTGTGCCCCTGCAGGTTACCTTATCATCTTGCCATCCAGAAGAAAGCTTGATAAGAAAAGGCTGATCAGGGTGCAAAAGACTTATTTATAAAAGGATGTTCATACAGAAGCTGTTTGAAGAACAATTTTTAAAGAACGTTTTCATCTTTTCTATATGATACCCATTTCACCTACTTTCTTGGTCATTCTGCCATATAGAGATGCATAGTATAAAATGAAAAAAAAGCTTCTTCAGGGTTTGAGGGTTGGCTGATAGTGGGAAACAAGAATTCAATGGTTGTGGTCAAGTCCCCTCTGCATTAATTCCCAGTGAGTAAAGTGGTGTTGTCTTAGAAAGATGTTGTGAAGAAAAACTTTATCAAAATGTGCAGAGTCAGGACTACATAAGGAATCTTCTGGTCCTAGATACTACTTGTTTTTACTTATGATGTAATGATTGGAACTTTACATGACAAAGTGGGAAATGGTATTGGAGGCAGATTTTAACCTTTTCTAATCTTTCTAATCCTTTCTTCCTTGTGTACTTCACAAAAGTTTTACGCCTTGCTCAGGCTAAAGTTGTGTGTTCATTAGAAATGTGAACTAAGTCGTACTGTCATTTATAGTTTGTAAAATATATGCAGTTTCTGTTCTACATGTCAAAGCAGTGTGCACAATCCATTAACTTCAAACATGAAAGCTATGAAAAAATTGAGAGTTTAGTCACTTCTTAATTAAAATAACGTGACAGTATTCTATTTAATGGCTTAATAACAGGCACCTAAACATTTACTTCTAGCTTTTTGGTGTCATATTGGACCAGAACAAAAGTGTCTGCAGAAAGCAGTCTTGAAATGTTGGCTAGAGGTATTGATTTTTATAGTGCCATTTGAATAAGTTGAATGTATATCTGAATACATAAATAAGAATACATAAGCAATTTTAATACAGCAACCATAAAAGATAATATCATCCATTTGTTTTTTGTTTATAGTTTTGGGACACTCATAAAAAAATAAACGTATTGCGAATACAGAATCAATGCGTTTTGTTTTGGACATTTTTTGTCTGTTGATACATATGCTTTGTCTCTTTGTCTCTGGAGCATCATTGCAGATGAAATGAGGCAGGGCTGTTTTGTGAAGAAATGCAGTGTGGTCGTGTGGGACCATCTTTACCTTGGTGGACTAGTGGGTGAGCTTCCCCCTCTATCCAAATGACAGAAATAAATTACATAAAGTGCTAACTCAATTGAATTTTGTATGTCCCTGATAGATTGGATTGCGTGAGCCTAAAGAACCTTACAGTGACATTTCAGTTACCCGTTTTCTAGCTCTTTGTATTTGGGATTAAGCTTACACTTTACCCAACATCAAAATGTATTAACTGAGAGAGAGAAAGAAAACACACTTTAATTTGGGTTTTTGAAACAAATATCTTGCATTGCAGGAGACCAGTGATGAAAATGTAAATATGAGCTCTGCTTGTGGGTCAATTTTCAAGTTTCTGCAATTGCTTTGACAGGCATTGCATTCTATTTGGAAGTAGAGTTATGGTAGTTTAGCTGTTGGTGGAGCTCTGTTTTGTTTTGCTTTGCTTTTTAGGAAACTTTTTGTGGAAGCATGTACGTTATAGGAAAATTTTGCTAGAAATATGTATGTTTCAAGTTCAGGGTGTAATTTTAGAGTGAGTTAGCAGAATAGTTTTGTGATCCTTAATATGTCTTACTAAGTCTCTTACTAAGTCTCTTACTAAGAAAGTCTAAGTTTAAGAACTAAAGCTGCACTACAGAAAGCTTAAGAGACATTAGGAAGAACTTTCTAAAAGTGGAGATTAGGAATAGGAAAGCACACATGTACTTTTCTTTCTGGCAAAAAAAAAGATCATCAACAAAAATCCACCAGTTTTTGCAAGTTGAAACTAGACTCCTGGGCACCAAAAATTTGTCTGTAAATCTACTCACATAGGGCTCTTTTTTAATGTTTGGTTTACTAATGAAAGATAAACTTCTCCCATCTAAACCCATTAGAGATAGTACCACAGACCATTGATTCCAGTCCATGAGAGGATGTTAGGATGGGAAATGGTTGAAATTGCATGAAATGCATGATTTTTCAAAAGATTTTTGGCAAAGCCTCTTTTGATGTCTTATCTGACTGCATTGCTTGCCGTCAGGATGGCACTGCCTACATCCAGAATAGTGAATGAAAGACCCTCTCAGAGGAAGGAGGTAGCTAAAGAAATGGAAAGCAGTGTTGATCTTTTGTCTTTAAGATAAGGTGCAGATGCACTATACATAAATCATCAAACTTACTGGAATAATCTTTATATTAAGGAAAAGAATTGATTTTTTTACTTTAAAATGGAAGCAAACTATGATGGAGGCTGCATTAGAATTGGTAAGGAAATGGCACAATATTTTACAATCTTGACAAGTTAATGTCTAAATCAACGTCTTTGTACAAAATTTCAAGGAAAATAAAGGTGCTTTCAATCTAAGAGTACATTCTGTATTCAGTAAAATTGTAGATTATTTATACATACAGTGGAAGCCAAGTCATCAATATTAAATAGGCAGGTCAAAATGTTCAAAGGGCTTCTTGAAATTTAAATAGTACAGAACAAATTCTGCAGTTAAATTCATATCTGTAATTTCCATGATCTGTAATTCCTCACAATTGAGAGCCATTTTAGCAGTTTGAAAATGTATCCAGGTAATGTGTTGAATAATATTTAACATAGGAATGAGTGATTTTTGAAATTGGATTTTGTAAAACACAGCTATTGTAATGGGCTGGTGAATTAAAGAATGTGGAGCGTGACAACATGATAGACAGCTTAATACTGTGCTAATAAGCATTACTGTGGAAGCATTATACTGGTGGAAGTGAAGGTGCCTTTTGCAAAGAACTCAGAATCTAAACTGCACACAGAGAATTTTCTAATATTTTGCATTGTCTTTTTTTCTTCTGTTTGTTTGTTTCCTAGAGTATCAGGGCTTCAGGGCTGGTGCTGTTGGAAACCATTCTTTTTGGATCACTTCTTCTGTACTTTCCAGTAAGTCAAAATGATTTTTTTTTTTTTGGAAGATTATATCGTTGCCAACATTTAAAAACATTGCATGAGTCACATTGGTAACAAATGTGGTTATCAAAAGTAGTTATGTAATGATTGTCTAATGTGTTTAATAAAATGTGCTATGTTCTGTAAATATTCTTAAGAACACTTGGATGTTTTACTGTATTTGAAGAAATTCTCCATCTTCGGTTAAAGAACATTTATTTATTTATTGGTGTTCTGCGCTAAACTGAGTTTTAGCCTTGAAAGAAGATACCTCTCTGCTCTGCCAGGGGAAAAATGTACAGAGTATGTAAAAGGAAGACACTGATTATACCGTATATTTCTTGGGAATGCAGTACAAGGGAAGGTGATTATTTTAGTGTATTATTGCTGGTATATATTTCAGTAAGTGTTTCTGAGGCCTCATGACATCTGCAATACCAGGTATTTGGGAAAATGCGATGTTATTATCCATTTAAATGGGGAAAAAAGGTGATTTCACATTCACATGAGGAATGTATCACAAAACTCCATGAAATATATATACTTTATTTTTTCAAAAATCCCCCACTGAACTCATAAACCCAAGATAAAGCCCAGATAAACCAAGGCATCAAAGAGTAAATCAAGTGAAGTGAGTAGAAAGTGTGCAAATTGGGGGACAGAGGCAAAGATGTAGTTGTGGATTGATTTAAAATATGTTTATGTTCTCTTTTCCTCAGTAGTAAGAATCTTCTGTGCTTTTGCAGACAGTTACTGAGTGACTACTGGAAAACAAAACTCCTTAGTGGTTTTGGAACAGATAGCGCACAAACTGTAGCAGAATGAAGTGTGAAGAATGCTATAATAAACACAAATCCTGGTGGAATTTTTATGCATTATTTTGTGAATTGTGTTGGCCTTTCAAGTTCTAAAGTAAAGTGTGTGCGTTTCTTGGATGGTTTTATGTGTCTTTTCATCCTTGACTTTGCAGATGTCAGGAAGAAAGAAGTTTTGTTTTTTCCATATTGTACAAATGCTTTTTACTACTTGCATTGCCTCTCCCCTGGGTTTCCAGAGCTGCCTTCATGTTCTTTTCCAGTGAGAAGAACAGGAAGGCCATGCACTGCTCCATCAACTGGTATAGATATGGTGTAAATCGTGTAAGGAAATTCATACCATAAAGCATAATATAGGGGATTTGCTTTCCATGGCTGTCCCCTCTTGCTTTCCCAGAGAGCCATGGAGCCACGTCTTTCCAAGGCAGAGGCTCTGTCAGAACCAGTTGGTGTTTGTACCACACTGGCTCCAAGTTTTGCTCACCTGACTGGTTCTTCAGCATCTATCCCAGTTCTTGTCTTGATCCTCTAATTATTGTCTTCCAGAAAGGATAAATGCCATACAATCATAGAATCACAGAATATCCTGAGTTGGAAGGGACCCTTAAGGATCATCAAGTCCAACTCTTGACACCGCACAGGTCTACCCAAAAGTTCAGACCATGTGACTAAGTGCACAGTCCAATCTCTTCTTAAATTCAGACAGGCTCGGTGCAGTGACCACTTCCCTGGGGAGCCTGTTCCAGTGTGCAACCACTCTCTCTGTGAAGAACCCCCTCCTGATGTCAAGCCTAAATTTCCCCTGCCTCAGCTTAACCCCGTTCCCGCGGGTCCTGTCGCTGGTGTTAATGGAGAAAAGGTCTCCTGCCTCTTGACACCCCCTTACGAGGAAGTTGTAGACTGCGATGAGGTCTCCCCTCAGCCTCCTCTTCTCCAGGCTGAACAGGCCCAGTGCCCTCAGCCGCTCCTCATACGTCTTCCCCTCTAGGCCCTTCACCATCTTCGTCGCCCTCCTCTGGACACTCTCCAGCAGTTTAATGTCCTTCCTGTACTGTGGTGCCCAGAACTGCACACAGTACTCGAGGTGAGGCCGCACCAGCACAGAGTAGAGCGTCTCTGGTGTCATGTCCTCTGGTGGCTGGCTGTCCTCAGGCTTTAGGAGCTCAGTATCAGAGAAGCTTAGATAATAGCAATGGAGTTTACTGGCACCAGCTGACTTGAAGAAGAAGGAACCTGTTAGATGCAAGAGATGGTCATCCGTAACCTTTAAATGCAGAGGGAAAAGAAAGACAGTGGAGCTCGGAGGGGGCATTAGAAGACCAAAGCTTCCCCACTGTTTTTCACTGATGTTTAAACGTTTCCTCCTTTTTTTTTTTTTTTTTTTCATTGACATTAACAATGTTAAATGTATGACAAGTGACAAATGACAAATTGACATTGTCTGAGGAAAAACGTTCTGCTGAAAAGTCTTGATGAGCCTGTATCCCAGGTGGGAGATAAATACTTGACTGGACCTCGTCCGTCTCTGTGCATCTCATATGATATTAAACTGCCCACTGAGAACACGCTCTGTTAGAAACTAAAATGCAAAGGGTACAACTTGACTTCTCTGTTAGCAGGTTTATGCTCCCACACTCTTTGTTAGGGCTCTCTTTTTTTCATACATAGGTAATTACTCATCAGGTTATCACTCCCACAGGCTGAAAGAAAAGGGAAAGTAATTTTATCATTTCTATTTTAAAGGTCTAAGGAGAGGGACTTAGTGTGGTAATGGAGGTCATATTAATGTTCAGACAGAGAAATTAACCAATTCCACCAGCTGCAAGAATATGGTTTTGTAAAAAAGAAAACTGAGGCTAATGAAGAAATACCAGGATTGCAATATCCCTGTCCCTCTATTCCAAGGAAGATTTCATCACTTTCTGATCCATGGCAAGAAAATTGAACAATAAATGTGTGAAGTGTGAGAGCACACATAAAACATAGCCAGAGAGGTCCATTATATCATCTTTAAGAAATAAAAGACTGCATTTCTGCAAGGTATGAATTATGGGGTGTGGGTCCTTGAAATGGGAACTCTTGACATTTTGCTGTACGTGAATAGCATCTAAACATGCTCACCTGCATCTTGTTTGGAAAAAGGAGCACAAAGCAGAGCAAAATGGAGTGGGAAAGAAAACCTGAGCTCTGAACTAAGAGTCTTGTTTGCACTAGCTGACATTCACACAAATGTTCATTCAATGAGTGCAGTTTATGGATTATGATATTTGTTATGTCACATACATGCAGAGCAGGTCTTAATTTTTCTGGGTCACGTGCATTGTTTATTTACCTCTTCTCATTGTTTGGTGTTTTTATCTGTTTCTGAGAATAATTGGGAATATTCTGTTACTCTGTGATGTTAAAAATGTAGTAACATGCACACAGAGGTAGAGTTGATTTACCTATGTGAATTGGTCTTCATTTTATGAGAGGAATACATTAGAGGTTTAGGAGTAATTAATGTAAGACCCAGGCACAGACTGGGCAATGAGTGGCCAGGGAGCAGCTCAGCAGAAGGACCTGTGGATGCTGGCTGGCAGCAGGCTCAGTATAAGCCAACAGCATGCCCTGGCAGTCAGGAGGGCAAACCCCATTTTGGGGTGCAGTATGGCCAGCCTGTCAGAAGTGGTGATTCTCCTACTGTGTTTAGCGCTGGTGTGGCCTCACCTTGAATATTGTGTGGAGGAACAGCACAAAACTGTGCCAGTTGAGGGTCAGATCAGATATAAAGTAAAATTCTTTACCATGAGGATGGTCAAACACTGAAAGAGGCTTCCTAGTGAGGTGGTTGGTACCCCAAGCCTAACAGTGTTCAAGAGGCATTTGTATAATGCCCTCATTATCATTCTTCAACTTTTGTTTAGCCATGAAGTGATCAGGCAGTTGGACTTGATCATCTTTGTAGGTTCCTTCCAACTGTTCTGTTCTGTTCTGTTCTATGCTATGCTATGCTAATATAAATCTCTCCTTTGATACATCCTAAATAAGCATGTTCAAATATGTTTTTCACAGCTGACATGAGATGCAAGTTAAAATATGACATGAAGTTCACCAATTTGGGCCAGACACCACTGCAGCATGGTGTTTCTGTTTAACATAATGTTTTTTTTTCTTTTTGTTCCATCTCCTCTTCTATTGTGACTTGGAAGGTAAAACTGAAAAGCTCAACTTTCATGCTCAAATAAGTGCAGAATTAAAAAGCTTGTGTTAGTGCGTATACAATGTAAAGAGAAAAAATGACAGAATTTCAATTCTAAATAACTCAAATCTCTGTTCATTTAAGGATTCAATGCAAAATCACATTCTCATTTAAAAATGAAAATTTCCACTTAGATTTTCTCCACACTGCTTAAGTCTTCTGTATCTTTATTCTCCACTTCCCTGTGCTTTCCTAGTTTTGTCTTTTTCTTTATCCATTCACCCAGTCTGTCTTAGATTGCTTTGAGAGTCTTCAGCATACCAATTTTACTGTGTCCAGAAGAGCTTTATTGCATCTCTGCCTTTCCCCACCCTCCAATTAAATGGAAACCAAAACCTGTTTTGTTTTATCGCTTAATTTCGTTCACTAATTGTTACTGTTTACATGTCTACATGCTGTAATCTATTCATAGTATAGAGTCATTAATTGAAAAATAGTATCACCAGCCAGCTGCCTTTGGTGAGAAAAACAGCTGTTATAATGCCCTTAGAACCAAACAGGGAGTGCAAATGATGGTCTCCACCAAAATTTATTATTCAAATTCTGCTATATTGATAACAACACACTGATCTTTCCTGAATTACAAAGAGGCAGAGGAGCTTTGTCTATTACAAATGCATGGTTGCTGGGCAGCTGTCATTTCCGAGGCTCTAATTTCTTACATTTTCTGTAGTTCTCACAGGATCATCTCTGACTTTCCTTTAATTAGTCTTTCCAATTATTGATAGACCTCCTCCAAATGAATGCTGTGCTCTCTAATCGATTTTCATTATATGTCTTTGTTCCTAGATTTTGAAGAGGGGGCCAAAACCTGAATGTCTTTTTCAATAGTCTCTTAACTTCTATACTTGGCATCTGAAGGGAGGTTTCTCATTACTTTTCTTTTCCAGAAATACCATGATGAAGCTTTTAGACCTTTCCTAACTCCAATCTTGATAATAATTTTAATAGGTTGCATAAATATTGTAAATATTACAATATTTTAATAGATCAGCCTGTTAATTTCATTAGGGATGAGATATCAGCTGATTTTAGATAACTGTAATGGACACAGTTTGGAAAACAGGAGATTCTGGTTAGATACCAGGAAATACTTTTTCACTACGTGAAAGTACTGGAACAGAATGCCCATATTACATGTACTTGTGGAATATCCATCCTTGGAAGCATTAAGATGACTGGACACAGCCCTGAGCTAATTAGACCTGCTTTGAGCAGTGATTTGGACTAGATGACTTAGAATCATAGAATCATTAAGGTTGGAAGAGACCTCCAAGATCATCTGGACCAACCCTAATACCTACTACCCTACTATCAATATCACCCATTAAAAACCATGTCCCTTAGCACCACGTCCAACCTTTCCTTGGACACCCCCAGGGACAGTGACTCCACCACCTCCTCGGGCAACCCATTCCAATGCCTGACTGCTCTTTCTGAGAAGAAATGTCTCCTAATTTCCAAACTAAACCTCCCCTGGTGCAACTTGGTGCAACTTAGAGGCCATTCCCTCTAGTCTTATTACTAGTTATCTGTGAGAAGAGGCCAACCCTCAGCTCACCACACTTTCCTTTCAGGTAGTTGTAGAGAGCAATGAGGTCTCCCCTGAGCCTTCTCTTCCCCAGACTAAACAACCCTCAGCTGCTCCTCACAGGACATGTGTTTCAGGCCCTTCACCAGCTTCGTAGCCCTTCTGCAGGTTCCTGGCAACCTAAATTATTCTAGTATTCTTTGTTGCTAATGTGTGTATCCACAGCTGATAAAAGTTATCCTGTGCTCACCAAGTAGTTGGTGATGAGAAACTGGGCCTTTTACATCTCACTTTAGACTTTAGCTTGAGGATTAGGTGAATCGTGGTCTTAGCTCCATTGACTATAAAGGAAGCCTAGGGCTGCTCTATTCCAATAATGTAATGTTTACAATATTTATCAAATGTTTTGAATGGTGAAGAATTCTACCCAGGCAACTGTGGGTTATCTGATAGTGTACTTAAAATGAAACACTAGAATGCATTCCAAAATCCATGCAATATTATGATATCATTCCTACAGCCAGTGATAAAAGTTAGTGGGTACCATGATGAAAAGAGGCAGGGAATATCTTCTCCATGTTCTTGATATAACAGAAGAGAGGCACTGGGTTTAAAATCTAGCAAGTGAAAGTTATGTTAGACGGTGAGGGGGTGACTTTATAATAGTGAGGTCATTAGGCCATAAGATGGATTAGTTGAAGGGGCTGTAGTGCATCTTTTTGAAGACCACTGGATTTTTTCCTTCAGACTTCTCTTCTTTTGGCTCAAAAATCCAAATTCTTTGTCTTTCCTGCTGTCTGTTGTATTTCCAAACCTCTAATTATAGCAAAGCAGCATTGGTTTCTGTTTAGGGAAACAGATGCTGAGCTACAGTGCACTGACACTCATGAAGCAGGTGAGTAGTGAAGCCTGGAATAGACTCTTTACACTCAGATATCTTGATGCATGTAGTAGGTATTAGGATCTGTTTCGGTGACTGTGTTACTCCCTCTTTCACACTCGAGTTAGACTGACCTACCCTTTAGTGTTATGAGATTGAATAGAAAGTGGGAAGTATTGTAACATCGATGTGGGTGTGGGCTTTTTTCCCCTCAAATCATCTGTATGCACATTAGCACAGGAGAAGTGAGCCATGAATGTTGTGGGGTCTAGTCTGCAGTATTCTGTTAGTCATAGCCCTGAGCAGAGCAACAAGGTCACTGGAGAGCTCAGTTTTTGATATTAATGTATGTGAAAATGGGTTAATGTGTAATGCTTTTATGCATTTGTCCCTCAAGTATGCCTAGAAGTGATCCATTACAAGAGCTCAGTGACTGTTTATTTATTCTTTACATGTTGTTCACTGAGGCCAACTGAAAGATGTTGCCTTTTTCACATTCAGCTCTGCTCATGCTGATGAATTGGGGTGAATCTCAGGCTTTCAGCTCTCTCTCATACCTCAGGTGTTTTAGCTTTTCAGTATATAGCTACCTCTTTACTCATAAAATAGTTTTTAAAGCTCTTACAATCAACATGCATAATTTTCTTTGTTGTTTCACAGTTGCTAAATAATAGTATTTGTGCCACTTAAGTCTAAGGGCACAGCATAGCTCTCTGCTCTGGGATGATCACCACAAATTTTGCTAGTACTCTAGAAAGGGTCTTCCTGTTTTACTTGGATCACAGTAGGTTAAAAGTCCAGCCAACGTAAAAGGTGGATTTAAAATATCATGTTGTGAGGATTGTATATGTAAATTGTCTTGTTTGGGCAGAGGAGTGAGGGAACCAGGTGGAGGTTTATGCAATAGTTTTTTCCTGTAATTGTCAGACGAACATACTTTTTGGAGTTAACATGTAACCAATAAAGCAACAGCTTTTTTTGAGAGAGACAGCTTGATTTGAATGCAAAAGCCCAAATGGAGCTCATGCAGCTTCCACATTACAAGCTTTTGCTTCAAATTACAGAAGACCCATAGGCGCTAAGAAAAGATGTGTTCTTGCCCTGAACCTCACTAAGGCAAATGTTTATGACTCTTTCTACTAACTGGAAGCAGGCACTGAAAAATTTTTGCATTTTGAATAACTGTTTTTTGAAATATCACAAAAACAAAATGCAGAAGGAAATAGTTCTTTGTAGTTCTGTTGTCACTAGTCTACATAGATAACCTAAAAAAATCTGGTACCTACTCTCAGGGATATAACTAGAAGCTGTTTAATATATATTTATCCACATCTAGAACTGTGATTAGCCACAGCTATATGTGTCATGATTGGTATCTCCATGTAGATAACAAATGTTTGGTGTATTGGAAATTCAGCTGAGCTATGACATCATGGAAGTAGAAATCATAGGAAATACACAGGTGGAACTCAGCAAGGAGTCTGTTCTGTGTGTTTGTGCTTGTCTGTGTGCTGTGTTCATAGGGTACCTTAGGCTGCAAGGGACCTCAGGAGGGCTGTAGTACAATGTACTGCTCAAAGCAGGTCAGCAATAAGGCCGGCTGTTAGAAAAGGTTTCTAAGGACTTTATCCAAATAGGTCTTAAAAACATAGATAGAGATCATCCATCCAGGCAGCGTGCAGGCTTATTGAAAAGTGATGTGGTTGTAACCTTTGAATTATGGTGTAAAATATGTGACACGGTTGGAACATTGAGTGGGTTTTGTAAATGGCAGGCTGTAGATAGGTCAGTGATGGCAAAGGTAGAAGTGTTGCCATTCTTTCATGCCTTGGATTCCCATGCTCATACTTGTGGCACTGGCTGTGATACCAAGACAAAACCCAGTCTCTTCTTCCTGTGAATCCAAAGGTGCAGTACAGGATTACAAGAGGGCAACGTTATTTTTACAACTCTCGAAAGCTTCTTTGAGAACTGAGTTTGAAGGACACATTTGTCAGAATCTAGTTTCACTGAATAGTCAAGTGTGTCTGCAGAGGCTTGAGAGCCAGAGAGAAAGAGGCAGTAGTTGGTGACCTGAACCAATTGCTGCATTGGATTTTCTTCAGTCTTTTTATTTTAAGTGACTTTCTTGCACTGCTGGATTCTTGGACTTCAGTGTTTCAGTCTTGTCAGCCCTTCATTCATTGACATCAATGTTGTGGTCAGAGCGGTAAGGCCTTTCCCTTTACTTGTAATGCCACCGTCACTCACATGAATACAGTGACTTGCATATGTAAGAATTTGTAGGTAAAGACCCAAAGTTAATGTCCACATTACTTGTCACTTGTCTTGTTGCTTCAAATTCGTATAAAAACAGACCGCAATTGTGAAAAACAATGCACAGTATTTCAGCAGGGCTTTTTAACTGGTATTAACTGTATAACCATGTGCACATGTTAAAAATCTGCTGCATTTGAAAAGTAAAAGTTGTGGTGAGATGATTTATGATCATAGAATGTGTTGATACAGAAATGATCAAAGAGTAAAATGTGGGTAAATTCGTATAGAGGAAAACAATACTGGGAATGTTCATAGTATGTGCCTTACCGTTGCCTAGAACCATGCTATAATAAACCCATTGTCTTTGCTCTGCTCTCCAAAGTGAATCCATTAGAGGCTTGGCTAGCACTTGGGTGGCAGACCACACTGCCATAGGCAAGCGAAAGAAATACCAAAGAATATCTCGTAGATTAAAAAAAAAAGAAAAGTATTATTGAAGGATCATGCATATTATTTTATACAACACTTCAACGCTTGTTGAATCTCAGTAGAGTATAGGCTAGAAATGATAGGAACCATTTTTTCTCAGGCAAACAGTTTAATGATCACACTGATGACTGGGCAAGTGGCAGGCGAACTGAGTCAGTATGCACAATGTTTATTTAGAAAACGCTTAAATTTTACTGTAGTGATTTAAGCATATGAAAAATCAATACATGAATAAAGGTTCTCATGAATTAATTCGTATATTAGTTCAAAATATAAATGTGACAACATTTACATAAAAGGTGATGAAAAGTAATATACTACATTTTTATTAAACTGCAAAACTAAAGTCAAGAGTTTTTGATATTATAGATATGCCAGGAATGAATTGTGCCAGAAAGGAAAATATTAAAAGCTGTAATCAACATTTGACGTATTCTCAGTAGGACACAGTCTTGATGTCAGTGATTTACCTTCGCTAATTAGTTTAGCACCTGAGAGACCTTGTGTTGGTGGGAGATAAATTTCAGTCATTCTTCTTCACTTCCCCAAGTGTCTTTCAGTGAAAGCCAGGGGCATGTTTGTATTTTTCCACCAAATGTCTTTTCTCATTGTTTATACATGCTTTCATGCCTAAGACCAAAGGAGCAACAGCTGTGGTCAATGAAAGTCCTGTACAAGTCAGCTCTTGTCTGCTTACCTAGTTCAGAGCTGTTGTGATCTGCATTAACAAGAATCTGGAGGAAAATGAAAGCAGAAGCATTTCATGCCTAAGGTAGACTTTGCTTAGATAATCTGATACTACCTAACTGAATCTTACATGAAATTGAGTGCAATTATAAACCTGTGCTGCCAGTGAAAAGCGTGCTGTGATAATCCACCATGCCTTGGAACATGAGGTTGAGATATAGAAGGTAAGGCACAGATGGGTGTGATATGTACAACTGAGTGCTAAAACACTGTATTTTACATATCAAGTTCCAGGTTGCTTGACAGAAACCTCTGAGTCAAGACAGAGGAAAAGGGAAAGAATCTCCACCTCAAAACCTGTTACTGTGCATATTACAGTAGCAGACGTGCATTTTTTCTCACTGGGTTTTTCTCCTCAGTCCCTCTTCTTCAACATGTGAATGTATTACGAACTTCCTAACCATCTACTTTAAGTAATGATTAAAGTGATGATTTCAGGATGATAAATGGTTAATGATTACAAGAGTTGAGAAAGTCAATGCATTACAAAAAAGAAAGAGAAAAGTTGATGTTTTTAGAAGAAATTCTTAAGAAGGGAGATTTTATCCATCAACGATGAGACTGCTCTCATTCAAGTCATTCTGCATGCCGTGAATACAGACAATGCAGATAGTGATATAATGTGTGCTTTTTTTTTAATACCAACTGCTAAACATTGTTAAGCAATTTCCAGTATACAGGCAAAATGATATGATAATTAGTGAAATCTTTACATGGGAAAAATCTTACAGAATTATGATGGTGTTAGTGGAAAGTTTTCATTTCAGCGTAGCACTGTAATTAAACTTCTAAACTCTGGGACAAGAGATCTGTGGGATTTAAATCAGTGCCCCTGAACCACTTATCATCTGATGTAAATAAGAAATTAGCTTTTTAAAAGCTTAAATAACATAAATGCTTAAAAGAGCACAGAAAGATTTGCAACATAAAATAGAAGGTGCATTATAAAATGATCCAAACCCATCAGCAAGTACTTGTGTATAAGATATGCTGTATTTCCACTAGCTATTAAAAAAAAAAAAAAAAAAAAAAGGAGAGTTAGGGTTCAAGAGGTAAAAAGTTCACCATGTAACTGAATTTGATTTCTGAAAATGACACATTGAATAGAGAAGCCCCTGGGTCTAAAGCTACACCACACCAAGAAGGGAGAGGTTAGCTTTGTGTTCATAGAAATGGCAGTAGTACTGAGGATGGAATAGAAAGTGTTCGCAAGAATAAGGTATTTGCAAGAAACAACCTTTTGCTATGTGATGCAACCCTTCTGATTCATTGCGTAGCACTGTATATTAGGACCACATAGAAAAAGCAATAGTATTTTCCACAAAAGTTATTTTATACAAACTATTTCATTTTGAGATCCTCTGCATCTGTGGGACTAAGCATAGGTCTACAAATATATGCAAGTTTTGAGGAAGCTGTTACGGAATATCATGTCCTTCACAGCCAATATAGAGCATCCACATAGTGTTCTTTCTTTGAAATCTGAATCTGAAGTAGACTTCTTGTAATGGCATGATACAGTACACTAAGTTTTGCATGTTCTTGAGGAAGAAAAAAAGGAGCAAAGAGAGAAATGTGTAAATTCAATCAAAGCTCAATTGGAAATAAATGGGAGGATTTCAAAACCAAAATATTTAAAGCAATTCCAAGAACACAGAAAATAAGAGGATGAAATGAGACCTTCTTTCATCGCTCACAAAATTGCAAGTGGAAGAAAATAACATTTTTACACGGTTCTCTCACAGTGTCTCATTTATTGAGTTTATATTAAATTATTTAGATCATCCACAAGTTTCATTATTCTTTGATGTTAATCTTTATATAGGCCAGGGTGCTAAAACTCTTAGCTTTATTGCATATTGTTTGGTAAGCTAAAGCAATATAATAAAGAGAAGAAGGAAAGGATAATAATGAGAAAACAGAATAGAGAACTTTCAGAGTTAAAACACGATTGAAAGTCTAGCATAGCAACAGGAAAATTAATAAAAAATTGAGTAACTAAATAGTATAGAAATGAAAGCAAGATGGAAATGACATCTTGTACCTTGATATAGTGCTGATTTTTCTTTCACTGTCACAATAACACATTATAGAAGGTATCTGTAAACCTAAACACTGTACATTATGTGTTTGTTCTTTGCTTGTGTAGATACAGTTATTTCTCCCTGCTCCTTGCAAGCTTTCTTCTCCTTTTCTGAACCACCACTTACATAATTCTAAAAGGTATTTTTTAATATAATTTCTTTGTGCTTCCACTGTATTGACATGTGGTTTCTCATCTCATGTTTAAATTATGAACTCCTTGGTCTAGGGTTGTTTGACTTAGCTGTGCTTTGCAAAGCAGGGTCCTGATCAATGAATAAGAGTAACATGACAAATGGCTGTTACTAATAATAACAATGAAAGTGTTTAAAAATATTTTATTAAAGGTGTGAGGAAGGACATGTTTGATGGTAAATTTCTTATCTTCCCAAAGGTCTGGTAATATGCAATTATTTTTCTATCGCTAGAGAAGTTAGGTATACTTTTGGAAAGATCTGAGAATATTTGTTTTAGGTTTGGGAAGATTAAACCATAAAAATACTAACAAAAAATGTCAGATTCCAGTCCCACAAGGACTATATTTCAGGTATACTCTACTAAGTTCTATCTAGTTCATCATGAGAAGTTAGGTGGTGAACAAAGCAGTGAGGAATGCTGGAGTAAGAAGGAAATCCACCACTCTCACTAGAGAGCCTTAACCTGCAGTTAAACTTAACAGTAAAGCATAAGTCTTGAAGTTAAAGTAATTCCTCAAATGTCTTATCTCCCTTGGTGATAAAGGACTACCAGTTACTTGTCTTTTTTCCTTTTTTGTATTGCAGACAGTAGAAAGTCCTCGCTTTGTATGTTCAGTGTGAGATTGGCTTGTGGATAGCCAAAAAATTAAAAATATGCCTGTGGAAATGCAAAACATAGCCATAATGTCCATACACATTAATTCTGACCTTTCTGGGTGCATTAGATGGGTGCACATGTGCAGATCCACTGTGAAGGCAGCTTGTGCAGGACGTACTGAAATCCCTGTGCGTTGTGGTGGAATAAAGTTATGGTAGGAATCTGTCACAAGAAACTGTAGCCTCTGCTACTATGGTAGTAGAAGCGTTTTTGAAGAAAGGGACATCTTCAGTTCTTGGTTTGGCTTTTTTTTTTTTTTTTTTATGAGAGCATATTTTTACTTCTTTTCCTGGGTGATCAAGACTTCTTTGGCCATTTTCACTGAAAGAAATTAATGCTGTTATCTGTATATTCAGCAGGTACATTTTGTATAGTATATGCTGGTATGCATACAGGCTTCAATGACATTCATGAAAAAGGACGTTTTGTTGTCGTATGCGAGTCCTTTACACTTTTCCTTCAAGTATTGAATCTTGTTCAGAATTTTGATCTTCCTTCCAAATTTGGGATTTTTCTGTAAGAAAATTGTTAAAATAACCACTAGTTTTAAATTAGCTTGTAGCTTTGATCTTCAGATCTCTTCATGACCGTTCAAGTGTGCAAGTTGTCAGATTAATCAGAGTCCAAAATAATTTTATATATTACAGTAGTACATTATTACATCTGCTAATGTTGTTTATTTTGTTAACTAGCCTAATCCTTCTCAAATATAACATGTATTGGGGTACAGATCAAGTATTCTTAATGTTCAGTTCACTATCTAAAACTTCTAATCCAAAATCACCAGCATGCTGAATCATTGAAATGCTGTTTTGAAACTCTTTGGCAGAGTTTCCTGGCCCATGCAGTCAGCTGATCCTTTTTTTCTCTCTTTATTGATGGCATTGCCTTGAAACCTATAAAGAGCTAATCTGCAAAAATCTGTGTGCTGGGTTATTTAGTTAGCTATTTATATCCATATTTATTAAACTTGTATCTACTTTCCAAGCCTCGAGGCATATTTACATCTTTGAAATCATAATCCAAATAAGTTACTGCCATTGTAGCAGGCAATCTATATTCAAGTACCATTGTAGCAGGCACTCTATATTCAAGTAATCACCAGTCATTGCTACAAAAGAGAAGGCAAAATGCTGCCATAACAAGTTTTTTTAAACCCTAAGTGTATCAACCATTAATTCAACATTTGCACTGTTATGCACATATGCTCCATTTTATGAAGGCACAGGGATTTTGGAAGATAGCTGAATCAGAAAGTACCATAAATGCCTACAGTATAAATCTTAAATTAGTAGATTTAGTAACATATATTCATTTGCTTATTATGTTGGTAACATAAAGGTATCTGCCAATTTCAGATGTCACCAAGAATATTAAAAAAGTCTAAATTAGATTTTTAGCTGTTCTTTTTGTGACTTTTCTGGAACCAAAAGACACGGAACACTACCAGGTTTACAGGCAAAGAGACCTGATCTGTTTTGACCCCAACCCTGATCTGACTTTCTGTTATTGCTGTTGATTGTAGAAATAGCACAAAAATAACGAGCTCTTCTTTTCTTGGGCATGATACCTTCTCTGTTTAGGGTAAGTGCCATCAATATATACTGCATTTGGAAAAGATACCTCCAGTATACTAGGCTTTCCTCAAGTGTCTAGTAATGCTGCTAACCTGATAATGTCAAAAGCTTTTTCATATCAAATAATGTTATCATTTCTGTTTTGACTCTCCAGTGTATATAGCAGACATCAGAGGTGATCAAGAACTTGTAGACTTGAAATTAATTTCATAGGAGGCAACTAATCAGATTTTTATACCATAATTAGAATATATTATTGTTTACATTATGACAAAACCCCCGACACTGTTCAGATGAAACAAACAAGCGAGTTGATGGAGGATGAATTACTGAGAAGACAGTAAATTTGGGAAAAGTCATTCTGTGTTATTTTCAACAGATGAAAAGAAAAGAAATGTGGAACCTTGAGCTAAATTCAAGTAAGGTTTAGTTTTAACTGATTGAGAAGTAGGTTAGAAAACAGGAGAAAAGAAAGTTGTAACTGGTCTGTGTAAGTCTAAGAGACCATGACACACTTTCTTGAGATTTTGTGGCCACCTAAGCAAATTCAAATAAGGTTTTTTGTTTGTTTGTTTGTTTGTTTGTTTCCTCCATGTATGTCTTTCCTATAGTAGATTGAATACTGTACTGTAACACAGGGCAGTCTGCTAAGTTCGTTTCCTTAGACAGTCTGAAGTAATGCATTTTTCTCAGACATGTCACAAACAATCCTGTCAAATTTTGCCTGAATGAGTTTGTTTTAAATCATAAATAGTTGTGATATATATATAGTGAGTGTTCAAGAACCTTGAAGAAAAGGGAGGTCATGGCCTTCTGAGTACTGTCAGCACCTCCTGTAAATGCAGGTCTGTAGATGTCTGTTCTGGCCAGTCTGAGGTATAGGGTATTATATTACATATGTGGGTATTTTATCTCCTTTCTGACTATCTTTCTAACTATCTATTTTACCAGCCTGGCTCGTGTTTAATACTAATACCAATACCAATACCAATACCAATACTAATACTAATACTAATACTAATACTAATACTAATAAAAATGCAGAGGACTGCCTAGCAACAAAACACAGCAGAATATGTCCGTTATGGTAGAGGGAAGACCTTTTCTTTGATAAATTGTTGGACTGTTTGGAGGACTCCCCCTGTGCTCAGAAAGGAGTGAAACATTTGAAGAAATTCTCTTTCTGCTGTTTTATGTTAATCTGCTAATGAGCACATTTTGTGGACTGTGCAAGTGAGATGTGTCAGGACTGCAAATAAGAGCTGGAAGAGTGCTATTTCTCAGCTTTATTGTACAGCCACAACAAAAAGTGAGAACCTGGCAGGTACTGGTTTTAGCTATTTTGTACAGTGTTTCAGAAAGGAGGAGACCAAGAAGGTTGAATGGTTGAGCCGTCTGCATGGACTGCTTTCCTAATACAGCTTCAACTTTTAACAGGGAAAGTCTTTTCAGGACTCAACTTCCGATGGCGTTAGGCCTTGCAACTCCAGGTTGCAGCACCTAATTTTTGTGCCTTGAGGTCTGTGGGGCCTGTGTACTCCTGATGGTAAAGAGGTGTGTGCTCAGAGCCAGAGACACTGAAGCCAGCACGCCTGCTTTGGAGCTAGTTAACTCAAGCTGTTGGACACGCTGAAGAAAGATTTGCGGTTTGTGACCTGCCTCTCAGACAAGGCCTAGATTTTGTGAAGATACCTTCTTTCAGAAAGGCATGCAGATCTGAGCCCTGTCTTTGGGTGAACCATGCAAACCTTGCCCTTTTTTTGCTAAGTATGGGTGCTAAAATACAACCTATAGTATATAGTTTTTTTTACCTAATATCCCACTTGTCAGTATTTTCATTCTTGATGTGACACTCAAGTTAAGTTCCCCCCACTGTTTCAGGAGATACCAACTTCTACCATCTTGCCAAAAGTTTTAGCACTAGGGTTTTAAGATGTTCAAGCATGAGAAGCATTTCAGCCTCTTATGCTGCTATTGCTTCTTTTCCACTTCTTCACTAAGCAGTAGAGGGTACAGGTATAAGCACAACATAAATATTAATATTACAGTGTAGTAGGGAAGGTATTTTACCTATTGGCAAGGTTACTTAGATGGAGGAAGGAGAGACCTGGTTTCTAATACCTGCTCCAATGAATGTTTAAGTAATGCCCAAGCATTATTGATCGCCAATGCACAAGAGCAATCACAAAATAAATGAGGAACTGAGTAAAAGTTCAGAACAACTGGTACATAACCCTGGAGTACCAAACAAGAAGAGTTATCACTGGAACAGCATAGCTTGAACGTGGTTATTTTACAAATTGACAGCCTTAACTCTCAAGCACTTTCCTAGATACCTCCTAAATAATGAAAAATGGCTCCTCTGAGTTACTTTGTCTTACCCACAATATATTTATCTACAGTTATTTTACATCTTTGAAATAAAAAGCTATTTTAATCAAAAAACCCTAAACCATATGCAAAGAGAAAGCACATTTCAGGAAAATCTTCAGGTGCTAGTACTGCTCTGGGTTTTTCAGTTCAAATCTGTAGGGCCTGAAAAGGCTTTATATCATGTGAGAGAGAGGATTTAAGTTTTTAATGACAACTGAAAAAGACATTAAAGATCAAAGATAGGCCCATGAAATGCAACCTTACATCTCAAACATTTTTGTGGTTTATCTGTTTCTGAAAAAAGAAATTGCCTATGTCAGAGAATAAAGAATTCATCAATATGTTTACTTGTACATTTGCCAATACAGTTTTATGGAAAACCAGAATGCATGCAAAGGTTAGCAGATACGATGTTTGGGAGATGAGATGTGCCTATTATCCCTTAGGAATTTTACGGTTATTGATTTTTCAGGTGATGAGCAGCAATAGAAATTGTTGAGGTGTAATGAAACTTTGTTTTCCAGAGGAGGAGAATTTATCACCTTTATTTTCCCCCAGTCACTTATTTCAAATTTTGCAACTCCCTTTTCATCTCACTCCCATCTTTCCTACACAATTATAGTTCAAACTTCTCACCAACTACTTGGTGACCTCCGCAGACTCCTTAAAGGTTTTCAAGTCCACACACAATTTCCTGAAGATATGCTCTGGGATCCATCTCTCCTACTTTCCACTTAAACACAGCATTTCCTAGGGGAAGATTTCTGTCTGATTTGTTGTTCTCTTTAGTTGGTTGCCACCTACGTGTACTGAAGCTTTTGAAGACTGCTCTTTCAGAGTTGAGTGTGCTTTTCTTGTACTATTGAAGAAATTTTCCTCCTGAGATCTGTAAATAATCCTTCTTAGGCTTCTCTGAGTTTATCCAGGTATGTTGCTGGTAGATACATGTAGCTTCTGCTGCTACACTAGGGAGCTTCTTGACAGATTGTATTCAGCATGGTTCGTCTGAGATCATTGCTTCTCATTTTAAGATTTTTGCATTTTTCGTCTCTAATGGAACAAACACCTGTCCATTCACAGCAAAGCTCTAAGTATCAAAGTCTAGTATCTGTGTTACCTTCATTACCATCTTATTTTTGTGTTTCTGCATTCCTTATTAACTTAAAATCTACAAAACATATGTTGTGTTTTAAGCCCATTTATTTCATCAGTTGAATTCTTGTAAAGGTCTTTGCTTCCCTTGAGACCCACAGTTTAAAACAGTAGTAACTGTTAAACCAAGCTAGATAAAACAAACGAACTAAAATGGCTAACATCTATAAATCTTTTTTTTTTTTTTTTTTTTTTTTTTTTTTTTTTTGTGTGTGTGTGTGTATGTTCCTTGTTCTAGTGTTGTGAATAATACCTATTACCTAGTTATTACCTGATGAGCTAACACATTATTTCTCTATCTTATTGACTGAAGCTGCTTGTTAGATTCGGGTTAGAATCTCGTACAGTTTAGCTGTTTCTCTGTTGGGAATGTAGTGATATATAATTACTCAGACAAGTAGGTGATTAATTTTATATGTAGAAAAACAGAAGTGCATAAAATGGAAAAAAGAGAAGTAAACATTTATACATGTAGAACTTGCATCAAAAAAGATTTAATGCTTTATTTACAATTATCCTCTCATAAGCAAATACATAACCATACACACAGAATCAAATTCTGGACCACCACAATATCATTATACATATCTACAATCTATAGGATCTCAAAGTTTTGTGAAAGCATCGATTTTTTTGCCGTCCAAATATTTGCTTCTATACTGCTTTTATTAAGAATATTTTCCTCCTCAGAAACTCCATGACAAGTGGAAAAGTAGAACTCAGGTCTCCTGAGACTTACTTGTTCACCTTAACACAAGGACTTACAAGGCTGGTGGGTCAGACTTCTCCAGTTAAGGGTTAAGTGTGCTGCTTAAACTACATGAAAGCTAGGAAATCCTATCCTTAAAAGAGTAAATGTTATTTATAAGTTGATCCGGCAGTATCTTGCATATGGATGGCAAGGAGTGTAAGGCGCCAGCTATCTCTGTATTCAAGTTGATATGCCAAGAGCTGAAAGAAATTAAATAGCTTTTCTAAATAGTCTAAAACTCCCAGCACTTCTTAGGTAGCAAGAGCAATGGTCAGGTGTGTGCTAGATGCTTTACAAACAATAACTTTGCTATGACAGAATTTCTTTCTAGTACGTTTTCAATGGCTTACTGACAATGAAAGTAGGAAGACAGGAATTGTGCTCTAGTCTTCATTTGCCTGCACTCTGTAGCCTAAATGCATTAAGGAGGTGAGAAGCTTGTTTCCTTGAAAATGCTCTGTCTATAGCGCTTCCAGTGAAACTCAGCTGCACTCTAATCATAGAGATGATTGTTTTTCTTTTCTTTCTACACTTTAAAACCAGAATGGCAGTAATACATCACAGAATGTAAACTCTGTGGAAAAAAAAAAAAAAGCTAATGAAAGTTTGGAGCAGAGTTGTCTTGGGTACATATGAGAAGAAAGGTCTGCTCCATCACTGAGTTCAGTCCCCAACTCTTTCAGACCACCATGGTATTAATCCCAATAATATATTTATCATGTTGGCTTCTCCTTTATTAGGCCCCCATTGAACTGCTACTTTGCAGCATCCCTGAGCCATCCATGGGTATGTGGTTGCTTACTATGGATGGTTTCGTTTCCAGAGAAGAGGACCGATAGCAAATGTGCCTACGCTCTGTGCAGAAGAGGGCTGGTTCTGCAGGCTGCTCTGCACCAGTGCTGCAGGGAGGAGTGGAGCTTCTTTAGAGAGTCTGATATTTTGAATCAATTAGAAATTTAATTTTCTAAATTTCTTTTCATTTCTCTATCATAATAATTTTTCAGTATCTGCTCAACACAACATAAATATTTGTCTGGATTTATTCAAAACAAAAATTTTCCTTTTGGCTAGAGCTAAAGAGCCTGAGTGCTCTGGCCCTCTTAGCAAAGCCATTTGTCTGCAATTTTTTTGAAAGGCAACAATGTTCATATCATTATGATATGAGAAAAGAATGTCAATGGGAAGCGAAAATGTGTTTCCTTTCTATTTCTATTGTTTCTGTTATGGTGTGAATTTTGAGTTTGCAGCTGTGGCTGGTTTCTTCTGGACTTTGTTAATTCCACAGAATTTTAATGACATGATTTTTTTTTTGAAAAGGTTAATGTAGATTTAAGACCAGTGCTATCATAGATCATGTCATCTGAGCTGCTATATGTCACTCGTTTTCACGATTTACCCAGTTAACTTCTCTACTGAAGCCAATAGCTGCAGTTTATCTGACACAGATTTCCCAGACAGGTGTCCACTCTTGATTTGGGAACATAAAGAGGAGGAATGTTCCCGCTGCTTCCTCTGGTGGTTTGTTACGCTGTGGCCTTTGGCTTGTCCCCGCTGCTGTTCTCGCTACAGATACATAAGCTGAAAATGAAAAGTCGATAGTTCCAGCAGTGATGTCTGCAGTAAACTAATCAGCGCTGGCTGGCTGGAGATGTCCGGCTGGTATTTTGTGGAGAGAGGTTTTCTAAATTAATGTCAAAATAAATACCAACAAAAACTTCACTGCAGAAGGTAACAGCCAGTCCTGTGTCCTCCTCTTTGCTGCGGTTTAACAGGATGTTTCAAAGACCTGCTCTGCCCCCATTATCTTTTCCAAGTCACCATCTTAAAACTTTGTGTCAGTAAAATTTCTGCCTGGACTCGTGAACCTGCCTAAGGTGTAATTCAGAGATAGCACGCAGCCAGGAAGGGGGAGTTCCTGAAGAACTAAAACCATCCAGAAGTGTCCTCTCACAAACTCAGTCTTAAATGCTGCACTGACCTGTTAGATTAATATTAGAACCACTCTTGTAGGAGATAAGGTATTTGGGAACTCTAAATAGCTGCATGCTTAATTTTTCCCAAGTAGAAGTCACTACTTGAAAATGCTCACATAAAACTCTTCTCCTTAGATTTGTAGAGATTTCAGCCCTATTGTAATGAAATGCAAAATCTGTGCAGGTCTGTTTTATGACCTGTGTCTTGCATTAAGTATACTTGGCAAGTTACTCTGAATAATTGTCTGGTATGTCTTAAGATAGCGGCAGCTCCTGAAAGATTTATTTTAATGTAGGCTACTTTACTATTATGTTTTTAAAAGGTTCCTTTTTCTTAAAATCACAGAGATTCAATTCTTAGAGTGAATTGGTAGATTTTCCTTGTTTTCAATAAAATATTGTATTGCATGGTGCATTTTTTAATTCATAAAATGAGACTTGTATACTCTTAACCCTGTTGTTAATGCGTGTCAAGTATTTGGCAGATGACTATGCTGAATAGATGGCTTTTTCATTTGAGACGTTTCATCTCCTTAAGATGTTTCTCTTTCTGCTTCTCAGGTCACCAGACCTTTGGTAAGAAAAGATTAGAGCAGTGTATACAATAAGAACATTTTCTATTGTTTTCATATATGAAGTAAGTAAACTAGGGCATTCAATTTACTGTTGTCATGTACCCGAGTTGCATGTCACAGTGAAAAAAATGCATATGAAGAGATAAAAGAAATCATCGGATTGCAGAAGTTATCTGGTGGAGGGAACATCTAGTTTAGTTAGATGATAGTTTGACTTTGCAACTTCCTTTGATTTTTTTAAATTTTGTATTGCCGTGAACAATTTTTGAAACATGCCTGTGCATACATACCTGTTGCCTATATAAAGCATTGTGGTTAAATTACTTCTATTTACTTTGAATTATATTTTTGAATGTAATGCAAACCCATAAAAATAGAATTATTGAGTGGCTAAGAAGTTCAGCTTCTCTACACTTCACATGTGCTTCTTTTCTCATCCTTAGTATGAATGTGGCTGGAGCCCCTGCTCCTGCCTGCTTATCACTTCTTGTGGAAGTGTCCCACCTGGTTATTTTATTTATTTATTTATTTATTGGTGTTGCTGCTAACAGTGTGTCAAATAATCTGCACTCAAAACCTGACAATTTGACCAAGAAACCTACATTTTCACAGATATTGCAATATTTAACTGGAAAGGAATCCAAGGCCTTTGGGCATTAGTCTTAGGAAGATGAAACATCAAATAAAAAAGAGTGCAGAGCTTCTATGTGATCCACACTGCTCTTAACACTTTAAACTCCTCTTTTGAAGGCAGGGAGCCAGATACTTTTCAAGTAGTTGCCTTTCAGTGAGGTCATAAGCTCCCACCTCCCTGGCTAGCTCCTAAATACCTACAGAATCAGCTCAATTATATTTACTGTACTATACGTTAATTTTGTGCTTCAAGGCTGTGTGTGTAACCTACATATGTAAGATTTTTATTATTTTTTTCTCCAGTGCACATTTAGCTAGATGGATTCTGGAGGGCTTTACGTTTTCAGACAAAATAATTGTTTCTCATATTAAAAATCTTCATTTAAATAGATTTAAAACTTTCTCTGGTTATACATTGATTATGTGTTCAGCCAAGTCCACATCTGGCCAGCTCAGTCTCTGAGCTGTAGACAACTCTCAAACCTTCAGGGAATGACTTCTGAGGCTGTTTGTGTTGCTGTTAGGATACCTGTATTAAAGAATGCATTGTGATACTATGCATTCAGGTTAGATATAGATATTTCCAGACCTGGTAGGATCTGTGACATTCCACTGTTTCTTCTCAAATTGGAGGAAAGATATGGCAGCACATGAAGTTCACATGGCCATCCATTTTCTTCAAAATAACTTACTCAGAGGTGTCATGTCCAGGGTTAGCTGAGATTTGGCTTACAAACAGCGGGGAAAAAGAAGGAAAATAATTGAAGATAAATTTCAATAAAAAGACATTCTGTGTATACAGTCTTGTGTCAAATCAGAATTATCTTGAAGGTTCTGTTTACTTAATCACCAAATAAATCTCTCAGGAAGCAGAATGAGCTTCACTGTAAAAAATAAGTTCCATAAAGAGCCTTAGAGATCTGCTGTTACTGCCTGATGAGGATGAATTTGAAGTATGATAAAAATTAGTTATAGCAAAGCATTCTGATGACTCAAGTTCTAGAAGTCTGTCTTTGCATCTTACACTGGTGCTGGTAGTTATATACATGTACTTACACTACATCATGGTCTTCCAAATGACTATACAGGCAAGATTTGTCTTTGCTGAAATGTAGCTCGAGGTTTCATATGTTTTAAGACAGGAAATGGGAAAAAACAGCCACAGCTGAAAGTGTCCTGAAAGGATTTCAGTAGACTGTTTCAAGCTGGGCCGTGTGGGTGGCTAGGAAGAACTTGTCTTCTTTTATGAAAACCAAAACATCTTACACGGCCATAAGGATTTTGGTTTTGATGTGCATATTATCTGAAATGCATTGCCCCCAGTAGCAGAGTGTCTCCAACACTTTGTACTGAGGAATTGATTCCATTCCAATTCAGAGGCAAGAAGAAAACCTACTGAGTAGTAATTGTGGTTTCCTGCAGCAGCCATGTGCTTTATAGAGACATTGAGCTAATGATCTGGCACAACTCTGTTCTCAAATTGTAGATTTGCAAGGATAACAGGGTTTTATGGTACTGTGTGTCCATAGGTCTAGTGGAGTAAAATATTATGGCTTAAAAAGTACATGTGGTTTAAGAAAAATGGGATAGAGATGGAAGGAAGTGCACTTATTTAATTAGCCTAAGAAAATAGTCAGCTGTTATCCTACCCCTAAAACGTTTTGTGTAGTTGCACCGGAAATATTTGTTGGTAGTCCAGGACTGGATAATGAGTTGTGCATTCACTAATATTTAAGCAGATGCTCTGAGCTGTGAATCATGTTTTGAATAGTGGTATGTGATGCCCATAGTGTACATAGGCTCATGAATGCCTTCATTCATGCCCATCTGTGAAGATGGCAACTTGCCTGCATACAAGTGGATGGGTCCCTTTTCTAGAAAGCATAGTGCCAGACTGTTATGAGTTTGGATGGCAAGCTTATCTAATATTGCAAACAGTGTCTCTGGTGCAGGAAATCCCTTCTCACTATTAGCACGGAAGCATTAATAGGCGACTTGATATAGTAGGTTATCCCAAAGTTTATTTTATGTTGAAAGAAACTATTCAAAGATGGCAGAAGAAAAAAGAATGCCAATCTCAAAGACACGGCAGGATACTGAGAGGACGAGCTGCGTGTCAAAGGCAAGTGTGGGAGCCGGAAAGAGCTCTTGGAGTGTCTGGTGGCTTGTTTTGCTGCAGAACTGCCTAGAGACAGGCCAGGCAAGGGCAGATGGTGCTGGGCAGTGGAACAGATCGGATAGATCTCTTCACAGTTTCTCCTAGATGCTTGTTAATGGAATTAGCCCAAAAGGCATTATCTTAAATGGCTGTGTCACATCCTGCTTTGAACTGGGCAGACTACTTTCAGGGAAAAAGAAAAAAAAGTTAAATAAAAATAGGTAATCTTCCTGTAAGGGTTTTTGTAAAGGTTAACTTGACACAGGAGAAATTTGGTTATTTGAAAATAAGAAAAAAAATATTTTTGCATCATTTTTTTCTAAAGTAGGTGACCTTCACCTCAGATCCATAACTAGATGATGCTCTAGTTTATGTTCTAAGCTCTGTATCTCATTTCCATGTAACTAACATGGATAACTCATCTCCATGTATCTAATGTATCTAACACGGCAAAAATAAGAATAGTTGAAAGGTGAACTAGCCTCTCTCTTTGGAGTTTCTGAGTTAAGGTCCTACTCAAAATTTTTAATATTTAGGTTTAGGCTTCATAGCACTGTCACTTCCTAATATTTTTAAAATTATTTGTTCTATGACTTCTGATCTGTTGAGTTATTATGGTATTGCACATTCTTTCTCAACAGGAATGATAGAAATTTGATGACTGCAAAGGAAAATGAGTTTTTGATCTATCCATGATGTTTTTATGGCTTAAGAACTGAAGGAAAATGCAATTTATCTACAATAATCTCAGCCCTCCTAGTATAGGCTTTTAATTGACATATAATGAAGCAAATTTTCTAAAATAAATGCTGAAGTACCTTTCTAGTCAGTGGAGATGTGTATTTGAAGCCTTTAGGTCAAGATTCTGTCCAAGAAACTGAAGTTCTGAATTTCTTCAAGGCTCTCAAGGGTACCAGGTTTATCCATGGGTTATCTAGGGGACTTTTGCATTTTGATTTGCTAGTCACCTATAATTTTGGCAGAAAATCTATGCCTGATTCCCAGTCAGTGCTCCTTGTGGAGCTGTACAGTATTAAAATATTTTCACCTGGATCTGGCACCCCAGGTGAAAGGAAAGTTAGTCTTCTCACAATGTGCACAGTAATGGTAATCTGAAAAACAAAAGAAATATTGTTCACTGTTACCATTTCAAAGGTCTTCTAAGGTGTTTTTTTTTTTTTTTTTTTTTTCATTTCTTTTAGCAAATCTTTCTAAATGCTGTTTTTCATTCAAGAAACAATGACATTGAAGCTATAAAACTCATGTATTTGTTCCTTTTTCATAAGGACCGTGTCTAGTGTGCTTTTGAAGATTAAATTGTTCAGTGTAGGTTCTCTTTGCACTGCTATTTTTTATCTGTCCTGATAACAAAAAGTTACCACAGTGGGTAAGGATCCTGTATTGACTTTAGGCATTGTTTTTAGACAGTCCATGTATCTGTTCATCATGCCAGCCGAATGACTGGGCTGGCTGAGTGCTGTGTCAGCAAGCTAAGGCTCTCTTCCATGTCTCTCTCTCTCCATCTTTAAGTGCTCTCGACTCTTGCCTGGTGACCTTAGAAAGTCTTTTCATCTCTGACTTCAGAAGTGGTAGTATGACTACTGACGATGTTAGTAGTATGATGATGTTTTGGCAAGGGTAATAAAAGCTCAAAACATGTTGAGGTTAAAAGCAAAAACCTGAATCCATTTGTCCAAATGGCAAACATGAGCCACATGACTTTATGAAGTCTCATTCACAGCTGCAGTATCTAGTATATGAACAGGCACTGTCTGATTTCTCTTCTGGTTTCTGAAATTTTTTTCCTCAAATCCTTGTTCTTTAATGAACAGAAACTGGTGTCTAGTATTTAAATAGATTTCAGGAGCTGGTGAAACAAAGAATATCACATTTTCTTACGGATCTTAAATAGGTTTTGTGGCATCCATCAGCAAATCTCAGCACTTTTGGTGAGATTTTTGCTGCCAGCATGGTCTGATGCATTATAAAAGCAAAAAGTGAAATGAATTACTGTTAGATTTTTGGTAGGCAGAGTAGTTTTTTAGAACTGCAAAGGGATTCCCTCTGCTGTTGACAGCAGCCTGGGCAAGTGGTTGAATCTTATGCTTATCCTATATCTCTCGTTGGAGCTAAGCAGGCCATTGCTGCATATTGTTTGTCATGGTAAGGAAGGCATGTCTTTGGGAAGAACACAAGGAAATGGGTGTTTTGGTAATCAGAAGGTAGAAAAGGCTGTAATGAAATGAACCAAGGCTTCCCTGTGTTATGTTTCTTTTTTTGTTTGTTCGCTTAAGCAAGAAGGAGCAATGGATGGAGTACAGCAGCCAGACATTTCACCAGACATATATTCTTTACAAGAATGTGATCCCACTTGAATCAAAAGCTTGAGCATGGCTTTTGGTGTACTGAGCATTCAGGACAGTGCTGTTGTAGCCCTTTGGCTCTGATCCTTTAAAGATTATCCAATTTAATATTGTGCCACCAAAATTTACTGTGATTGTAAGAGACTTAATGCTGACAAAAGCTTAGAGACAGTAGTCAGCTGAACATCCCAATTAGCTCTGATGGAAATGGGGCTGACATTTTCCTAGAATAACTTTCTGGAAAGCCTAAGCAAGCAAAAATGTTAAATGCAGTAATTCTTGCTGTTCAAAGCCTTGATTCATACCAGACCACGTGTAGCTTACAGTAGAGTACGTAGAAATGGATGTTGGCAGCTTGGGAGAGCACTGTGACTGTTGTCCATCATACAAACATAGGAAGAGAGTTTCAAAAGACCCAAAAGGGAGTCAGGCTTGGGCTGAATCTTTGTCAACTTCTACAACGTGTTTGACCACTGGACAAAGGAGTACTTCAAATATGTCTACATTGAAATTGGGAAATGAGAACAGTTTTCACCAACAGAATCCTGCCTCTGCAGCCTTCCTAGCTGGCTGCCACATGCCAGCTCCCACCGTGATGCATTTGAAGTGCTTCTTTCTTGGTTGAGAGCTAGCCAAATGCCTCAGCTGCTCATACAAATGGTTCAGTGCAAATCAATGAGGTTTTCTAGACACAAGCAGTTAATATTTCAACAAGCAACTGCAGCTAAAATTGCTGTGTCAGTTTTCATGGCAGAGAGAGCTGTTGCCCTTGTTCAGAAAATTGTGTGCCTGGAAAGTTTTCAGACCTTCCCATTTCAATCATCTGAAAATTTCTGCTTTCAGATCCGCTTTGAAATGTTCAGAGTCCCTGCATGTCTGTCTTTTTTTGGCATTGTTTTTCTAGTTTGGAAGAATCAAAGATGAAACAGGATGGTTTCTACCCCCTTTGCAAACCTCAGGAGGCAGGTTAATGCTTCAGACCTGGCTCTGGTTATATTGGAATAAGAGGTCATTACTAAAATTCAAGACTTTCTGAGTAACTTCTTGCTGGATGCTCTGTTTACACAAGCATGTCCATGGGTGCATGGATGTAATTTGTTTTTCCATCTGATCTTCCAAGAGGCGGGCCTTTTGCTGCATGCAGAATTCATCAGATTCCCAGAAAATGCCTACCTTGAAACACGTTCAGTCCTACAGCAGTGAAAAAAAGCAGATGAAATTTTCCAACCTGGTTTGATTCAACAAGCAATTTTATTTATTTATTTTTTTTTAAAGAAATAGCTTGATTCTGCTGCAAAAACCCACCATCCATCCAACAAACAAACACTGCAGTGAAGCACAGCAGCTTCCCCTAGCTCGCTCTGTCTCAGCTCACATCTGCCATTTTTGCCCCCGCTCTCCTAACTGTGTCTGTGTCACCCAGAGGACCTAGTGCTGGGCTTTTGGCCAATATCCTGGGCTTGAATCCCCACATAGAAAAGCATTTACTTAGGCAAATAATATCATGTGGCAGCCGGTAGTCACAATACTACCTCTACTGCCAGAATGTAGTGACTCTAAATGAGGCTGTGGCAGATGGCCGAAAATGTTTCAGCGCTTTCTTTCTCTAGACCAGGATTATGCAATTAATTTGTACTACAGTCCATGGTGGTGTTTTACAGGTTCTGATCAGGCAGGTGGGATGCATCGTCTCTAGCTTTGCTGGACCAAGCAGGGTCTGCAGGTGGGGAAAGGCAACAAATCCCTGGGACAGCGGGCTCCTGGTGATGCCAAGAGAGTGGGAAGGAATATGGGATCATCCCCACAAGCGACAACATCTGTTAAAGGCAGCAGAAATGTACTCCTGGTTCACACTGTGTCCAAGTCCTCAATCCGAGCAGCCCTGCTTTAGATCAGGGTGGCATTTTACTTGATAATGATGGCATAGGACACCTGCAGAATTGGTGTTACGTTCCTGTTTATTGAGTGTTGGCCTCATGTGTGGTACATGGTAGATGCAGAGAAAGGCCTTTCTGTCTCCAGTGTTGCCTCCTTCATGTTTACAAGCAGTTCTAGAGCAGTCTAGGTCACATCCAGATGCTACAGTTTGCATACATGTGATGCTCAAGCACCAAGGCTGAGAATTCAGCCTAAGAGTGTGACAGATCTTTTTACCCATCTCTTGGGTTATTAAATTGAAAGCTTTTCTTGTAACATTAAAATGAGCTGGGGGGGGAGGGGAGGGTGGAGAATGGAGAACAGGCAGCATCATGTGTGCATAAGTGTAAGTTAAAAGCACAGCTGAAAGATGGAAGATCTGCTAGCTGGAAGATGGCCAGGGCAGCATTGAAAGGAGAATTTCAATGGGTTGTCTGGGAGGAATCCTAGACAGGTAGGCCACAGCCTGGGTTATACATTACTTCCTTGATAGTGAGATGGGAAACAAACAAACAAAAAACCACACACACACACACAAAAATAATAGTGAAATACAGAAAGCAGCAATGAATTTGGAAGAAAGAAGGTGTGGCTGGAGTACTGAGGAGCATCCAGTGGGAAGCAGAGGGATGTGAAACAGAACTCAGTCAGTAGGACCTTCCTGTTGCTGCAGTTGGAGAAATCTATAAGTGAACAAAAATGTTATTCCTGTTCAGAAAGTGTTGATGTATAGACAGATTTGGTATGGCTCAGTGAAAACATATGGGGAAGAAGAGGAAAAAGTCAAATATGACATTGAGATATTGGGGTTTCAGACAGGGAGAGGCTAGTGCAGTCGTTTTTGACAGAAAGTGGTTGAGAGAGAAAAAAAGAGCAGCTCACTTTTTGCTAGGTTTATTAGAAGGAGGAACTTTGAAGTGTAACCTAGTAAATACAGTCCATCAAACCAGAATTAGGCCAGCTGCCTATTACTGGAATAGCTCAAGGAAAACGTCCTTGTCTGTTCTCTTATCTTCTCCGGGTACATGTTTTCACTCAGTTAAGAAAAGTCAGAGGAATTGCATTTAAAAGTGTTGTCACTTCACAGTCTGTCACAGGGCTTTTGCCAGCTCCCTTCAAAAGGAGCTGGTGCCTAGAACCGTGCCAGCTGGTTGATCTGATCATCTTGTCACTTTACTAGAAAATCTAAATATACAGCAGGACGAACTGAAATATGTCTGCTGTCCTGTTTTGCAACTATTCTGCATTTGATTGAAGATCTAGTTTCGCGTTAAAGAGGTACTGAAGCTCTCTCTATCTTTCTGTTCTATAGGTTGTCATTTTGTATTTTGAGCCAAGTGTATTTCGCTGTGTTCTCCTAAGATGGGTTCGTCTTCTGGGCTTTGCCACTGTTTATGGAACTGTGACGCTCAAGCTACACAGGTATTTCACATGTTATTAATTTCCATCTCTGTGGGAGTATGTGCAATCTGTGTGGGTACTTAGATTGAAGAGCTGCAAATATTACCATAAACAAGTGCCATTTCTGATTTTTGAGCCACTGTGTATTTCTCCACACTATTCCTGCTGCAATTGCATGCTCCTAATCCCAGTAGAGAGCTGTGAATGCAGACAGAGATAACGATGGCTGCTCAATGGGGCTGAGTGTGAGAGGTGTAGAGCTGGAGCTGCAGGATTTGATGAAGAATATGTACATCAACTGTAAAATTGTGCAAGAGCCACCTTTCAAAGAAGGTGAATGTATTCTCCTTGAATGTAGGATGACGTAAAATGTCTAAGCTTTCCATTTAAAGTGTTCATAGAGATACTCTATGTTTCTAAGTGTTTAAATACAGTGTTGGAGGGTGAAATAGAATACGTTATGGTGAATATACATACTCTGATTTCTTACGGCTCATAAGTCAAGGGCTGCTTTCTTCAGGCAATCACAGCTGACAGGCTGCACACTCACGAACATTGGTGCCTGCCAGAAAAAATGTGTGGGAAATTCTGGGTTACACTGGGGGAGGTTCCAATGGGTTGGCAATGCATTCAAATGCGATTCAGACATTAAGATTCAGAGTTCCAGCTTAAAATCCCACTTCTGCAGTCCATTTAAAAAGTGAAGCCTTTGCTGGATAAAATCCTAATGCTTTTCCCTCTTTAATTTTCCATGAAAAAAAAACTACTGATGCATTCCTCAAGTATTTTTGTAGAAGTAAAGAGAAGTACAATATGCATCTATTGGTACTTAAACACCTTGGATGAAGTAAGCTTGCTCATCTTTTTATCGTAGTTTCATAACAGTGTTGGCATGTTAGATAAGTAAGGTTCAATATTATGCTCATAACTGAAAGAGGACTAAGAATATCTTGCTCATGGTGCTCAAATGACTTGTCACATTTTAGGTGGAAACCCCTGCTAACCTGTTGGACTTCTTGCATTTGTGTTCCTGGTTACAAGTGTACGCTTTGGCTGGTAAACCCTGACTATATAACACTATGTCTGGCCACGTCTTCTCATTGAAATTCATCCAGAAAATCCCACACACTCATGGTATTTTCCAGGATGAACAATTTCTGATGCAAAAAAGAGTAACTAGAACACTATAGAAAAGATAGGACAGAACTGGTGATTTGCTTGGATGATTCATTATCTATAGCTCACATACAGACAGAAACAGTCTTAAGCCCATGGGAGACTCCTATCATAACTGCAGTTCTGCTAACCTAGCAGGCTGTTTCTATTATTTTACATAGTGTGCGGAAGCAATGTGCTAACAGGGTAGTTGATCTTCTGCTTATATAAAGAGAGAAAAAACTGGAAAATTTAGCAGAAAATTTTGCACTTGTGGTTTGTTCATTCTTTGGTGTTACTTGGCACCTGTGCTGACAGGCTCAGTAAATGGGACAATGACTGAATAAGAAACCAAGAATGAACTACATCCTCATCCTTGATCAGTGCCGTACAATGAAGGGTAACAGCAGACTAGACTGTATTGAGGGAGACCAGTCAGTAGACTGAGGAAAGTGATTATTCCCCTTTACTTGGCCATATCCACAATTCTGGGTCCAATTTTGGTCTCACCCAAGGCATCAGTGAACTTGAGTGAGTTCAGTGAAGGACCATCATGGTCAGGACTTGGTGCACTTGCTGTGCAAGGAGAGGCTGAAGGAACAGGGCATGTTCAGCCTGGAGAAGAGATGACTTAGGAGGGGCATAACAGTAGCTAGCTAACAGCTACAAGGAGTTTACTGAGAAAACGGAGCCATGCTCTTTACAGTGATGTATGTTGGGACAACAAAAGACATTGACAAATTGAAATGGGAGCTTTCAACTTTATACAGTATTATCCTCAGGCTCAACTTTATCCAAGGAAAATGTTTTCACCATTAGGGTAATTAAGCAGCAGAATTAGTTGCCAGTGAGGCTGTGAACATCCATACTTGGGGATTTTAAGGCCCAGTTTGATAAAGCACCGAGTAAAAAGCACTGGTTTGAATTCAGTGTTAACCTTGCTTTTAGCACTGAATGACCTCATGGGACCATTTCCAATCTGATTGATTCTACATTTCTATATGAAACATGAAAAGAAAATAAATATTTCATGTATACATGAAAATAAAATAAATATTTCATGTACTAATCTAGAATTACTTTCTCTAAGAATCTTAGTTTTCCACTAAGGTTTCATGATCATTCTTTTCCTTTCTTCTTTATTTCCTTTTCATTCTTTACATTCATGATACTTTATTTTAGTACTAAATATATCACTCAGGGAGTGTGCCTTGCAAAAGACTGAGTCAAGTTAGATATGTTTTATTGTATATATTCACAACAATTATGCTAATTAAGAACAATATGATGCTAGTAGAAATTTAGGAGAAATTTTTGGCACATCTAATTTAATCCACAGTCACCACAGGGCTGAAGAATTGCTTGTTATAGACACCACAAATACTCGTGACAAGCACTGATTCCCTCCTGCAGATAGCCTGTGTCTTGCCTGGGGGAAGAATTGGATGCTAGCAAGGAACTGGTGATTTTTCTAAGTTTAATGGAAATAGCAGTGTTGCGTATAAGCAGCTATTAATGATAACTAGAAAGTCTAAAGCTGTATTTCTCAGCAAATGAGGTGCTTTGAATAGCACTGGAGCATGAAGGTTAGTTATCCAGAGCTAGGTAGGAGGCATTGGAAACTCTTGCTTTGTGGCTTTCTTTTCCCTTGGCTCCCCACTTCCCAAGGAGGACTTTGAGGTTTTATTAGGCTCAGAAAACAGGGAAAAATCAGGAAAGTAGCCAAGATCAGATACTTAAGGAAGAGCAAAAGAACAAGGAAGTCATGTACTGATTCATTCTTTGAACACCCATCACAGTCAATTTCTAAAGCGCCTCATCTTAAATTGCCTCTTTCTTATTCATTGTGCATTTTTAAAATAATGAGATGATGTTTATGGGGGTGGGAGGGTGGGGGTAAGCAAATTAGGTTAATTTAAGAAATCTAACTGTAGAGCAATGAACAGAAGACTCAGTACTTTCCTCAGTAATGAATTCCTCAAAGTAATTCTCAAGAAATAATGATGTTTCAAATTTAACCTTTTAGGCTTAAAAGAGCTGCTGATTTTGTATCTTTCAGTATATTGCTCTGACTGAAGACTCTTTGTATCCTTTTTCAGGCCCTATATTTTATAAACAGGTTATCTTCTTATTTTTAATATTTTGTGAGCTTCTGCCAGTTTGGGTTCAGGATTAATACAGAATTAAGGATTCTGTATTAAAGCATAAGAATGGAAGAAAGCTATAGATAAATACATACAATAGATGTATATATATGTGTGTGTGTATGTATGTGTTTGTCTTTACACCTAGGACAGCTTTTAGACATTTTAGGAGAGTGATGAGTTAGAGACTCTCCTTCCTTTAGGCTATCAGTTCCAAGTCTAAGAATGGGATCTCCAGTTCACAGCAGCTTCCTTTTCTTATATTGCTAAGAGAAAAAGAGGAGAGTGAGGAACTGAGGAGAGTAAGAAGGTGTGGAGAAGGTGTTGTTCCAGGTAGAGAAAACAAGATGATGACACAGAGCAGCTTTTTTATTAGTTGGGATGGGGGCATTAGTGAGGGGATAGGAAGATGTGACTCTGTGAGGCAATTCTGCACTTTGTCTAAAAGCTGTGCTACGTTGCTGTGCCTTGCTGTCTGGTACAGTGTGACACTTCTAAGGCATCTGAGCAAGCGGTGGCCCTTCCTACAGATCTTTGCAGGTGATAACGGAAGGAGAGGGAAGAGTGTGAGCGGTGGGCTCACCATGTGTCATGGTTCAGTATTTTACAGGAGAGGAAACTCATACTAGCAGAGAAACCAGGAAAGATGTCAGGCTGCTTTTTTTGAAGCTCTTGGGAGGAGGTGTGTGTTGATTGTGAGAACAGGAAAGAAGGGGAGGAGGACATAGCGAAACCTGCTCTTGTAGCTAGGTGAGAGAAGGAACATACAGATCCCATCTAGAAGAGGCTGGTGGGAATATGGGGCAGAAAGGTACAGACGGTGCTGTGGCAGTTGGAGCCTGTAGGCAAGAAAAGGGATGGTTTAATCAGTCTACAGAGCTGGTTGCACTTCAGGGGCTTTCCATAACCATTCTGACCATTTCTATATATTTCTTCATTGGAAGACTACATGTTAACAGCTGAGAAGTTTGATCTCTGTTCTATTTGTGCATCTCTGTTTGTTTTGTGAATCCAATTCATGTGATTTTATTATAAAATGCTTGGGGGCAGCTATCCCCATTTATTATATTCCCATTAAATCATAGCATCAGCCTAAAAAGTCAAGTGACTTGTCACTCTGAACTCCATTTTAAAGACCAACCACCCTGAGACAAACTTACTGTGAACACGATGGGTTTATGTTCCATGGTTCTTTGTGCTGAAACTTGCTATAAATCTCCCCCAGTCCCTGGAAGGAGAATTTGTCTGCCTCTCTTTCCAAGTGATTTGTGGAACCGTCAGTAAATGAGTGATTTACTGCTTCATCCTCCCTATAGTGGACAGCCTGCAGCCTGGGCTAGATTTGACCCAAGACTCATAAACTTTGGAGAACTCCTGTCTTGAGTGAGATGGCTTTTTATAGGAATCAGGTTTGGATTAAACAGGTAAAAACTCTTGTTAATTTTGTGCAGTTATGTAGCAGAGGAGTAATCTCAGTTTCCTCATTAACTTTACCTCCTAATAAGGCAAATGAAGTTCAGTGACACCATCTTTCTGTATCTTCCATGCATCCTCATGGAAGGTTTGATGTGCAGTTTGCCTGGTCTCTGTCTGCGTTGTCGTAAGCAGAAGTGAAGGAGTATGTGGTCAGACATGAAGCCACCATCAGTCACTCTTGAAAAGAAGCAGTAAGTGCAGCGTCTGGCACACATTTCTGTGCAGATCCCTGGAGAGAGGCAGATGAAGACTTGAAGATGTTTTTTTCTGGAGAAGGGAGAGACGCTTGGTCTGAAGCTTTGGCTGAACAGGGTTGTGTGAGCACTGCTTATTATCATTCCTGCGTCAGGGAAAAGGGCAGCTGGACTTTTGAAAATAAACATCCTGCACTGAGAAGATACTTATTTTGTACTGCCAGTTTCTCTTCTAAAGGGAAAATTAACTCAAGAAGCTTCCAAAATTTGCCAGTGGTTGGCAGAGGGACTCACAGCCGTGCAGCTTTTGCTGTGGGCTGCTGGAGCTCCATCCCTCTCCAGCCCTCTCGCAGACATCCCTCTTCTGTCTCTCCTCTTCAATTTGTGTTCATGTAAGAGCTCCATAATGCTGCTTTGAATATCAGAGCCAGCAGCACTAATGAATCTATCAGGATTAAAAAAGGGCCTTCCTGCATTAGTATCACCTCACTCTGAGCTTCATTTCCTGGTAGTGATGACTTGGATGAGAGGGAGGCACCTAGTTTTGGCTAAAAGGGAGACGTGACGGAAAAGGAGAGGAATTGGGTACTTTTGTATTCTTATTATGACTTTAATTTAATTAAGAAAAAGTAAATCAGTGAGACCAATACATCTATGTCCTCTTCCAGTGTTTTTTTTTCTTCCCCCACATGTAGCAGTTTGATGCCATATGCATTACCTATCTTTAAAAATGCATTACCTCTCTTTAAAAAAGAAGTAAAGCAGTGCATGGAAAACGTATGTGGATTTCTATGTCACTTGAATTATTTGTAGCTCAAGTCAGTGGTATTTCTTTTATAAGAAAAGAGGTAGTTCTAGTCCTATGGAAAGATGTCTTGGGTATAGGGCAGAAAAAATTGATGTTGCTTGAGGTTGTTGGTGTATATGAGGGGAACTTCCAGAGCAGCACCCCGTTAACTGCTGCATCCAATGCCAAAGGAACAGGGATTTGTTTTATCTCTCAGTTCTGTTTTGAAACCCATTGGCCAAATTCAGCCAAAGATAGCAGAGAATAAGAGGTTATACACATGAAATCCTACCAAGCTTTGTGAAAAATGCTATTGGGACAGAAAACAGGTCTTCTGAGTGGTCCCACAGGGCAGGAGGCTGAAAGGCACACCACCAGCAGATACCTCTGGCTGCTGTGCCCCAGCAGTCAGCACCCCCATGCTGCCTGGCTGTTAGGGGAAATAAGAGAGAAATGGGGGCTTTGAGGACTGGGGACAGAGCGAAAGGCTGGGTGCTACCATTTGGCAAGGAAGAAAGGGAGTTGGACTTGCTGCAGAAAATCTCTGCACACACAGTAAAAAAGGAACTAAATTTCACTAATTAAACTGGTCATGGAAAAATCTGTTTTCTTGTTACCATGTTTTAACCTAATTCGTTCACTTCCTGAGTATAATTAATTTCTCCTGCCTCCTGTAAATCTGCCTGTTAGCTATTTATTTTATGTTATAAATAAAAAACGGGGCTTAAGAGTTAAGTAATTCCATATCGCGTTCCTGTATGATGCACTTTCAAGATGAAATTCTTCTTTTGGTAGTTCTTCTAGATTAAATAACAGAGCCATATTCTGTTTTGTTGTGGCTCTTTTTCCCAATAAAATCTGCATTATTAAAATCCTATTTAGATGTTTTGTATCCCTGCCTTTTTCAAGCAATAACTAGCCTTAACTAGACAGCGTAATGGTTGTTTCATATTTCTGGTTAAAATATCTACTTTATATGTATAAACTAATAAAATGTAGCACAACTGTTATAAGCACACTTGGAGCACAATTAATCTTGACGGAGCACAGCACAGAAATGGGACTAATAAACATTGTCTTTGAGCACAAATATCAACAACATTTAAAATACATAAGATTATTAGACAACTATAATCCTGAAAATATTATTTGTCCATATTCCTATTAATATTTAATTTATATAAAAAATGTAGATACAGCTGTATGGCTATACAGTTCCATGGGCTGCTTTTTTTAATCACCTAAGGTAATGCACATTCTGCTGTATCTTAGTAGACCAAGAGAAGATGAATAAAAAAGATGTCATTTTGATATTAAATTATCTTGCTATCACGATTAGGAATAAAATAGTGTTTGGGAAGGCCCTCTGCAGTGATCCACAGGTGTAATGAGACCCTTCAGATCTCTTTCATTTTGATGGCATGCAATAGCCCCATGGCAGAGAGCAGGAGAAAGGACTGGTTTTGCACATCAGATTGCATGATGACAGGAGGGCTTCAAAGCTGGAGCTGGAACACAGCATCTCTGAGACCACTTCCTTCCTTCCTTCCTTCCTCCCTCCCTCCCTCCCTCCCTCCCTTTTTTCTTCCCTTTCTTCCTTTTCTTTTTCTCTTTCATCTCTCTTTCCATGGGGAAGACAGAATTGGTTGATAAAACAAGGTACCTGCTGCCCAGCTGTCTGCTGGGTGGGATTATGGCATGACAGAGAAGCCAGGCATCATTCCGCATTACGTGAGTTACAGGATATTTGTGGAGGAGTGTGAAGAGGGAGTTAAGTATATGAGTCACACTCCACACACAGGGCTTTGTCACAGCTAAGAAGAAGGAGGGATTTGCAGATCACATATGTTGATTGTCAGTGAAAAATCATGACTGCATGGGAGTGCTTCTAGTGGGCTCGTGTCTTATCAGGCAGTAAGCCTGATACTATTCAGCATTTTCAATAGCAATGAAGAACCAAACACAAAATGATTACTCATAAAATTTGTGGATAACTCAAAGCTTGGTGAAACGGTAAATTTTGTTTGAGAAGGGATAGTAATGAAAAACAGTATTTATTGCTTGATACCTTGAGCCTAGTCAAAGAGATACACTTGAATGCAGTCGAAAGAAATTATGGCTGGGGACTAGTTAAAGAAACCAAATTCAGTTTCAAAAGTTATCAGTAGGGAATTCATTTTGCTGTAGGAGGTGACATCTTTGAGATTAATACAATTGCCTTACGCCCTCTTCCTGAGATGCATTTTTTAAGGGAGGTATGCAGTAGATGGATATGATTCAGTAAGCATCTGAGGGCTACTGAAAGTGTTTGATACTGTAAAACCTAATCTGTTGTTTAGATAAGCAAAAAGACCGAGAGAAGACTTCTTGTGTGGTGTATAAACAAGCAGGAAGAAAAAAAGCAGACATGAAAGACTCTTTAATCTGTTGGGCAGAGGCTTAGTAGGATCTGGTAGCTGGAAGCCAAAGGCAGAGAAATTCGAATAAGTAATCTGGCACGGATTCTTCTCAGCGAGGGTGCTTAGCCATTGAAAAACGTAACAAGAAACATGGGAAGTTTTCTGTATTGCTTTCAGATCAAGAATGAATCCTGTTTATATAGAAAAAAATGCAATGACCTTTTTACACAATGGATATAATTTTATATATATAAAATTATATATAATTATTTATATAATTTTACACAAAGTGTATAATTTAGGATTTAGTCCCATACTTGACCTTTTTTTTTCTTTTTTCTTTTTTTTCTACATATATGCAATAGAAATTATAGCATCCATATTAGTATGGATCAGTTTAGATGTTTAGTACTGGGATAACTGGTGCCTGAACTAAATATTCTTAGATATGAGCTGCTCTTTTCTGGATTATCTTGAAGACTAAAATTTACCATTATGTGCTTGAAAAAACGAGTCTTCATCTGACCAGTAGTAACAAACCATTGGTAACAAAGAACACCATGTTGCCATTCATGGATGTAATCACTAGATCAATTGATTTACGCCATGGCAGCTGACTGTGAATGATCTGTTAGCATGACCTAATTGCCAAGCTGAAAGAATAGAAGTGACTTGAGTGATCCGGTTTTACTTTGCAACTGGGGATAATTAAGCAAGTATATAAAATTAATGGCTATTCAGCTGATGGATGGGAAATCATTTAACTATGGTAAGTTAACCTCTTTGGGAAATGTGACCACTCTTTAACACACACAGGATAAAGTTTGTCAGCACTGTACTGCTGGTCTGTACATTGGTGAGTTACCACAGAGCTGTCATGTATGGGTTAGCCTCATACACACTTCTCTGAAACAGAGGCAAGTTTGTCTAAGAACTTCAGATGCAATAATGAGATCCATGATCTGAACTGGGAAGGTCAAGACAACTCTGTCTTGGCTGCCCAGAGAAGCTGTGGATGTCCCATCCCTGGAGGTGTTCAAGGCCAGGCTGGATGGGGCTTTGGGCAACCTGGTCTGGTGGGAGGTGTCCCTGCCTGTGGCAGGGGGTTGGGACTGGATGGGCTTTAAGGTCCCTCCCAGCCCAAACCATTCTGTAACTCTTTGATTCTATATGTTCAGGAATGCATAGACAGTAGGTCCCGAAGAAAGCTTCATTATTTATTAACTCAGCTGAAAGTATCAAGCTATTCATTTCAGAGTTAATCTGTAATATTTTTAATTAAGACTTACCACAAAATGTTTGTATCAAAAAAATAAAGCCCTTACTATTGGAGATTATTACAGTCCAGTGGACCGGCAGGTTTTACATGGCTTAATGCCACATAAAACCACTGACACATGGAGTCAGCTGAGTTTTGGATTTTCTTGATTTGAGTTCTGCCCCTTTATGTGCACAACGTGAGCCCGTGTACGTAATTGCAATTAGCTCTATATGGTTCAAGCTGCAGCCTCTATGTCTAGCCAACTCTAAAAATAGTAGCAGTTAATAATCAGTGTAAAGTTTTGAATGCCTATTTCTTATGTATGAATTAAATCAGTTTGCAGTGGTGAGCTACTCAGGGGGCCCTGGGTCTCTTCCCAGCCATCATCGCTGCTGTGCTCTGGAAGATAACAGCAGTGCAGTCGTTCTGGTTGAGCCATATTCTGGTCTTGGCCCCTGCAACAGCAACATCTGTTACTTTTCTGAGACCTTCTTGAGCCAAACAATCCCTCTCTCCCTTACTGAGATTTTAAGGAGATGTCACCTGTTCTTCCTGGATATTCCTAAGGCAGGTTAAAACTTGGTGTGAGCGCAGGGCTGCTGGTGGTGAAGCCCCTACTGTTTGCAGCCTTTGCCTCCTACTGTCTGTTTGCAGAGTTGTTATTAAGTGGCAGCTAATTTGTGACTACAGATCTTGCTAGGCTTTTTGTTTCTCCTTGCCTATCATTTTATACATCCATTAGGCCCATCTGACTTTGGCATCAACTTTCAGCAGTGCAGGTGTGCTTGTTTTCAGTTTTCTATTGTACACAACATCAGATGGTGGCCAGGGATGCATGGGTCCTGCCTTGTTGCTCTACGTGGTCCAGGGTCTTTTCTCTTTTGTGTTTTTCAACATTACTTTGACATAATTTTCTACTGTTCAATTACGAATAAAGCAAAATGCATTAAATAACCGAAATCATCCTTCAGTTCAAGCTACATGAATTCATGACCTATGATAAGGGCCAGTGCCTGAAGGTACCACGACTGTTTCACCAGGGCTATTAAAAAACAAGCTGATATGTGTGTAAGTGTGGAATTTTTTGGTATTATTGTCTCACTGAAATAAGGCTAAAAAGGTATCAGCTATTTTTGCCAGATATTGTGAAGAAATCTGTGTCCCCTTTTTTGCAAGAGATCTTCTGTCCTTTTGCTTGACTTATCTTTGCAGCCTTGGAGTATGTGACAAGCTTTTAGAACTTCTTTTCCATGCCACTGTTCATATTTGTTTCGTGAAGTTGTGTATTGAACTTTGTATTTCATAGCAGCTTTTATTAAACCGTGTGGTTTTCAGCTCTCCTATGATTTCTTTCAGTCCCTAAATGACCACCATATATTTCTTCTGACATATTTCTCTGGTACCTCAGAAATCGTTCTCTTGTTTGCTTTGAACACAACTCCATATAGTGCTGAGAGCCTTAAAACTGATAAAAGGGCTGGAATTACACTGTCCCATCCATCCCTTAGTAACAGCCTTAATTATTTTATGCAGGATCTTTCCTCATCAATAGTCTGCCTTCTATCTTAGACTGGACAGACTTTTTTTTTCTTTTAAATCGGATTAACATAATCCAGCTCTGGACTTTGTTTTCCTGCACTTTTCCAAATGCTTTGGAGAATATGGCTGCAGTGACCAAATCTCTTCCAAGTTTTTATTCAATTTGCAAATCACACTTTGCGAGTTGAGAAAATTGCCTAGATATTGCTCTGAGAACCTTGTAGGTGGTGACTGTCAAACTCTTTTTAGAAATAGCAATTGATGGCTTCTGCTGAGTATCAACACTGTCCTCTGATGAATAAAAACCTATTACACCCATGAAAAAGAGACATTGGCCATTTTACTATTTGAATGTATTAAAATTCAGGGTTTTTGCAGGGACATACATTGTGTAATGTTCAGTTTTGTCTGTGACTCAATCTTTTGTAAGAAAACTTTGTCAGAGCCTTCTCCTCGGAAACAGTGGCTCATGCTCCATTCATTTGGTATGCTTTCTATGATGATTCCTCAGGGAATGAAAAAGCTTTTACATTTTTTCACATTCTTTATTGAGATTTGCACTCACATCAGGATCACTGACATGGGCAAGAGACGAGCTACAAAATCTTTGTTCACCATTCTGTCTCTTTTCATATCCTTTTCTTATTTGCAGGGTGGGAAACATGGTGGTGACAGCCACTGTCTATTTATGTCCTCTTTGAACTTTGCTCTTGGGCTTGCTCTTTCTCTTACCTGTCATTCTGATACTCATTTATTTGTTGCCCAGAACCCTTGCTCTCATCAAAGACACAGAGAGCCTCAGAAAACTGTTCTTTAGTTTTCCTGTACCAAAATTACGCTTACCTAGTTTAATGGTCTTTGTGCTAACAAACCACTCTTATGTTTTGGACTAAAAATGTGGGCATGGTGGGATTGCTCTCCCAGAGCTGGCAGACTTGAGCCTTTTTTCAAATACAAGACAATGTCTCATCTAGTGCCACTAGGTACAATGTTGTGTTGATCGTAGGTACTCTGTGACCTCCAGATGCCTTTTTGTCTCACAGTTTTTTCATAGTGTTTTATATTTTGTACATGATGAACCACTACCTATCTCAAGATCTGTTTAGGTGATTTATTTGCTAGACAAATCTTAGTGGCTTTTCAAAGGGCTAATTCTGGGATCCCAGTGATTCCCGTCAGGTGCCAGCCACAACCAGATCTATTAACCAACTAGTGCACCTGAAATGACAAGACCAATTATTCACTATGGATATCAAAATCTCTCTTATTCCTGCCTCCTTTTGGGTGTCTGTTTAAAATATCAGTGTTTCTCTGTTAGGAAAAAAAGTCCCATATTTTAAAATTTCAGTGTAACAATTTTATAGCTGGCTTATTACTGCCTGCTGCTTGCTCCTCAGTGCTCCAGGCTGCATTTGCCATTTGTCTGGGTGCAAAGAGTTTGCCACTTCCAACTCCAGGAACCATGGAATGGCTAAACTACTTAGAATCATAGATTCACTCAGGTTGGAAAAGACCTTTGAGATCATCTAGTTCAACCTTTAGCCAAAAGGTTGAAGTCCACCACTAAACCATGCTACCAAGTTCTACAGAAACCATACAGAACCCAAATCTGCTTTATTTAGAGGTTACAATCTAACCAGCATCACACATCATCATCACTGGCACAAATGCCAGTTCCAGGCACTTTCTGCTAGATCTTCCTAAGGTGCATTTTCCCACAAGCACTTTCATAAAAGGACTTGCTTAGGAGCTAAAATTTCTTAGGAGCTAAAACCCCAGCAATTGTATAAACTTTGGAACAACCAAACCCATACCCTTTTAGACTCCATCTGTGAGTTTTTTTATAAGAAAGAAGGTAGAGCTTATAAACCAAGTCAGTGAACTTGGTAGTTGTTTTCCACACTTTGTCACTGAAAGCACAGTGATTATATTAAAGCCACTGACAGAGATCATCCTGCAAACCCAAATACTACTATTTATTCCAAATCCCAAAAGTGTTCCTTGTGTGGGTTCCTAACATCCATAATGATTATAGGAAGGTCACAATTAGCATAACTGAGTGACCTAAAGGGTACTAAAAATCAAAATTAGGAAGACAGATTTTGTACCTATCTTCTCAGAAAGCAAGGAGCCTTTGAGCTTATCTGTTTTCTAGCTTGTTGCAGCCTGCATGCAGCTCAAGCACAGTCGGATGTAGGAAGAACTGGCAGCCTGCCCTGCCCTGGAAAGCCTCAGGTCTGTCATCATGCATCTGCATTACCACGCAAAGTCACAATCATCAATGTCATTTACAAGACTTGTCAGAAGGAATACAGAAACCAAATGATGCATCCCAAGACTATTTTAAGTAAAAACACATTTTCTCTTCCCTTTTGTCTCTTCAGTTAGACTGTGCTGATTTCTTTTATCTCCTTCATGGTATATGAAGAAGAACATTGAAGCTGTTTTCTATATTCCGGAGTCCAAATCTGTTTCTTTTGTGATTAGCTCTCGTTCCATGCTTGTCACCAAGTCTGAATTTGGGTCAATATCTGACTATTAGTTGGCAAGAAATCTTTTTAATTTTCCCCCTATTTTTCTCCTCCCCCTATTTTTTTTTTTTTTTTTGGTGGTGTTGGGGATGGATTATTTAGTTGTGCAGAAAAGTCACAGCCATGGCATTTCTTAGCACTCTTTGATATCCCACTGTTTGTAGTATTTCTGTTTAAACAACTTCTCCTTAAAAATAATCACAATTATCCACACTTTTCTAATATGTATGTGACCTCAGAGTGGAGCTGGGACTCTTTCTGCTTGCTTCATCTTCACAGTTTTTACTGAGCTTTCAGCTTACTGTGTTTCCTATTAATTTTCATTGCTTTATGAGGTTAGATTACGTGGGTCTACAAGGATGATCTTTTACATTGGATTTTGGGTGAGAATCTCAATGTTTTTCATCAATCTGATAGCAATAACACTTCCCTCTTTCTTCTTGAATTTTTATTTATTTATTTAGATAGCTCAACTCTATCTTTTGCAACACTGTCAGAACAGAAAAAAATATTTTATTTTAGATTATCTTAAAATAGACACATTATTCTAGTTTGGCTTTGAACCTTTGACAAGTAAGACTTTGACCATAATTTAAATGGTCTGTGACATTACGTAACACCTTTCATGACTGTGTTAGGACACGGATATACCAAGCCTTTGTTTTCACATTGAGGACAAGGTAGACTGACTTGCCAATGTTTATATACAGAGAATTCCACGTAGGCAGTTACAATACAGGCCCAGTGTTAGTGTCCACAACAGCTACCGTCAGATAGCTTTCCACTGATCCACGCAAAACTGGAGTGATTTAATGTTTAATTAAAGTTCATTTCCATGGTATCTGAGTATCAGAAAAATTGAGTGAAATACACTGAGAGTTTTAACTTTGTTTGTCTTCAGTATGACAAGTGTGCTAGCAAAAATTCATAACGCTGAGTGCTTTAAACAGCACTCTGAAATTTGTATTTCAGCATATGTATAAAAATGATCTACTACTCAGGGGTGCTGAGTGCCTCACATTTCTCAGTGAAAGCAATAGCAGAGAGAAGTTGTAGGAGAAAATGTTTTCATCAAAAGCAAGCCAATACAAGGACAAATGTCTCCAAGCAGTTTCTGACCCAAACCCTGAGTATTACCTTCGGCTCATTTCCATCGTGCTGCAGAGGTCAACTGCCAGGTTAAGTTAATGAACAGGAAGAATAGACTGCTGTGCTGCAAAAATAAGAGAAACAGCCTCCAGGTCATCTCCCTGTACCTGTTGGCGTTCACTAGTTTATGATCAAGTATGCTTCTGTCACTTTTTTCTTTATCTTATGGTGAACATGAGGCAAACCTTTACAGAATTCAGCTTGTCAGTTGATGATATTTCCTCCTGTGCTTCTGAGAGGAAGCATAGAAGATGAGAGTTACTGTTTCTTACAGTTCACTTTTTGAACTTGAACATTTCATTTCTGAATGACAAATAAACAAAATGTATCATTACTTACTTATTCATATTTATTGAAGTTGTATGTTGCATTGATATATATTTACCCTTGCAGGGGAGTGTGAGTTTTGCTTTGCTTCTTTAGAATGGATGACGGTATTGTTCAATAATAAATTTTGAAAATAAAACTAAAAAGGTGTACTTTAAGGGGCCCTAGAGATCAGAATTTATGATACTTTGTGGAATATTCAGTCAAAGCTCTGAAGTTCATAGAACAAATTACACAAAAAAGCTTCTAATCCTAATATATTCAAGCATGCTAAATCTTAAGGTCTGAGTAAAAAGCTCATTGCAGAAAGCTTGCTAAGAAAATATTACTGACTGCTGAGTTTCTTCCATCCATCTATGCAAATATATATATTAACTACACAAAGTTTACAGAATCACAGAACAGTTGAGGTTGGTAAGGACCTCTGGAGGTCTTCTACTCCAACCATTCTGCTCAGAACAGGCTCAGCTAGAGCAGGTTGCTCAGGGGCATGTACGGTCAGGTTTTGAAAATTTTCAAGGATGGAGACTCCACAACTCTCTTGGCAACTTAGTGTTTGACCGCATGCACAGAAAGTAAGCTTTTTTTTGTGTCTAAATTGAATTTATGGGGGCTACAAGAAAGCTGGAGCAGGACTCTTTATCAGGGATTGTAGTGATAGGACAAGGGGTAACAGCTTTAAACTGAAAGTGGATAGATTTAGATGAGATTTTAGATTTGTATTACTATAAAGGCAGTGTCATAGGCTGCCCAGAGAATCTGTGGATGCCCCATACCTGGAAGTGTTCAAGGCCAGGTTGGATGGGGCTTTGAGCAACCTGGTCTGGTGGGAGGTGTCCCTGCCCATGGCAGGGGGGGGTTGGAACTAGATGGTCTTTAAGATCCCTCCCCAGACCATTCTGTGATTCTATGAATGTCCTGTTTGTATTTCAGTTTGTGCTCATTGCCTTGTCCTGTCACAGGGCACCACTAAGAAGAGCCTGGTTCCATCTTGTCTAATCCCTCCCATCAGGCATTTATGCGCTTTGATAAGATCCTCCTGAGCCAGGATGAACAGTCCCATATGCTCAAGTCCTTTAATCATCTTACCAGCTCTTTGTTGGACTCAGATCCAGTATGTCCATGTCTCTCCTGTACTGGGAGCTCATGGCTGGTCACTCTAGATGTGACAACAGTGCCGAGTAGAGGGATAGGACCACCTCCCTCAAATTGCTGGTCATACTCTGCCCAAGGAGGCTGCTAGCCTTCTTTTCATTGAGGGCACACTGCTGGCTTATGGTCAGTTGGGCATCTGCCAATATCCCCAGGTCTTCTTCTGCAAAGCGACATTCCAGCAAGTCAGAATGTACTGCTGCTTGGGGTTATTCCTTCCCAGGTGCAAGACCTGGCATTTCTCTTTGTTGAAGCTTGAGATTTCTGTTTGCTCATTTGTCCAGCCTGTTGTGTTTGCCCCCCCCCCCCCCCCCCCCCTAAATGGCAGCACAACCATTTGGTCTCTCGGCCACTCTTCCCAGCTTTGTGTCAACTACAAACTTGCTGATGGTGTTCTCTGCTCTATTGTCCAGGTTGTTAAGGAAAAGGTTACAGTGCTGGACATGGTATTGACTCCTGGGGTACACCAGTAGTGACTAGCCTCTACCTGGACTTCTTGATACTAATCACAACCCTTTCAGCTTGGCAATTGAACTCACTATTTAGCCTGTATTTCACAGAATCACAGAATCACAGAATTTCTAGGTTGGAAGAGACCTCAAGATCATCAAGTCCAACCTCTGACCTAACACTAACAGTCCCCACTAAACCATATCCCTAAGCTCTACATCTAAATGTCTTTTAAAGACTTCCAGGGATGGTGACTCCACCACCTCCCTGGGCAGCCTGTTCCAGTGTCTAACAACCCTTTCAGTAAAGAAGTTCTTCCTAAGATCCAACCTAAAACTCCCCTGGCGCAACTTAAGCCCATTCCCCCTCATCCTGTCACCGGGCACGCGGGAGAACAGGCCAACCCCCACCTCTCTTTTAATCAGCTTGTCTATGAAGATGCTACAGAAAGCCTTCTTGAATCAAGATAAGCAGCATCCGCTGTTCTATCCTCGTCCAGCAAGATAGCCATCTCCTTGCAGAAGGCTATCAGGTTGAGCAGGCACAATTTCATCTACCTAAGGCTGTGCAAACTGCTCCCAATCACCTTCTGTTCCTTCGTGTGTATGGAAATGGTGTCCAGTAGGATCTTTTTTTCTATCATCTTCCCAGGGATAAGGTTAGGTTGACCAGTCTGTATTCCCAAGGATCTTCCTCCTTGCCTTTCTTGAAGGACAGAGTAACACTTGTTTGTTTGTTTGTTTGTTTTTCCAGTCCTTAGCAACCTTCCCCAGTCACCACAACCTTTTAAAGTATTGGGAGTGGCCTCACAATGATGTCAGTGACATTTTATCATGTTACATGCATGGACATCAGTAAGTCTAGTTCAATTAAATGTACCCTAACCTGATTCCTCTCCACCAAGGTTAAATCTTTCTTACTATGGGTTTTCCCAGTGGTCTTGGGCACCCAGGATTCCTCAAGGCAAGTCCTACTAGTAAAAACTGAGGCGAAAAAGGGTTGAGTATTGCAATCCTTTCCATGTCACCACCAGATCCCTGCCCTGTTGAACAGTGGTCCTGCATTTTCCCTAGTCTTTTTGCTGCTGATACACCTGTACAAGTCTTTCTTGTTTCCCTTCATGTCCCTTACCAGATTCAACTACAGATGGGTTTTGGCTTCCCTAATCCTATTGCTACGTGCTCAAGCGGTGTCTTTGTATTCTGCTTGGGTAATCTGGGTCGTTCTTCCACTTCTCTTACACTTCCTTTTTCTGACTTTAGTCAGGAGCTCCTTATTCATCCATGCAGGCCTCTTGCCACCTTTGCTTGATTTCCTGCACCTATGATACCTTTCTTGCACATTTGATACCTTCCTGAGCTTGGAGGAGCTTGAAATTTTGTCCTCTTCTCTCAAGATCCTGAACATCACCACTCATGGTCACTTCAGCAAAGATTGTCCCTGACCTTCATGGCCCCAGCAGTTCTTCCTTGTGTGTATGAGGTCCAGCAGAGTGCCTCCCTTCCTTGGCTCCTCTGTCACCTGTGTCAAGAAGTTATCATCAGTGTGTTCCAGAGACATCCTAGATTGGCTATGCCCTCTTATGTTGCCCTTCGAGCAGGTTGCTGAAGACCCCATGAAGACCAGGACCTGCAAACATAAGGCTTCTGCCAGTTGTCTGAAGAAGGCCTCATCTACTTCTTCCTGATCAGGCAGTCTGTAGCAGATACCCACTAAAGTGTCACCCACATTGGTGTTCCTGACCCATAAGCTCTGTTCTCACTCATCAGCAGTCGTTTTTAAGGACACCATTAACAATGGCTAATTCAGGAAGCAGTTCTAGCTGTTGAGGCACACTCCTAGCAGTATGGTATTATACAGGGCTGGGAAGGCACCAAGTGAGGTTGTTGAGTGTGGGGGGTCACCCACAGCATGTATTTCCCAATACATGCAATATATTTAATTGTTTTCACAAATTTTAAATCCAGAGAGATATTCAAAAGCTAGTTTACAAGAAGCTGTAGCTTCCTCAGAAGTGCTCATGATTGACCTAATTAACATTTTTTTCTGATTGCCACACATATTTACACATACTGAGAGTAAACATAGTTGAACGAGCACTTACCTGGCAATAGAATGTGGAAGTTTATGAAATTTTATTCAGATACTGCTGACACTTTACAGTGATTCTGGACTACAATTCTTTGAACTTCCTTTAATTAGATGTTGTATTTTACATGAACCTGTTGTGGTTTAAACCCAACAGGCAGCTCAGCACCATGCAACTTCTTGCTGGCTCTGCCCAGGTGGGTTAGGGGAGAAAATCAAAATCATAAAAGTGCAAGAACTCACGGGTTGAGACAAAGACAGCTCACCTGGTAAAGTAAAAGCCACGCACGAGCAGAGCAGAAGAAGGAATCCAGTCACTGCTTCCCACTGGCAGGCAGGTGTCAGCCACTCCCAGCAGAGCTGGGCCCGTCACTCGTAGCGGTTCCTTGGGAAGACAAACTCCGTCACCCTGAACATCCCCCCCTTCCTCCTCCTTTCCCCCAGCTGTTACAGCCAAGCATGCTGCCGTGTGGTGTGAGACATCCCTTTGGGCAGCCTGGGTCACCTCTCCTGACTGTGTCCCCTCCCAGCTGGCAGGGCAGCAGCTAAACACACCCGGGTGCATGATTACCAGTATTTTGTTAAAAAAATCCAAAACAGAGCATCATATGAGTCTCTATGAAGAAAATTAACCCTATCCTGGCCAAAACTAAAACAGAAACATTGGAAAAAGAACATCCATAGTGTAATTTATCTCCTCCAAAGTGTGAATATAACCGATCTGTTTAAATAACAATAGTGGCAGTCAGTAGCATGCTGGATTCATACAGAAATAACATATGGAAAAGCACAGGGACATTCTGCACTGTTGTGTGCAGTGCTGCTTGCACAAGCCAAGCTGAGGCTAATCAGAGCAGAAGATTCCATCCCTCTTCAACAGTTTATCAGATGTCTATTTTATACAGCTGGGGCTTTTTAGTTGCTGTTTTTTTTTTTTAGTTATTTGTTCCTTTATTTTACTATTATAAACAGAAGAGATGCATTCTTCTCATTCTTCTGTATTTGACTTTGGACAGATTTTCTTTTTTGCTTTAGCTAAGAAACTGCTGTGCACATGCTGATGTTCATTTCTTACACAGTCATCGCTCTACTTGTTCTTCTACCAGTAGGAGTTTTTCAAATACTGGAGTGTGAATGAGGCTGGGTCTAAAAAATTCTATTTTGGTCTGTTTGCCTGTACTGTAGAATTTCCTTTTTTTCTAATGTTCTTAGCAAATGCTAAAAGGGAAGCATGAATAAGTTGGGCAATATGGCAGGGAATTTATGTGAGTAGCAGCTTGGCTACCAGCTAATGTCTGTTTGTCCCCTGCATCATCAGCATTCAGAAGAAAAGAGTGGTTTTGAAATAATTAAGGCTTGGAACCTTATTTCATTGTTGTTTTTGAGACTGGAGAATTTACTAATATAAAATAAGAAGACTACCAATGGAGGGGAGGGCCGCAGGTAGTACTGCAACATTTAAAGCCAAATATCTACACCTCAATATAGGGAGATTTATATCTGATGTTGTTCCTGCATCTTAAATATCTCCTGTAATCCTGGGAATTGCACAGGAAGCTGCTGCAGGAGCCTTTGGCATTTAACTCACATGTTGGGCTTTTTATTCTATATGAGGTCACTGCTCCTCCATGCCAGCAACTGGGCTCTTCCTCTCCCTGCTGTGGGAGATGCTTAATAAAGACAAGAAACTCAAAATCATCTGGACAAGGTCCTGAGTAACCTGCTGTAGTGGATGCAGCCTCAGTCATGAAGGTTGGATTAGACAATTTCTTAACCTCTCCCTTCACACCTCAGCTATTCTGGCATCCTGTGAATTAATCGACCAGAGCAAAAATAACTCCCCAGAGGCCTGATGGGCTTTTGTGCTCTTGCCAGTATTTTCATTCTCTTCAGTGTAATCTACTTGCAGAGGACTGTTTTTAATAATAACAATATTTTATCACATGGAAATTTCATCCAAAGAAGTTAGCATTGTTTATGGTCTCAGTTTCCATTGGTGATGACTCTGCTGTATCTCATGACAGGTGGAGATGTTCCCGATTTAATCTGTTGTAAGAATGGTTTGAATCTTATCATTTGCAGACAAGCTGAAGAATAAACTTTCCTTTCAAATACACATGAAGGTCTTAGCCGTGATACCTGCATGCACAGACCACAAGATAAATTTAATATTTATTCCACAAGTGGAAGGAGAACATAATGCTGATAAAGAGCTTCATTTTCAATAGAGTTGATATAAAACACTGCTGCCTGTCAATCATATTATAAAATGGTTAACATTGATTTTATTAAAGTGAGCACAAAACCCTCAACAAATATTTTCTAAGTATTACAGATGTGTTTCTTTTGACAGTTTTCGACCAACTCTCTCCTCAGGCTTTTCTATACCACATCCTATTAATCTCTGTCAGCTTCACACCATATAATAATCCTGCTATTTGGATTTGAGTAGGAAATTGTGTCCAGTGGGTGTGATTACTCATTCTTATGCCTCAAGGTATCTAGTAAAATATAGTAGGACAGGCTCTTTTTGTTACATCTGGGTTGTTTAACTGCCTGCCATCGTTGTGAATGTATGTAAATGAGAGCAGAGCACAGAGGCTGGGCCTTTTATTGTACTGTCAGGTCTCCTTCTCAGTGTCCGCGTTGTGGGTTAAAGGAAATGCTCTTTTGGGTTGTTCTTGTTCGTGGTTATTTAACTGAGAGATGATATGTAGGAACTTTGCATGATTAGCTTACATAGGAAAAGAGTTTTCCAGATATTAACTGTATTAATTTGTGAGAAAAGCATAAATCTTGGAAGTTGTACTCATGTAGAGCTCATTAATGTCAGCTGGAAATCAGGAACTTTTCTTCTTTAGAAAACCAGGTTTCCATATCTACATATGACTAGTGATGAAGCAATAAAACTGGGAGGATGTCATGATGAAAAATGTCAACATTTTTACGGCTTTGGTTGTATATGTAAAGGCGCACATGCTCCTGGCCATCTGACATGGAAGCAGCTCTGTGAGCCTCTCTCAGCCAGTTCAAAGTAACTTTCAGCCCTGAAACATTTTGAGAGAATGAAAGAGAAAGGAGAAAGAGAAAGGAGAAAACTATGCTGCAAAAGATAATAGGGGGCATAAAAAATGGTGATGCATATACAGATAGGAGAAGTTCCTGTCGTTTCAGCTGCTGCTGTTTGCTTCCTGCATCTTTAATAATGGATTGTCATTTTTAAGTGGTGCTTATTAACGTAATTTCAGAAACAAAAAGGAAACAAGTGCTTGCAAGTCATGTGAGGAGATAGTTTGGTGTGAAACAATGCTCTGCAGAGTGCTTTAGTGAGCACTCCACAGCCACAGCACCTCTCCTGGTCTCTTTCTTCCCACTGAAACTTTTTTGAAGGCAACATACTTAAAACCAAATGTGTTGATGCCAAATCCAGGCAAAGCAAACTTGATCCTTTGTTTTGCTGTTGCCAGCTTTTTATCTTAGAGAACCAGTTTATTTTGAAAAATATTTCTCTTGAATGTCCTCCAACAATGCAGTTAAACCAACAGCCAGCTACAGCTTCGAGTCCATGCACCTTCTCTACAGGAACCTCCTCCAAAAAGGCAAAGGAAAGACTCAGAAAATTAAGGTTCTCTCTGACCAGCTGAGGTGACTGATTTTTTAAATGGAAAAAATAAAAAAATAAAAATTGAGACAAATAGATGAATAAGACTGTAAAGAGCAGTATTTATACCTAATTCTTCACTTGTGTACTGTGTCCTTGCAGGGAGGTCTAGATTTGATCTAACCTAGTGAGTTTTGAAGTTGCATTGTGCTCTCCACAGTCTTCATCGGTTCTTGGTAATTTTGTTTTCAGGCTCCCAGGTCTACTCCATCTCTCTGCTGTCACCCCCTGCTGCCTCTCAGGTCTCTTCCTGAGCTTGCTCAGCAGTTCACTGACAGACAGAGCAATATAATTTCCATCAGAGAAGTCTACTAACCTCAACATTTCCTAAATAATTGTATGTTTATTGTCTTACATGTAAAACTAACACCAGATATGACATACAGCATGAAGATCCTCAGGAAATTTGCACCAGCTTGAGAAGCTGTCTACGGAGAAAATAATTCAGCTCCTAAGGGGAAATTAATTTTCATCTCCCCCCACAAGAAGAGTTTTCAGAGAAGTCATTAGATCACTGATGACAAACCCAAACTCAGACTCTCTTCTGAAATCTTGGCAGTCGACTAGTTTGTTCCTTTACAGCAGGGATGGGAAACCTTCTCATTGCTGGGGCTGGGGATGCTTCAAACACCTCTACTGGTCTGCACATTAATGGGTTCCCAGTGATGGTAGCCAGTAACTGCCCCAGTCCATGTGAAATGGAGAGAGAGCCACATCTGGGCTTCAGGCTATGGGATCTCAGATCCTGCAGTGGAAAATTCGTAACAGAATCAAATGATATTATTGCAAAAGCACTATTAAAAGTTTTTAATGTTGTTAAAGTAGCTAGTAAGATGGAGGAGATCACATAAAAGGAAATTTGATTTTCTGGTGCTTTAGTATGGGAACTTGCTATGAACTTAGAGATAAAAACTAAATAAATTAATGAGGTCTTTTTATTGGAAACCTTTTTCAATCCACAGTGTAGCGCACATGAACTAATAGTTTCAAGAAAGAGAGTTAGTAGCCACATGTTCAATGGGATACAAAGGGGAAAACAATGAAGCCTCCATCTATCAACAGTAAGATATTTCATTTATGAAATTATGGTTATGTTGTTTTCTTCAGTTGCTGACTACTGTTTAGTGCATTGCTCAAAAAGTAAAGTATATAGTGGTCTGTAATTATGCTATTAATATATAGTCCAGTCTTCAGAATAAAGCACTGCTAGGAGAGTGAACTGTAATTCACTCAAATTCACTAGATTTTTTTCACTGTTTTTTGATCCAGGAAGAAGCCATGCATTCTTCTTATATATTACTTCAATGAAATAATCAAATAAGTTAAATTTATAAGAGTGGTGTAACATGTAGTGTATATCTTGATTGTTAAACTGTCCAGTCCAGTTGAAGATCTCATAAGTACTGTTTTTCTTAAAGCAGCAATTCTTCAAATTGTGCAAATGGATCACCGGATCTATTGACATTAGCTTAAAAGGAAGGAGGTATTTTGCTTTTGTGACCACATTAGAAATGTTGAAAAAGTACTGTCTTTTTTAATTTGGGTTTATCATTCTCTAATCAGAAGTGTAGTGCTTGCCAGTGAACTGAGAAGGAGCAGAAAGGAAAGAAGGTCTTTCTGGATCAAGCCATGTAACCACCCCCAAATTTATTTTGGTCTGGATTTGGGTTTTATCCATGGCAAGACTTTTGCTATCTGTAGTGTGCCTATCTAAGAAATAAAATGCAAGCTTTGACATAGGGTTTTGTTCAGCTACCTTATTGTTGGTCACTAGAAAATGCCTCTGACATTCAGAGAGGTTGCTGAAATCGTCCATGAGTGTTTTCAGCAGGAGTGAATGCCTGTGTGGAGCAGCACTAACAAGGAAGGGGATTTGTGCCATCCCCACTGCTTTTACTCATCAGCCTTTGTTAAAGCAAACATTGTCAGCCTGGAGCGGGAGGGGCGTTGGCTTTGTAAGTTCAACTCCACAACACCCTGTGAAGCAAATTTTGTAATGATCATCTTGAAAATGTGCTTGACCTGTTGTAGGAGAGGATTACTGGCAGGCAGTGCTTGAATGTGTTTTCGCAGCATAAGCTTCCTGATAAATAGTGACTTTGAGATCTTTTCTGCTGCCTATTCTGAAAGTCTTTGATAGGAGTAAAGAACTGAATGGCTTTAGATTTACAAAAAGTTAATAAGCACTTGATGATTTTTAAGAAGCAAATAATTAGCTTAGCCAAAGCTTGTATAGCCTGAAGGATTTATGATCTTCAGACTAAAGTCCTAGCGGCAGGAGTCTTAACGATATATGAATTAAGGTTTCTGCCACAGAATCACCTCAAATTTGAATGAAGACGAGCTCAACGGGGTTGGTTTGCTTATGGAGAAAAATGTCTGAGGAGCTGACCTCATTTTTAACAAGTGAGGGATGTAATTATTTAAACCTGTCTACCAGGAGGAAATTATTGAAACGGTTTATTAACCATTCAGTAGCAGATTCAGGAAGAGGCGGTGTTATCCCTATCCCAACATCCTGGATTTTCAGCATTTTAGGAATCTCACACAGGGTTCTGTGGTCATGAGCTCTTGATTTTGGTGCCCTGAATGTAACTGTGTGACATTACCTTAAACATGAGTAACTGGCAAACAGGAGACATGCCACTGCTAGTTGTCTGGGGTCAGAGAGATGGGCCCTTATAGCATATGTAGTCACTGTCACAGTGCTCTGTAGGAGCTTTGCATGGTCAGGACTTGACAGCAGAGGGTCAGATGCTTCCCTGGCACTCCACAGTTCTGCTAATCTCAGCAGGATTCCTGGGGGCATTAGTGCATTAAGTGGTTTATTAGAAGAGATAATTAGCACAAAGCAGCTGAGGATTTTGTAAATAAGGAGACTTGGTCTGCATCACTGAAGCCTGGTTACGTGACACGGCAAGTCCCCAGCTGAGCCTTCTTACTTCTCAGCTCCCTGGTGCTTGGCGCATCCACCAGGATGGGCAAGTCCAGCTAAGGAATTACCATGGCTGATCAGACCTACCTGCATGGTAATATGAACAAAAGCACTTCCAAAAACAACACACACACACACAGTTGCAGCACCTCCTGGCAAGGGGGCCAGCAGCCAAGCAGAACGGATGCGTGCAGCAGGGCAGTGAGCTGGGGAGCGAGGGGGCACAGGGGAACGGCAAGCGCCAGCTGATCTGTCAAAGGACTCCAGCTACATTCCCTGGTATCAGCCTCAGACAGACAAAACTTTTTGATCTATGTTCTGCCAGGAAACTGAGCTTTCCTCAGGTGGGAATTTAGACTTGCAGGTGAAAGAAGAAAATATAGCATATGTATAGCACAAAAAGTGTTAGAATCTGGGGTACATTTAAAGAAACCGCAAATAATTCAGTTAGCTCATTCCAGGCTTACCCACATACTGATAGACAAAAGCTACTTCAACTCAATACATTTTCATCAAAACAAGTCATATTTTTAGACTCTTTCTGTATTATTAAATATACATAATACTGAGAGTCCAGTGGTGCTCATATGGGAATGAGTGAGTGGTTCTGATTGCAGCGGGGAACTACTGGGCTGCTTTTTCCTCCTCATACCCTGAGCCTTCCCTTGAACTGCCTGTGATTTCCCTCCCATAATTTATGACCTTCCTCAGTCTGGTCAAACTCTTGGAAATTATGGCAGCACGGTTTATCTCCTATATATTGATCCAGCACTGGGACTTTCATCAAAGCACTGGCGAATGACCTTTATAACATTTCAGTGGCACATTATATATTTAGTTCAGTCTTCCTCCATGTGGTATATGACTATTTTTAAAGGCACAGTGCAATACATATAGTATTAAAAATAATCTAGGAAAGTACTATATTGAGCAGGTTAGCATTATGTCATGAGCTATGGGTCTTTGCTTTGCTTACTAATGGTAGTTTTTAGCAGGCACTGAAATAAAATACATTTTTAATGCATCTTCACAGTTCTTCACAGCTTTGTTTTCTAGCCATATATTTGAACTATTTTATTACATTGGTTTTCTGTAATAGGAAATTACATTAAAACTCTGTGGAAAGTGTCAAGGAAACTATACTTTGAAAACTGCAGTTTTGAAGGTGACTAGAATTTGTTAAGGAAAAAATATCACTGTTTCCCTGATCACTCAGAATGCAAGATTATTCAATCAGTAATTAGACATTAGGAAGAAGTTCTTTACTGTGAGGGTGGTGAGGCCCTGGCCCAGGCTGCCCAGAGAAGCTGTGGATGCCCCATCCCTGGAGGTGTTCAAGGCCAGGCTGGATGGGGCTTTGGGCAACCTGGTCTGGTGGGAGGTGTCCCTGCTCATGGCAGGGGGGTTGGAACTGGGTGGGCTTTAAGGTCCCTTCCAACCCAACCCATTCTGTGATTCTGTGATTCTGTGTGTATGACACAGTCTCACTATACCATTGTCATACTGTTGACACAGCGCAGCTCTCAGCCCAGGTTGCTCAGGTTTAAGATGGCCAGATTCAATAAAGCAAAAAATCACCCTGATTTCATTGAGTTTATTCCATGCTGGACTTCCTGCCTATATTGCTAAGGCCTTGAGAAATTACTTGGGAATTAGACAAGACTGATTTGGAGAGTTTGAGCTGAGGTGTGTTTGAAAAAGCTGTTTATTTGGATCTCTTAGCAAGATTTTATCCTTTATAGCCAAGAGACAGTGACTTGTGGTATGAGTGCATCTAAATACAAACTGTGAGGTCTTGGGCCTTCAGTGTTGATGTTCTTCCTTCAGTCATCTTCCCTGATGTGGAAAAAAAACACCACACTCAGTATTTGTGTGGGTGTATGTATGTGTCAAGTGCAAGGTGTGAGCTTTCTTTGTATTGGCATGGTGCCGTACATGGGCCATAGGTTCCTCTTCTCTGTTCTCAGTGGGATCACATCAGTTTGCAAGCTCTAGTAACTAGTCTCCTGTTCACTGTTACTCCAGAAGAAGCAGATAAGACGTAATCCCTCTCCCATAGGAAGTCAATATACTGCATAAGAGCTCTTGACCCTTAATCTTTCTGATGTAGCTTTCATATCACAATAAAAATCATCAGTCTGGAACAGAACAGTTTGACAGGATGACTCAGTAAAGCCACAAAATGACAGATACTAGAAATAAAAAGCAAACAAACCGTGCCAGGTCACTGCTGTCAAAGCAGGACCCTTCACCTGTTGTTCCTCCCACTTATGGAGTCAGCTCATGGTTTGAGGACCATGCTCTCTGTTCACAGAGTGAATTATTGATATGACCTGAAAATTCAGTATGATCTTATTTATTTTCTAAGATTATACATTACATCTCAGGACATACTTTTTACAGCAGCAGCCACATGCTTTTGTCTGCAGTCCCTATGCTGGCGATCCCAGCCGGATCTGTGAACCAGGGTGCTCTGTCCTTCCATTTCTGATCACTTCTCCTCCTGTCTGCTGGGCTGCCTATTCCTCTCTGCTCTCAGTATTTGCAATCAAGCCCTCACCTTGTCCAGCTATATAGAGCCACGCCAAAAAAAAAAAAAAACAAAAACCAAAAAACAAAAAGCCCAAGGCCTCAGATCACAGAGCTTAATTCTCCCCAGATGACTTGGTGGTGCAGGCAGCAGAGTTGGGGGATACCTTCAGTAGTTTCCAGACAGTTCATTCAGCCTGAACTGTCTTCTTACTCTGTTAAAAGGATGGCTATTACAAAATGGCTTTAATGTTGTCTGTACTGTCTGTAGGTCAAAGCTTTGCTTAAAGGCAGCTTTTAATGTCTTCCAGCAAAGTAGATAGAGCACATCACAGTGTGATGTCTGATCTGCCTGTAAACAGAGCTGACGACATTTCACTGAAAATGATGATTGGTTTATTCAACAGCAGTGCATGAAAGTGCATCGCGTGTGCTGAACAGTTTTATCTGGAAATAGAGCTAGAAGATGCTGAGGAGGATGCTTATATTTCCTCTTTTGCCTTAGATCAGAGGCAATACCTCTCAGTGTCCAAAGCTTATCACAACCAGGAGTTTTGGGGATAGACAGTACAGGAAGAGGAGTTTTTTTTTTCAGTTGGCATTGCTTTACTTGATACCCATGATTAAACATCAATTTGTTCAGGAATTTGAATCCATGGCTACATACATATTCATAAATTAAGTGGCATCCGAAAACGTTCCTGGGTGCTGGAACTCCATCATCTGGGCATATTTAATTTCTTAATATAGATGTAGCCCAGAAACTCTATATCTTACCTCCCTGTGAGAAATCTCTCTCATTTGCTCAATAACTTTTTCAACCCAATATATAGATACAGTGTGGAAAAGGAGGACTGAGTATTGTCTACCAAGAACTCAGGGCAAAGATTTGAACCACCTTTCTGATGGAAAGCACCAGTCATCAGACAACACACAGTTCCCAGGCAATTTGGTCTCATATCACAGCAGTTAAACTTCTGGGGTTAACTTAGATAGTATATGAGTCAGAGGTACAGGAAGGAGAAAGGTGCTTCAGCCTGGTGAGCAGGGATGTTTTCAGGAGGGGAACCTCCTGGGTACATGCCTCTGCTTTAATACAGGCTCAGTAACACGTAGGGGAGACTGAGGATGTGTCTGCCAGTGATGAGGTGGTGAGCAATGTGGGTTTGGATTCATATTGCCACAGGAAGACAAGGGAATTGCAACACTGGACCTCATGTTCTGGTTGAGCACTTTCACACCTCAGCCGTTGGAAGGGAGATTTTCAACATTGCAAGTCTAACACAGCTTTTCTGATAGCTCTTCAGAAATATATATATATATTTTACATAAATTAGAGGTTAGGTTACATGTAGGCCTATATTTTGAAGAATTAAATGGTGGTGGTGATGGATGCCTGTTTTTGTGAAAAAGATGAGGGAAAAAAAGAAATGCAAATTGGAGGGTTTTTTGACTGCTCTACTGCAGCACGTTATTTGTTTCACTCTACTTAGATCAATAAGTAGACAGGCCACCCCACTCCCCATGAAAGCTGTTTCACAGTCAGCAGCTAATGAGCTAGTACTGGAAAAAAATTAATGAGCCGAGGCTTGTTATGTCCAGAAAAGGTTCACAGTTCAGTAGAATCACCAAGAATTGCCTTTGGAGAGCCAAAATACAAAGGAAATAGGAGTTTATTGCTATTCTCAGATAGTTTGTATGATTTCTCTAATTCTTAAAGCTTCGTAAACGTGTGGTAAGGTTTTTCTCAAATGGCAGACAATAGCAGTGAAAAGATGATTCTGATTTCATCACAAAAAGAGTATCTCCTTCCTTCCTTCCAAGAGGCTAAGTATTGATCGTCATTCACAACATGGAGGAGGAAAACTTTGCTTATTGAATTTTAGTGTTCTAAAAAATGAGGATTTACTGGCATTGCCTGGAACAACGGTGCTGTGGCTGATAAAGGCAGAAGGAAATTGTCTGCCTCGCCTCTGTGGAATTTTCTGCCTGTCCTCCCCAAAGTCTTTGGGAACCTGCTTCAGATATAAAACACTTAGCATCTGGGAAGGGAGAGGAGAACATCAATCAGATGTGGAAGGATCAAAACCTGTGACTCCCTGTGGAGTGACTGTTGGGAGGGAAACAGCTGAATAATGTTGAACATATTCAGATCTCTGGCTTCACCTAACGCACACTGTGAAGGCTGTGTTTGTAGTCAAATGCTGATTCATTTTATGGATGTGGAAAAGACTTTGTGCTTTTGCCTTAAAAGACATTGCATTATTGTTTGTCTGAGCGGCAGAGCTGGTTGCTTCTGCTTCCTTTTAGACAAAAATAACCATAAATATTAAACTGGAGTGTGATTTTTTTGCTGAAAGTGCAGGCCTGGCCATAAAATGATTTGGGATCTGGCTGAGGAGCTTGGTACACTGCAAATATTTGAGGGTTTTTAAAAACTCAACTTTATTAAAAAATTATTTTTTTCTAAACCTCAGTGATAATTAATCCCATGTGGATATCAAGAGTATTCAGTGGTCATGCTCATGCTCAGGAATCTAGAACTGGAGTGGCTTTGAGGACAAAATCACTTTGAAAGTGCCTTCCACAGTTACCTCTACGAGGAACAGGATGTTGTCTTGTAAGCATCAAGAGTCTATGAGAAGAATATCAAATAGGGGAATTATATGATTTGGGATGAGCAGACAGACAGCATCACAACAAAATAAAATCTCACACATGGTTGCTGTTTTATGGATATGACCTTCCCTTTTCCAAAGACAGAAGTCTTCCACTGGGAGCTGGAAGGTAGAAAATAGCCTGACAACACAGCATGTGAATGCATGTCTCTAGCATAAGTATAGCTAATATTTTCTATTAGTGCTCTGTAGCACTCTCTGGGCAGCAATCAGTTCCATTTAAATATGATGAATATGAAAGTAATAATGTTTCAAATTTTACTCTTCTATATACTGTCAAGAGAGAGAATGTTGATATATTTTTTTTAATTGTCTGATAGTGAAATAAAATGAAAATCTAATTCCTGCAACACAGTTAGTTCTCTTTTCAATTCTGCCATGTCTGAATTTTTCAGGGTTTTAAAGGTATTCCTGTCCCGAACTGCTCAGCGTATTCCATACATGACAGGTGGGCGAGTGATGAGGATGCTGGCTGTAATTCTCCTGGTAGTCTTTTGGTTCCTCGTTGGCTGGACTTCTGCAATAACCCAAAATTTGGAGAGAAACATTCCACTCATTGGCCAAGGACAAACATCTGACCACCTGATCTTCAATATGTGCCTCTTAGACCGCTGGGATTACATGATGGCTGTTGGTATGTTCATTTTCTAGCTTATCCTCTAATGTCTAAACTAAGGTTTAGTTGCTTTTTCTTTACATTTTCCTTCTTTTAGAATATCTTAAAGCTTTATCAGGATGCATAACATCACTTGAAAAACATTGAGGAGAATGAAATATTGGCATAGGTGTTTTTTAAATGGTCTGAGAAGTATAATTAAAATATACTGAGAATTTTATGACTTTCAAAGGTTTGTAACTTGGATTGTAGTAACAAAGTGGTGCTCAAGAGCTGTCATATTTGAAGGCAGAATGTATCTAGCTATTCTACACTATTACACATGAGAAATTTTGGCAGAAATAACAAAGGCTTTGTGCTTCTGCACCACAGAACTGGACAGAGCTGTCACGTGGAGAGGAGAAGAACTTGCTAGAGCACTCTTTCATAACTGCACAGAAATTAGTATCAAAGTAACAGGAATAGGAAATGCCCATCAAACTTCCCAACTTAACATGTTTGTTAGAAGTGCTGTCAGTGCTTGGGGTAGGCAAGAGCTAAAAAATGCCACCCTGCAGAAATCCATCATACAAGGAGAAAAATAACACACCTTTGTTTCCTTTATTTTAAAAGTGGTTTCCCCATGCCAACGTTCACTTTTATGGTGTAACATACCCTTTCCTGGTGGCTGGACAACTTCAGAGCATCTGCGCTTAGAGCCCTCGTTTCCAGTACTACATAGGTGTGCCACCCACCATCTCAAATATGTCAATGTTTTGAAATATGAAGTGAAAACTTACCTTTCTGCCCTTTCCTTGCCTCCCCATGGATATCCCCACTGACAGAGCTCTGCTGCTGAGGATGAGGGAAAGGCAATGAAGGCAATGTGGTGTTCTCCTTGTGAAAGTGAAGGCAAGATGGGTAGAAGCAGCCTGTGTGTATTTGGGCTATTTTCTCTGAGTTCTGTACAGAAGGCCAGTGCATAGTAACACACAACCATTTTAAAGGACAAACCACTGCTTCCAGCTTCCCCAAGGACTTTCCATGGGTCTAAGCTGCTCTGTCTCCTCTCTCATCCCTGTGCTCTGCTCTTCCCTCCTTCATGTAAGATCTCTCAGGCTACTTCATTTGGGAATGTACTCATGGGTAAACCACACAGAGATGAGTATAAATGAGTACATCTTGAAATGTGTCTCAATCTGGATCCTTTTGTAGGTGTATGCTGATAAAATATAGCTATGTTTTGCTGTAATGCAACAGTATAATCACCAGAGATGTTGTAAAATTAATAACAGAAGAGAATTAAATGTAGAACATGATGTCATCTGCACTGAGCCATTTTGGATGAAAATTTTACTGCATTTCACAGCCAGTAATGCAGTGTAGTATTATTAAAACTTTGATACTGGTGGTTGTTGCATAATGGCAAACAAATCTTTTTATTCTCTTGATCTTACAGCTGTGCTAGTAAACTGAATAAAAACTCAGATCTTAATGGCTGAGTATTACCAATAGTCCCCTATTGTAAGAAATGATGTAAATTACTGTATGCCTAGCGTTGGAAAGAACAAAGACTGTTTTTGAAGACTTACTTACACCTAGAGGGGTTTTTAAAGTGTTTTTCTTTTTTCTTTTTCTTTTTTTTTTTCCAAAATATACTCAGGGGTAGTAGAGGCAAAACTGTTTCTCAAGCCTGAACAAAATTGGACAGAGCTTTTTTTGTTCTGGCATTTTGCCTTTTCACCCAAACTACCTTATAAGCAGAGTTACATTTGTGCAAGTCTTCAGTAAACTGTGGAGTCACATGAGTGCTGCCAGGATTTGTACAGCTACAGGTCTGTACTGACGTGTGTGTGCCTCTACACATATCTGTGCATGTGCACTTTCAGGTGTATTTCAGGTTTATTGTTAACAGCAGTCTGAAAAGCTTACAGACAGTAGGATCTACTTCCAAAAACAGGTACTTATATCAAAGAGATGTCGGGAGAAATACATGTAATGCAAAACCCCTTTTATTTCTGCAATTGACTGGGAGCAGCCTAGGAGAAGATTCTATGTTACAAATTAATTGATAGATAATGATATTTCATTTAAAATACCAAAATAAAAATGCCAGATGTTAATTTATGAAAGGCTTGTAATCTCATTTAATTTAGCCAGGCACAAGATTTTATACAAAACTATTGCATATTTTGGAGTATATTCCAAATACCGGTTCCAATACCTCACTGTTTCATTCTGCTGTCAATGTCTCACTGAAATGTGGAGAGGGAATTTTCAAGGTCACAGATTAGTGAAGTGAGAATTAACAAGGCTCTGTTAAAAAGTCATAATGAGATGAAGCCTTTATGCTACCAGAGATTATTGGAGTTAGGATTTATGGAGCATTTTCCATACTAATCACACTACTTAGGCTCCATCTCGAGAGACTTTTATGGCAGTGAATGTTTTATATTTACATTTCCATTAAGTTTGAGAGGATGCTCTCTTTGAGTGAAGTAAGGACTTAGACATAAAGCTTGTCACCATTTCTAACATCGCCCTCTGTGCTTTGTGCTATGCCGATGAGAGAAATTGGCATTCAGTAAATGCTTATTTTATCTATGTAATGTAATGTAAATCAGTATGCATTTTCCTCGAGGTTGGATGCTTGTGGGTATTTTATTTGTCACTTGCCTAGATTCTTTTATTTCCTTTGTATTTGTTTGTGCATCACTTTAGAGGTTGTGGCATCTGTCTCATTGACAAGCCATGGCAGCGTGGATCACAACCTCAGATTTTAGAGAAGGACCTGAGGGCCTGAAAAAGCTCATCCACAAAGTCTTTCTGTTATGGCCTGGGTATATTCTACACCTCTACCTGCCACAGCCTGATTTCTGACGCCAAATTAGAGAAAAGCAGCTGAAAAACTTGTGGTATGTAATTTGTGGCAGTGTCACAAATCAAACTATTACTCTTTCTCCTGAGGAAAAATACATATAAACAAAACAAATATCAGCACAGTACTTAAAAAAAAAAAATTCCTACAATCTGGAAGAACTGCAAAATAAGTTTAACGTGCAAAGCCCCTGGCAAGAGGGAAAGCTAGGCAGAGAGGTAAACATGCATGCACAAACACCAGTAAAAAACAGAGGTGGTCTTGGCAGGTGAACGATCCTGACTTCATTAGAGCCAGGGTATTACCTAATGCAGATTGCATTTAAACTGTAGTTTTTAAAAATTCCCACATACATCCTGTGTGCTTTTTTTCAATGTTTTACTTAAACAAGAAGTAAAAGGCAGGTATTAACCAAATGCAGTCAGGTATTTTTCCCTGGCACTTGTGTGATTCCCAGCTGGCAGGAGCTGTTCTCCTCTGGCTCAGCTGCTGCACCAGCACACTAATTGGGAGCTCAGGATTTGGGTCCTCATTATAAGGAGAGTTTCAAACACAAGGCTCTGTCATGATTACTGAATGCCCTCAGCCAGGAAAAGGAACAAAGTAAGCATTTCAGTCTGTGTTCCCAAGAGTTCCCTCCTCCTCTTCATTTAATAATATTTAACCTATATAATCTTTGCATCTAAAGACGGGATGAATTGCCAGGACGGGCTCTGACAGATTGGGAATTAAGACCATCCATACGGTTCCGAGTTAGAGCATTGTAATACAGCCTTACAAAGCCCTTTATTAAATTTTCTACAGGCTTTCTGCTGTATTCAGCAAATGAGTGATTATTATTTCTTTTTGTTATCCCCATTAGAAGTGGCCCTATGCCATATTTAGGGTACATTGTTCAGAGTATGCAATGAATGAAGAATTGTTAATTTCCAAATGGGTGTTCTTAAGCCATGTTCTCCTTAACATCAATGTACAGAGTTTAATGCCAAAATTGTCAAGAGCATCTATCCCTTTTGGGTGCTGTCTAGAGACATCTAGGGACTGATTTTTCCAAGTAGTGTTTATAGCCTCCTCTGTGTGGAAAGCCTAGCCAGGAAGAACTTGCTGGAATTCAGCACCAGCAAAGATCTGGCTTCAGTTCTCGTGTTAGATACTCAGAAGGTGCGTTGTTTAAATACATCGTTTGTTTGTTTGTATTTTTTTAACAATTAGCAGCCATCATTCTTCAGTTCCCCTTTCTCAAAAGTAGCTGGAACTCATGGCTGGAGCAGTTTGGGTTGCATTGCCACCTGCTCTAACACTGCTTTTTCTTTGTACCTGCTACATCACAGATGAAAGCCAACAGCCTTTGTTTGTGCACCATTTCTACAACATGTTTCTGCTAAGGAAACCATGTACAGGTTCTCTTAACCACATTTAAGATTCTTCAGAACCACCTGCAGGAGGATACGGCTTTGGGAGAGGCTGGGAGATGCCCTGACTTCGTCTTGTCTTTGCAGCATTCTTGTTTGTACTTTAAAGTCTTTCCAGACCTTCAAGTATTTTGAATCCTGTTGGCATTTGATCGCAACCTCTTTAAGTTGTGAGAGAAGAGGTCCCACACTCAGCTTGCTTTCAGCTGCTGGTGGTAAATCTTTCTGATTCTAATTCTCCCTCTTCCACCCACACAAAAGTGAAGAGGATGACAGGCCCAGAAGAGTGGTCAGCTGGCTTTAATAACAGCAACTGTGGAAGGACTGAGGAAAGGCAGCACCTCTGGGTAGAGGAGGGAATAAAACGGAGTGTAAAGGATAAGAGAGGGAACATGCAGAAACGAGAGGAGTTCCTGGAAACTGTAGGCCATAAGTTTCATGTGGGGAGACTCCTATGGAAGGGGCACATGGATATATATCACACTCAGGTCACTGGATATGTCTCCAATGTCTCCATTGCCAGGAAAAGGCATCTCTAGGTCACCCTCAAACCATGGGGACCATGCAGAGCCACAGACAATCCAACCTCTGGTAGAGAAAAAATGTCAGGATTTGACACCAATTCTTACTCCACACAGAAGTCTCTTTATTGCTGTGCCTGGCTAATTGAAATAATCCTGAGGTATGCTGAGAGAGACGGATAATTTATAACTTGCTTTGAATAATTCAGCACTGAAGACTTATGCATGTAACCAGAGTTTGCTGAAATATAGGAAAATCCTTTCAGCCTAAGAAAAAAGCTTCTACTATGACATGGCACAGCTCTCCAGGTGGGAGATTGAATTCAGTGAAGCAGAAAGAGACTGCACTGGCTGGAAATGGAGAGCAATCTAGGACATGATTTTTCTGTTTAACAGTGGAGCTCTCTCAGCTCCGGAAGGCACTCAGAGTGAGGAAATGGATGGAAGAGCTGTGCTTCCAGATCTACAGAGCAGTTTGTTTCAGTACAGGGCATTTAAAATGTATACATTAGTTTGATGAGATGAAATGGGATGGAGAAGAAGATGAGTTGTAGCCTGCCTGTGCTGTGGATTTAGTGAGAGTTAGAGTTTGTATCCAAAATCTGAAAAAAAAATGGTACAGCTGTAGAACAATACTGTTTTGTAAAGTTCAGGATGCCAAATGGATTTGGTCAAGGTCATAGCCATAAAAGGCTCTCCCTTCTTAAATACATGTAATAAAAGCCTGCAAAATATTTCACCATCTCTGGAGAGCAGCGTCGTGTTGTCCTGTGGTAGTGCTTCTTAAGCAAAATCAGCATGGTCAGACATGGAACATCATACAAAGCCATGAAAACTGGCTTCAAACCTTCAGGGCTGTCTTCTTCTTGCAGGCAGCCTTTGGACAACAGAGTGCAAGTGAGCATGGGGATGGGGATGGTGGCTCAAGGGAGCTCCTTGCAGCAACTCTAGGCCATGGCCGTGTCCACCTTGGGGCTGGCCTGAAGAGTCACAAGAGAAGAACGTTGCTGTCAGGCAAGGAGGGCTGAGCATCAACCAGGACAGCCTAAAATAACTCTTTCCTTCCAGACCAGGGTGGGAAGGAAACTCACAGTTTAGGATTTAAGATGTTCACAAATCCGGGTAAATTTATTTCCACTGCCATTCTTCAGTGACAAGGTGGCATTATCCCCATTCTGCACAACCAGCACTGAGGCGCAATGAGATTAGGGTTGTGTGGTCCATTTAATCTGGGTGTCCATTTTGCAATGCTTTTGGCTCAGTTACAGAGCTTAGTCAAATCTGTACAGAACATGTTATATATGGTCTCACTGGCTGCAAATACAGCCGTGTGCTCACTTCTGCTGCCATTGCAGCAAAAATGTCGAAGCTGGCCCCCAGCTAGCAAGAAAAACATGCTCTGTGATCATCTCTCTGAAGCATGGCTTGAGTGGGACTTTTAACTCTGAAGTACTGAGGTACAAAGTTAAAATTCAGTTCTCCTGAACAGGTTACACGTGCAAAAGAGGGCAAATAAAGACTACATATTTTTATGTTAGTGCTGTCCAAGTTTTAGAGAGGACAAAGGTGGAGAGGTAAAGATGGACTACTTTCCTAAGGCCTCTAAGAAGAGTTAGTGTCCCAGTTTAAAAATCAGGAGTTTAACATTTCTTGACTTTTCAGGTTTTCTTATGTGATTTTTGCTTGTCTGAATCTGTTTTTTCTTACCACGCTTGATGTCATGCCCTTACTACCTTTCTCCCTTTGCCATCTGCAGGTGTTTTTCTGTTGCCCATTCAAGTGTAATGAAGGTCTTAACTTTTCCAAATCCTAAAGGACAGGAACAGCGCTCTGATCATGGCTTTCAGTTCCCCATATCTCACTCCACTGTCCCATACAGTCAGCTGAAGTACAGACATCTGCAGAGTACGCAGTGAATGAGGACAGAGAATTCACATATGCTGGGGCTGGGCGGGCAGGAGTGGGGCAGCCTGCATCGTATGCAAGAAGATGTCGCAGAGGCTCTGGCACAGGCTGCCCAGAGAAGCTGCGGGTGCCCCATGCCTGGAGGTGTTCAAGGCCAGGCTGGATGGGGCTTTGAGCGTGGGGCGTTGGGACTGGGTGATCTTTAAGGTCCCTTCCAATCCAAACGATTCCATAGTTCTGTGATTCAGTGACTGTCTCTGGACAGAGCTGTGCTTTGTACTGGCTTTAAATATGAAAGAATAATTGACAGCGCAGACAACTGAATGTTTACCAAAACCTAGTACATATATTATGGCAGATCTTCAGGTAATTTAAGTCAATAAAACCAACTGTGAGCGTGTCCTTCTTTACAGAGCAGAAACATATCACATACTGTGAACGTATCATTGTCCCTCATTATCAAAAGGTGTGGAATATGAACAGTGACCCAAAGAAATCCCAGGTGAGCAGACATAGTGCACTGTTAGTAGTAATAGGCCAGCTGTATCCAGCATCATTTGGTGTGTTGGGTAACAGAGCTAAGTGCTCCAAAATGCTCCATTTTTTTTTAAATATGATGGACATTGCAAACAAAAGGAATGATCTTTATTTTTTATATATAAATATAAATAAGTAGGTTAATTAGATAGTGCAAAGACCAGATAAAATATTCTAAGGATAAGAAATGGATAGCTAGCAAGAGATATATTTAAAGATTAATTAATCCCTGCACATGGCATATTGAGGCCATATTATGTTTTCATCTCACCTTCCATTCATATGTGCATCTACTTGTGTCTTTAATTATTCCTTTTCTTAGTCTCTTATCTCTTACAGATTTGCAAGTGAAATCTGAAATGCCTGGTTTGGACAGTTACAAAATAGCTACTCTGAGTATTTTAAAAGCTTGATTTTTATTTTTATTTTTTTTTTATTTTTACTTCACATTTCCTGGCCAGATAGTGGTTGACAGCTGTCTCTCCAAGGAATTTCCATCATTTTTCAAAGTAAGAAAAGGAGATATTTTTTGTTCTTCTGCTTCATAAGTAAAAATGGAATATTTTTTAGGCCTTTTGATAAATCATATTTAAAGGAACAAGATTATGCATTTTGAGCTTTGAGTTTGGTCTTGGTGGGCTTGCATTATGCTAATGTAGTCCTTTAGTTGTCAAGAAGTCACTTTTCTCACACCAGGCCTGTGTTGAAAAATTGTTCAGCAAGCCAGATTTTAATCATAAAAGATACTTGGTGCAAGAGAGTCATTAGTGTGCCCCAAACAAAACTAGTAGGACTTCAGAGATGAGTGGTGCTTAAGAATCTTGCTCTTACCTATTTAACTGTCTGCCTATCCTGTCTACCAATTTAAAGTTAGCTACACCTGTGTTTGTCATAAGTATACTAAATATATAACTAACTTATTTGATGTTGAGAAACCAGAAAGACCAACTGGAAAATAATACAGCAAAAATTTATAACATCTTCAGTTTCTCATTACAACATGCACTAGTAGTCTGTAGCTAATTATATGAATTCAATTTTCCCCCTCAAGCACAACTTCTGCACAATGCATTTAAGCTGTGTAATTAGTGGTTTTGATAATTAATTGTTTTTCAAGCAAGATTTTTTTTGTTATTGCTAATGAAATTATTGTATCATTGGGCTTAGCAACTATAGGAACTCTGTTATTTTACCTTGTGTTTCAAAAGCTATTTCCTATCTGTGTTACCAGATGTCACACTAATTATTATCTGCAGACAGGAATGCCAGTTCTGCTCTAAATGTAAAGCATTATGCATTAAACAGTGCAAAGCATTATGCATTAAAGCATTATGCATTAAACAGTGCAAACTACTGTTATGGTCCAGTATGCTAATGCTTTGAAATCCCCTCTTGTTTTAGGAACTCCTTGTGACTGATTCTGAAAGTGAAAACAGGGAAATTTGCAATCAGATCTGGGAATCATTCACTCCTACTTAATGCAGTTCACTGACTGTAATTCATCTTGCTACCTGGGTCTGACTTACTCACTTTCATTTGTGTTCTCAGAAATATTGATTATACATTTTTTTTTCAGTCTGCATACAAAAAAATTATAATTCTTGTACATCTTTAAGGTTACTGCAGTGTTGATGTGGTGTGTTTTTTTTTTCTTTCTTTTTTATTGGTAAAAATAAGCAAAATTTGGCCTATGCTGTTTATTTGAAGTAGGAATACTTTTAGCACATGTATTTTCATGCCATTAAAAGCCCAGCTTTTTCAAACTCTCAACCTGTATTAGCAATGGTAACTAATCATTTCTAACAATAAGAGACATGGGGCTCTTCTCACTTCAGTTGTAGAAGAGAAAGAAAAATGAACTGTGTTTTGGGGTAGTATGCCTCTTACTTCATAATTAGCTCTTATATTATCTATGCAACTCTATTGATAATTTATTTATTCATTTATTTATTTATACTGTGGAGCACTCTGGAGGAAAGGCAAAATGAGAGGTAATGGGATACGTGGCATGTTCTGTGATGCCTACTGAAATTAGGGATCCGTAGACCATAGGACAGTACAATACAGTGATTTGGCTTTAGCAACCTAATCCTGTGAATGCATTCTTTTCTTTTCAATTTCTTCTGAAATCAATACAGAGCAATTAGAGCAAGGAATGTCATTACTTTGAAGAGCAATACCTCTCAGTGCCACAATTCTGCATATGCGAGACAAGTGTACCTCGAGAAAACAAAACTGCTAACATTTGTAAAGGAGCCTTTAATCTCTTTTCATTGAAGCAAAATCTGTATTCCACTTGCTCAGAGAGGACTTCAGGAGCAAGATGGCTTTGTAGGTGATTTCTGCATAGGTGTTTTTAAGGAGCTAGAGTAATAGACTCCACTGGTAACATATCTAACTACATATATGATATTAGAAGCTTGAAATGCTGTAACACTATGATAATGTATGTACTTTGCAGCAGTTACATGCTGTTATAAGTAGAAGCAACCAGAGGACCTGATCTCATAAGATATACAGTGCAGATATTTTACTTCAATCTTTTGATAATGGGGGTTCACAAATATTTGGACATTTATCCAAACCAGACCAATAATGATTTGCTGATCACTACCATGGGGTGATATCACTGATCTCCTGCTCTGGTTACAGTATAATAAAATGTATTTGCAAAAAGAAGTGTGAGGAAGAAATGATTTTTGATTATACTACACCTGACTGTATTTTTACTGTAAAGATAATGTGTTTCTTTACATACAATCAGTGGCAATTTAAGATCTAGTAACAAAGTATGGAATTTCCAAAGACAACAAAAAGCTGAATAAGGAACTTTTCTTTAGTGCAGGCAGCTGATTGAATTCATTTCAGAGCTGAGGAGCTAGGGTAGGCTTCAGCTTACCTACCAGGACATCTAAAGTCTAGATACTTAGGGTAATCATTGGAGTGCTTTCAATTTTAAGGAGAGACGTGGCACCTCCTGCCATGTTAGGATGTGATGGTTTGCATTGCAGAGCTGGCTTGTTCATAGGCAGCAGGAGGATCACTGACCAAGCTGGACACCTGACTACTCGGTAGCTGAGTATAGGTGAGTTCAATCCCATCCCTCCCATTCTTCTTTTTCCTCTCGAGTATATGTACAAACATGCTCTCAAGAGAACTGAATGTAGGTGATGGTCACTAACAAAATACAGCAGTCACTGGATTAGATGCAAAAGTTCACCAAGCCTAAAGCAGTGTATGAGTAACAACAGGACCACAGTCAATTTCTGAAGCTGTCGTGCAGCAGTGCCATTATTGCAGGGGTCTGATAGGGAATTGCACCTTGCTGGGCAGACGTAACCACTTCCAGCCATCATCAGCCCAGAGTACAAGGCAAGAGGTAAAGGTGCCAGCTGTACTCATAGCTATGTGGCAGAGCTGAGGTTTTTATTTTTTGCAAGGGGAGGTTTTTCGAGATGAATATGAAATTATTTCATTCATATCAAAAGTAAATTGAATGATGTCACAGCAGACTGTCTACTGGAAATGAAGCCAGAGGACTAGTGGGTGCAGATGAATGAGCTCTAACAGGATAGTTTGAACAGATCCTGACCCTTTACTCCTCCATTCTTCCTTTACTCATATTTCTCCTAACAGAGAGAAACGCGTCATTTCATATAATTGCATTAAACCCTCAGAAATGACTCATAATATTATGGGCACCAGCAGGATTAACTGTCGTGAACAGTGGAAATTTTTTCATCCAAAATATGTTGTTTAATCTAAGTTACAAACCTTTGAAATGAAACTATTCACTTAGAAACTTGTAGTCTTGTAGTAGCACCAGTAGCTGCCTCCATAGCAAGAACTAAAGCTACAGATAAACATATTTTGTTATTTTAAATAACATCAAGTTGCTATAGTCCCAATTTGAAAAATGAGCAAGAAATTATTAGACATTGTCTCAAGCGAGAAATTATTAGACATTGTCTTAATGATTGTATATTGAAAAACTGAAACACCATGAATGCAAAGGTTCCTGATCTGGAAAAAAGAGGTGTTTAAAATTAAAACCAGATGCATGATGCACAGTAACAATATCTGAAAGTGTTTGCTTCTGTGTGTGCACATATAAATTTACAACTGTGTACTGTCTTTATCTGCTCATATATACAGAAGATACTATAGTGCTTCAAATTTCCTTCCTTTTTCATCTATAAAACTAATTGCAAATTATTTCTTTTTGTTCTTCTCACAGCTGAATTTTTATTCCTCTTGTGGGGTGTTTATCTCTGCTATGCAGTGCGGACAGTCCCATCAGCATTTCATGAGCCACGTTATATGGCTGTTGCAGTTCACAATGAGCTCATTATCTCTGCTATATTCCATACAATTAGGCAAGTGATCTGTAGATCTAGTAATTAACTATTTATCTTTCAGGTTTCTTATGGTGCAACTTAAAATGGGTAAATGGGATAGGATGAATAATGGAAGGTCTCTTAAATATTTAATTCTGCAAATTAAGTAACTACTAAACTTAAAACTGTTCCCACAGGATTCAAGAAAATGTACAGTCAACTTGTAAATCATATATTTAGTGTGTTGTTTTTTTTTTCAGTATTGCTAGCTAATATGATCTTGGATGAAAGTAGATGCAATAAATTAGATATATGTATATATCACTATATGTGATAAATTAAAGGTAGCAGAAATACTGTCTGTCTTGAATCATTTACACTCTGCTCATTGGTTTGTATCCCTAGAAAAGCAGCAGGTAAGGATGTTGGCTTATATGAACTTGTCCTGGTGTGTAACAGATTGGCAAAGTGCAGCTGTATGTTGAGATAATTGCACTGGTTTGTGCATGCAGCATAGTGGTTTATATGCTGACATAAAAAGTCATTACGCTGCAGCAATAATATAAGGCATGTGTTTCTTATAAAACTCCTAATGAGCTCTATGTTTCATACTTGTAAATCATTAGAATAGTAACAGATAAATAACAATCTTTGCCAGAGCTACATGATAATTACCATATATGCTTTGCTGCAGAGTACTTTGCAATAAGGAATTGGTCCTAGAAAATTCAGAATAGCAAGATAGCATGAATTTCATCTCATGCTCTAAGAGATTCTTAGGACTTTCTTATGGCATTCGTACACCTTTCTTTGCCTCCTGACAGACCCTATCCTATATCTACTCAGATATTTTTTTAACAGCACTCCACTGACAGTCTTCAAATACTCTTCTTACTCTTCTCAGTTTCTTGGTCTGTCTTGGAGCTCATGTTTCTCTCTGCTTTCTTGATGTTTTCTTCCATGTTTCTGCAACTTTTTATTTCCTTAACCTTCTCCTAGCCCCTTATCTCCTAGCCCCTTATGTATGTATCATCCACATACATTCAAAATCTTCTTTACTCCTTAACACAAACATCTAAAAAAAAAAAAACACAATTTTTAAAATTTGTATTTGGTTGAAGTATCTTTCAATTTCTGATAGAGCAGATGTAAAATTTGCTTGCAGTACTTTTGAATTGGCTATAACCAATATAGTAGCCCTTCAGTCAAACTTTTCCCCCATTAATTGATATCCCTAAACTATACTTTGGTCAATGGTAGAAGATACAGTTTAGTGCATTAGTAGAGGTGTGCTAAGAAGTTTCTTTTAGCAATAGGACAGGATGAAAGAAACCTTGGATTGAAGGGAAGGGGAAAGGGGAAAATGCAACATTTTCATTCCCTTCAGCCATGAGGATTTTACTTGAAAGCATTAGGAATTGGAGAAAAAGGAGGGATTGAGCTCTCTTTTATAGACTTGGTCCTATTGCATTTCTGATCAGGCCAGTGATTTGTTTGTTTTCAGTAATAGATTTCCAGACTTTATTCATTTTTCCAAGATGTTCCTACAGTATCTGAAGTTAACCAAAATACATGTAAATACATGATCCCTCCTGAGATTATGTCCATATCTTTACACACAAGTCCCAACCTGGTCTCAAGTTCACTTTTCCGTATGTGAGTTTGTTGTGTGTGTGTTTGTGTTTTTTTTTTCTTCTGTCTTCCCTGCCAAGCTCTGCATGTAACTGAAAGAGCTGTAATGTTAGACTTATATCTGAGTTGTCATGAAATTGAAAGTGCCACAATCTTGAAGGACACTTACTATTATGTGGCAGCAGTCCAGTCTGAAAAACCCTGAAGCTCATAGTAGACTGATATGAGCACTAAATAAAACCTCAAACTGTTTATGTTTGTTCTTCTTTAAAAGTGTGATTCCCATTTCAGAAACAGAGGATTCTTGATTGTTTTCAGATCAGCATATTATTAAATTCCTGCCTTGCTCTTTCTTGAGAAAATTGAGAAAGAACATTTCTCACAATGTTCTTCTCGAAAGTACTATTGAGAAGAACAAAATGTATATGGGAAAATCTCATTTGAATAGAAACTCTATCTCCATAGAGATCAGATACAGGGCTCAGATAGTAATTTGCATGTGTCACTAGCCCCTCTTATTGTCCCTTCTTTCTCTTTTTCCATGCTTGTTCTTCCGCCATCCACCTTAGCCCTTCTCTGTCCTTGTGTTTTCCCAAGTAAACAACACACCCCTCATTACTTTGTCATTTCTGTTGGTTCCAGTACTCGATCTGGTACTTCTGGCTTCATTACCTAGGTAATCACAAGCCCTTACATTGCTACCCCTGACCTTGCAAGTTCTGCTCCCCCCAAAGACCCCAAAGCTCCCTTCAATTACCTCTGCAGTTTGGCTGTCTTTCCCCTTTAACTGCCTGTCCAATCGTGCCATTCCTCATGGCACAATCTGTAACTTTTGTTAGCTTTTTGCTCTGTCATTTGTTATATCCAGCAGTCTCTCATGTCATCTCCAATAGCTCTCAAGATGTGTTCAGGTAGCTAAACCACAGGCCTGAGCCTCGTCGTCTGCCTGCACACCTTAACAGCAACAGGTCTGTCAGAAAGAAGAATTTATAACATTTTATTGTGCTCACGAAGCACTGCATTTACAAAGTAATAAACATGAAATGATAAATACATTATTATGGCATATAAGGCAGTGTTTCATGCCAGACTATTTCTGTTAACAAAAGCTTCTGCAAAATATGCTTCTGTGGGCTTGGGTAAGTTGCAAATCTCATTTCGATCTGAATGATTTATGTAGACCTGCAAATTACAAGCCAGTGGTGAATCCATTCATCCATTGCATTGCGTACAGTTGATATCTTTGGGAGCTCAGTAAAGCAGATAAGCCAAGCATGCTTCAGTTAACTTTAACTGCAGTGTTTGTCCTGCCACTCTTTTAGAAAGCTCAGCAAGGGATTGCTTCATGTAGGACATTCAGCCACTCATTTCCTAGGGTTTGTGGGGCTCTTAGACCCTGAGTGGTCCTACAGTCAAGACCATTTCTCTTCTCCCCACTAAAATGCATTTCAGTTAGTTATCTCTTTGAGGGCTTATCAGCCACACTCTGTAGCTGTGATCTCTGGACATCTTGTATTTACAAAGCGCACTGCAAATTTTCATAGTACACGTGCTTACCTAACCTAAAATCATCAGTTCAGATCCTTAATGTAAACTGCCATAACTCAATTCACGCTAAAGAAACTGACGATTTACACCATCCAAAAAAAAAACACCAGCTAAATAGAGGGGAAAACATGAGACTGAGAAATGTCCTCAAAGGTCTGTTGTTTCTTTTTATACTTTGTTCCATCTTGTGTTTTATTTTATTTTTTCTGATTCATTTTGAAATCGTGGTATGTAGGTAAAGCATGTGCATGTAATGTTTGGTCTGTATGAAGCTGTACAGAACAAAAATAGTTGTGTTTGGCATTTCAGTGAAAAGAATCCTAAAGAACGTTAAAAATGTTAAATCTGATGCACTGGAGAAAAGGCAGTGAATTGCAACACAATTCTATTTTCAGATTCATTCTTGCTTCGAGACTTCAGTCTGACTGGATGCTGATGCTGTTCTTTGCACACACACACTTGACTGTGACTGTCACTGTCGGCCTACTTCTGATCCCTAAGGTATTTGGTTCTCCTGCCTTTTTTCTTTTGCCAAGACCAAGGAACATAAATGTCTTGCAGAAGTAATTCTATATAAAATTAGCAAGCAACTGGTAGAAAAAGAAAATGTAAAATTTGGCTGTAATGCCTAAAACCATGTTTTTTTCTTTAAAAACTCTTACACATTTTGAAAAATTCCTTATTTATAATTTCAAAATTCTAGAGATTTAAAAGACTTTTAATTTTAATTTAAATTAAACAAAAAAATGATTTGATTCATATGAGAAGTAAAGGATATTGCCTGAAAATGCTTACTTCATGTACTTTGGTGACTGTGCTGTTGTGCTATTGGTGATCAGACAAAGAGTTTGGCCAAGGGGATAAAAAGACTAGGGTGGACTGTTAAATAAATGTGGCATAAGGAGCTCAGACTAGCCATGAGAAGAAGTGGTTGGGACTTCAACCAGGCAGTTGTTACTGGCTAGAAAAGGAAAATTCTGTGCAAGTCAGAGTCTGGGACATCCATGTCCTGCATACTCAGGAGAGACTTGGCCCATGATGCGGAGCCAGGAGCAGAGCAGGGTGAGAAGATGAATGTGTGCCGGACATGAGAAGATGCAGGATGGCAGGGTGCAGGGAGGAGAACAGAATGAGCTTTGAGCACTGCGGCTCAGCTCCCAGCAGGCTCCAAGAATGAAATGACAATATGTTAGTCTCACCAGGGTAGGGAAACCCCAGGTAGCTCCACCTGTCCCTAGCACCAGTCTGAATCATTTGGATGTAGCTTTCTTCTTATGCAATACCACAGCAAACACATGATTTTATAATTGCTTTTGGAATGACCAATAGCATCAATCAAAAAGTCAAGAGTCAAAGAGAACAATGAAGGTGATAGTTGCATATGAAGGAAAAATGCTAAGCAGTTCAAGTTAATGCAATTTTCAGTTTAGTGAAGCTGCTATTCCTATCTTTTGCCTTTCTGTCAGAACAGAATATGCTGATAAACTCTCAAATATATGTATATTAAACAGCCATAAGCAAGGGACACACTTATGCCTTAATACTGAATATCCTTGTTACTTTTTTAATGACTCAGCTAGTCGTTAGCAATAGTTTTATTTTTTATCCATATGCTTTATTACATGTCTTCAGAGATACCTTTCTAGACTAGCCTAGAGAATTTGTTAACCTTTCTGAAACTGACTCATAACTAAGGATATTCATTTTAATTGTTAGCTTATTTTCTGTGTAACACTATACAGACTTTTCTTCCAGCACCCCGAAGAACTGAAGGAGTTAGAAGATTCACAAGGTTTAGTTCCATTCATAAAGTCCCAAGGCCAGATGACTACATAGGCAATAGTAACCACAGATGAATGAATCCATATGAATAAAAAAAAGGTTGCACAACCTCTCCCTGCAATGCTTGATCTGGGCATTTGCTAAAACTTACAAGAGAAAAATCATCTTATTATCTTTTTTTTTTTTTTTTTTTTTTTTCAAAATTTCCCCTCCTTTTTCTTTTTTTTTGTTGTTGCTGTTGTTGTTGTTGGCCACCTTATCTCTTCTTTTCCAGGGTCAGGATCTAAAATGGGAGAACTGCTTTCTGCAGGATTATTCAGCTGCATGGAATATAAAATACAGTCTTATGATTTTAGCAGCCTAATTGCTAATTCTCACTGAAAGACTGTTCCCATATATTTGTCATGCTCGCTTAATGTAAATGCACTGTAAAGAGGCTCAAATAAGCATCAAAATGAGTACAAAGGTGTTGTGTTTTTTCTAACACAGATCTCTAAACCTTTGAAGTTAACTCACCATGAATATAAGCTTCTTCCATACAATGCTGATATTCTATAGGACACTACTTAAACCAGTAGAACTTATGGGTAGTATTTTGAGTTTAGAAAACCATATGAATATGAAATCTGTTGTGATTGACTATGTCATGAAAACTGTTGATGTAAGTTTTTGCAGTGCACTGATGGCAACATCTTTGTTATGAATGCTTATTGCAGTTTTCACATTCAAGCAATAACCCAAGAGATGATATAGCTACAGAAGCTTATGAAGATGAGCTCGATATGGGTCGATCTGGATCCTATCTGAACAGCAGTATCAATTCAGCATGGAGTGAGCATAGTTTGGATCCTGAAGATATTCGGGTATATATAACTCACTTAAATATCATTTATTTCAATAACACTTTTTCCTGTCAGTAAACTCTGAATCACCTCTGTGTAACTTTTTTTGCAGATACCAGATGAAACAGGTCAGCTTAGGTCTCTCAATGATTCTGGTAATCAGGTCATGTAAAATGTCACAGAAACAATTCACTAGTGTGAAGAGAAGATGCATTACTAGTTGTAGTGAAAGTCATGCTGGAGGCTGAGGACAAATAAGCATCCACAGCAAGAGTTGTTTATCAGTTTACATGGACTCTTCGAATTACCTGGAAGCACAAACAGCATTTGGTGTCACTGTGATTAGTTGTTTGTACATAATATATACATAACTATATAACATATAATTTTAACAAACATAGGAAATAGAAACAAAACTACGTTATTCCTGTGTTAAATGATAAAAGGGCAATTCTGCCTGGAACTTTTCTTACAATCCCAGAATACCTACTATCTGTAGGGGTCAGCAGGAAAGCTTGTACAGGGTATTGTAGGAATGTAACTAATTGTGCATGCTGTATGATGCACAACTATGCAAGGTAACCGGTTTGTGCACCAGGGTTGAACTTAATTTTAAGGTAGAAGATCATGAAATTTGAGTTCATGGAGAAATGGCATATTCAAGAATTAGAAAAGAGGGTGAAATGAGTTTAATGCCATTTTTAGAGCAATATGTACTGCATTCACTGGGCTGCTTGTTTGACTGTGTTCACTCTACGTACTATTTTTGCTATTTACTTTACAGGATGAGTTGAAGAAACTATATGCCCAGCTTGAAATCTATAAAAGGAAGAAGATGATTGCTAATAACCCACATCTTCAGAAAAAAAGGTGCTCTAAGAAGGGCCTGGGTCGCTCGATAATGAGGCGTATTACGGAAATCCCAGAGACAGTCACCAGGCAGTGCTCCAGGGACGAGAAGGACCTGCTGGAGCATAGTGCTGTGAAGAACACGTCTACACTGAAGAAAAACCCACAGGATTCCACCAGTTCTGTAAAGCCAAAAGAAGAGACTATCAAAAACAGAGTCTTTTCATTAAAAAAGTCCCACAGCACTTACGATCATGTTAGGGATCAAACAGGAGAACCTAACAGCTTAACTACAGAAAGCACAGACGTTATAGCTGCTGAGAATTCACTTCTGGATTCCTTGACTGGTAATGATGTAACCAAAAAAGCTCCTGAAAAGGTTGAAGCAGTGTCCACTGAATCGGTTCCTTTGGTGTGCAAATCAGTAAGTGCACATAATTTAAGTGCAGATAAGAAGCCTCTGCATCCAAGAACGTCCGTGTTACAAAAATCCCTCAGTGTTATTGCTAGTGCCAAGGAAAAGACTCTGGGACTAACGGGTAAAACGCAAAGTCTAGAAGAGAGCACTAAATCTCATAAATCTCAGCAGAAGGGTAAGGAGGCCAGCAGAAAGCACTCTGCCTCTGATAAAGGGGAGCATAAGGATTCTCATCGGAAGAACTCTACCCACTCTGAGGAAGCAAAGAAAACACATAAGTCTGGAATTATGAAACAGCAAAGGGTTGCTCAAACACCCACAAATCCAGACACAGGCCCAGGTAAGTCTCTGCACAAGGACACTTTCGACATAGGAGAAGTTTGTCCTTGGGAGATATATGACCAAACTCCTGGTCCTGTGCCTTCTGACTCTAAGGTTCAAAAACATGTGTCTATTGCTTCCTCAGAGCCAGAGAAAAATCACCCTTCCCAGCCAAAGGGGAAATCTCACCATAAGCAGAAGACACCTGAGGGGTATCAACAGTCAAATCAACAGAGCTCAGAGAAGGTGGAGGCAGCCACTCGGGAGGCACAAGAGCAGCAGGTTTTTGAAAATGAGAAAAAACAGTCAAATTCCAAGCCTCAGGTCTCACCTGGGCTGAAGTGTGAGAACTTTAATAGATATGCACCGAATATTTGTGCTGGGGAGCATGATGAGCTACCCCCGAAAGCAGTGGAAAACATCAATAAATTGGTGGAACAGAAAAAAAATGCCTCTTCTGAGGGAAATGTGCTTTCATCTGACTCCCGTAAGCCAAGTAGTTACTTACAGCAACCTTCAGCATCTCGAGCTGAAGTCTGCCCTTGGGAGTATGATACACCAGATTTACCAAATGCAGAAAGAAGTGTAGCTTTATCGAACACCTCTGCTATAAGTGCAAATAAAACAGCAACACCTCGAAAATAAGAGGCTTTTGGACTGAGGAGAGTAGCAACATTGAGAAGAAAGACAACAGGAAAGACAGAGGGGACTTAGGCCAAAAGGATCTGAAAATTCCTAAGGAGCATCACTTTAATTAAAGGAATCAGCACAACAGAAAAGTAGGAATTAATCAAAGCAAATTATTATTATTATTATTTATTTGTTGAGTGCCAACAATGTGATTAGCGGTGCCCAGAATGTGTTCCCAACTCCAAGGATTGTACTGTGTCAATGAAAGTAACCTGCCTTTGTGAAATCACTTCTCCTTTAAAAGGAAAAAAAAAAAAAGGTGGTAAAAAACGCACACTAGGTCTTAACAGAATTATTTCTGAATGCCACAACTGGCTTTAACTCGCCCTTGGGACTTTAGAGATCCAACAGAAGTAGGGCACAGAAAATGTCCTGATGGCAAAAAGGGGTATCAATGAGCAGCTGTTAAAATGACGACTTTTCACTTTGCATATTTTAATCTTGATAGCACTGCTAACTCAATGCATCCCAAAAATACATTTTATATAATGATTGCTCTCATTTTCTTATTACTGTGTGTTTAAGTACATTGTTGTGTCTCATATTAAAGCATTCCAGATTGTATAATTTTTGCAAATAACTTTGATATTATGTGACACAACAACACATTTATGCAATCTGCAGATATTTTCTTCTTATTGTAATTTAAAATACCTGCTATAGACTTTTTGTTTATATATAGAATTACAGTAATCTTCCACTGGCTGTGGAAGCTGTAACTCTCATTGGGAAATTCCTTTGGGCTTTGGGGATTTTTTTTTTCCTTTCCTGTGATTTATATAGTGAACTTTTTGTTTTATTCTCTGTTACTTAAATTTATAGTTTGATACTGTATTATTCAGGGGTTTTATACACAGCAAGTTATTTGTTATGCACTTCCCTGTTAATGCTCATAGACTTTGTTAATAGTGGAAATCCAGTCGTCTTAGCTGCATATTCTGGTAAGTCTTAGGACAACTTATCTGTTGTTTGTTAGAAATTGGAAAATATAATCTAAGAAACCAGAATACCAATTTTAAACATCCATAATGATGGTCTTGTTCAGTATTTCATACTGAGGATGTATTTCTAAATGAGACAAGCAAGAATGACAACAAATAATACCCCAGAAATGATGACCTGCTTTTACTAAAACCAGACAACCCTGGGAAATATATTAGCTAGCTCATATGGAACAACAGTTTACTGTTTATCTCTGTTGGCAAACCTCCAGAAACTGGCCTTTGGAGATACACAAGTGAGGAGAGAGAATCTGAAATATTTCTCTTCCCCTATATATGCAATTGTAATATACAGCAGGAATTAAAATGATGGCATCTCTCTCCCACTCTCCAAAAGTTTAGATTTTATTTATTTATTTTTAATTTATACATACATTTACAGTAAAAGTTAGTATTTAATACAGTACTAATTTTCAGTAATAGCTACAGTCCTCATCCTGCATACGAGCTTAATTCAAAGGTGGCCCATTTACAACTATGAGTCTTAGTGCAGAAACACTCATGATATACCACCAGGGCCTAAGAGGTATCATAGAGAATCTGTGCATCACTAATAATAAAAACTAGGTTCCACCCTCGCCCATCTGAATGTAGTACCAGTGAAGTGCTATTCACTAGAATTGGCTGTACATACAGTACTCCAAAATAAAGACAGCTCAGTCCTAAAGAACTTGTGCAATTTGAGAGAAGTGATGGGATTCAATGAAAGAACACGAAATGAGGATGACTGAATAGAATGTGTTGTTTAATATATATATAATATATATATATAATAGATATTTATATATGTTTAATATATATATATAACATGTCATATCTAATACACACATGCACATACACGTATGTAGTATAAACTGATTTTTGTGGCATCATAGAAAAAGTGGCTTAAGATAAAATACAACAATTGGAGGGACTTAGACAAGCTGGACATGAGGAGGATATTTTTGTCCTTTGGAAAGAACAGAAGAATACAGGCCCATCTACGCTGACAGAACAAGATAGACCTGATCTTCCTACTGCCTCTGCTAAGCCCAAAGCTGGGACATGGAGATGCCTAAGCCAGTTGGAAAAGAGTCAGCTCAGGTCCCAGTGCTGTCTGAACACATTGGCCTCATTCGTAAATTCTACCAAGAGTAAGAGCTTGTTAGCTCCAGATGGTAGTGGCCAAACTGCCCCAAACACCCTGGTGAGCCTGGATGGTGCTCGATTCCACCATGGGGACATGCTGACTTAGGTCTTTGCTATCCTGGGCTGGTCTGACTCCCCTACTCCTCTTTTGTAGGATGTAGTCATGGCCTTGGAGACCTGGTCTCTACCTTCAAGACACATCTGACCAGGACCCTTACTTTGGTCATCTGTGCACCCACTTTGCCCAAACAGTGCCAGTGGTGATCCATGTACAGCCCAAATCCAGCTTGCTATTTAGTTTGGAAAAGAGCTGGGGTTAGAGCCCGTGTGCCCAAATTTCCCCTCCCCAATCCCAGACACTCACAAAATTTGGCAGTAACTTTTCCATCAGCTTCAGTGGGATTTGATCAGAGGGAAAGTAACTCTTAACTGCCCTGTGTGGGAAGAAGTCCATCCTGGGAACACAGCTTTCTGGAAGTCCTGCGGGGGCACGTTGACCCTTTCCGGAGAGATACACAATTAAACCTGCTGAATATGGTGATCACCTTGTGCCTCTCCTACCCCTGGAAGAAGGTCGTGCAGCACATTCAGGAGGTGGTTGGTATGACTGGGGAAGGAGGGCAGCTTACGGCAGGTAGCCCTTACTCACAAAGGCACTGAGGTTAGACGTGGGCATCTGTAGGTGTGTCATTAAAAGAGATTTTTGTACATCCTCACTGCCTCTTAGAGAAGACATTCACAAGGAGCAGGCACCAGCCCCGGTGCCCTCCCTTGTCCTCATCTCCCTTCTTTACCTCGAGGACACACTGCTGCTTGGTGGATGCTGCAGCATCCACCAGGAATGAGGGCATCCATGTCAGCAACCCAGCACCACTGTCCCTTGCTGCACTGGCAGGATCCAGCCCTCCATGCATGACCGTATCTGTGCCACTGTTCTGTATCTACAGTTCCTTACTCATTTATTTTTTTATTTCTTTTTTAAAGATATCCTCACTAGAAACACAGAAACAAAGTCCATTCCTTAGCTGGTGTACATCAGCCCAGCTGCACTGGCAGCAGAAGAATGAAGGCTGGTTGACCAGGGAAAGCACTGGCTTGTGTACTCTTGTTTGGTTTTGTTTTCTTTCATCCTGACCCTTTCCCTCACTTCTTAAAAAGTGTCTGTTATGGTTCTTTAGGCTTGTTGTAGTCACATATCCTAAGACTGATACAATTGGAGAACTTTCCTTGAGAAAGCAACAAAGCTTTCCCCAGTTTATTTAGCAATGGATATTTGGGCTACAGATTCAATTGGTACTTTAGATTATTTTGCACTTAAGAAAGAGGGGCCAAACTTCACTCAACTATTATATTTCACTATGATGCTGCTAGAAACATTGCTTAATGAAGACATACTAAGTTAGACATAAATAATGTTCTGTATTTCATAGATTTTTCTCCACCAGCATATATTGGCTAGATTGCTTAGTTGTCTTTTTCTGGAGTTTCATTGTCATTATTCAGCCAAGAGAAGTGCAACTCTAGAATTAAGATGTTTTCTAGCAGATCTGTTAAGAGAAAAGATAATAAACACTAAGGTCACAAACATTTGCTAGGTTGTCCTTTTAAATGCATGTGCAAGCTGCATTTCTCCTTTATTTCTAAGCCATGGTTTATAAATAATTAGATTTATACCAATCTTATTAGACTTGTATAATTTATGCAAGATTATATGCTTTAAAATATAAATCAGTACACACCTATCATCAGCTTTGGTGGCATCATAGACCTGAAACTGGACAATACTTTTATATTTGCTCTCCTTAGGCTTTTGCATGCATATGACAACAGGCAGGCCTGAGAAAACACTGCCTTTTGACTTTTAACATTTTAGCTACTCCAAGTTGTAGAGTATATAAAGCTGTAAGTCTCTTCACTTTATAACGTGGTTCTTATAACAATGTTATCTGGCAACCAACAGCATCCACCATGAACTACTTGATAGATTTATGTTGTAATGTGTTGCAGCATGTAAATAATGTAACTTCTCTGCAATAAAGCACATTTATATGAAATCTGTCTACAGCCTTTTGTGTTGTGATTTTTCTGAAGTCATTACTGATCTAAATTAAACAAACTAAGCATCAAACCTGTAAAGCAATCAAAAATAAGTTTTACAGGTATATGATTTGATCACAACATCAGCATTTTCAGGATTTTCCTTATGTTTTCTTGTCATCAACAGCTGGACTAGCTGCACACTGTGTTCAGGATTTCAGGTTATAGAAATAGCATGACCAACAGCTCTCTTTTCTCAGTCACTACAATTTAGAGACCAAAATTGTAGGATTTGCACTACATTCTTCTGAAAGTAATTACAATTAAAACATTAGAAAATATTAGGAAATAAATAGATGGCTGCCTATGATGTCATTTTAAAAGCCTATAGGTCACCTGTACAGCAGATGTGCATGTCTGGATTCCTCATCTAATTTAGAAAACATGTAGAAAAGGTAATAAAAATGATCAGAGACAGAGAATGGCTCATGTGAAAGGAGTGACCAGATCAACTGCAGCTTGTTTAACTTGGAAGAGAGATGACAGAGCATGATGATACTTACATAAAATAACAAATGATCTGAAGGTGATTAGAAAACTGGTATTTGCTGGTTTTCATCCTGCAGGAATTACAGAACACCCAGGGTGGCCATCAGCATTTTAAAACAAATGAAGTTTTCTTCCACATATGCCATAATTAAATTGCGGAGCTCATTTTCACAGATTGCTGTGGATACCAGGAGTTCAAAAAGCATTAGGCAGGTCATAGAAGAGAGATTTATCAAGATGCCTGAAAACAGTGGATGAAAACTCTTAATTTGCAGTTTGCTTAAAGAATTGTCTTTACATAATCACCCTGGTTTCTTTCCATAATCAGCTACTACTGGATATGGGGCTAAGTGAGCCTTTCATCCAGCACAGCCTTTGTATATTCTTGTGCCTGTATAAATAGTTAGGCTTAATTAGTTTATTTTCAGTTGTCATACCATTTTTATTATTGTCCCATTATTCATGTAGGAGTTCCAGTAGTTTCTTGCACAGGCACATATTCACTTATAACTTTCAGAGTGCCTCCTGAGTTGAAACACTGCAGTTTCTGTAATCATCCTGAGTCATGATATCGAGGAGTGATGGGGCCATGACCATGAGTGGGAGAGAAGGGGAAGGGAATTATGTATATTCACTAAGTGAACTGTGCACAATTCCGGGTAGCAGGAAAATATAGCCCAGACATTTTACTCTGAACTATTTCATAGAGTTAATCTCAAACCTAAGGCTTTCAGACATGGTGTTATAACTAGCTGGGTCTTCTGAGCTCCACTTCTGACACTTGCATGGCTTTTAAGGAGTAAGGGAAGGCCAATCCAGTTCTGGGCTCCACAACACAAGAGATGGACCTACTGGAAAGAGTCCAATGTGGGGCCACCAAAATGATCTCTTGTGAGGAGAGGCTGAGAAAGATGGGTCTGTTCAGCCTGGAGAAGAGGAGGCTCAGAGGGGAATCTCACCAATGTCTCTAAATACCTGAAAGGAGGTATTTATCCAAAGAGGATGGAGCCAGGTACTGTCCAGTGGTTCCCAATGCCAGGATAGGAGACAATGGGCACAAACTGGAACACAAGAGATTCCGTCTAAACTTCAGGAAGCACTTTACTGTCCGAGTCACTGAGCACTGGCCCACAGTTTTTCTCCCTCAGCAGAGTAGCCTCATCATAGTGGCTATGTGAAGAACAAAATTATTTTGACCAGAACTGGCTGGAGAGAACAGGGTTAGCTATGTACATTAAGTGAGTGCTTGAACTCTTGCATAACTGAAAGAGAGTCTTCCACCAAATATGTATATATATATACTAGAATATGGAGGAACCATCAAAGAATTTTTAATATTTTTTTCTTTCTATTATAACTCTTCAAAATGGCATTTGATTTGGTTTAGGATTATATGGTGGCATATCTGCCTGCAAAGAAATTACTTCAAGCTGAACACTTTTTTTTTTTTTTTCCCTTAATAAAATAGTATTTCTGATAGATTGGAGCTAATTTTTTTCAGTTCTAAAAGAGCTAATTTCATCAACTCAGAAATTAGCTTTAACAGTGCTAGAAATTTAATAAAAGATATTAGGTAATAATTGATTGTTTCAGTTGGTTTGGCAGGCCTTCGTCATGTTGCAATATTCAATCCTCTGGTTTTTTAATATTTGGAAAATTGAACTTTCTCCATTTATGCAGGTGATTTTTTTTCCATTTATGTTAGCTCTTTTAAGTCACTGAAAGCATACAAACAAATCAAACACTGAACATTTTGCCTTCAAATTACTGCATTTTAGATTTCTAGATATCTGAGTTGGGCCTAATTTTTCATTGTGTTCAAGCATGGAAAAGAGTACATTGCACCCAAAATAGCTATATATTTTTGAAGTATGCATTTATGATCTTCTGCATAATATGGATATACATATTGTACACACAAGTGTGCCAACATGAATATACAATCCATTTAAATACTTTCAACGACTATTCATAATGTACAAAAATAACCTGTTTATCTACATGTTGATTTACACTGCAGAAAAACTGTAGTGTGATTCATTCTTTTCCATTAGAAACAAATCAACACATTTCTATTTGCAAAATGAAATGAAGCGTAAGGTTTGCATATGATAAATTACATCCAAATCAGTTTATAAATCTCTGTGGAAACAACAGGGAGCATGGGGTGCTGGTACCACCTCTTCTGGCTGCCACTCTCCTTTTTCCATTCTTTTTTTCTCTCTCTCTTTTTTTTTTTTTTAATTTTCCATTCATTTGAGTGAGAACAAAGGGCCTCTCCTGATATTTTTATTTCTTTTTTTTTTTTTTTTTACTGTTCATGGGGGCAAAAAATATACAGAATCATTACACTTTTGTAGCTGCAAAAGAAAAGATTTTCCAATAGATGGGCCTTAGAATTAAATAAAAGAAAGGATTGCTAAGCTTGGTGAATGGGAGTCTTGGGATGAAATTCAGCCCATTGGGTGTCTTTCAGATCTGTCAGCTTAAAATGTGTGATAAATAATGTGTTTGCTTCTTGGCTGTTGGAGAGATGTTGGACACCTCGCCAATCTCACCATGGCATGGGCTATCCTGTCCACATGTGCATCCTCTTGCTTTCCTGCCTGTTGTTGACTTGCTTCTGCTTCTGATGGGGAATCATAGAGTATATTTTAAAACCTGCATTTTTAAAAATCTTCTTGGCAAACACCCATAATGGTGTTGGCTTTCTGTCATGTCTTTTCCCCTGCTGTTTCACACAGGTTGACAAGAGCCATGAAGAAGACATGGGTTTGTGTGCTGTGGACATGCAGGGGGACAAGTGGGGCAGTCCCTCTTTTGGAGGCCACCTGGATCTCTTTGGAGTTGAATGCTATTAGCTGTGCTACTTGATAGGGAATTTAGGCTGGCTACATGCTACAGATGAGAAACAGGCTGATGCAACACACTTCAGTGTTAAAAATAGCGTTGTATAGTGATGTCTATATTGCATGAAAAAATTTTGAAGCTACAGGGTGGTAAGGACCATGACATTCCAAATGATCTTGGTGACTTTATCAAGGGAAAATCACAGCGGCACTGAAGAAGACACCTGTCCAACTCTTCCCACATTGCATTTTGTGAGGTACTTGGCAACTGCTCATTATTTGTATAAGCTAGAAAAAATTCCTAGTGCTCCTTTGTAACCAATGTATTTTATTTCTACTTGCTGCAATGTTTTTATTTTAAAAATATATCAGTTTCTCTTTGCTGGTGGCAGTTTTGTTATCTCTATGATTTTTTTTTCAATTATTTTACAGGAATTTGCTACAAAGTTTTGATTTGCATCTCAGCTGCTCAGTTGCAAGACCAGCATTACCATCATAAGTTGGTTTGTGGTTGAAATCAGAAGGCAATAGTTTCACAGGTTGTGAAATTTTCATTCAATAATAGTAGAAAATTTTAAAAGACAACTTTGAAAAATGTATTCTGCAATTATATATTCTGTTTGAATGACCATTGTTGCCATAAGTAAGAATAATGCTATGTTCCTTACTAAGTGGTACAATATGTATGTTTTGTTTTGTTTTGTTTTGTTTTGTTTTCCAGGATTTATAATTAATTATAGATTGCCATTGTGCACAGCATGGTCTTTCTATTCAATTCTTTGTTGTCTACATTACAATTGGAATTCCCAGTTGAATAACAATATAACAAAAATACAGTTCTTAGCATTCTTAGGTAGATTGTGGCTTGTTGTTGTTGTTGTTGTATTGTGTTGTTTTTTCTTTTTTCTTTCTTAATTTATCATCTCATCAATGAATAAGAAATAGGTTTACACACAAACTAAACTATTACTCTCTTTGGTGTTCTGCGCAATGAGAATTTTGTTGTTACTTTTTCATCAAAAATGATTATTTTTAGTATTAAGGAGCTCAGAGAAAACTACATTTCTGATTGATCAAATATTGCCTTGTACATTCTGCCTATTTAAATTGTTAGCCCAGCTGAAACAAGTACACATCTTGTAGTTCTTAGAATCAGAATATCCCAAGTTGGAAGGGACCCACACAGATCATCAATTCTAACTCCTGGGTCCCCAAAGTACCACCCAAAAATCAGACCATGTGTCTGAGAACATTGATCAATTGTTCTTGCCCCAAACTCAAGTTTACTTATGCCATTAAATAGTTGCATTTGACCTTTGGGGGAGGGATTTCAATCGAAGATGGAGAACCCACAGCCTGCTTATGGTTGTGTTTAGATTAAGGCACAGTTTTATGCTGTTAACCTGCTCCTGCTTTTACCTCACAGTAAATTGTCTTTCCATAGAAGTAAATTATTTGGATATTGTTTCATCAAAAGTGTGTGCATGTTTAGAGCATTAAGCAGGAGATTATAAAAGGAAATACACTGAAACAAAACAAACAGTGCAGTTTTGGAGGTTATTCATGCACATTTTGTACTTTCCTCTGCTTGTTTCTTTTCTCCTCTAATGGGAAATACATTTTCTAGCATGGATTAATAAGAGTCAAGAGAAGACTTGGAGGAAAACAGGTACTATTTCACTGATTGAGATGCAAACTATTAATTGGTTAATGATTAGAACTGAAATCAATGATTTTCAAAGCCACTAAAAAAGAGAATTTGGTCTCCAGTCCTTTATGAATTCAGCACTTCTCTGAAAACTCCACTCTCAAAGAGTTAAGCTAATGGTTTGAAGGTGTGACAGATCTTTACAAATAACAAGACCAAATCTGCAAAATCAGCAGAGTCTGTGCCCTCATGTCCCCTGCAGAAACCAGCCCATGCTAAGTCAGGTAGATCCTTGACATGGGAAGCTTTTTTGAGCAGCATGTGGGACCACATGAACTATATCCAGAATTAATGCATTTAGGACTGCCAGGAATGCGATGTTAAAACCAAACAGGTGAGGTAACATGTTTGACAACACAGACATCTTTTCACCTAGATTTGAATAGGGAGGCCACAGACTCATTTAAATTAACCCACTGAACGAGTTGGCCTGTGTTAAGTCAGGATCTGGATCATGTTCACATCAGGAAAACAGAAATATGCTGTCAGCAATCCCCTGAATACAAAATTCTTCGGGAACAAAGAAACATTCATTGCTGCAAGAGCTGCCACTGGCTCTTTCACATCCCTGCTTTCCTTGGGGGTTCCCATCAGGTGCCTTCAGCTCTTTGCCACCCTGTAGATAGTACAAAAGGTTCAACTTTTTGTTAGAAATGTCACAGTGGCTTATGCTTGGTTTTACTTTCTTTTCAGCTAGAGGCCAGAGCATTGTGCTGCAAACTAAAGCTCTTTCCAGATTTTTCTCTGGGCTGTTCAGCTCCCTTTGATCCCCTGGGGTTACTTTCCCAAGCTGAAACCCTGGCCTGACAGCAGCACTCTTCTAAACTTCTCCAAACACCCTACATTATTTTAACATCGCATACCACTCTATGGACTAGAGCCATCTTGTCAAAATACATCCCCACCACCCCCAAATCCAGAGAACTCACCTTATTTTCTGCCTAGTTGTAAGTTTCATGTGTAGACTTAGGAGTTTTTGCATAGGTGCTGCTCCCTGTGCCCTAATTTTCCATCATCAGTGTGGGGTTGACATGGCTACTTGTGAAGGGTGGTATAAAAGAAGATAAAGCCAAACATCTTTCGGTCTTCAGATACTGTTGCTGGCACTAGCAAACACAAGCATGATACTGCTCCTCACTTTTTATACTACAGTGGATTTATGCATTGTCTAATGGCAGTCAAGTGGGTACAGATTCCCAAAGGATTATAAAGTACATGATTATCACTTTGCAAGTTATGGACACTTGGTGAAGGGAAGCTGCTTTGTACTATGTGAAATTTCCTCTTGGCTCTTTTGTATTATAATCTGCAGTTCTTAGTGGAACAGATAAAACTAAACAAATCAGAAGTTGAAATGTCCTGACCTTTTCCTGCATTAAAGTTTTTATGGTCTCTGAGCTGTTCAAACGTGGGAAATGAATACTTACTGGTTTTTATCACTGGCATCAGGAGTCCTCCAGAATTTCCCTTGCACACCTTTGCAGCTTGCTGCTGCCATAGCAGCATTCCTGTGTACACATGAAGAATGAATTAAAAATCCTCCTTCCTTCTCCAAATACTATCCAAATGTCACAGGGACGGTCTTGGGTATTTGTGTCTCTGGTACGTCTGGTACAGTTTTGTGTGTCTGTTTAATTTCAGCAGATCTTCATCTCTGTTTAATTCCACGGAGCCAGGTAAATTCAAAGAAATAATATCAAAGTCTCTTCCTCTTTGCATCCTTAACTTTGTAAACAGAGCTGAATATGCTCAGAAGAGAGGCGATTTGTGGCACAATGTAGAAATCGATGTTATGAAAAAGCCAGTTTATTTGTATCTAATGTCACTGTCACATTCCTCATGCAAAGTCAACCCAGATCTTAAGGAAACCTTTAAGTACTTTTCCTGATCCTCCTTTCTAGCATTCTCTATTGATCTCCTTCAAAGATTACATTTCCCCCCTCCCTCTTACAAAGAGAAATCAAAATGAGCTCGTTCACTATCTATCATAGTGACATGACACAATACCCTCTGTGCAGGTGTGTCCTGGACTCACCTCTTTATAACCCTTGGCTGCAGTTTTCATTATAAGCCCTTTTGCATGCCCAATGTCCAGTTCTTGCTCTGCCTGTAGTGTTAATAAAGGAATCACACTAAGGACTTTACTGCCATTCTGTTGTACCTTTTGGATACTCTTTATCCTTCTAGTGTCATGGGTTCTGAATGAAATGCTCCCTTATTATTACTACAGATAATAAAAGGAGGAGGACTCCTTTTACCATGCTGTTGTTTACCCCACTGCTGCATGGTGTGCATTGTTCATGCACTCTGTTTCCTCCAGCCCTCTCTGATGAGAAAGACTTCTGTGCCTTGATGATCCTAACCAGATCAGCTTTCTGCATAAGATACTACTTCCCCACAAATACTTTCCAGTTTAACTCCTCACACTGTGGGGGCTGTAGCAAACTTTTTACCCCATTTGTATATTTTCCTTGAGCAGGATTTTTTTTTGACTGGGTATTTCCTCCTGTATGCAGGCCATTGCTTGTAAGTGGGGTTGCAGTGCACAGTCTCCTGATGGAGGATTCCCAAGCTCCATTAGTCTCTGTGGGAGACGCTGCATCTGAAGAGAATGTATTGCAGTGCTTCAGGATTGCCAGGCAGGGATTCTGCCCATGTTGCTGGCAAAGCGTATCAACAACTTGGTCTTCCAGCTGCCTCCTCCTGGTTCCCAGTGGCAGATGCTCTGTGGGACTGCTCTGGATGGATCTCACTATGTGGAAATCCATGTATGGGTGAGTCTTCTCTATGGCCAAAGGAGATTTATTCAGGCTAGTCATTAAAGCCCATAGCCTAGTTCATTCCACACTGAAGATAATGCCTACCCGAGGTGGTTTAAAAGGCACCCTGAAGTTGCTATCTTCCCACTGAACATACAGGGAGATGAGGATGACTGGCTCAGTTTTCGAAGTATCCAAGCTGTCTCATCCTAGGTGAGATGTGGTATCCCACATACGATGTGACTCAGCCTGCATTGTACACATTGGCACTGGCCATGCCTTAGTTGCCTTTCCAGCCTCCCAGCTTTTCATCTGGCAAGAATCATTCAAATACCTAATCTTACAGCACGGATGACTGTCTGAGTAAGGCACAGCAGACACAGGCCAGACAAAAAGCTACAATTTTACACTTAGTATTCACTGCTATTCAGTATAGAGTGGTAATGTATACAGGGATAATGTACTCCTTATCATTTAAAAAGAGCAGATCTGTTTTATCTCCTCCAGGAGCCAAGGCAGGAGTGGGGATTTCATTAAGGTGCAGTGTCTCCATTTGGTTAGTGATCATTATATTTACTGCAGAGTTTGTATTGTTGCATGAATGCTCTCATTTGGACCCTTGCACCCAGCAAATGAAAACCAGCTCACCACTGGAAGTTCAACAAGCCCCTGACAAGTCCAAGCAATGATTATTCAATGCATTCTTTTTTTTTTTTTCTGCAGCAGGGAAATTCTCTTCTTCCTACAGTAAGAGATCTCTAAAGGACTAAAATGTAATTACAGTTCCACCTAGAGCTTGGTCAAGCTCCATCTGTTTCTCTGAGATGAACATTACAGCTCCGAACTGTGCCAGGAGCTGGTATGTAGGAGTCTGCCCAAGTTATCAACCTGTTGTCTGCTCCTTTCGTGAGTGTCGTTCTGTTATTTATTGGCACTCTCGTACAAAGCCCAATGAAGCCACAGGGAGTTTTTGCACTGACTTAAGTAGGTTTAAATCAGGCCCCAAAATAAAAATTCTCTCTTTAGAAGGCAGGATGTAACAGAACGGTGAGGAACTATGAGTGGCTTAATCATTACATTTACTCAGCTTTATGACTAATGCCTGTGTCAGTTAACAAGTTTTATTAACAATATAGTGACCTTGAAAACTCTGTACATCTGACTAACTCATTCTACTTTATGAGTAAGTGCTCTATATATTGAGCAAGGATGTAATTGAAAAGATGTCATATGAAGTGACTTGATGCTTAAAATGATTTAAATATTATATGGATTGTAATTTCACTTGAAACTGATACAGTTTTTAAATATTGAAAGAATACCTTAAATTACTGAAATTAAGGGTGGCAGTGTAGTATCAGCATCAGGTAAAATATATGTGTAAAGTGAAGTGAATATGAGGTTATTAATCATAGGTATTAAGTGCTAGATAGTACAGAAGTATTCCAGCACTGGAAACTATTAAATGTGGATATGATGAATTTAGGGTCCATAATTTGCCAAGTTTGGAAATCTGTATGACAATGAAAATGGGTGTCCTTGAAATGTATTGATCATAACGCTAACGTTGTGGCAGGTCATATTTTACACGAAGGGAGGCTTAAAATGTGCTCCGTGCACAAGCAAGTGCAGAGAGCTGGACAATAACCTTGTAGTTATGAGGTGTGTCCCTGAGTTGCCACATCAATGGTGAGGGTGCAAATGGTACATCGCACCCCAACCCACTCAGAAATCTACACACCCCTTCTTTCTGCCCCCAAAATGTCACTTAGCACTGAGCTAAATCAGCACATCTACTTAGCCATTTAAGTTCTTTCTCTTCCTCAAAAACTGTTATATGCCATCGCACAGGTGTGATGTATGCAGCGTGATCACACCTCCCGAGATACATAGCTGGCCTGCCTGCTGTTGAAGCCAAACTTTTACACCACTCAGCTAAATACCATACTCTTTCTTTGAGAAATGAATATCCATACATTTCTCCGTGCATGTTGCATTCTTCCCTGAATTATAACTGTGTAGACCATAGCCTCCATCAGTGAGGCAATGATGTGCAATAATGCATTATGGTTGAGCACCATGACTCCACGTCCCCCTTGATGGCATCCTTGACCCAACAAACAGACACCAGGACTCAAGCACATGTGAGACCTGACCTTTCGCATGTTTCTTAGTTCCAAAATAAATGTGAAGGATGCTGCTTCTGTGTCATTTCCCTCATCCAGGAACAATTGTAATGTCACAGCACTTCCCAACCATGACACAACTCTACAGACTGGGGTGTGCCCCTTCACCTCAGTGCTCAGCTGTGACTGCCCAGTCTCCTCTCATCTCTTCTGGAGATCTAGCACAGGGGCACTGGGGCCACGTCCTGATGAATGGGTTGAGCCCAGGTGAAATTGTACCTGTTCTGTAGAACACATAGAGGAGATATCACAATGGTTCACCAAGATGACTGTCCTTCACACCACGTTTTAGCCAAATCCATGTCCAGGAATTAAGAAGAACCCCAATTCCCTGGTGCTGCTGTGGTTGGTGGGGGGAAAAAAGAAAATGTGTGAGAGAGAACTCCACTATGAGAGGTGTGTGGGAGGGATGAAGGAGTGAATCAAGAAAACCTGGGAAGTAACAGCAACTTTGTTTGATAAGACTACTCAAAATAGTATTCATGTGACTAAGCCAACATCTCTATCTGCTAGTCCCCTTAGGCTCCCTTTATAAACAGAGATGGAGTCTGGGACACAATTCGTCTCCTGCTAACCCCAGTATCTGAGACATCAAATGAATCACACACCCCAAAGTACTAATTTCTCTTGAATATGGAGGGAGTCAAGGTGACTAGCTCAGACATTGATGTTGACCTTGTGGATGTCTAAAATATAACTCAGATGAGAGCCATCACTCTTGTCTTTACTGAGGAAGCCATTTTTTCTTCCCACAGTAGTGTTAAGCAAGATTAGTACTTAACTATGAGTAACCCGTGTATGTGAGGTTTGTCGATAACTATAATTGTTAAGCTTTCATTTAACTTCCATGTCTCTCTACATCCATATATATCCATAACTTCTATGTATGCATTTAAATACACACATAGACACAAAATCACAACCATACTCAACTATCCCTGATTTTTCACCATAGTATGCTGACATATAAAAGCAGTTATTATTTTAAAAACACAAACAAAAGCTTTAAAAGAAGGATAAATGAGCTGCATGTTAACTCTATTGTTATACAGATGTTTTCTATGACCATAGTAGTTGCAAATCTATTAGGATATACCTTCACTCCAGCAACATTCATACAATGCTGAAGATTTTAATTGATCGCGTAAGGTGACTGCCAGTCCATGTACATTGAATGGATGCCACACTGGAGAAATGTGACTCAGAATAAAGTGCCATCAGGAGGCTTTCTGTGCTCTATCTGCTAAAGTGAGTCATTATGGAGTGAACTGCCTCTCTTTGCAGGCAGACCTTTAGACAAGAGACTATGAAACATCAAGAAGCTCTGAAACATCATCCTTGTTCTAGAAATCCTTTCATACAAAAAGAAGCCAGTCTACTCCATTCTGTCCTGACATGAGATGCTAATCCAAACCTTCTCGGCTTATTGCGTTTTACTATCTGGAAATACTTTCCCCAGAGTAGAGAAATGCTCTAGTGGTGTCAATATTCCCATTCAAAGAGAGGTTTCAGATGTGCAATGTTCTTCTGCCTTCTGTACCTGAGTGCTATGGATGCCTATGCTACTGCAGCTGTAGTCTATATTGAAGCTGGCAATATCCTACATTTGCAAGATTAAATTTCACACAGTTAAATTTCATCATATATGGCAGCAACCTACAGATAGCTAAAATGTTGAAGTTACAAGAAAACCTGTAGCAACTTATGCATTCAGTTTCCATTTTAAATCTAAAAGAAATGTGAGCCTTTTTGCAAGTGAGGAAATGCACAGAGAAAATACCTTAGAAACCTCAGCTCTGCCCCGCTAGCAACAGCAATCCAACTTCCTTCCTCCTGGCAGAGCTTCTCCAAGACATATGTTCTTTGAGCTGACACATAGTGTGTTGCTATTAGGGGAGGACTAAGGGAAGCTGGAAAATTAAAATTCTGTTCCATGGGGAGTGTCACTGCTTGCTTATGTGGTTCTTTTCAAGTTTAATTAAAAAATCGAGGATGAGTGACTGCAGCCTGGAGATCATGACCACGTTGGTGCACTGTGGAGAGGCATCTTTGTTTGTCCAGGTGTATGTTAGGACTTAGGAAGCTCTTGCTATGGAAAGATACGCCAGTACATTGACATGAAAAGTTTCACCAGGCTGTCATCTTCTGGCAGCAGTATAAAAAGCTTAATGGGAAAAAAGAAGTCTTAACCAGCTCCATTGAGGGCATCTGATACTGTCCTGCCTCGATAAGTGTCCTCTGTTGCTTAGTTTTGGCCTTTGATACTTTCAGAAAGATTTTTAAAAGCTTCCTGTAGATACTGCTGCTAGCTCCTGCTAGGCCAGAATGCTGCATGGCATCACTTCTCTTTCCCAAAGTTAATGCTGAGGAAATTAACCGTAGGATGGAAAAGTGGCCTCAAGCTATGTCTAAGACCCATTGTTTGCTAGGAAGGGAGTTGGAGGATCAGCTTCATTTATGGTTTGCACTTCTGTGGTTGAATCAGAGAGAAACGCATTTCTTCCCTCTCCCCCTCCTCCTACACCCTTAAATAATAATTCAGGAAAATATCTGAAATAGCTCTTTGATAGAAATGTGTATCTTTAGTTTCCTTATTTAAATGCAGGGACTTTATTAGGTAGAAAAAGTCAGCTTTAATTTATACCAATTTATATGAATTAAATAGCTGCAAAGAGGATCATAAAAACATGAAGCCTGAAGGCTCAAACATCAGAAGGCAATTAAAGCTCGAGGCTTTGCATGTACTGGGAGGAAGAGCAGCTACACAAAAATATCTTTGAGGAGGATACTTCCATGGCAGAGGAGCAGCTAACTCCTACGTGCAGCAACACATACACACAGCCTACTTTTTGTCAGCAATGTATCCAGGGGTCCCTAGGGGTCCTGCCTGAATACTGTCACTCTGCATTCACAGCTTCAGGCTCAAGAAAATCCACTGCAGGGTATGCTTAATCCTTCAGAGGAGCCTGGAAAACCCAGAAACCTAGTCTGTTACACTTTTTTGTTTGAGAAATATTCATATGGATACCTGCCCCATTGCTCATCTTCCCCTCCTCTGTCAGCAGAACTGGTCTCTGGGAAATAAGGGTCTAGGCAATCCTCACAATTTTTCTTTCACACAGAAGTGAATACGTGATACGTAAGTGAATATATAAGCTGGGTGAATATTCAGGCCATTTCAGGTTACGAAACTGTATTGTCCCAGTCCTTTCCCACACAGCTGAGGCATTGCTGGCATTGGCTACTGAATTTCTAGGGTCTGTAAAATGTCTGTAAAAACACTGCTAGAAACAAATAAACAAATAAACAAAACCACTTCACATTCAATATCTAAGTATTCCTTGACCTCATGACCAAAATTACATAAAAAAACACCAACATCCCCAACACCAAGGGCCCTATCATTTAGAAAAAGAAGATGTTTTAAGCAGAGTTCTCCATTTGAGGTTCAATTTTTCCATGAGAAGCTTTCTTCTCCTTGATTATTTCTCTGCCTTCACTTGTGTTTGTAATCCTTCTCATTTGCTGACAACATCATTAATATTATGCACTAGATATGTAATGAAGTGAGTAATAAGGGGTAAACTGCTCTAGTTCACAATAGGAAGCCAGACGAGTTCTGGGATACGGAATACGGATTAGCCTGAAGAAAGGAGCTCTGAATATGAGCCCAGAACCTCACAGCGAGATACGTGGATGTATATGGCATACAGCTGTCTCTCACCAATTTATTTATTCTTGCTCTGAGTTGCCAATAATGCCACTCCACTGGGAGGCTGTGAATGCATCGTGTGGGCACAGACCGGGAAATAACAAAATTGGGCCCAGCATGTTTCCATCCAAAGATCTGGAAAATTTTGATCATTCTTTAGGCAAGAAGGAGCGATACTGAAATCCTTTCCTTTGTACCAAAAATAAATCAGAAGCACAGATACGAGTCGCAGCCTGCCACCAGCTTGGTCCTCCTGGGGGCTGTGGCTGAGACTCTCGCTGTTGCAGCTGTACCTACCTGCTTCAGGCCGCAGTATCAGTCCCTTGGGGCTTGAGAAAGCAGTCATCTCCACGTTGGGTCATCTCTGTTCCCTCTGCAAATTTGTTGCACTTGGGTTTGGATCTGAAAGCTTTTTCTGGCTCTTTGTCAGCTTTGCTGTGTTAACTTCCAGACGTCTTCTCAATTCCTGATATTTTGATGCAAGTTTTTCTTGTTTGTTTGTTTGTTTGTTTTTTTGGGGGGGTGGGATTAGTTAGCTGCAAATTAATTCATTTTTCTAGACTTTTCCCTTCAGCAATTAGTAAATAAATTACATATTCCTGATGTGCCCATCAGGCTCACCTCATGTCCTGATGAAAACTGGCATTTATTCTAATGGTTTGTTTCATAACCTATGCAGCTGATTCTGGTAAAAATGAAAATAATTTTTAAAGTCTTTAAGAGATCAGCGAGGTGCAATTTTTCTTTACCAATGTTCATTGAAGAAGTTCTAGATATCATTAATAGCTAAGAGTTTCACAGTTTCATATTTAAAATGGTTGTTAAAGACAGTTATATAGTACCAAAAATAAGGCCGCGAGATATATGTTTTTTCCTCAGTTATCCTTTATAATAACAAGAGAAGAAACACCTATAGTTGTTTGTTTCTCTCTCAAAGCCATTGCATTTTAAGAGCTGAAAAAAGATAATGTAAATAGGAAATCCTAACAGCATGGAGATATTTAAGTGAATCGCCCCATTTAACTAGGCAGTATCCAAAGAGAGTCTATGGCAGCACATCTGATATACAAGTTACAAATGATTATTCAGACATAGGTGATGTAGGTTTATAGCAGTAGGCATAATACCAAGTGTATAAAGGAAACATCATAATGCCATGGATCTACCTTACCTCTACTAGATTTAGCATTATGTAGCCAAATTTAATCTCAGGCTTTATAAAATGAGTTGGTTACACTTGATTAAAAACATGGCAGGATTTACAAAATGGGACTTTTTCATTGTGTTTGTTCTGCATTTATTGCTAGTTGAATCAAGTAAGCCTAAGGGGATATTCTACTTGAAACAGGTTTGTTTTCTTGAAGGTTAAGTTCATTAAATCAAATCTTGACCTTTTGGAGTTTACACTGGCAGAGCCTTTCTGCTCCATGGACCTCTAAGCAAAACCTTCGGTCCAGAGATGGCACCTTCCCACAAACCTTCCCCACCACTAAATGCCCATCCTTGCTTTCAGACTGTTTGCTGCCATTCATCAACATGCAAGCAAAGAAAGGATGTCTACGAAGCAAGTAGTAAAACAACATGGCTTCAGTTTTAAATGAAATACTTTGCAAAATAAAACCATTTCTGCAACCACAGATTTCCCAAACCAGCACAAGGGTGTAGTCACGAGAACATCTGGATGAATTTATACATACATATTATGTATGTACAATTATGCATGTACACACACACTTAAGCATGTAAGATGCTTTTATCTTGCTGTGATGGTTGTGCTCTGGCCCTAACCTGAATACACTGTGTGTCTTTAACTCCAGCCTGAGATGAATAGAGCGGGTCCAAAGAAGGGCGACGAAGCTGGTGAGGGGCCTGGAGAGCAAGTCCTACGAGGAGCGGCTGAAGGAGCTGGGCTTGTTCAGCCTAGAGAAGAGGAGGCTCAGGGGTGACCTTATTGCTCTGTATAAGTACATTAAAGGAGGCTGTAGCGAGGTGGGGGTTGGCCTGTTCTCCCATGTGCCTGGTGACAGGACGAGGGGGAATGGGCTAAAGTTACGCCAGGGGAGTTTTAGGTTAGATGTTAGGAAGAATTTCTTTACTGAAAGGGTTGTGAGGCACTGGAACGGGCTGCCCAGGGAGGTGGTGGAGTCACCATCCCTGGAAGTCTTCAAAAGACGTTTAGATGTAGAGCTTAGGGATATGGTTTAGTGGGGACTGTTAGTGTTAGGTCAGAGGTTGGACTCGATGATCTTGAGGTCTCTTCCAACCTAGAAAATTCTGTGATTCTGTGATTCTGTGATTGCCAGCTGAACAGTCTTTTTATAGTACTAGTCTGTGGGGAAATTCTTCAACAAAAATGTTTTTCTGATCACATTTGCAATTCATATATGCTATAAACAGGATTCTATTAATTGAACACTGGAAAAAAAATTTAAAAATACTAATTATTGTATATATTATTGATGACCTTCCTGCATCTATGATAAATGACACGGTCATGTTCAATACCAACGTATGTTATAAGAGTTTCTCACTGCTGGTTCTGTACAACTGCTCTTCAAATGGCTATTTTTTCCTAAGGATTTCTACATTTAGATGACAAATCAAGCATCTCTAATTGCCAAATTGTATCTGCTTCTTCATCAAGAGACACCTCACAGAGCGTCTGAGTCAGAGTAACCAGGCAACCCTAAGCCTCTAGACTTGGAGGCAAAGAAAAACGTGTACTCCTACAGCAAGAAGAAAAATGATCATTTCAATCTCTATTTAAAAATTTGTCATAATAGATAAAACTTTTGCTGCAATGTAAATATTTAAAGGGTGATATAAATCCTTAGGCTCCCAAGATGTCCCAGTCAGAAGCTGAGGGGTTGCTTGCCAGTTCTCCCAAAGTACTGGTGCTGGGCAAACCAGAGCTCCAGTGGGAGCTCACCTGGCAATGCTGTGCCTCTGAGCTATCACATTTTTAGTTAGTTAGCTGTGTGAAGTCATACCAGGGAGATACCAAACTCCAATCTACTGTTTTCTTGGGGAGAAATCTCCTGATGGTTTTGTCAAAGACAAGCATTCATAGTGTAAATTTCCACAAATCCCAGTGATGACCTTTAAATGAGGGGAGCTGCATAACCTCAGCATCTGTACTTTGAGCCTCTGAGGTTCATCCAATGACCTGCCAAAGACCACAAGATCATATTTATTACAAAAACAAAATAACCCCACCAACCTTTCACACAACTATCTATGTGCATGCTTTGGACTACCAAGTGCTCTGTTTGTTCTCTATCATCTGAAAAAAAACACAAACCTTCTCACAGGCCTCATGTTTGTCACTTGGGAATAGCTCTGTTCGCTCCTTGCTCTGCTTTGTTTCTCTCTTTGCTTCTTTTCTTCCTTAAAATGCTTCTGCCCAGAGCATTTCCCTTGTCCCTGCTGGGTGAGGAGGAGGAGAAGCAGGGGACATGGCAGTGTTTGCTGGTCGCTGTCCTTCCACCAGCCTTTGCCTCTGCCTGGAAGGCAACCAGCCTCACGATAAAACTAAGATATGGACTTCAGTTCCATTGATTTCACTGGGACTTAAATGGATGTTTCCATGATTTGTCGCAGCTAAAGGGTTTCAGACATATATTTTTTTTTTTTTTTAATGCACGAATTAGTGCCCTAATAGTCCATCTGTTTTAAATAAAAGTACTCCTGGGTTTAGATGCAGTTTGAGGCATAAAGGGCATAACTTTGTCCCTCACTGGGTAATCTTTCATTTCTCGCATCCTTAGAAGCACACAGGATTAATGCCTTGGTGTTGTGTGAAAAAGCACAGCATGGGAAATGCTGCAGTCCTGCTACCTGGACTGCTGTGGGCAGCCTGGCTGGAGAGGGCTGCTTGCTCCAGGACCATGGCAGGGAGTGAGGAGAATGTCCCTGAAGCAAAACTGATCAACTAGCCAAGGATGAAGAAACTGTGCCCAATGCCTGACTGCTAGGCTGAGACCAGGAGGTCATCAGAGCCAGGTGGAAGCAGTTGCAGTGATGAAAACCCAGCACAGCTGGCTGAGTCACAAGGCTATTAGAGGGACATGGGAGCATCACCTAGGGCTTTATCCCCACTCTTGGGGTTGACTGCACATGGTGTTGTCTTCCAGCACAGGTACAGCAGCACCATAACACAGCGTAATGTTATTTGGCATTCAATATTAAATTCAAAGGATGTTCTCCCCCCACCTCCCACCCCCCCAAAAAAAAAAATCTATTTTGTACAGCCTTACATATGGAAGGTGAGATTTATAGGGAGGATTTTCAAGGCGAAAAGAGTGGCCGAGCTCCACCTGGTGCTGCTTCTGTGTCTCTGCCACCGCTGCCTGGGCTTAGGGAACGGCTTTGCAGCTCCTGGCAGCTGGAGAAAGTTTGTTGTGCTCGTTTCTGTTCCCACCCAGCTCTTACTTATGAGGGCACAAACAATATTTTAAATGAAAGAGCTTTAAGGGGAGAAGGTCCTGCAAGATTTTTGCTGCTATCTGTTGAACCAGTTCTAGCACGACCTCAATCTAACTGTCCACAATAGTTATTTTAACAGCTCTACAAAATCCTGTTTAGCAACTAAATAACATTTCCCAGCTTTTTTAGATCAATATACAATTCAAGACTTAAAATAAATAAATAAATAAATAGCTTCAATGCCAGTTTGATGTTCAGTCGGGAATTTACCTAAATCCAAACTTTCCCAAACCCTATAACCACAGAAGAAAATCTAAAGAATGCTTTATTTTCAAGTGTCCTAAATATTCGACAGCTCCCAGTGAAATCAGCTGGATTTCTACTACATTCAACGCTCATAAAAGCAGCTGAGTCAGACCGGTAGGTACTTATGACAGCACAATTTCTTTATCTATAATTAACTGCAATGTAAAAAGTTCCCCCAAGTGGTTTCTAAGCCCATTGCAACAGGGGAAAAAAAAAAAAAAATAAGTGGATGGCTGTGAAGGGGAAAATGCCTCTTTTCTGTGATGTTTGCAAAATAATAGAGAAGAAAGGTGTAAGATAAGTGAGCAAATATGTAAGAATCAGTATTATTTATGCCTTTCCAAGACAGTTCATCACATAGGACAAAACCAGAGCATTTACAGCTTTGGGCACACAGAAATGGCTAAATCATAAGCTGATGTGTCAGGGACTGTTTTACATAGCTGTCCTAAAGTCCTGCTCTGTGGGTCCCGGTTACCCTAGGGAGGTGAACGGAACATGGTGGGATGATGAGTTTTCAGGGAACCTGTGTTTCAGTTCAGTTTTGAGGCAAAATTGTGTGCTCGGATTGATCCCATCTAGTTACCTCTCAAGTTGAGTTTCCACAGAAAAATCCTGAGGAATATTCACTTTCCTCTAGTATGCCCTCAAAGTCAGACTCCAAATCTACAATTGTTCTCAGCAGATCAATTCTATCCCTGCAGGATCACTGAGGGAAGACTGTTATTTAATACAGGTACAGTGAGAACTGCTCATTACTGTGGAAAAAAAATGTTTATTCCTGACCAAATGCTTGTAAAGAGATAGCTGACCTGTGACACTGTCCTAATTTTAATTCCTTCAGCCGTCCATTTATGAACAGCTCCAGTTTGCTTGATTGATTTCAGTGCCAGTAGTTTATTCAATAGCATTTGCAGCATGGTTTGTTTTGTTGGTTGTCCCTAAGTGTCTAAATTATTATGACTTGCTATGACTCGTGTGTTCCTTTCTATTCCTCTCTGAGAACAGGATTAAAAATGTGCTCTCATTTTGTAAAGCTGGTTTATTAGCCAGTGAGGCTCACACAGCACACAGATTTTTATAAATTCATCAATATGTGAAGGTCGATGCTTACTCTGGGAACATTTCCATCATAGCATGAGAGTGAGGTGGAGATACAGGGCCAGTCTCATTTTCTCCTTCCATATCTCCAAGGAGAAAGTTTGGAGGCAAAGGTATATGAATAGGGAAGGGAGCATTTTTTTCTGCTGAGTCGCTTCCTCCAAGGGAAATTTGTGCCTTGGGAAGAGGCCTGCAAGAGCCTGCAGTTTTGCTACACTGTGCTGAGGCACTACAGGATTCTTGGAGCTCCACCCCAGGACAAAGGTAATAGTTCCTCATGGTCATCAGATATGGGTGGTGGCCTGAAGCCACCAAATTAGTCATTCGTAAGTTTTTATTTATCTACAAATATGTAAATTGTCTTTTAGTAAACAGGCATTGGCTGGAGCCTGCTTCCTCCAGTAGAAGTTCCTCCCTATTGAAAATTCCCGCCCAAAGTTATGTAAACCATGTAATGAGAAAAAGACACCAAAAATGTAGTTAAAAATACACTGGCTATTTTCTATACTGGGGAAACAACAAAGTGTCCAAGACATGTTAGTTTACAGGAAGAGAGGAAGGAAGATACTAAAACACGTGAAGGAAGTCTCTACATGTCCTGTGCACATGCAATTTAGAAGGTAACATGGTGATAAATGAAATATAGAACACTTTTTAAATTTGATTTCAATATATGCTGGAGGACGCATTAAATGTTGCCTTCCCTGTCCCCTTACAGAATGCATCTGTTCACTCCTCTCAGAAATAGGCAGGCATAAATCATGTATGTGACTGGAATAAAGGTTGTGGGATGTTTTATTCAAGGAAACATTTATGAAAAGAAATCTAAAGGCATCAACATACCTCAAAAGGATGTGTGGTTTAAGAAATGCTCAGTTAAAGCTGCAGGGCTGTGTACAAAAGCCTGAGTTTGAGCAGCCATAAAATCACAGCATCACTTCATCAAGAAGGGACTTCCAGAAGTCGAATGGGGGGTGTCAGGAGGCTGCAACAAACAAATATCCTACACCTACAGCATAAAAATGAAACCACAGAACAGTTTTTGATCTGAATAGTTTCCCTGTCTTGCTCCCAGCATTTAAAGATGTTTCCAAGGCAGATCACAGCATCTTTAAATGAATTTAAATAAAGATTTCCTTGAGAGGTGTTCAGCTGAGAAGTTTAGTAGGAGTGAGAATAACCTAAAAACAGTCCTCATATTTCACCCTTATGAGTCCTGACATCAAACAAGAATACTTGGAAGAAAGCAGTTTTAAATGACCACTACAACCCAGGTCTTATGGGTGGCAGCTATTAGACAGGGGAAGTACTTGAAATGTGTGTGAGCACTCAGGGAAGGTGCGAGGTGTTTCCCTAAAGCCAGTCTCCACCAATCCGCAGAGTGAGAAATGACTGAAACAACGTGTGCTCTGGAAGCATATGCTAGATAGCAAATACCATCTGGGGTACCCAGTTCAGGTCTTATCTCTCCACAGGTTTGGGAGAGCCTTGTGCAGTGCCCTGGGGAAGGAGCGAACGTGCCAGGGTCAACTCCTTTCTTGCAGCATAGCTTCTGGCAGTGGCACAGGGCTGGAGAGCTGCTGCTTGACCAGGGGGACCAGTTGGTGTTGGTAGCTGGGTTCCAGCCCAAGTACCCTCCTCAGAGCCCTTTTACCAGTTTTGAGGTTCCAGAGAGGTTTTTTCACTTTTTCTCCTACGTGAGGCTGGGCACTGTGCAAGTGAGCGAGACTGCTCTCCTGTTGGCATCTGCCATTGTCTCTGCAGGCTGACAAATTCTCTCTGTAATGAGTCATCTTCTATATTTAAAACTAAAATTAAAAATTACTTTTAGTTTTAATTTAAAACTTGAGTTGTCTCTGCTCTGGATCAGGGGAAAATGATGTCCCCATACCATTTACGTGCCTATTTTCTACCCTTCCTGTTTCAATGGTTAAGAAAAGATGGAAGTCAAATAACAACAAATTCTAATTTAGAAGGTGAAATCTGGCCAGATCTGACATGGTTTTGTCCTAACAATATGTGCCTCATCCGCTCTTCTATCATCACAGGTGGACTTCACCCTTGTAAGGTGATGTTAATGAGCTGTGGTAATACATCTGCTGCCCTCTTCTCCCCTGGGGAAGATTAACTTTGTCTCCTGCTGCTGGGAACGAAGCTATTTAAATGATAGAGTTCACAATGCATGAACCTGCCTCACCCCCCTCCCATTCCCAAAGCGGCTCCCAGGGAATTAAAATTCAGATGTAATTGCACATTCTGATTTCTTTTTTTCAGGGGGGAGGACGTTTTCCTCATGAGTGGGTGAACAGAGAAAAATGCGGAGGACAGGGTGAATCTCATTTGTGTGTTGAGTGGCATCTCACTTAATGCTAGTCCTCAAAACCTTAAATGTCTGTGGTGAGGAGTTAGCTAGCTGTCCTCTACAAATACCTGCCTTAGGTGAGAGGAACTGCCTTAAGAAGTCCTGTCTTGATCCACAGACTTGAGATAAAGTGACATCTTAAAGTATGTATTAGCCTAGAATATTTGCTGATTTTCTCTACTGTATGCTTTTAAGTAGAGGTTACCGCACTACTGTACTAATGTCAGCAAGCACAGGACTATTCTTTGCTGACACTGACTTGATTCTATTTAATTTAAAAAACCTGCATAACAAAAACCATAAAATCCATCTCCCCAGTTTTCTTACAGGAGCTGACAAACTGATGACAAGGTAAGCTCTGACATAAAACTCAGCAGATCACAGCAAGTCCAGGAGTCACCATATAGGAAATGCTGTATGCAATACAGCATTTTAAATATACCACACAGCATTTGCTATTCATGCTTGAGGTCACTGGCAGCCCCAGCACTGGGTTCCTCCTGCACCCACGCTGTTATCAGCAGTGTTAAAGATCTGAGGTTTCAGTACATTTTCTGACTTATTTTTTTTTGAGGTGTCAATGTGGATAGAGGTGCAAGGTTATAATTTTGTTGACAAGCAGACCTTTGCAAGTGCATCCATCTGAGATATATATCTGGTCTCTCTTTCTTTTTTGATCAGCCCATCAATTCCTGCACCTGAGACCTAGATCTCAGAGCCAAAATCCCTCATTAAACACTGAAAATCTTAGCGACTGGTAAAACGACTCCAAATCTCCAGCGGAGAAAATGAGGCCAGAATTTAGTCCCCTTCCCATTGAAAGCTGGCATGACTGCTGAGCAGAAGCATACATCAAGGACGATGCCTGACTTATCCTCCGTGCCCTCCTGAAGGCTCTCCTCTGTAATGTGGGTTGCCATGGTGAGCCCGAGTGCTCGGGGACATCTTTGGCCAAGCGCTAGTGGAAAGCTCCCAGCGCTAATAAGGTTGATGTGGTCCTCTTTGGGGAAATGCGAGGGTAACAGATTGATGCGGTCTGACCTTGCTGTGATGGGTGCAATTGGAAAGGGACAGAACAAACTCAGAAGTTGTTCAGCTGTTGATTCAGAAGTGTTTGTTTACAGCCAAGGAAAACAGAAAAGTTAAATTAAAAAGTTGTCTCTGGAAGTGCTCTGCTGGGAAAAAAAAAAAAAAAAGAAGGAAAAAGAAGCAATCTCTTCAGCTTTGTTTTTGTACAAGGTATTCAGTGTCCAAGGTATATTCAGTTATCTCCCTAGGTGTCAAAACAATTTTCTCCTTTTTGTATGCATTTTCCTCTTGTTTTTCTTTAAAATTCACTATGTTTGCTTTCCTCTTCATTAGGAACTGTACATTAGGCTCCTCTTGGGCAGCCACAGCCTCATGTAGATCATACTTATGGCTGGTAAAGACCAAGAAATTCTCCATGCAGTTTATTTTGCCCGTGTTAGCTTATGTGTCCTTTGTTGTACTGATGGCTCTCTGCCTCTCTCAGTGTGTATCGAACACATAAAGGCAGAGCAGCAGCATCCACCTGTTAGCACTTCAGCTTTGCTCTATTGTGGCAGAGCTTCATGTCCTGCCTGTTCCTAGATCACCAAAAGCAATGAAGTCCCAGGTCCCTGCTGGTTTTAGGTCTCTTCCTCTGGATTCTGTCTTCCAGTCTTGCATGGATTGCAATGCCCAGGTAAGGTTTAGTATATACACCATAGCTCTCACACAGTGGGGAAACTGAGTCCTCTGAAATGTTGGCTGGCAAGGAGGTGTGGGTTAGCCCCAATAAGCAGCTAAGTACCATGAAGCTGCTCACTCACTTCCCCCCAGTGGGATGGGGGAGAGATTTGGTAGGGTAGAGGTAAGAAAACCCATAGGTTGAGTTAAAAACAGTTTACTAGGTAAAGTAAAAGCTGCATGCACAAGCAAAGCAAAACAAGGGATTTGTTCACTACTTCCCATTGGCAGGTAGATCTTCAGCCACTTCCAGGAAAGCAGAGCTCCATCATGCCTAACCATTACTTGGGAAGGCAAATGTCATCAGGCTGAACACTGTCTCCCTCTTCTTTTCCCCAGTTGTTATTGCTGAACATGACACCATATGGAGCAGTGTGAAAAACGAAGAAGGCCTTGATGCAGTGCAAGCACTGCTGATCAATAGCTAAAATGTTGTTTAGTTATCAGCACTGTTTTGGTCACAAATCCACAGCACCGTATGTGATGCATTGAAGAAAATTAACTCCATCCCAGCCCAAACCAGTACACACAGAAAGAATATTTATGTTGTCTGTAGTGCTATTTATAGGTGATCGTTCATACTTCTACTACCATCACCCAGCACAAATCATCAAAGTGGACCATTGCATCCTAAAGTTGTATCCCTGTGGTTTCCTGTACCAGACAAGCAATGAGATTGCTCCATTGGCTGCTGCCTTTTCCAAAACTAGTTGATGACAATATCATTAGACATTCTGCTTGATCTGAAAATTTAGTCTAGGCACTTAGAACTTAACAAGGCCACATCTTCCTACATTGATGGTTCTGAAGGGTCGTGAGTGGTAAAGAAGCAGGTAGGTCCAGATTTGGTAACTAAAAAGGCCATTTTGACTAACATTGTTTTCTCAGCAGTGTAGGAGGCTATGCTGATACAATAAAGCAAACTAGCCAGGAGGCATTTAGCCTGGTCTGGTAGGAAGCATAAATTACCCTGAAAGCTCTAGGCAGACAGAGTTGTTATAAGGTCATGCAATCTTGAATCTGCCTGCCATCAGGGGAAATTCATAAGGGCTTTCTGGAAACAAAGTTCATATTGTACATCCCTTCTCAGAGCCAGACAGGTATTTATGCCTTTGCAGCCCCATCCACACTGTTGGTAACGGGTGGCAGGTGATGGCTGGTGCCCCACGGGTGAGGAGCAGGGAGTGGGCAGTAGCTCAGCAAATGCACTCCCAATCCAGCTGCGTTCCTAACAGAGCCCTTTGCTGGCAAGTGAGCAGCATTGCTCTGTCATGAGCACACAGACAGCGTACTGCGAGTTTCCCCGAGTACCAGATGGAGGCTTGAGCTGGTGTCAATCAAGTGTTTTCAGTTGGAATACTTGGAAATTGAGCCCGGGCCATTTTACTGCCAGTTGGTTACTGACAAAAGAGCTAAACAAACATCAGGGAAACAGAAGAGAAAATTATGGTAATTACACAGCTTTTGAGAGCTCCTCACAAAATATAATATTCTATAAAAGCCATGATGCAGGGAGGTGACTCTCTGGGAAAGCACCACTGTAGATGGCAAAGTTCATTAAAAGAATGAAAATAGTTTAATTTCTGCTTAGGCAGCATTTTCTGTGTTTGGTGTTGAAATCATTCCATTAAACTGTTTCTTTTTGGCAAAAAACTTTGTTTGCTAAATGTGAAAGCTATCCAGCTTATCCTGTATACGGTCCACAACCACTGTCCCTAAAAGCCAACACAATAACAGGCAGTATGGCCCGAGGAGCCTGAGCCCCCTCTACCAGAGAAACCAGTTGGCTGATGGCCTCAGTCCCCCTACACTTCACCGACATTTTGATTCCATCAGCTGTAATGCAGCTGACATACTTAGTTCACACACATGCATGTATGTAGGTATCTAGGTTTGTATCTGTATAAATCTCTCACCAAGTCCCAAATCCCCAAAGGACCATGTGGTCAAAGCCAACAAATCCACTGGCTTCCAGATTATCTACAGCGCGATGCATGAATGTGGGAGAGAATACTAGAACAGCCTGACTGAATGCCATGCTAAAGGATGGAGAAATTGTTTTTTGGAGCTGTAAAGGCTCCCTTATTTTTCCTCCAACCGAAAGTCAATAAAAGCAGTTTCTTTCTGCATTGAGGACAGCTCCTAAAGGACTATGTCACATGCTTTCTCTATTGCATAGGATACGCCAGATCATGATTGCTTCATCTGTCACTGGGATATCATGAAATACCACATTAGTGCTGCACAATGCATGCTAACCCACTTCCAGATGGTGCACGATGGTCAGAGGATAATGGTTTGAGCTCTCTTTGGCTGGCCTTGGTGATGCTCCTGCACTCACATGGCAAATCTGCAATTTGTTTCTTCATGGAAGAGCTGCAGTGAAAAAGGAGACCAAGGCAGGCTGCCAGCCCAAGGAGATGCCAGCATGGCCAGAACTCAGTTGCCAACTGAGTGTAAGTGATCCCAGCTGCAAAATACACTGGAAATCTCCTATGGCACCAAATGCTCAACAAACAACAAGGCTGGATTCAGAAATGCTGTACAGGGCTAAAGGGACCAAGAGGGAGCCCTCAGGGATGATGTACTTTGGCCTCAAAGTACATTGTGATCATGCAAGCTGTTAAATCTTCATTTTAAAGTAGCTCCCAGAGATAGAAAATTCCATTTCCTCTTTGAAATATTTTCTTTGCTACCAGTAAGATGGAGCCAGACTAGTTAGATTTTCCTGTTGACAGTCTGTGCCTTTTCCTGCATTGCTTAAAGCACAAATACTTCATCTTAAATGTTTGCTCCTAAAAACGGTGCGTTTCTATACAAGTGGAAAGCGGGTGACTAAATGTTCTAGGACATGTGGCATGGTGACAGTGTAAACCAGACGCTGTAATCCCCAATTTGCTTATCCTCATGGGTATTTAATATAAGCAATTTGAGATCCTGAAATGTGCCAGCTGTAAGCATGAGTCCCTTACGGCTCTAAAATGCGGATTTATGATGCTTTTGTGTTTTCTTCCTGTATTATACCACCCAGGTGTATAAATGCTGTCCTTGCTGGCTGCTCTTTCAGTATGCTGATATTGTTAACCTGTTTGCTCTTTGGCTGAAGATAAACCACAGCAGACAAATATGATGATACGTATGTGTTTGGATTCCTGAGCACGTGAAATTGCTGATAAATTGCACCCAGCCTGCATAGAGGCACAGCTACAGCACAGCACATCCATTTCACAGCAGGCTTGAGGGTACCAAAATCCTGCCTCCCACAGGGATGAAACCAAAACCATTCTGCAGCCCTGCACCTCTCAAACCTTCTGGAGAAATCAAGGGTCAAAACTGCACGTTGAGAAAACATCTTGGTTAGAAAAGGAGAAATAAAATGGTGCTAAAAACATGATGGCCTGCTCTAGTTTTCAGCTAGTTACAGGAAAACCTGTCCTGCTTGAACCTGCTTGATCTCAGAGTCAGTGTTGTAGTTACAATTTTGTTTTAACGTTATTGTTATTTAACTGCATATTAACTAAACACATCTGATTATTCCAGTTAGTTAACTATATGTTTCTTATAGATGGTGGATTTACTGTCAGCTGCTGCTAGTCCTGAATTATTGGTGGTTCCCTTTTGCTCTGGCTAAGAAATGAAAATTGGCATTTACTGCTGTATTTGTGGGCACTTTCAAGTTTGCTTGCTACATCTTAGTGTTGAATATATTTAATGAAGGTCTTCAAAATGAGAAGAATTTTAGGATAATTAAAAACTGCAGAGTAATGAAATTTATCGATGCAATCACAAACATTTGGATCAGACTAGCTAGACAGAGTAATGCTTGCACAGGGCTGTGTATGCCACCCAGTGTATGAAACTTGTACTTGGCATGAAAGTCAACATCTGAGCATTTGAGTCCTTTCTGAAGCATCAATATAATATTCTGAAGGTCAAATATTGGAAAATAAGCAGCAATCTTGCAAATCATGAGAATGCATGCTAAATATTGTGGTTGAGGATTTTTGAAAATAGTTTCAGCTAAGATTTTTAAAATAAAGCAGAACAAAAATGTTGTTTGCCCCTTGTCTATGGTAAATGAGTCCTTAGAATACAAAAGATTAAAAGAACCCTAAAAAGCTTGTGATAATTAATAGTGTGCAGGTAGGATACCACAAAACCAATCACCTGCAGTCATACTAACTTTTATCAGGCTGAGAAAAGTGCCGTCTTGGCAAGGTAAGAAATTAAAATAAATTGTGCAAAGTAGTTTAAGATCTTTTATTTTAAGCTGCCATACCAGTTCCAGTATCCCACACATCTCTTCCCCATCAGCCTTTCACTGCCCTCAGACACTTCACTCCCATACTTCTCCTGGCTGTCCATTTATTACGTATTTGCCATAGAAATTTGTTCTGAAATACCAGTTTTTGAGGGGCTGGGGACTGAGTTTCCCCCCTGGCCTGCAGTGACCCAGTAGCCCCCATAGGTACTTCCCAGGAGGCTGGCTGCCAAGTATTTTGTGGAGGCAAACCTGCTTGGTATCTCCCTCCTGGAAGTTTTCTTCTGGTCAGCAGTGTAAAGAAAAGCCCTGCTAGCATCATTCCAGCTGGCACATAATTTATGTATCAGCTGAACGGAGTCATAATGCTCAAAGTGCCTTTTAGGTGTATTTTGAGATGTGTGGGCAGGGAAGAGGCGCTCCCTTCTCCAGGCTTTTGCATCCTGAAATGGTAACAGCGGCAAGTCCACTCCATTGTACGTGCGGCAGCCTGTGTGAGGGTGGTGTGCTGATAGCTTAGGCTGTTATTAAAGTCAAGCTCCCAGAACACTTCAGCTGCTAGATCTGACCCAATTTTCTCCCAAGAAACAGCAGAAGGAACACTTTGAAGACTTGGTTGCATTAGGCCTGCCATTTACTTACAGCTATGTGGGGAGATCTGCCTGCCTCTGAAATCTTCCTCCTGGATATTTATAAGTGAATGCCAGCAGTGGGACACAGGCAATGGCAAGGGTTTTTAGAGAGTGTCTGAACATCCTGCTTCATCTTTCAAGATAGTTTGTGCCCCTCACACAGGGCTGCTCTGCAGCAGGCTCCTTCCTTAGAATTACTCCTTCCTAAGTATTACTCCTTCCTTAGGACTATACACAATGGTATGAACATACCCATAGCTCTGTGACCTGTCTTTACCACAAGCCTTGGGATTGAGCTGTGTACCTTCCAGCTCCTGGAGCTGAAGGATATGAGAGCATCTCAGCTTTCACCTTTTAAAAATTTACTGCTGTTGTGAAGACATGAAAGTATGTTGCAAGAACAGTCTGTAGATTTAAATTTGAAAATACATATCATGCCTTCATCGTGAAAGGAATAGGTTGGTTCATTTTGATTTTTGTTAATGAGACAGCTTGGAAGCAGCCACATTTCCAGCTTTGCAGTATCTGGGTGGGAAAGCCTCTGCTGCCAGAGGGATGTCAGATGAAGTCATTGGTACAAATGAAGGTGAAGATTTGCAAAATCAAATTTTATAAATGTATGTAATCAAGATAAGTGATGCTTGTAAACCTTTCATGTTTTCTCTAAGTGGTTGCCTTTCTGTGGCAAATGTCATTCTGAATTCTGTTTTCTTTCTGTGAGAAACAACTGATTTTTTAACTATTGTCTTTTCCTTGCTGGCATCTTATTTTACTTTTTTTGTTTGTTTGTTTGTTTGTTTAGATCAGCAGCTCTGCTTATAGCATTCATTGTACTGCATGTAGTACATGAAGTGTACTACTTCTACCACTACTTCTACTACTACTACTTCTACTACTACTTCTGAGGCAGACAAAGACAATTGTTAAAGAGAATACAGAGCATGAAGCCTATTTCTCTTGGCACTGCTGTCAAAATTGAGTGACTTTATTTTATTCCTCTTTGATGCACTGATTGAAACATGAAATTGTGTTAGTAAGTGGCTCTCTCTTGCCTGTTGAATAGGGTTCATTTGTCCATTCAGGCAGGTGATGGCTCATATAAAATCATAGAATCATTAAGGTTGGAAAAGACATCCAGGATCATGTAGTCCAACTGTCCCCCTGTATTAGCCACTAAAACATGTTCCTAAGTACCACATCCAACCTCTCCTTTCCTCAAACACCCCTAGGGACAGTGACTCCACCACTTCCCTGGGCAACCCGTATCTAATGCTGAATCCTCTCTTGCTTCATACAAGCTCCTCCTTTGTCAAAGTGAATTTTTTTACCCTTGGAAATTATTTTTAGAACTGAAGTAAAGTGGTACAGAACAATGAAAAAGCTGATTAAGCTAATTAAATACTATGATTAGATTAATGTGTTAGCCTGAGTGCAGGAGACCATCGTGATTACGACATCTTGACTCTTGCACAGCTTCTGGGTCCCATTTTTCAAATTGCTGAGTTCATTTTGTGCTGTGCAAGAGGTTCATAATCCATTTAACACTGACGTGGACATGAGAAGCTGCCTGGGTATGTTATGTTCACTACAAGAGGGTCAAGAGCTTATGCCAACGGATGAAGAGGTGTACCAGAGGTATAAATAGGAAAAAACGTGACTGACTTTCTAGCTGTACCCCTTCAGCTACAGAGTGTGAAAGCTTCTAAGGACATTACAGTGGAGTACCTGCTGGTTTAGCCTATGCCAGGCCTGGGAAGCATCTGCCCCCTCCTCTGAGTTGAAATGAAGCAGAAAGTTGAGGCCATTATTTTGAAAATTACCCAACTAGCCAGGAAGACCTCAGCTGGCCTGTCCCCGCAGCTGGGGCACATCATCAAGATTTCCAGAGCCCTGCCAAGGGGAAGGTGCCCTGGGTGGCTCAGGGAGAGCTGCTTCTCTGCAGCTGGGCTCAGCGGGCGTATGATGGGGGCACAGACCCTGGTGGGAAGAGATAGCATCAGGTCAACCCTACAGTCCATTCTGCTGCCTGAAAGGATGACCACTGACCACACTGTGTCAGCAGCTAACAGCAAAGCCTGCACAGAGGTGATTTCTTGGTCCACATTTGTACTTTTGAAGTGAAAATGCTCCTGTATGTTTTCAGCTACAGCTGGGAAAAAGCTGTGCCCTTTGCTGGGCTTGCAGAGATCTGGTGGCTTCCAGAGCAGCACTAAAAGGCTAAGCACACAAAAGGGCACCACCAATTTCTATTTGCTGTGGACATCAAAGCAACTGGCTGTGTCCATCAAGGCTCCAAAGCCAGCTTCTGTGAAATTTCAGCAGTGTGAAATAACAGTGTGTCTAACAGCAGTATTTGCTTTAGGAACACAGCCTGCCCCAGAACTGCACATCCCAGCTACCTCAGCACTGCTCTTCCCTGGCCTATGTCCCTGAATGCAGAGATGGAGTTTCTAAGTAATGTTTTGTCACCAAAGGTCACCTTGACTGCATTAAGCTGAAGATGATGGGTTATTTCTAAAAATGTCTGTGCACATACAGATGCTTGTGATGCTTGGAACTGATCTGGGTGCAGCTTTTCCTCACCCTGTACTTACATCTATTACTTTTAGAAAATTATTTTGCTTTTTCAGTGACTGATTTTGAGGTGGATTGTCTTCATTTCCACGATGACTATTATCAACTGTTTGTGTACTGCTGTATCCCATTTCCAACACAGGACTCAATTATATTTATGAAAACGAGTGTGTCAGAAAGTGCCAGCAAATTATACCAAAGAAGTCTCAAGACAGTTTCACAAGTCATCATTATCATCATATGAGGTCAGGAGAAAACTGGTTTGTTTAGTGACACATTGTTTGATTTAGCAGCTGTGTGACTCACATCAAATTGAAGATTTGTTGCTACATTGAATGCTTAATTGCAAAGACAAGCCGCTCTGTTACTTCAAAGATAGTGTGTAGGCTGGGACAAGCAGATGCCAAAATCATGAGGACGATTAGTGAAGTTTAAATTATAAAGTCTGAATTGAAAGCTGTGACTAAATACGCACTGTCCTTCATTAATCACTATTTATGGTTTTCCTTCTGGGTTTCATTCTTCATTTTGACAGAAGCAACCCTATAGGGCCGTCAAACACTTCTGTAAGGATCTGAAGCAGAGCTAAATACTGGTGTCCAATATGAATCTTGTTTACAGGGATCCTCTGTTTGCAGGCACCACTTATTAACATCAGTGTATTTTCCCAGGTACAGAAGGAATTGGAATTTGAGGCTTATCTGAGATGTCTGAGATGTGTCTGAGATGGGATGACAGCCCTCACACCTATCCTATCACCTGCTGGCCCTGTGCTTGTTCAAAAGGCAATGTATGGAAGCCTCGTGTAAACTCTTCCATGTAATTACCAGTGCTTACTTGCCTGTCTCGGTGCAAACAGGTGTGCTTTGGCTGTGTGCCTGGTGTGAGCACGGGCTCAGTGGTGGCAGAGGGTCAGTGGGGCCCAAGGACAGCAGTGCAGAGCAGCAAATGCAGCTGGAGCCCCTCTCCCTGGGTCTGGAAGAGTCACTTTTGTGTCCAAGCAGCCAGTTGTAAAAATTCTGGCACTGGTACTACTGGTTTCCTGGCTGAGGAACCTTAACCCAGTGCTCAGGTGTGCCTCAGGACCTTGGAGAGGAGGCACTGTACATGGAGCTCTCTCTGAGTAGAGAATCAATTGTGTGCATCCAGTTTTTACCTGAAAAATCCTCACTTTTCCTTGCTGGAAACTCCTTTGCTCAGCTCACCAGCAGATGGTGCAGTCTCTAGCACCATCAGCTGCTCAAAGCATAAAAAAGCTTCCTTTTCCCCTCATGCACACACAAATACACGTTTAATTACTCCCAAAACTGCAATGTATGTGATAACTCCCATTCGTCCAAGCAGTGCCCTGCTCACCAGAGTCATTTTCTGTGCCAATGCTCGGGGCATAACATCCAGCACATGGCAGCAGCTCTCTCACACCGGCCTCCTCAGTGGGCAGCAGGAAAACCTGTCCTGTGTGCAGCTGATGTGTCTGCTGGTGCTGCCCACTTGGGTTATAGTGTGTTTGGTGGCTTGGAAGTGCCCTCTGGGCCTTCCCCATCCCAGTGGGCTGGGTACTAGCTCGTAACTGCTGTGGTTTTCCAGGGAGCTGGGTCAGGTCTGCCCGGTGCCTTAAGGCCGAGCATACATTTGCTGGGGGGGGGGGGAAGCTAAAGGTTGTCTTTGAGCCTGGTGAGCACACAATGAAAGCTATGAGCAGAAACAATCAATAGAAGAAACCACAAAAGCTGTTGGCTGAAATTTCACAATTCCTTGCGGTAACAACAGACCCAAATGTGCATGCAGGCAGTCATCTTTTCCCACTGAATGATGAAAATGAAATCATGACCCCTGTGTCTATGGAGGTAAAGAAGCAAAGCAACAACTGATTGGGTTGATTCAGAAATCACAGTCTGGGGGGCAAGATATTCACAAAGAAATAGTTTTGGTCTTTTTTTTTTTTTTTTTTTTTCATCATCTGCCAGAGTGGTACAACTGCACCAGCTGAATCATCACTCACAGGGGGGCAATACATGGGTGGAAGCCTTCCCACCGTGCTGCAAAAGCAGTCTGCACCCAGTTGTTCCTGTGGAATAACAATGCTGGCCGTGGGGCCTGCTCTCCTTTGCAAGCAGATGAGGCTGCTGCCTCTTAAGCTCATTGCTGATACTGCCCCTCAGCCCGCAGGATTACCTTATCAGCAGCAAACAGATGGAGTGTATCAGGGCCATGCCAGTCATCCCACACCTGTTGATCCTGCACGGCAGCCAAAAAATTAATTGCTTTAGAAATGTAAAAGCCAAAGCCTGAAATCATGAAAAAAAAAAAAAAAAAAAAGATTAAAGGGAAAAAGCAGGGAGGGCTGGGAGCTTTTTGCCTGATATTGGTATCAGTGTCAGCATATTTTGGAGGATGACTTATGCGGCATCTGATGCAGTTTGCAAACGCAAGAGAGGTGGAGACCCCAGGGAGCAGATATTCTTGGCAAGAAATACCTATTTAGCAGCTACCAGTCAAGTTTAATTTGCATACATTTAACTCGCAGAGATAAGAGCAAATGCAGAAAGCTTTCTGAAAGGATGCCGCACTGTGATGCTGTTATCTCACTACTTGGGCTGTCACTGCCTCCCCAAAGTGCTTCCAGCATGACTGGGGTGCCCCAGCACGTGGCATGGGGTGGGCTGTGCTGCTCTCCGAGCCTCCCTGTGCCATGGAACATGAATTAAAAATGTTTTCCAGCTCCTTGCCATGGTGATCTCCAAGTGCCTGAGCCATGAGCATGAGTTAGGCCACTCTCCTCAGCCACCAGAGGGACACATGCCATGAAACAGCTCAGAAAGCAAGCAGACATAATTTTCCCATGCAGGCCTACCCCATTTTCTATAAATCACCAGTCACATTTTGGGTAATGGGAATAAAGGCAGCAAATCAGGGGAAAAAAATACTTATAAAGGTCCATTTGCAGAAATGGACATTTTTAGCCTTGCGTGCTGCTCAGAGCAGTCCCAGGAGGGAGCGATGTTACTCAGGTCCATGGACCTGTGGAGTCTGGTGCAAGCACCCCAGCACTGGAAGAGGCAGAGGTCTGTAATTTCATCCTTCCCCACACCTGGCAGCATCCCTCTGAGCACTCTCTGTTTTTTTTGCCCACAGCTGATGGGCAGCTTTGCCCTGGCTGGGCAGGCAGCACAGCAGCCTCTCACCATTTGGAAAAGCCCAGGCAGGTGAGCAGGGTGGGCTGAGAGATGTGGTGGGGTGTGCTTGGCTGCCCATGGGCTGAAGAGAACACTGGCAGACACAAACCTACCGACGGCAAAGAATTAAGAGCCAGAAGATGCAAATGGGGTGTCTGTGCATGTACCAGGGAGACAAGTTTCATTCTTCCATCCCTGTAGGTATCAATAGCCCAAAGACTCAGGCAATGGTAGAGGTTTCTGCTGGGGAAAAATGTGGAAATGGGCTGCATGTCCCTGAGGAGCCCTGCTCCAGGTGGTTGGCCCTAGAAGCCTTCCTTTGGGAAACTCATTCTGATTCCCTGAAACTAACTTTGGGTGATTCACACACTTGGCTGTGCCATGTTAAATGACGGTTGTCCCATACCAGTCCTTCTACAACATTTATTTGTGGGTACAAAATGAAAAGAGCACTGCTAAAAATAACAGGGACTGAAGAGTGTTTCTATTCATTATGCACAGCTAGCATTATTCCACTTAGTGGTTTTGCCATCATTTTTAATTGAAATCGGCAAATCTCTCAGGCCATGTGTTCATGACTTTTAGTCCCAAATTTGTTAACTTTCTGTGGGAACAATTACATTTTAATTCTCCAGATCCACCTCTTCTTTTAGTTCCCTCCCATGAAGTGATTCATGCAACTATGAGAAATTTCTTGTTCTCCTTATTTATGCTGTTCAGACTTGCTTGACTTCTGAAGAAGACCTGGACTTGTCACTGTGCCTCTGTACAGAGCTCCACGGCTGCCAGTTCATGACATGGACCATTTGTGTTGGGTTGGGTAACTAACACCCAACTGGATTTTATGTACCTGATAGCAAAAGGAAATATTTTCTTAAACATAGGCTGCAGCACTGGTAAGTAAGCAGTGATGGAAACCTTTCTGGGCATGGGAATGTGACTGTCCGTGCTACTGAAATATCGGATCAGCTCTTGGTCTGTTTTCTGTAGGGCATACTGAGGGATCTCTCAAACCATTCCCCATCCTGGAAGGTGTAGTAATCTGGCTAGAAGATGTTTGATAGCAGAGAGAGGTTTATTTTTGAACGATCTAGACACTGCTTCCAAGAAAACCCTGCTGCAGAGGTCCCAGCATCAAGTAAAATGGGTGGGATTCATCTCATCTGACTTTCTGCCCTTCAGCTGGTCACCCAAGGCTCCTGCAGGGTCAGTGAGGAGAAACTGCAGCCTTCAAGACTTCAACTATCTGAGCCATGTGCTACAAATTTTCATTAGGTGGGATGAATCACTTTCCTGGAATTGCCTGTTCCTCTCTACTGACTTTAATGAGAGTGACGTGTATTCGTTTGGCCAGCTGAATAGCACCTCAAGCTACTTGAAAGGGAACAGACACACACACACACACACACACACACACACAAAAAAAAAGGCTTTGGGACTGCAGAAAGAAGCCTTTTATGGAAAAGATGCCTGAAAAGGACCCATAAATGCAATCACTGCAAAACATCCATCAGAAATGCGTGTGGGAGGCAGGGGGTTTGCCCGGTCTTTCTATAATTTCCATCCTTGTGCAGAACAGTTTTGCAGAAGGGGATATAAATGCGTCTACGTTTGTTTACTCAGCGTCAGCTGTCAAAGGGCTGTCAGCAAGATTTTGTCTTCCACGAAGCAACAGTGACATCCAGCGGTGCTGCGGGAGCCGCCGGGGGAAGGCTGAGCCCTCCCCGGGACACCTCCCGGCACGGCCACCCGCAGCCTGCCGGCATCAACGACCCTGGGGAAAAAGAGGGGAAAAAAAATGCATTTTTTTCTGAGCATGTAGTGGGGGCACACGCAGTTCAGAGGTTTTGCGAGTGCACATGCATTGGGAAAAAAATAAAAAAATCAGCCTGTTTTCTAAAAAGTAACATCTGCACGTCAATCAGTCTATTTCCATGTAAAGAAATTCATGGTATAAAAGTGATTCCTAAGCAATTAAATACTTAATTTCACCCTCTATAAGGCATAAATAAAATTGCCCATTTCTTTTACTTTTTCCCCCATTTTCTGTTTTGTATGCTGACTTATATCTGTCTCAAAACATGAAAAATTAAAAAAATAAAATATAATCCTTGGACTTTTTCTCTAATCTCTTCCAATTTCCACTTGCCTTTTTCTATCATTCAGTTTTGGATTGACTCACTTTATTTTTCTTTTCTACATCTGACCTGTTCCCTGGAATCGTCTGTCAGAGGGTGCCTGTCTCAGAAGCTCTCGGTTTGGCTCCCTTATTGCTTTGCATTGATTTTCTTCGCAGGACTTCATTTTAATCCAATTTACAGTGCCGGTAATCTGGGTCTCTTCTTTCAGTCACCTTTAGGTTCCAACCCATTTGCTTCCCACTGACAACTGACCGACTTTCTCTGCTGAAATCGCCGTGCTTGCTGTCTCTCCGCTGGGCTGTTCCCTTGCTGGCTGCCTCTTGCTGGCGGCTGGAAGCGAGGGGCTGGGAGATCGGCGGCACCAGCAGAGTAGGGGGGACAGGGTCTGCCTCCAATCCCCCTCCCCAGGAACAGGGGCAGTGGTCGGGCTCCATCAACACACCTGAAGAAGCACAAACTAACGGGGTGATGCCAGCACACAGTGCTTAAAAAGGTTTTAAACCGCCCTCATCTCACCCTTCAAACAGAGGTAGTGAACTCTCTGCTTTCTGGAGTGAAATGGTCGAAAGGGCTTGCCTTTGTCAGGCGTGAAGCTACTGTGAGATGGGAATGCTCTTCTTTCCAGGGTATCTCTGAGAGGTATCTATAGATATGTGATGCTCTTCTCTCTCTCTCTCTCTCTCTCTCTCTTCTTCTTTTTTTTTTTTATTGTCTTACTACTTTTCTTTTCTTGCATGATTCACGTCCTTTTTTTTTGTTCTTTGAAATGTAAATGAAAAAGCTGCTTCATCAGATCTATATAGAATGTTCTTGTATCTAATATGGTAAGAAAATCAGAATATAATCATATGGTGTGTTTTTTTGTTGGTGGTAGTGTTTGCTTGTTTTTTAATGGGGGGGGGGGGGAGGGGGGGGGGGGAGAGGAGACAGACACACTGTTACTTGACCAGAATTTCTCTCAGAAATGTATAGCTCTGTAATATTTAATTAAAGATGGAAAAAAGATCCTTCCATTCATTTTCTGATAAAAGATAAATTTCTTCCATTTCTTCTGTAGGACTCGTGGACACACTCAAAAATGCAGTAAGAAGTAGCTGTGCTTAACGGGGAAGGAGCAGCACGCTGCAGTATTTTCTGCTGCTGACACTGAACCACAACAACATCAGCTCTGCATCTATCAGGGACCATTACACTGCTCTTTCCCTAGTGTACATCCCTCTTTTGTCCACTTGCCAACTGGCTTAACCTTTCATCAACAAATAATTTTCACTTAATGAGAATTTACTCTGGAGTGCATTTTCCCTCAGGAGCACAGGTTCCCCCTTTGTCCAGCAGGAGCCTCGCCATGCAGGTCATAGCAGTTATTGGGGCACGATGAGCCTCAGTGCAGGTATTGATTTGTCTCAGACTGCTGTCTAGACCACTATTTGCATTGAGCCATTACACACACACGTACACAAAGATCTGCCTTCATTTTTCAGCGGCTGCTTGCTTCCTATATTGGGGCATGGACAGGCTCATGGAGCCTGGTCTGCTGGGTGCAGCCTCTGAAGCTGTGCCACTGCTAACACATGGGACGCAGCCAGCAGGGGAAAGGAGAGGGCTGTAATGGGCTGTCACATCCCACAGGCTGTGAGGGCTCATTTTTAGCTCAGTGCATCAGGCTCATGTTTGAGTGGTGGGAACTTGCTCACAGCTGCTCCTTTTCGAAGAGACTTTTGGCACATCTGTGTGGCCTGCTATGGGGATGTGGTGCCCAGAAGGCAGGAGAGGGAAGGATGCCTGAGCACTGCAGGAGGAAAGGAGGGTAGGGCAAAGGGGATCCTGAAGACATCAGGGATAGAAACAGCCACCTGGTCATAAACATGGGCAGGGCTGAAAAGCCCAAGTAGCTCTAATAGGAAAAAGTCACTTAAATCTACAATGACTAAGAAAAGGAGGATGGTCAAGCAAGAGAATGTTGTTTACTGAATGAGACCTTAAGGGATCAAAGCTCTCCTCTGCCCTGCTCCTTCCCTCTCTCTACAGTCATTCAGTCCTGTGGTATTTCTTCCTCTTGCTCATGGCAGCAGGAGAGGCCTGGCATAAGCTTCCATACAAAGGATTTGCTCTTCTGCCACCCTCCCATAAACACTCAAACATCGTGGCATTGCTTTCCTCATCAGATTTTTTTCTTTTTAATTAAAAAATATAAAACAAATAAACAACCAACCAACCAACTTTACTTGTGAATCCAACATTGTGAATTCAACATCAAGGTGTTTTTTTGTTTGGTTAGTTTTTTTGTTTGTTTGTTTGTTTGTTTTTGACATAACCATTTTCTATTCTGCTTAGGTCAATCTTCAATTGCCCTTCTTAATTAATTCTGAAAGAGGTGAATAATTCTGTAGCTCTGGGAAGACTTTTTTTTTTTTTTTTCCAGATCATGTAACTTTACTGAAGTGCTTGATGAGCTTAATTTTGAAGCTCCCAATACCTTCTTAATTTGGCTTTAATTTTCAGAGATTTGCCTTTTATAAGGTTATTCATCCATGTTGTTAACATGCAAACTTTTCATGGGGAATTTCTAAGGAATTAATTCATTTAAATAATTCAGATGCTCTCTGTATGGTTGAAGTTAGCCATCTGCACTGAAGGACAACCCCAACGTGCAATTCTACTTCACCTCACTCCTGATATTTTTAAGTGGCAGGCATTTTCTTGCATAGCCAGAAATAAGCATTAGTGCCAATCCTCCTAAGATTGCTCAAGTGATGACACTTGGAATGACAGAGGAGGCATGAGCTGTTCTGGTTTGTGTTTTAATGGGCAAGATCTTCAGGCTTCTGACTTTTTTACAGTCTCATTGGAATTAATGCTTCCCTCTTGAGGGAAACGTTTCTGGGAAAACAGCTGCATGGCCCCTGTCATGCTGAGCGCTCCTAGAGATGAAAGTTCCTTGCAGTAGAGCACTGCTTGTTCTTCAATTCATGTTGGTTTTTCTTAAGAAAATCCCACAGTCATCCGAGGATTTCAAATGCTGGAAAATCATTAAAATATCTTCAAGATGTCATTTATTCATTCATTTATTTATTTATTTTTTCTACGTGGGCCCAATTATTGCTGCACTACTAGTACTTGCTCAGGTTTTGGCAAATGAAAAGTCCCACCAGAGTCTTTGAGATGAACTTTTGATCTATAACGACACAAAAACAGTTGAAGGAAGTTTCATGAACAATGTTCTATTATTATCTTGCACCTCTGCATTGTTACCCACTGTGTTGCTGATTTAATGTGTAAACCTTTGCACTAGAACCATACTTTATGTCTGAGGAGAAAGCTGCCATGTATGCAGGCCTAGCCAGAACCTCTGAAGTATCAGCTTGCAAACAGAAAAGAGATTAGTTTTCTTTAAAAAACTTATCAGAAAAAAAAAAAATAATCTCAAGTTAATCTCACTTCTTAGCTGTCTCTATTATTATGCTAGAGATGGGTTTCACATGCTTAAGAGTGCTGTTCCATCGATTCAATATTTATGTCTTCAGTTTTTTAAGGGCATTAGTTTTATTTGCACTGTCTGCATTTGGCTTCCTCTTTTAAAGAGCACAAATAAAAATGAACAGCAAAATCATTATCTTGTCTGGCAGTAGATGAAAGAAGGCCTTCTCTAGAGTAATTTTAAAATCATTAGGTTGTAAGGTTCATTTTAACAAGGTGTGTTAAAGCAGCAATAAAGTCATGCTTTATCTCCTGCTCACCATTGTTGTGGTTGCCACTGGAGTCCTAGGCTGCATGGGACTTTGAGTGAAACCAGAGCAAAACAGCCCAGAAATAGGCCCCCAGGCAACCCCTTCAGACAGCAGACAGAGCCAGCTGTCCTCCTCCATGGCCCTCTATACGGAGCTGGAGGACCAGTGCAGTGAGGTGTGCTGGTCTCAAGCTCCAGCACCTTCCTCCATGGGGATACAGAAGTCAGGACAAGTTGGCCAAACCCCCGCTAAAATTCTGGGGACTTGGTCCCCAAATTACATTCCTAAAGCAAAGGCTAAATCTACCACACGCTTACCCTAGAAATACTGAGCTGCCAGATACGCTTCCTCTTCTCTGCTGTGATCCACTTATCTAGTTATGACATTAAATATAATTAGCCACACTGTTGCATTTGCAATCAATTTAAAATTAGCAACCTTGGTTTGTTTGGTTCTTTGTTTTCAGTAAAACTAACCCAGGGTGTGAAAGTACCTGAAGATTGAGAAATTAAGAGATTTATAGTTCAAGTCAGGCAACCTCCTTAAGGATTTGGGGACTGGTCTGAAGATATCTGTTCTCAGTCACAACCAGCCCATGAACCCACTAGCACTTCCACACATGAAGTCAGCAGCTTTCATTTTCAGAAATTAGTAGTGATCATTGAAGCCTAATTGTAAGGAATTGCTTTCTTGACTCTGCAGCCCCAGTATGGTGCTTGAATTCGGTCCTCAGAAATGCAGATTTGGTCAATGCAGGCCAATGTGCATGTGTTTTTCAGATTCAATCTTTAGCATATATATTTTGTACCTTACATTTCATAAACTATTTGAAAAGCACAGAGATAGGAATGTGAGTAAAACTAATATGCAACTGAAGCCGAAGAAGCCATCTGGGCAACCAACCCTGAATGAATGAAGCCCTTTCAAATAAGTTAATTCAATATATGTCATTTGTACGCTCATTCCCTTGAATATTTTAATTTGAAGGGAAATATCTGGGGAAGACTTGTCCCTTGTTGACACAGCAAGAAAGGGAGTGATTTCGTGGCCCTTGAAATCATGGAGGCTCTCCCCAAGGAACTGGACGGGAGCAGAGCTGGCGTTTCATCAAAATTTGATTTTTTTTTTCTCCCTGTCAAAGTACCTTTGACTAAACCTATAATTTTTTACTGGCCTTCCTGCTCTAATAAAACAGTGTGCTCTCATTAACTGATGGGAAGGCCTACCACTGCTGTCTTCTTATAAATCTAGTTCCTTTTAATCAAAGAAGGAAGCTTTGTATTGTATCAGACAGCTTATAAAGTGGCTTTTACTGGGCTGAGCCACTTATTTGTAAGCCTCCCTATTAGGGAGCTGCAGATAAGCCATTCCTGAACTGAGCAAGGGCTGAGGGCTGCGGACCAGACACTGGTGTGGCTCTGCAGCAATGTCCCAAAGTTGATGGATGTAAAATCTGGAAAGCACTCAAACCACACTGCCGTCCACCCAATGCGTTTCTTCTCTATAACTCCCTTCTTTTACTGAAAAATACTGAAATACTTCAATTAGAGGCAGACAGGAGAGCTCCTTTGTTTTTCAGCACCCTTTTAATCTCGCGGCAGGATTAAAATGCTTTTCGGTTTAATGCTAATCATATGCCCTCTGATTTTAGAGTGGCCTGGAGTTCCTCTAAATTGTCAGCATGACGTGATGAGGTTGCTTCTGAGAGGATTAGAGAACTGTGCATGTCATTTAAGGTCAAAAAGGCCTCCCATTCCTTTTCAAAATACCAAATTTTCTTAAAAATTTGTTTTCCACACCAGTGCAAGTATATGTGTAACACTGAAAATGAAGTTATCCTTAGTCCACTTCAGAGGACAGCCTGGTAAGGGACTTACCCAGTGCGTGATCGGCAGTGACTGCCTCAAGCTCCTACTTCCAGAGGGGTGTCCTGAGGTGCCCCCAGCCCTCAGCTCCTGAGTTCAAGGCCCTTGGCAGCCTGGTCCCACAGCAAGGATCCTGCATGGGCTGGGTGCAGCTGCAGCAGGGCTGGAGATGCTTTGCAGCATTACTCTGCCACTGCCCTGAGCTATGGCACAGCAGTTAATGGGAGAACCCAAACTCCTTAACCCTTCTTTCCCCTCTTCCCTTAAACTCCATTCTCTCCATATGGTTCTTTCTTTAGTTTAAGCTGACATTTTAGCATTTTTTTGTCACAAGCATTAACTGTGATAACAATTTGGCTGCAGTGAACCCTGGTGCAAAAAAATCCTGTAATACTTGAAGGCTTTCCCAGTCCATTAAGCAGCAGATTGACCTCTTCAGTGGTATTCATCTGACCACGAATCTACTTACTGAATGGCTCCTGTCACTCTCCATGTCCCCTCTTAATTGCATCACATTTTCACCTCCTAACCACCCAATGTTTCTGCTTGCTCCTGCCCTGCCAGTTGTGGCCTCAGTTTCCAGTCCTTGTTTGCCTCCCAGCTGTGTTTGAGCAAAAGGAATGGAACATGATTTGGTCTGTTAGTTTCTTACCGGACTTCCTCTCTGTCTTCCACTGCTGTTCTTTGCAGTATTACTATTTCCTTTACCCCGTGTGTCCCTCATACAAGGACCATGGGACAACTGTGTTTGGACTTGATAACCTTATTGGTCTTTCTCAACATAAATGATTCTATGATCCTATGGGTCTTGGGTCTCAGATTGCCCCAGCCTGGATTAAACTCTCATTAATGGTCAAAACATCTGTCTGATATTTTTGCATAGTGAAAAGAGCTATCACAATTATGTAGCCTGCCAAGTTCTGAGGAACAGTGGTAAGGGGCAAAAAGATTCAGTCACCTTGAAGAATTAAATGACTTTCTTATAAATTAACCATTGACAGTTTTCTTTTCAATTGATTTATCAAAGTTTTGCTATATCTCATCCTAACCCTCTTTTATGTTTAAGTGCAGATTTTCAGTTCCTGCAAGAGCGTGATGCAGGCCATTTGAAGGTTTGGGGTCCTTATCGAGAGAATACATGTAGATTGGCAACCTGGGTCAAATAATAATAATAATAATTGTAGTGGGAAATACATACAATAAATTAATTTCTTATTGCATTCACATGATTTTGGGGAGGGAATTTTCTATGCTAGCTTAAACTCCTTCTCCCTTTCTTCCTGCTTCCTCTCACCTCTCCCACATACTTGGGTGATTCTTGCTGATATTTGTACTACTTCCTTACAGCAATATATATACTTTCAAATCTCTGTGTGCTTCAAGTTTGTTTCAAGAGTAAAAGATAAAATAGTGAAAATAATCTGACTCATCTCAGTACTATCTGAGCTGCTCTCCACCTTCAAATAGCTATTCTTCTTAGGGATATTAGCTTTATTTTTAAAACATTTCATTAAGTTGCTTGATTTGCAAATTAGTTATTTAATATTCAAATCTTGTCTAAGGGAATACATTCCATATAATATCAGCTTAAAAAAAATTGACTTGGGAAATAGAGGCTTATAGAGAAGTATAGAGAAGGTGAAAACGAAGTGACTGTTTCTCACCATGCAGAAACTGAAAGGGCATTAAATGACATTTTCAGCAAGTCTAAAAGAATGAAGCATTTGACATAAAACGCTTAATTAAACTGTGGTACTCAGTTGCTGCCACAAAATGCCAAATGTGAATGTCCATGCAGTGCTGGGCACTGGGGATAAGATAATGAGCTGCTCTGAGCTTTTATCTGGCTCAGCCTGTTGGTTCTTACACTCTCAGATTCTTGGTATATTTCTTACTCTGCATCTAGAAAATTTAGAATTTCATCTAGTTTCAGAATACTAGATAACAATTAAGTCCATGCTAAAACATTAATGTAGTGGGGATTCTTACCATATGTCCTTAACTCCCTCACCCCCTAGGCCAGGACTCACGCGGTATGGGAGGACTCCCCAGCCCTGTCCTCCTGCGATGTATCTATCAGTGCATGGAACAGATGCACCATTCTGTTTCATAGCCCTCAAGCAGACTGATCCCATTCAGAAGGTAGTGGTTTTTTGAAAATAAGAGAACAGAATTTGAATAGACATGACAAGCTGTGACACACTGACATTTTGGCAGGGAAAAATGTTTTATTTCTGTGCCAGTCCTTTATTGTCCTCTCAGGTAAACACATTTCCTGCCAAGGAGATCTGCTGTTAACATGTACACAGATATGCAAATCCTCGGCATTATGTTTCAGGGAAGGCAATAAATATGAAGCAGTTTCACAGAATCACACAGAATCGCAGAATCACAGAATTTCTAGGTTGAAGAGACCTCAAGATCAGCCAGACTTCAGCTCCATGTCTTCTTCTCTCTTTTTAAGAAAGAAGAATATAACTGTGTTGCTTGGAAAGTTCTACCTAAAAGTTGCTGGCAACAAATTGTTGCAGCCATCCATCCATCCATCACCATGAGCAAGCCAAAAGCTCAATGAGGGTAGGGTTGTGCAGTCCTTGGGCATTGCTCAGCAACTGAACTGCAGCTTGGGGCTGCTCCTCTCCAGTCTCTCTGCTCTCCAGGGATAGGGATGTCCTGACAACTGACAACAATGTCTGGCACTTTTTGGAAGAACTTGAATGCTATTAAATAAATGCTGTCCATTCTTGGGAGTCCTCTATCAAAGGCATCTCAGAAGGCTCTGCAATGTATTGCATGACCAATGTCTTGTTTTTCTTTTGTGAGCTGTGCACCTCTGGGTTAGCTAAACTGAGGATGGATGTCTTGACCTGAACTCTGTGGTTAAACCAAGTTAGCAAATATGCATGGCATTCTCTGTAAAAAGAGGGACATTATGTCATTTGGTGACTTGTTTTAAGAAAAAGAGAAGTTTGATCTAAATCTTTCAGACCTTGTGCTCTGATGACCTCTTTGGAGTTAGATCGTTCTGTGATCCTCCTTCCTAATTACAACAGAGATTAAAAATGTATTGATATATATTGTATTATTGTATTGATATATATTGTATTGATATATATTTCGGATCTATAGCTTATTTGTGCATGTGTGTTTTTTGTTTTTGTTTTTGTTTTTTTGTTGTTTTTTTTCAAGTTTGGAAGTGCATTTGAGATCTGTGAGGTGAGGGTATGCTCACAGGTTGATGCACCACAGTCACTGCCCATGCCTGCCCATGTTTTCGGTACCCATTTTTACAGCAAGTGGGCAGAATCTCCTGTAGAGAAGGTCAGAAGACATATGCAGATGTTCCATAGCATTTCTCCAACTCTTCAGCATTTAGGACTGTATCTGTACTAATAAATAGCACTGAGGTAGCTCTGTGGTGGCGCTTTCTGTGGTAGCCCTGTACTGGCCTCTGTCTTTTTTGGTCCATTGGCTTTACCTCTTGCAATGCCAGGTTGTGGCGATGGTTGCCAAAAGCGGGCACACAGTTGCCCGGACACCCTGAAGGATCTGTGACACTGGTGAAGATACAATCCCCCTGTGTGGTCACTGTGATGTTATTAGTTAAACCGGCTTTCTTGGGCTGGTGTGGTATTTCACAATCACACAGCTTCACACATTGGCTCCTTTGCTACTTCTGCTGGAGTTTTTCATTTCCTCCCTCCCTGCATGGAGATCAGCCCCTTTTAATTAGAAATAAAGGCAAAGGAGGTCAGCACGGAAAATCTCCACCCTTTAAGAGGAGCAGAAGGAGTTGATAATCAGCTGCCATGTGCATGAGCACTCTGCAAGGGCTTTTCTCAGACTCAGCACGCAAAATGAAATTCACGCTGTAATCAGCGTGACTCTCTCCAGCTCCTAAAAAAGGGTAAATAGACTTAAACATCCAAATTAAAGCATGGAGCTGAATGGGCCATAAAATACAGTATCTACAAAACCAGTCTTCTTTGAACATTGCTCTTCACCTTGCACAGAATGTAGCCCCTGTGTAGTAATAGCTGTGGGGAGAAAAGGAAGAAAACGAAAGACATCTGTGCAAAAAAAATATTGCTTTGCTTCTGTTTTAAGCACAAAATATCTCCAAGCTCATCAGGGTTTGTAATAGAGGGGTATTATTTTTCGTAAATGAAAATGTCAGAAGTCCAATGTACAGGTTTGTGAATTTAATAGAAATTGTCTCTGTTGTAAAGCGTGCTTTATATTCCAGTCACGATGCATCAGCAGTTTATTCTGGAGTTCATTCTGAGGAGGTAATGACTAGGAAAATGACAAAGAAAACTGTTACTGACCATTAGTGAGCAATCACTCTGTCATATTACCGAGATAATTTAGATAAATGTGGGGTTTAGCTGTCTCCAAGGGAGACGGGATGCTGATATCTTAGATAGTGCAGCTTTTTAAAGCTTTTCCATTTGATGAATATATATTTTTGCCTCAAAGATATAGAACAGTTCCCCGTATCTTCCTGATGGAAATAGTAATAGCTCATTTCAGTGCTGTCATTTTTGCCCAGTTGTTTAGAGGATGAAGCCACAGAGTTTTGCAGCAAATATGGAAAGATCTGTTTGGAAACATAAGGTATTTAATAAATGAATGTAGAACATGCCATGTTTTTCTTCAATTGGATTCCATTATTTTAGCAGCTGCTAATTATGCAGTGTTGATATTTAGAGAAAGAGTAACAGATTTATCTTTTCCATCTGGATAATCAGGCTTATAGAGCATGTCCTTCTACCAGCATTGGACTTAACACTTCCTGTGTTTTTTCGTTGTTCTTGTTGTTTTTCTTTTTTTCCTGAGGCCATAGCAGGTTAAATTAAAAGGTGCAGAATTACAGTTGAGAAGTTGAAATAACTAAACAATTTTGTTCTAGTTTATAAAAGCAGTATCACTGTAGTCATTGTTAGCATGAAATGGCTTACAAGAAGCTGGATCTGCTTGGTATTAAGGTGTGAATTCACAACATACAGGCTTACAAGATCCACCTGCCAACACTAGACTTAAGCATCTTCTATAATATGGGCTTTTATATGTTGTACATCATATCCCACATTCTCCTCCAAAAAAGTGAGAGACATAGCTTTGCTGGAAGGTTTTGCAGCAGTCGAATGATTGTCCAGATCTAAAACCAGGTATCCAGGTACAGGGTACACAATATCTCTGTATATGTGTGAACACCCCTAGAATGGGTGCACATCTGGTCATCTTACTTGGCAGGAGCCACTCAGCTGTCATTCAACAACCTGAGTTTTCATCTTTAAATTGACTCTACTTTCTTGAGCATTACCAAAGTGGTGAGATCCATCTGAAACAAGATATCCTGAATGAGAACCACAGAGGTGCAAGTCACCCTGTCTCACCACCAGGCTGTCGACACTCCAGGCACCATTTTTGGCTTGCATCTCCAGCTTCAGTAATCACCTAGGGATCCAACTAAGCAAAAGGAGGACTATTACACTCCCAAGAACTGATGTAGTGATGATAGGATTAGACCTTGTTAGTCCTGACATTACGTTAATTTTTGCAGTACAGAGCGATGTTTTTGCCTCAATTTAAGTGAATTAGATAGTCAATATATAATAGAAATGAATATATTAGATGGCCAAAATGAAGCAAACAGTTGGGGTGTGGGGGAGCTGAAAGGACAAAACTAGTGTTTGGGGGCTTGTCTGGCAGGCAGGTTGGTGATCCAGGCTACTGCATCCTGGATTTTGATGGGATAGAAATGATACCTGGACAGTCTATCTGGATTAATTTGGGATGTAGAATAAACTGCCATAGGATTTCTGTGGGGCTGTGAGACTGTGGGGCCCCACCAGAACTGGCAGCACTAACTGCAGCACCTCCACACACACACTCCCCTTGGAGCAGGTTGCTTTCTACCTCTGAAAACTCTTAGCTTTTGCAAAGCTAGGTCATGCTTTCTGGACCTATGGAGTCAGCACTGCTGAGTGAGAACAGATACAACCACCCCAACCAAACATATGCAGCAAAACACAAAACTCATTTGGGGCACTTGGGTGCAAGCAATTCCTACCAACCCTGCCTGGGGGAAGGGGTCACTCTGTCTGCAGGTAAAAAGAGCCAGTGCAAGCATTATTAATAAAGACTAGATTTTCACAATTAATTAATTGTTTATATAGTTTACCCCACTGATTTGCTCTGTTGATTTATTTTACTCATGTGCTTTACTCATGTGTTGTTTTTTATTTATTTACTAGTTTGTTTTGTTTTTTCTTCCATCCTGGTCTTTAAGGCAGCACAAGTCATCTCATTGAAGATGCGACCACACAGTTATTTCCATAGCAACAGGCTCTTCTAAGTCTTGATTAGGGTTTCTTGGCACTGCTATTTTCTCAATGCCTAGTTTATGAAGGAGAAAGCTTCAGTCAAAACCTTTAAAGAAGACGTATATAGAGAAAACAACTAGTAAAGGAAGATGCTTATTTTATGATACTTATTTTATCTTACTTGTCAGAATTTAGTAGGATACATTTCTGTAGGGTTCTTGAACCTGTAAAAATTGTGAGATGAGATTTAAGCTAAATATATCACATGGTCTGTATCACCAAAAGATGAGCAAAAATAGCAGCCCTGGGAGAACTGTTGTTTCTTAGTCGTATCTAAAACACACATTTTCCCTGAAACGGCTTGTTGTAACACCTCTTTTCTTTTTGTACAACAGATTTTCCCAGTGTGGAAGTTCCTCTTTATGTCAGATTGCATTTTTACCGATGTTGCTCTTTAACTGCTGAACAAAGGGAGGTTGTAGCTCCTGAAGTTGTCACTTAACAGATACTGAATTTTGTTTGTTTTCTTTCTTCCCTTAACACAGCTCTACTTTTCTGAACTTTTCAGTGTTGTGTTGAACTCACTGAAAGTGCAGTTCCTGTAGGGAAAAGTGAAAGGATATATACTTGTTATGCAGTCAGAGAACCTGGACTAAAGATGCTGATGAATTCAAATAATCCCTCTAATGCTATGTAAAGGTTTCAAAAGCTTTCTGATTAATCTCAATCAATCCTAAGAAATAACAGAAGAACAACAAAGTCCCAGCATACTTTCTGCAAACAGTAGCATAAAGGCCAGCAATGATTTAATTTGGTCATTTTATATGAGCAAAAAAATTGTATTTATCCTAGCTGGCAAATTAATATGAGCACAGTCATCTTCTGGCCTCTAATCAATTCCATGCTGGCCATACAGATTCAGGGGTCATTCATTTATAACATCTCCGTTTTGACTCTTTTGCCAGCCTAAACAGTGCAGGCTTACTCTAAAATCCCCTGCTTTTTTCAGTATGATCACAGGTCAAAATGTTCAAGCCTACCACAGATGGGCAAAACATGTAGAAATGCATGGAAAAGTGTTGCTCAGACAGACACCAGCAAGATATTAAATACCATGGGATCCACTACTGCACTGTAAGAGGTTTGTCAGTTTGGATTTGTTCTTTATTCCTTTCTTAATAACTCCTAATGTTTGGTGTATATATTTTTAACTCTGAGATGACGGTTTTAGTGGTATACTTATAGCACAAGCATTTCAGTCAAACTCTTTATGCTTTGCATTTGTATGTATCTACATACAACTTCATTTCTTTTTTTTTTTTTTTTTCCAGCTCCTCAGTACTTGCAGGGCTCTTCTGCTGCTCTTTACAAGCAGCCCTTGTCCTTTTCTCCCCGAATAACTCTGAGTCACCAGCAGGCCATGCCACCTCTCTGCTCTCCCATTTTCAGATTATCTGTGACTGTGCTGCAACACTCAGACCCCACTGGTAACCACCTCTATTGCTAACACTGATTACTTATTCTTATCCTCTTTTTCCTGTCTTTTATCCAATTAGTTTATTCAGGCCAGGGCCATCTCTCTTCCTTTCTGGCAGCAAAACTAGGTGAAAAGCCCCTTGATAAGGGAATTTGTCAAGTAACTTTTGGAAATCTAAGTACATGACACCAGCTGGAGCTCTCAGACACTGGTTTGCTGACTCCTTCAAATGAAGGGCAGTAAGTTAACAAAGAACAACTTGTTTAATTAAAAGCTGTCTTGGTTATTCTTATCCTAACACAATTACGTCTCCTCCGATATATCATTTGCTAATTCTATTCTTCATGGCAGTGTCTAATAGTGTGAGCATTACAGGTGGCAGAGCTACTGGTCAATAGCTCTGTGGCTCATTCTGGACCCTTTTTATTTATTGTTATTCTTTTTAAAATTAGCATCACATTGGTCTTCTAGCCCATCAGTACTAGTCTGATTTTAAGTGGTAGGCTGCTCACTCCACTTGGTAGCTCATCCATTTCATTCTTGAGCATCTGGCTGGAAATCATCTGGTCAAGCAAGTTGTTGCAAATTGATTTGCTCCAAATCCTTATTTGCTCCATAACTTTTTCCATTGGCCCTTCAGGTTGGACAAATCCTCTGGTGAGTCTGTTCCTGGGAAGGAACTGATCCAAATTCCTCCTTAGTGAACAGGGAAACAACATTTATTTTCACAGTCCTGTTATCCAACAGCAGCTTACATTGACTTTATATCTTATGTGCTTTACATGTATGTATTTATATTTTCTCCCTCAGTGCCCTCTCTTCTTGTTGTATTTGGTACTGGATTCCTGACCAGCACAGCCTGTACATGGCTCATGGTGCCCAGTACCCCTGAAGGTAGAACAGCCTGAGCAGTACCAGTGTTTGCGTTTCACATCTTCTCACATCTTGAAGTAATTAAAATATATTTTCTTTCATGCACAGTATAAATACACTCCCTCACACTCCATTGTTCTTTGTAACAATTTGATGTGGTACTTAATGAATATAGTAAATGTCATTCGGAAAAAGAGAAAGAAATAGTGTGAGGAAAGTGGTACAAATCCTCCTGTCCCCCTTAGAACAGAGGAGAAAATGGTCCAACAATTCGGTACATCTGCTGATACCACACATGAATAAGTCAGTTTGGCAGAACATTTTGGGGATGGAAAAACCATTCAGAAACTGTGAAGTGCCAAAAGTGAGGTTGTGTCACTCATGTGTCCCTTGGGCAGGAAAAGGGAAAATACCACAATGCCAAAGTTGCCAGTCAAATAGCTTTACAGGATGCTATGTTTGCCTGAAGCCATGATGCTCTTTCACAGGATAAGGAGATTTTAAATTTGCTGTTCCCACAATGCCATCATTCAGGGTGTGGGTCCCCGATCATTTGCAAGGAGGAAAACTGTTCCTCTGATAGGTGTAGGTGAATTTCTTGCCTGCAGCTGGGGGGAGATGAAAGCCAATCTTACAAGATAAAAACTAGATTTTATTTTTTTAATATATTTTCACAATGAAAATTATGCGGTATTAATTGTAATAACACAAATTATTACTACAGTAAATATTACAGTACAATACTATTTTTTTTTTCTGTCAGTGCACCTCCCCCCACAAAATCTCAATTTTCCAAAAAGCGGAGAAAAACAAAACAAAACAAAACAAAACAAAACAAACAAACAACAACAACAACAACAAAAAAACAAAAAAAAAAAAAAACAAAAAAAAAAAACCACAGCTTTCTGCTGTAATTTTCTAACATTCTGCAGTCAGTTGCTGGAGGACACCATTACATGCCAGCCTTTGTTTGAGCAGGGGTTTCAGAATGCAGTAGCAAGGGTCTGTACACTTGATGTAGTCAATCTGGGAATAAAAAATCCACCTAAGATATATGAAGCAAAAGGATCTGTGGGAAGTACAAGTTCCCGTCCTTGTCGGATCTCACATAAAAGATCACAGCAAGACAAAATAGGGTCACTTTCAGATAAAGTCTAATTAATAATGTCAGCAAACAGTTTCTTTGATTGAAGATAACTTCTAGAGGAAGTACGTCATGTTATGAAAGTGAGTTCCAAATATAGTTGCAAGATAACCTTTACTGCACTGCCTTTATGGTTATCAATTAAGATACAGATTCCCATGAGATTTAACCTGTCATTTATAATAGCTTTGTAAATCTTAATGTTCTTCCACATGTAGTTGGAGAGTTAAATTCATGGCATGGAAAGAGGACATATTTTTCCCTTCAAGTACCTGGTACTCCACAGCCATGCCTGGTACAAATACATATAAATTCTTACATACTCTCTGTATGTATATGCATGCATAAGTATGAAAGTAAGTCATTTGAGACCTTTTATTTCTTGTAAACATGTTGCTTCTCAAATGCTCTATGTTGAAATAGGCAATTAATTTCCTTATTTTGGGAATGCGGCTTCAACATTGATCACATTTTCCTTCAGCCACTATCGATAAAAATCAAATAATTCAGCATAAACTAGACAGACATGAATTCCTGAAGTTCAGTCAGCTGGAAACAAGACAGACAAATGAATAAAGAAATAGATATCACTATTTGCTTATATTTAGTCTCAGGCAGCGGAGTCATGAGCCAACAAATGATATAGTTATACTTAGAGCCCAGCAAGTTTTTGAGGTTTTTGGTCTCTAATTTCCTTTGGTTTGCCTAAGGCATTTCAACTGCTATAGGCTAAGCGTGTTGATCAGGCTAGCCTACATCTACATTGGTCAGAGCTGCTTTTGTCAACCGAAGTCATTCACATGCATGTAGGGTGACAGAGTGGTACATCCTGAGATGTCTTTGTAATTTTCCTATCTCACACCGCCCCAGGGAATCACCATCAGTTTTTCCAAGTTAACAAAAGATAATCCTAAAAAGTACCTCACTGACAAAGTTTGAGGAAAATTCAGCATCCTATAGAATATGTTATTGGCAAGACAAACACAATGTAACATGCTTAGATGCATTGTTTTGTTCTCCAATAGATTTCTTTTTATGTTGCACTACAGTAACCTGTACGGTACTGCATATCCCCTTGATGCTTAATGCATCAGTTACATGCAAGTAACTAACTTTGCTTTTGAAATACTGATGGAACATTTCTTCTGCAAGAGCTGTGCCTTGGACATGGCACAGCATTGATTATAGCAAGAAATATTATTTAAGCATAATCGAACATGCTTTAGGTTTGGTGAGATGCTGAACATCATAACCATAAATTCTATGTGAACGTTTCTCCAAAATAATTCAGATACCTCAGGTAAATGCTGTCACTGTTATTACAGAGCCTTTTATATACATACAGGCTTAACAGATTTATTAAGTCTTCTTCCCTAAAATGTCCTCAGTCTGCTGTAGATGACAGGTATAAACTCAGAAGACTGACACCGCACCCCACCCCCCAAATGCCAAGCAAATATTAAAAAATTGCAGTGCATTTTACAAACACATCAGTCACTCATTTCTCAACACATCAGTTGCTCGTCTCCCAAGGCTGCAGTTTTCTGAGCTGAGTGAGTCATTGCAGCCTATCTTACTTCCAGTTCTCTGTGTCCTCTGTCAGGTTCAGGATTGTGGTGAAGTGTCAAATTGTGAATGAGAAGGCATCTTTTCTCCTTCCTCCTCCAAAAAATCAGCTGGTTTAGTCCCAAAAGAAAAAGAGTATCAAGAGACGTCCTGGTGCTGGCCACTAGACCTTTCAGGAGGCAATAGTGAAATGAGGGTTAGTGAGGTTTTGGTTGTTGGTGGTGATGGATATATTTTTTTTGGTGGTTTTATTTTATTTTATTTTATTTTATTTTATTTTATTTTATTTTATTTTATTTTATTTTATTTTATTTTATTTTATTTTATTTTATTTTATTTTATTTATTTTATTTTATTTTATTTTATTTTATTTTATTTTATTTTATTTTATTTTATTTTATTTTATTTTTTACATTTTTCTTGCTAACCTCAGGCTCCAGGTGCTTTCACTTGGGTGCCTGATTTTCAGAGTATTCCCTCCCATTGTAAGAACTTAATTTCTACTACAAAAAAATCTCGGCAAATGACGTCATGCCTCTGCTTCCATAGGATACCCCGATTTAGCAAAATGTTCACACCAAAGTATCCTACTAGTCATAAAGCTTGTCCCCTTCAGTGGAAGAAATGTAAAGAGTTGATGGGACATGTTTAAGAATAAAACAGGGTACAAATCTATCTGTTCAGTGTCATATTTGATTCTTGTGTCCTGATCTCTCAGATGACATTGATGACTTTGCATCCAGCAATTTAGTATCAATCTTTCTGACATTCTGGGGTCTTCATAGATATATAGATCTTGATGCTTTAATTTATTAGACTGACATTTTGTTCTGCTATTAAACAAGAAGAAAAAGAAGAGTTGAATGCCAGGGTTCATCAGAGCAGTCATTTCTGATTCAGCCATTGACTATCTGGAGCATAAATAGGGTTATTTAATGTAGGAGCAAGATGTATTGCTTTTAGTTTTGCATTTAGGGAACAGATCATTCACTTCTCATTGCCTTTAATTTTACTATAGGGAAAAACTTAATGTGACTTATGAATAAAATCATTATAATCATGATTATTGAGCAAAATGGAGAAAAAAAGTTTGCCAGGAACTGAGCAATTTCTGTTCCTTGGCTTCATGTTCTATTTACTGAATAACAATGTCATTTGGAAAACAAATGAAGACTAATATTAGTCTTGCTAAAGAGAAGACGAGAACTGCTAATGGGCAACATTTTCTCTAGGTTGTTAGAAATAATGTTCCATATGTTTCAGCATTTCTAGTTTTGATGATGTAAATATTTTTCTTTGTACATAAGTGATTTTAACCATATGTCCTGAAGATCCAATATTATACTTCTGTCATTTGAATAGCCAGATTCTGCTACCTTGTCAAGGCTGATTAAACCCAGTCCATATAAAGTGTTACACTATTGGCCACAGGAATCATGAATTGTAATGTTTCCTGTTTCTTGAGGACCCAGAGCAGATGACTGTCATAACTAAGGTTTTTGCTTGACTGGGACATTTCAAAGCCGTGGTAGCAGCCATGTGTCCACATCATCGCTGTGGTTCTGATCAGAAGAGCACAGTTTAAGCAAACCATCACCATTTATCACACGGAGCAGTCTGAGAGCATGCAAATTGGTTTCTTTTTGGGTGAAGCTGAGCAGACTCTGTGGGCACACTTTGGGTGCTCCCGTCAGCTCTGGGTGTTTGGAGGTGGCCCAAGACAGCCCCCAGCTGCAGGCAGCGTGGACAGCTGGTCCTCAGCACCAACTGCTTCACTCTGCAAGAATGCTGCTGCTGTGCCTCTTTTCCTGCTATCACAGACCTGGTTATGCACTCATGCCTTGTGTCAGGAAGAATGATGTGGGACGAGCAAGTGGCAGCCCTGTATTAGATGTGGTTGGTAACCGATGGCTGTTACGGGTTTGACAGATCAGTATATATAATGTAAGGGCAGGAGGCTGCTCCGCTCACTTGTGTGTGACTGTAGCTATTCCAAAGGACAAAGATTGCTGTGGGGACACTGTGGTGAGGGTGCCACATCCCTGTCCCACCACAGCCCTGTCCAGCTCCTGCCAGCAGCCCCCAGCCCTGACTGCATGGCTCACCCAGGGGCCATCGCTGTAACTCCAGCCTTTGCTGCCCCTGCCACACACAACACATGAGGTTTTGGGGAGGAAGTAGAAAGCCTGAAGAGAAAGCTCCTTTCCCAGGGCACTGTAGGAAGAGAGAAGGCAATGCATATCTCCACAGGTGATGAGATGGTTTCCTGGGTTGTCAGTGGGGCATGCCTGTGCCACCAGCTGACTGGATGCCCAGAGTAAAGCAACGTGAGTAGTCAAGAATGTGCTTTCTAGGTGCTGCCACCATGCTTTGACACATGGATGTAGCCATAGACTTGTCTCTTGCTCTTCGAGCCAGGGACTGCCTGTGTGAGGAGCTGCTCACACGTGGTTAATCGCTCTGGACATTCGCAGCAGCATCCACACCTATCTCTAGCATAAAGTGGATGTCAGTTGTAAACTTAAGAAATAATGAAAAGAAAGAAAACAAAAAGTTAGCCAATTATGATGTGTCACACTCTTTTTTTTAAAAAAAAAAAAAAGTTTCTAAAAGTCTTTTTTTTTTTTTTTTTTTTTTTTCCCAGGGACGAGGGAAAGTGCCTTTCTTCTGCATGCTTAAAAAATTTGTATCCAGCTAATGTGAAATTTAATAATCTCACCCAGGGCAATTACTCGAATTCTAATAACCCATGTAAATATAGTAAAGATTAAAATCCTCCTGTCAATAAAGAGCTTGAATCTTTAAAAGTTCACACTAAACCAGTGGGAATGATTCCTGACAAAGGCCCTTCAAATAAGCAGGATGTCGTGACTGATGCTTTGCAGTAAAAGGCTCTGCCAAGAAGCAAATGGCTGCTCTGCTGTTCCCCCTCCATCCTCCCAAGCATACAGTAATGTCAATGAGCTGAAGGGCTTGCGTGGCTATCACTGGTTGTATGTCCTCATCTCAGTTCTGCGGGCACATCTGGCAGTGTCACGCTCTGCTAACACTGAGCGGTATCATATAAACGGGTGAGAAACAAATGGAGAATATTATTAACCAACATGAAACTCCATCAGTCGTGTTAAGATAGTTTTAAAGTAATAGCTCTTGCCATTTTAATTAGAAGAAAATACATGCCATTATTAGCATGTAGCAGAAAGCTGCAAATCCGTCATCACCAGGAATATGCTATGCCTATTGATTTTAGATAAATTCAGTGAATGAAGTTGCTAGTCTGAATTGTTTTAACAAGACATAACCCCATTTTTGTAAGGTATTTGCTTCCAAGAGGTGTCTTTAAACCTTTTCATACATTTGGAGAATGTGGGATATTTTACTTTCTTTAGTTCACGTGTGTCACTAAAAACTAAATATATGTCTTTTTACAAACAGCATAATTGCTGGACAAGGGCTCTGTGAAACCATCCAGTATATAGCATCCATTTATCTCTTTTATCACCCTAACCTATTCATAGCAGAAGCTTTGCAAAATGCAAAGCTCATAAGCCTCTGTGTCCAGTAGCTGCTGCCTGACTGCCAGAGTCTCTAGAACATACACGTGCAAGGAGGGTTTTCCATGAAAGTAAGTTTCTTACCAAGTCCAATATAAGATTAGTGCCACTTAGATGCTAGCAAAGCAGAAACTGTGCAGTTTCATTGGGATTGATGAATTGAAACTTTATGAACGGTTGTATTTTAGTAAACGGTAACAAAGCTATTTAAGGAGAATTTTGTCAGTGTCAAGGTTTTGGTTGGGACAGTTAATTTTCTATATAGATGCTCACACAATGCTCTGTTTTGGATTTTTTGATGAAAATCATGGTAACCACCCATGGATGTTCAGCTGCTGCCGAGCAGTGCTCTCACAGAGCCAAGGCCTCTCCAGTTTCTCATGTTGCCCTGCCAGTGAGGAGCCAGGAGGGGACACAGCCGGGACAGGTGACCCAGGCTGCCCAAAGGGATGTCCCACACCATGCAGTGACATGCTTGACAGTAACAGCTGGGGGAAAGGAGGAGGAATGGGGGGCACATTTGGGGTGATGGTGTTTGTCTTCCCAAGGAACTGCTACACGTGAAGGGCCCAGCTCTGCTGGGAGCAGCTGACACCTGCCTGCCAGTGGGAGCAGCAACTGGATTCCTTCTTCTGCTCTGCTTGTGCGTGGCTTTTGCTTTACCAGGTGAGCTGTCCTTGTCTCAACCCATGAGTTCTCACACTTCTACCTTTCTGTTTCTCTGATTCTCTATATCTAGTCTGAAGTGGCTGTTTCTCTACTAAAGAGAATAACACAGGAGTATAATGACTGCTTCTAGTAAGGTACAATTGACACTTTTTACCCATAAAGTATTGGCAAAAATTAACTAAATCATCTCCGGAACTTCCAATCACACATAGCCAAAGTAATTTCAAAAGTTTCCCAGACATTCAAGCCAGAATTTTCTTGTATTTTGGCAAGACTTCAAGACCTCTGCAAGCAGCTCAGAGAGATTTTTAGTAAATGCTATACTAAGGCAAGGGATCCAGCTGCTTTTCCTAAACCTTCAGTGGTACGGTATTCTGGAGCAATGGTATTCTGGCTGTATTCTGGAGCAATGAGGGCAATGAGATATGGATCACACATTTGTGTTTCATTTCTTTGGTTTCAACTATATATTTTTAATATAATCTGAAATGGAGAAAGCCTTTTGCAAAAGATGGAGCCATTCAGTTCCCAAAGTGCTCCCAAATTGCTCAGCTGTATCCCACAGTGGCTCCAAGTTTGGAGGGGCAAGAAGGACTATGTGCAAGCAGCTCATGTCTAGGAAAATATTTGCACTGAGCTGGAATGACCCATTTCCCATGAAATGAGAAAGGACAGGCAGCACATTACCCAGAGAGGCTGAAGCATGGGATAATTCTAGGAAATTCCCCCAAAATCTGGAGATATTTTAAATCAAACTGAGGCCAAATGCAGGTGCCTTGTGCAGTGGCTGTGATACCTCGACAGCAAGTGAGGTATCACTTCTCTATAGCTAGCTGTGAAACCAAGGTAAACACCTTTTCACTCAGGGGTGTACCTATTTAACAACATCATTCAAGAGATTAAATTTCTGCAGTGTGAATGGAGCTAAGCCTGTTCAAGCATGCTGAAAAGGGGACTGCCCTGTGCCAGAGTACCTGCACCAGATGTTAGACCCACACCCTTACTAGGAGTTTGGCCTGTCCTGAAAAAATTGCATCTGCCTGGCTGCTAAATCTTGTCTCTGGTTCACAGTGAAATCACCTTGTTTGGGCACATACTGAAAAAAAAAATTAAAAAAAAAATAAATTAGGAGATTAGGAGATGTTAGGAGAATGAATGCGTGGTGGAGGTAGGGCTGATGCTCCTCTCTGTGCAGATTCAGGACTGGAACATCTCTCAGGAGACTGTTGCCTAACGTATTTATCACTAGGGAAGAAGTCATGGCAGGAAGCATAATTCTTGCAGATTTTTTTAACATTTACATCTCTTTGAGCCCACACATAAATGGAGTGAGAATGATGCTCTCACCTACTGAACCATAAACCATTTTCACTCATTTGGTCTTTGTCTCAATGAATCTTCAAGTATTTTAAACAGCAAGGAGGACAAAAGCACCTTTCTCAAGGATAATTACATAATGCACCTGCATCAGAAGAGGGACTCATATTTAATTGGTTTAAAGAAGAAAAAGAAGGCAGTGGCAAACAATGGAATTATAAATCTATTATTTGGGATCATTCTCTGACAATAAATCAATGACTGCATTCCTTAGTTCCATTTTCAGCCTCTCTAAACTTCCTAGTACCCCTTAATTGGTTTGATTCTCCTATTGATTTCTACAGCTTGCAGGGGTCAGAAGGGTTACCAAGCTGTCTCTCTCCTTAGCCCATTCAGTGTTCGCACCCACTACATAATAAGCCTCTTGGTTTTAAAATGTTAACTTACTCTCTTTCAATATTTGAAAGAAGGCACCAAAATCAGCACTGATTATATAAGGAACCCCTTGTCTGTAAAAAAAGCTAGATTTTAACATAGCTTTTAGTATTGCAAAATACTGGAGGACTCTATTAGAGGCATTTGGGCATGGCTGAATTTTACTTACACATTTCAATATTTATGTCTGGAGGAGAGAAGAAGAAAAAAAAAGGGGGTAGGAGGGGAAATAGAACAATTATTCAGTACTTAGTTGCCTGAATTTCAGATGACAGTAGATATATGATGGTGTCCCTCCCCTCCATCATTGCCGTCACCCACAAGGGTTGCTGATAGACATTAGGAGGTTCTCTCAACTATAGCAGTGCTAATGGATGCCATTTTAACGCTGTCCATCACAACAAATTATAATAATTTACAACTCATCCATGGAGAAGCAGGGACAAAGCAGAGATTAGTGATCAAAATAGTGCAGTGGCAATTAAAACACTTGTGGTTAGCAGCTGCTGTAAATTGTTCGAAATCGGTATTTACATAAACAAGGGCTTTTCCTGTAAGGAAAGGGGCCTGTGTGATGTGCAGGTTTTGTTGTGTTCATTTCTGGTTTCTAGGTATCCACAAATGGAGACTTTCAGCTGCGTGATAATATTTACTGCTTCTTCCCATGAAGATCTGCTTTATAGTGTTTGCATGACTGGGTCTCCCCGTATAACAAAGGAACTAAACTACCCTGGGGAATAAACTACATTTTAAACTTGTAATTCAAGTACAGACATTCAATTTCTCATACACTTTTTGAAAAGTCTTCCTTAGGTATTCTGAGATTCATTCTAAGATTGTCTCCTAAAGAAATCTGTTTGGCCTTCAGACCTTCAAGGTAATTCCTGCCTGAAGGATAGGATTTGTCTGAAATCCCCCTCTGTCAAATTGCCTTCCATCCCTGAGGACAAGCAGAGCACTAGCCTTGCCAGATAAGGGCTTATCACTGGCAGATTTCCTTTTCTGATTGCTCTTGGTATTTTCCAGACAGAAATAAAACAAAACAAAGAGAGAATAAATATTATTTTAAGTATGTCTGTACCTACTACTAATTAATCAGTTTCCTTGCCAGTTCCATACCCAGTATTCTCAAGAAAGATCTGCGTACCAAGAGTGGGGCTAGGGCTGGGAGCTGGGAAGCTGGAGGTGCCAGGCACTGGGAGATGGATTAGACAGTGGGAAGGGGAAGGGTGATGTGGTCTGTGGAGGAAGGGATGTTTCGGCACCTGGGTACCAGTGTGAGGGTGCCATGGCAGGGCAGGTGTGTTTGAGAGGCATGCCATGCGAGACAAGGCAGGCATGGGAAGCTGATATGGGTTCCTCCATCTAGTGGATGTGACAATTTGGGGAGAAGAGGATGTTTCTAGGAAAAGCAGAGAGTAGTATTAGAGAACATATCAATTCACTTCATAAAGACGTCCTCACCCCCTTTACCCTCTCTGCATTAACCATATTCTTATAACATATATCCTAGGAAGGATGGCTTTGCTACTGCTCTGTAGTAGACTGAGAAAGACTGAGAAACAAATATAAATGTATTGACAAAAGCCAGTTTTCAGTGCCTGCTGACATTGAAAGACAAGGCAAGACAATGCACTAATAATATATCTTAACATCTTTTTTCTATAGGAAAATTCTGTATCGGAAGCAAACCAGAGAACTTTCATATAAGGGAAAGAAGAAGCGAGAGAAGGAAGCTATGAACTGAACACTGCCAATTAAGTTATCAGATACAACTACGTAGACCAGTAACATATTAGAAATACTTTTGGTTACCTTTTGTAGAGCAATGACTGTGACTTGACTGCTCTCTGTAAGTATCTGGAGAGAATGAAGCCTCCTCAGAGTGCAAGGTTCATTTTTTTCAGTAAATTAAGGCATTTAATCTAAATGTCATATTACAGACAGGCAATAAAATCTACCAGGGAGAAATTAAAACTGAACAATGCAACTTGATAAAGCGTGTATCTTTCATGTTATTTGGCAGTTAATGATTCAAAATAATACATTAGAAATGTACTACTTTCTCTATCATTTGCATTTTTAAGACTGCATGTTTTTCTTTAAAAAAAAAAAAAAAAAAATCTCTTGAAGGAAAGTTTACAGCTATGTTGTACAGGATATCATAACCAAAGGAACACAATGGTCCCTCTCTGCCTTTAAAATGCATAATTCTATTACCAATTTGCCATCTAGCCAGAAATATCAATTTGTTGGAAACTTCTTCACAGTTGCCTGGGGGATTCTGACACATACCTTTCATCCATTTTAATTCCCTTGGACAACTTTGCAAAGCTTGACTAATATATTTTTTTCTTGAAATGCTTATCTTCTGAGCCACACATCATTTGGTTTGATCTCTAGGCTGGCAATGACTGCACTATGGAAAATATACAACAACAGTTACTATTATGGATTTCCATATCACAGTCTGCCTTGCATGGAATGGTCTCATATCATATCCAAGTTGGAACGGACCCACAAGGATCATCGAGTCCAACTGCTGGGTCCCCAAAGGACCACCAAAAAAAAAAAAAAAATCAGAGAATGTGTCTGAGAGCATTGTCCAAACTCTTCCTGAATTCTGCAAGCTCGGTGCCGTGACCACTGCCCTGGGCAGCCTGTCCCAGTGCCCGACCACCCTTTGGGTGCAGAACCTTTCCCTAACCCGCAGCCTGACCCTCCCCTGTCCCAGCTCCGTGCCGTCCCCTCGGGTTCTGTCATTGTCCCCAGAGGGCAGAACTCAGCTCGTGAGGGAGCTGAAGGCTGCCATGAGGCCTCCCCTCAGCCTGCTCTGCTCGGGGCTGAGCAAACCCAGGGCCCTCAGCCACTCCTCAGACATCTTGCCCCCGAGATCCTTTGCCATCTTTGTGGCCCTCCTTTGGACACTCCCTAACAGTTTTATGTCTTTCTTTTGCTGTGGCACCAAAAACTGCACATAGTGCTCGAGGTGAGGCTGCACCAGCGCAGAGCAGAGCGGGACAATCCCTTCCCTCACCCATCTAGCAATGCCGTGCTTGATGCACCCCAGTGTACAGCTGGCCCTCCTGGCTGCCAGGGCACACCGCTGGCTCACGTTCAGCTTGCTGTCGATCAAAACCCCCAGACCCCTTCCCACAGGGCTGCTTTCCAGCATCTGTCCCCCAGTCTGTACATATAACCAGGGTTGCCCCTTCCCATGTGCAGAGTACTACACCGCTGCCAACAGCTTTCCACTGTTGCTCACACAGCAACCTGAAGCATCATCAGACAGCTCTGTTTCCCTGTTGCAAGAGCAGCTCTTGTTCCATCCTCACAGTTTTTGACAGAGGGAGTCCACTGTCCTGATATGGTCTTTTCATTTGATTTTCTTTTCCTGTTCAGTGATATACCAGACTTATGTGATAAAGTGTCAAAGTCATTGCTCTGTGCTTTTTGATCCCTTATCATTGATTAATGATTCTCATAGACTTTTGCCTTTTTCTTCTTTTTTCTTTCTTCTTTTTATTTTTTTTCCCATTCTTTGTATTTTCTGATTCATTCAGATGTGTGTGATAAAGACTCAAAAATGTCAGCATTGCTCTACATCTATTACTTTCCCAAAGATCTCGCTTTCACGCTGGATCTCTATTTGTCCCTTTCAGAGATCCTGGACTTGGGCTGTCTCTCTTAATGATGCCTTGCATTATGTTGGCCATAATTTCTGTAGCCAAAAAGTTTAAATCCTAGCATTCCCAAATCAAAGGCGAAGCAATGTCTCCTTATAGCTGACAGCATTTAGGTTTGGTAAATCTCAGCGGGCAAAAGTTCTCAATAACTTTGTTACTGAAGTGCATAAATCCTCACTGCATTTATATCCTGATGATCTACTGGTGTTTATGGTTTCATCACTAAAAGATATGAGGATTGATTGGAGATATCTCAGACTTTAGTCAAGTGTACAATACCTGCACCTCGGTCACTGGTAGCTTATGGCAGCTGCTTTTCTAACTGGCTTTGTGCATTGTGTCTACCAGCCCTATAGTTTTCTCTGTCCATTTCCTCTGTTTTATGGATGGAAGCTGAAAGTTCCTTCTTCTCAGTGATGGTCTCCTCTGTTATGTGACTTCCCTCTGCTGCCAGTTTTGTTCATTCAGACCTACTCTGTACTATCACCATAACAGCAGCTTTTACTGTGCCTGTGTGGCAGTGTCTGATTGTCCCACTTCTGAGACCTCAAAGCAAGTTGGGCACCAGACAGATGGGACATAAGATCTCCCAGGCCTCCCCAGCCCCTTGCTGGCCTTCTCACAAGTGTTCTGAATGAGCATATGCCCAGGGTTATCCCTGCCTACAGCAGCCCCAGACTGCTGCTGTAACCACAAATCAATGCAGCCTTGCTGCTGTCCTTTATATCAAACTAGTGTAATGCTTGCTTGATGTTGTGTGATGGCAGCTGGGACCAGTGCTGGGGTGAGTTTTGTTCATTATCTTCATCAATCACTGTGAAATCTCCAGGTTTGCAGATGGTACCAAGCTTTAACAGAAAATAATAAAATTTAAACCATGCCAGATGCTGGTGAGTGGAACTGACAGGTCCAAGACAGGAAGACCTTGGATCTTCAGGTGCTCTGAAATCATTGACTAAATGTGCAGAAGTAAGCAAGAAAGCTGACAAAATGTGCATCATCAGGAATTATATGGAGTAAAAGACAGAGTTTTACTGCTAGGTTGTTGGTGGATACGAGGAAAAGTGTTTCTAGTTTGCTGTTCTCACAGTTCTAGTCCACTAGTGATAGGTGGTGAATTTTATTAACTTGCCTATGCTGAGTCTATTTTGCTGTGGTGATAATTGGTGAGTGATCTCCCTGTCCTTACCTCAACTCTTGAACCCTTTTATCAAATTTTCTCCCCTATTTTTTTTTCCTTTGAAGTGGGGAAGTGAAAGAGCAGTTGTGGTGGAGGTCAGCTGCATAGCCGGGAAAACTGTCACATTCCCCTCCTTTTTGTTTTGATTTTTTTTTTCACACAGCCAGGGCCTGTCTGGCACAGCTAGAGCATGGTCTCATTTAGCAGACCTTCTGGATTCAACCTAATTCTTGCCAAGCAACTCCAGTATCTCTGCATTGTACTTCCCAAGGTCCCACTCTGTTTATTTGTATCTTCTATAATGAAGAATTAACAGTACAAAAATTTCCCCTGAGGTTGATGTTCCAGTTTTTGTGAGGCTGAGATCTGGCAGATTCTGTTTAATGTAAAAAGAAACAAATAGTGAAAGATTTTGCTCTGCCTTTATCACTTTAAAGCAGTAGAAACATTAAAGAATGGGGAAGTAAATCTCAAGGTCAAAAACACTATCGTCATTATATGGTCAACGTTATTTTCATTCACAATGTTTCTAGCAAGAATGTGCCTGACATAATACTGCAGGAGTGATGTAGATGTTCTTAATACCTCTGGAAATCCAGCCCTGTGCTGCTTGGAAGAGCATCAGGTATCCTACTGGCAGACCCCCCTGTGCAGGATGGAGTCAGGAACCTCATCAGAGTCAGGACATGTCTCAGGAAGCAGAGCTGGATTATTTCACTAGGAGCGATGTGCCAAAGCCTTTCAGAAGTCATGCTGGAAGAATGATATAAGATTTTTTTAAATTATTTTTTTATTATTATTATTTTTTATTATTTATTTTTTATAGTCTGGGGAAGGCATTCTGAGCCCAGATGGCTAAGGGAAAAGAAATGACCTTGTGTAATAAAGTCCAGGGTTTTGGTATTCAGACACATGTGGCTTCAGGAAGGAAGATCTCAATGCAGATTTTGCTCTTGGAGGTTCCAGACTTTCTCCTATATCTCAAAAGGTACATTTTTAAACCTGTTGGAAAACAAAACAAACCAAAACAAAACAACCAACAAGAAAAAACAACTTACACAGTAGCATGGGACAAGAACCTAAAGGACAAAAAAAAAAAAAAAAAAGTGATTTGAATATTTCTGATCTGGAAGTAAATTGATCCAGGCAGGAAGACTGCTGTCTGCCGTATCTACACAAGAGAAAGCAAAGAACAATATTTAATTAGAGGACAGATACCTTGATTCTTCTCTATAATGTCCCCAGGGATCATTTGTGGTACTTGGAATTACCTATTCATTTACAGACCACAATACAACAGCTGTGATATGTAACTGTCGCTTTTATGTTTCCCAAGTGCCAATCAGGGAAATCTTGGGATTCACAGGACTCTGGGGAATAACCACTTCTCATACTGTGAGACAGAGTGGATTGATTGTAACTTGATTTCTTCTCTGTTTCTGTCAGTGCAGCTGAAGATTAGATAGGGAAATCTGAAATTCATGATTGAGCAGTGCCCTAAAGTTCAAAAAAGCCAAAAATGCAAAATCACTGGCACTGCTTCTGCTTAAACCCAGGCAGACTGCCAGTTCCTACAGAAAAGGAGATTAAGAGATGTAAGAATTACCAAGTTCAAAGGTAGAATTCAACCACAAAGCACTGAGCCCAATTCACTGCATGTGGGTAGGTCCTGTGGGAAAAATGGGGAGTCAACTAGCTCAAGGAAAAGACTTTGTACAAAACCAACACAGGTTTCTGCCTAAACTTTCCTGTGCTTGGTTCAGCGTACTTCAGTAACTGTTCCCAGGCTCAGCAGCAGTATAAAATGCCTGCATGTTTCCTTCCAATGAATAGAGATGCTCATTTAACTGAAGGGTTTAAGAAGGTGGTGTCATCCCAAAAACACATTCACCATCTGATTCAAAGCACTGAACTGCTTTGTCTGCCCAAAGCAGCAAATATATATATATATATAATAACATATATATAATGTAGCACCTTTCTGCATTATGTGGGAAAGTTAGTGTTTTCATTTATGCCATTTTACTTGTCATTCTGGCCCCTCCTTTCTCCCTGAAATGGCTCAAGCTGTCCATTCCTGGCTGTCCCCGTTCTCCTTTTTGAGCAGGCTTTATACTGTCCATCTTTACCAGGTTGGATTTTTCCTCCTCGATGCCAGGTACTTCTATCCCAGTACAGATGACCTCAAACCATGGCATGTGTCCACTGTTCAGCCAGGGACTGCCCTGAAGGAAGAGCTAGCCCATGCAGAGGAGGCAGTCACTGTTCCCATTGGATGTGGTCCCAGCTGAACTGAGGTGGAGGGCCTGACCTGCCTGGATTTTGAGGAGATACATCAATCAGAGGAGCTCATACGTCAAAATTAGATTGTAACTCATGTTCAAGAGCTCAATGCATCCACCACATCTGTGTTTTGAGCAGGGCATAGATGACTTGAGGGCAAAGAATTTCCCTGAGCCTAGCATGACAAGACCACTTGATTGTGATTAATATGAAAGGGCTGAGATGCCTCAGGAAACAAGAGAATTAAAAACACACTGGCCTGGGGAAATGTCATTTCAGCAGGAGGAGGGGACACAGGCTTTTTTCAAGTCTTCACCTATGCAGTAGTATCAGAAAAAATATATATATTTACACAGCTTTAATACTAAAATTTGATTTGTAACTGCAACTCCAAGAGCAGAAATAATCCACTTCTGAGTCTGAAGTTCTCTGTGAATATTCACATCATGGCATTTCCAATAATATGCTTCTGATCTGTTCTTCCCATCCTTTTCATTTCAATGACAAAATTACAGTATTTTCCCTAGTAGAGGATGAAAGAAAATACCAAAATATTAGTATATACTTCTATGACTGTATATGTGTCCAAGACATTTTCTTGCTACTTTAGCAAAAGTCATTGTACGTAGCAAAACAGCCTACACACTGTATAACTGCAAATGGTTTGAAATTACATGCTTGTACTGTATTCATATTTCAAAAAATATACATTCATTTCATTGTATCATTCTCAACATCATTTTTTGTTGTTGTGTCCCATCTCCTAACTAAGAGAAAGCCAAGTGATGACACAGTAACATGAAGCAAAAAATGTTTCACGGATTTAACAAATTGTGATAAAGTTTTAAAATGTTTAATAATTGCTTTCTGGAATAAAAGTTACCATGCAAGTTTTCAAAACCAAGCTTCCTGTGTTTGATTAACGTAGAAGCGTTAATACTGATTTCTGTTATTTTAGTAGAAAATTGATATTCTTGGTCTACTAATTAATTCAGTAACCAACTAATACCAAATATTAGCAACTCTAATTGCTAATTAGTTGCTAACTCTAGCAACTAATTCCTTCTTTGCAGGGTTCATGAGATGGCCTGATGGCTTGATGACCTGATATGATTCTCTGCCTCACATTGGGCTGACTGCAAAATGAAAGAGTATTGTTGGATGAGTCAGTAAAGTACCTAATCCTGAACTCCCTTTTCAGCAATTCTTTAATATCATTGGTGCTTGAAGTGACTGTGCACTGATGAACAGAGGTAGGACAAAATGCACTTGGATATTTAGGGAAATGGTATCAAATATATATATTTTTTCATTTATTTAGTTACTTGCTTATATACACATACATTTATAGAAATGTTGGGATGAATCATTACTTAACACTTCCATTTTAGTAGATTTGCTTCTAAAATGAAGTGGAGAGAAGGATGTAGCAATTGCACTCCTTCCTTGTTGGCTCTTGTGAATCCTAACTTGCCACTGTAGGTCAGAGAGAAAATATCACACAATGTACCACAAAGAACATTGAATATTCCCTCCTGACTCCACTGGTGCTGCGGGAGAAGTGATGGGATGTGTGACAATAACAAGGCATCATAGGCAGTCGCTTCCTTCTCACAAAGAACACATGATATCACTAGAGAAGACCCTTGTCCTAATACTGAAGACCTCTGTTCAATGGTGCTTCCTAGAATCATTTCTGCCTTGCCCAGCCTGCCTTCCTGTAGCAGCATTTAAGGAACAGTACACAAGTCTGTGTTGCTGTTAATCACCTTTGGCTGGCCAGGAGACTGCAGACCTTACAGCATTCATCCATGACTCCGTCTCTGCCAGGTTTGTCTAGGTAGTGTAACTATTTTAAGTCGTTTGCTGAGCAGCGCTGCTGATGGAGGGAACGTCAAATGCCTTGTTGCAAGATTACCTCAAATAGGTATGTTTTTTTCTTTCATTTATTTGTTTTGTATACTTATACTACAAAGAACAATTAATTTCCTTTCTACACAGAAAAGTGATGTAGTGAGATCTGGTATTTCATTATTTCTGTGCTATCTCTGCCTTTCAGTGCTAATCAACTGCCTTTCAGTGCTAATCAACAGCATAGAATAACAAACAAACAAATACCTACATAGATGAGCAGGAGTTTGCATACATTGCATTGAGTTATAGACAAAAAGAGCTTATGACTAGCTAATATGCTTTATGGCAAGAACGTTTGCTGATTCCAGCATACACTGGAAATGTACGCTCAGTGTACTCAGAAGCTTAGAAATGAGTCACTTCTTTTAGAAGAGGAAATAAGCACCCAGCAATTGTCAGGCTAACAATCTGTTCTGATTTTCTTTTATTTGTGAAGACTCTTCCAGGCAGGCCTGGAAAAAATTTGAAGCCATACAAGTGAGGTGTGCAAGGATAGAGGCATTAACAAGGTTTAACTTACTGTCCTCCCAGGATGAGTCTTTCCATATCACCATGTCTGCAGAATCTAGCTGTTCTTCAAGACTCTTCTTTCCAGCAGGTCTTGACCCCTTCAGCCCTCCTAACCCCCACAAACCTTTGAAAGGAACCCCCTGGAAATGGCACAAAGCTCCTGAGGACACAAGCTGACCCAAATGCGTAGAAAGAAGGCTATTCCCCCACCCAACACCTGTGCACAAGGACGGTGCAGGCAGCAGAGTCAGGGAGGTGCAAGCAGACTGGTGGCTATGACTATTACATTTTAAACCTTTCCCTTTCCCAGGGGAACTGAACTCCAGCACCAGCACTGATTTCCTGAGCTTTTGCTGGGGTTGCCCTCTGCTGGGCCAGGGTGAGCTCGGCTCCCATAGTCATCCTACGGGCATCAACTAAACAACAAAATCACTGTTACCAACACTGCTGGTTGTTACCTCCCTCTCTGCCTCGATGGTCCCTCTCTGAAAAGTGACTACTAATGGTAACAGTGATTTTGAAATCAGGACTGTCTTTCTCTGCAGGAGAGACTCTTTAGGTCTTTGCTCTTCTCTCTGCCAGTCCCACCTTATAATAACGAGGACAGACACACATTCATAAACTCCAGCTTGAATGGGAGAATGGATGGCAGATCTCTTTTAAGGTGCTTCACTGGTTATCATGTGTTTGTATGGAACGTACAGGTGCCTTCAAAGACTTTGCATAAATAACAATGCTATTATTTATGAACTGTGGCATGCTGGATCTCCAGACCCGTCTGCACAGGCTGTGACTCTATCAGGTAACATAAATATAGGCAGGTTGGGTTAGGGATTGAAAGGAGGACATCTGGATCCTGAAGAGAGGCAGCAGGTAGTGTTCTTCCTTCTGAGTCTGTCTGATGTTGAATCTCAGAATGGTTTAGGAATATTAGGTTATGGTCCCCTTAGTTTTATTAAACAAGACGTCTGAGCTTTCTCCATGCACCTGGGAGAGCACAGGAAAATCCCAAGTAAACTCTAGCTTTGCTGGTCTATGATTTCCTACTACATATACATTTGCCATAATAAAGGATTAGGATTAATAGGCTCGACTCCTGCTCCCTCCTCCCCCCCCCCCCCCCCCCACCCCCCCCCACACACACACACTTTTTTATTAATATTTATGTATGTCCTATTGTTGTGAAGTGCCCTCTGCAATTTCAGCTGCCCTTCATAAAGCTCTGTGTATCTTGGTGTGAACTGTAAGAGGTGGGGTGTATTACTAATCAGCTGCCAGCAATTACAGTAGCAAACTATTTCATACATAGCTAAAGTGATTTTTCTTGCACATATGTTTCTGGCAGCGTGCTAGTACCCTTGACTCATCTGCAACATTTAGACTTTTAAAGTATTTCACAAACGTCAATTGCAACTATCAGCTCATTCAATACTTCCCTTCAAAAAATGTTGCAGGTGGCTAGGAGTAATTTCTTGGAATCCGAGACACATGCTAGCTTATGATCATTACCGTTTTCCAGCCTGTTTTGCATCATTTGCCAGGTGTTAGCTGTAACCGGTCCCTAATGCAGGGCATTTTACCGGAGTAGTTTAGTGCATACAGCTTCACAGCTAAGTGCCTTGGGACACTTCTCAAATGTTTGTGCAGTGGGCGATCTGATAGAGCTGATCAGACTGTTTGCAGTTCTGCTTTGTTTTGTTATTGACTAGAATTTCAAGCTGAGTCTTAATAGGGGAAAATTAGTGACTGAACAAGTGTGTACACTCCCCCAGATATGAACCACAAAACTCCAGGTAACCAAGCAATGTCCAAACCAACCCCGTGACTTCTGATTTTGAAGGACAACCTGCCTAAAAATCATAAAACATCTATATTTATATATGCAGATATTACTTGTAAAACTGCATCTCTTACTCATAGGAGAATTATTGTCTTATTTACAAGCAGTAGTTAAAAAGAAGTTTTGATTATCTTACCAAATTTCTTAAGGCTGCGGACTTTTGATTTCAGGGTGAGATCAGAGCAGACTGAAGTAATGTTTTAGAGAAAGGTACTTAGAGAAAGGGCAGAGCTAACAGACCCCTCTGGACATCTTCCTTTCATATCCTAACACTACTAATGACAAGCTAAGTATGACAGGAACCAAGGGGCAGATTGGTCTCTTATATGTGATCTTTTATCCTTATGCCCAATTACCATACCCTTTCACATAGCCTCTTCTCATAAATTACTTTCTGCAAGATTTGCAGGACAAAGCCTGTTGGGAATTTGATTCCAAAATGAAGGAATTAGGATTTGGTGAGACAAATTCAGCATGCTGTATGCAGACCTTTTATTGATGTACTTATCTTGATTCTTCAAGCCCAGAAACCTGAATAAGTGTTTTAGCAGTGTGTTAACAACTCACATTTATCTTGGCTCATAAAAATGCAGCCAGAAGAAATACAGAAAACAATTTTCTTTAAGGAGGAGAAGCATTTACAGGTTTAGATTTGTTCAGTGGGTATTTAATGCAGGCAGAAAAGACGATTCAGCAAGACAGGAGTGAGATAAAACCTGTTTTGGTTCCTCTTGGATAAAGAGACATGCTAGCAGTGGTCAGACCTTTGAAAACATACTAATTAATTGTTGGATAGCTCTTTTTTTTTTTTTTTTTTTTTTTTTTTCTGATCTTTGATTATCCCAGAGAGCCCCGGCTTGCTCAAAGCACCCCATGGTACTCTTGTACAGTGGAGTATTTCTTCTTAGGGAACCACTATGTCTGATTTTTCCTGAACAGAAGGTACTGCTTTGGCTCATGATATCCAAAGTTATAAACCACCTTCTAGCACCTACAGTATATGTACATGTGTGTGCATTTAAATACGAAGTTTGATTAAAAAAAAAAAAAAAAGTGTTTTTTTATGCTTGGCAAGTTAAAATAAATAATATACGGAATCCTGCCTGAAGAGGAGGCACAATGCACACAGAAGTGCTGGTAAACTCTCAAGTTTTGTTTGTTAGCTATTTAGGTAGAGGGATGTGGGAATGGAGACCACCTGTGTCTGGGTGGAACTGGCTCTAACGTAGGGTAGTTCCTGGGCTCTGCTCACAGAGGTCAGCTCTGTAGCTCCTCCACTACAAAAACCTTGCCATGTAAACTCAATACATCTGCTTATGTAGGTAAGAGACTGTTCCATATTTTTATTTAAAGTCTGTTAGTAGTGTGGCCATTCATTGACTTGTGACGCATTTACACAGATCTTGAAAATTAAAAAAAAAAAAAGTCCAAAAATCATTTACCCTGTCCTCTAAGAATTCAACAGCACAAAGTGTGAAAGGGGGTACACTGAGCATATTAGGTACTTACACTAGATCTCAGGTTCAGTTTTAAGTGCTTTTTTTATTATTATTATTATTCACAAACTGGAAAGTCCAAAGAGCTCAATCTGCCACTCAGGTGCCTGTTTCACAGCCATAGACTAGCTGCTGAATCTGCATTACTCTTGTGAGCATCCAGGCATTGCCAAATAGGATCAGGCAGCTGAGCAGCTATTTTCTGTTTCTCTCATAGGCCCAGTCTGTAGCATAGGAGCAGCTCTCCCTCTTCTCTCCACAGCCCAGCTTTCTTTCCCACTTGCATCAGGATGTCTGACAGGACATCAGCCCCATAGCAGTCCTTGATCTGTCTCCTCATTATTTCCTGGGTCTTTTTAAATACCCTAGGGCCTACTGTCTCTCACTTAAAAAGCAGGGGAAAGTTTGACCTTTTGCCTGTGACTTCGTGGGCAAAAAATTTCAATTAAAAAATGCAATATATATTTATGAAAGTGCTCAATATATGGATCACTTGAATTTGTTGGTCTGCCTTGATTACTGAATATTCTTTACAGCTGCAGTTTTGACTTTCTGCAGTCCTATATGGGGGTAGGTTTAGATATATGTTTTCAGCTGAGGTAGCAAAGGATATTGTTGTAACGAGGAGGCATGGCCATTACGTGGTGTTCATTGATCTGAAAAGCCATGCTGAGTGAGCACACAGTGGTTCAGGCTCCATCACAGCATCGCCTGTGGTGTGTGACTGCCCCAAACCATGTGATTGGCTTAGCTTTTACTCATAATAATTTCTGGTAATTCAAACAGAAATTTAAGTGTGTTTGGATGATTCTTACACACATTGCATTCTGTATTTATTCTGTATTTGATTCGTGGACATCCTCACCTCCAGCAGCTACATCTCTCAGATGGTCACACACACATGCCACAAATGTTCCAGGCTCAAAGCTCTGGGCCATGTCCCTGGCTGCAACTCTGTGCTGCCTTTGGGACTCCCAAACATGACATTTTTCACTCAGAATATCACCATTTCCATTAGTGTTTTTTTTTGTTTTTTTTTTTGTTTTTTTGGTATTCTTAAGTGGGTAAGCTGCTACTTCTTTTTAGTCTAGTGTTGACTGGAGCTCTTCACAGGATATTGTTGAAGATGGCTGTGGCCGTGGGGCCTGACAGGGCAGGGGCTGAGCTTCAGCCAAGTGCATCCTCCCATGCTTTGCTGTTTTCAACCTAGCTGACTCACTTCATACTCAAGAAAGAGTGCCAAAACCAGGGTAGCAGGATAAACTTGGAGGTTGGTCTCACAGGGAAGTTTAGGCCCAAGGCTAATGTGGTAGAGCTGATTTATCTGAGATTACATTCTGCAGTTTGAAAGAAACGATCTTAGCAGCTCATACTGACAGAGTGCAGCTCTGAGGCTGAAGTTAGGAAGCAAAGTTTCTTACCTAAATTGTGCTTAAGATCCTGACCTTCTATAGGGCACAGATTAAAAAGTGAGATAATAAATTGTAGAACTTCAAGCCTGAGTGACAGATGAAGCACTTAGCTGAAGCCTCTAGCTAGCTGCAAATGCCTTTATTTTCTGTACACTTGAAACAAACTTAGGCCTTTAAAAGGGAAAGTTATTAAGGCAAACCTGACTTATGTAGCTAAACTGCAGACATGGTATTGAATCCACAGACACAAGGAGTCATTTTTTTTTAGTTGAAAAAATGACTGTGGGGCATCAGATAAACTTCAGCTGGAAAGGAAGCCGTTGCTGGGTAGGTTTATGTAGCCAAAATCAAGAGGTGCCATTTTGGATCTTTCAAACCAAGAAAGTAGTCAATTAATTTTTGCCCCAGAAGCTGCCTTGCTCCTGGCTCTACAATGGGAGAGCACAGCAGAATTATGGTAAGACACAAAACCCCTGACATTTTAGCTTGCCAGAAGGAGAAAGATTAAGGTCTAGCAAAAAAAAAAAAAAAACAAAAAACCTGCATGACGGATGCTGCTTGAATTACTGAACTGCTAGCTGGATAACAACTGGAAACAAATAGTATATATTGGCAAGAAGCTATGAAATGACACTTTAAAACCAGAAATAGCCGAAGAGTAACTTCTGTGCTGTAAATAAGCATGCATGTGTTATGATGGGAATCATAACTTTAATCATACTTTAAATAAAGAGTAAACAAGTAAATATAAAAAAAAAATACTTGTTTTACCAAAGCAAATGTAATCAATGTTTTTTTCTTGATTTTTTTTTTTTTAATACTGCCTTTTTTCAGTTCTGCCCTTGCAATGTGTATTTCAGGCTAAATGTTTGTGTTACTCATTCCCAGATTTTCTTAGAAGCTGGAATAATGCTGTTGTAATTTACCAATGTGATTCTACAAAGGAAAATTCCAGCAGAGGTAGAAGAGAGGGGATACACAGCAGTATCTTTATACCTGTACTGATTTTAGACTGCATGGTACTAGCAAGCTGAAAGTATTATTCTACTGGTTGTTGGTGTTGTTGCATGGTCCAGGTATCTGTAATGACTCAAACATTGACAATATTTTTTTTCTGCAACTGAAAAGATTTATTCTCTCATCTATAGATGAGAGATAGGCTTGTCACATTCCTATTAGCATTAGTAGGAGCTACTTGCTAAAATGTTTTGATAATTATGAGCCAGGTCATTCATTAGCAATGCAGACCTAATTCTGCTCAGGAGACAGTTGTATGCTGCCTACAGACCTGTGTGAAATGTATAAAGATGGTGCTATGCACAGTGTCTTGTGTTGGATTCTTTGCAAGTTAACCTCTTGAAGAACTGATTGTAACGGTATCTTTGCATCAAGGAGTATTTTCTAAAATAATGAGTCTAAAAGTTTGTCTTCCACATTTTTGTCCTAGTTCTATTGGTTCTAAATCTAGAAAAATTAAAATATGGAAAAATAGTAAATATGGAGAATAGTAAACATAGAGGAAATAGTAAATAAAAATGTTCTGTTACCACTTTAGTGAAACTTTCCTCTTTGAGAAAAAGGCATATTTTGTGCAATAGAGCACAAAAGCACAGGCCCTGATTCTGTTAGGAGTCTGTGAGGTGCTGGTGAGGAAATCCAAAACAACCAACCTGGATTATAACAAGCCTGAGCTTCTGGCCCAGGGTGAGAAACGTGAAGGAGACTCAAAGAAGACTGACAGAATTTGGAAGGAATTTATCAAGCAGCTCCTATGTGAAATTTAAGAAAGGTACCACAGATGGGGCTTTCCTGGAAATCACATGAATCACTTTGATTTCTCCAAAGCTTTAAAGGCTGGAGGTCACACATAATTTTGATTTGTCACTGCTTCTTTTACTATAGGCACTTTGGTCTGTGTTAGGAGGCTTCACCCATAGGTGCTTTTGCACTGAAGTTTTTACAGACTGTCACATCATCCACTTCCCAAGCTAAACAGATGTGGTTTAGTTCTCAGTTTTCCTTAGACTGAATTACACATCTCATCTCAGATGATACAGCTTCCTTTCTGTGAAAGAAAGCACAAGGACTTCAAATAAAATAAAACAAAGAATGTGACTGCAGTTTGCTTTGAACCTTTCAATCCTGAATCACATGATAAAATTGGGATTGAACCTCAGCACTTGGTGAAACAATCTTTAAAGATTGGGAGTATGTCACTAAAGTAGTGAAGGCAGAGCTGTCAATTTCTAAAAGAGTTGAAGAGAGATAATGCATACACTCAGAAGAGGCAGGACTCTGGTTTATTGCTGTAACTGATCAAAACTCCCCTGCTTCTCTGACAAATCCATCCTAGTAGGCCTGCACAGGAAGACTTGGGTCAGGAAACTCATAATCATCCAAGCTTCAATACAGGTTTTCCAATAGACAGACTCTATAATGATGATATAAACTAGAACTACTTGTGGGGTTTTTGTGGTTTTGTTGTTGTTTGTTTGTTTGTTTTCTTTTGTTTGTGTGTGTTTTTTTGTTGTTGTTGTTGTTTTGTTTTTAAAAAAGTTCCATTCTGAAATTCCATTGTTTCATTCTGAAATGTTCTTTTTCAGAAAAACATAAGGGTTTTTAGAGCAGCCACTACCTTAGTGAACGAAGGCCTCTGCCTCTATGTGAATAAATATGACCCTTTGTCTTGGTTAACTGCACCTGCCATCAGAGCAAACCTTGTAAGATGGTACTGCCATCTTCATGAATAAAGAACATTTGATTTATTTATTAGTTTGAAAGTGAGAAGATTCTGGGAATTTGCTGTGAAGCCAAAAGACTTTCTATTGTATCACTTGTTCTTCCAATTTGTATTAATGAAGCTGCAGAGAGAAAGAAACTAAGAGTTAGAGTCTTACATGAGCTATTTCCTCAGTTATTTTCCAAGCTGCCTAAGTGATCAGACTAAGTGATGGAGTCCTCTATATTCATATTCCTTAGCTAGTAGCTTACAACCTAAGTCACTCCAGGCTGTCACCTAAGTCCTAGGACATAGTCCTATGTAACGTATGGCTAGGAAATGAAAATTTCAGGTCACATATGTGACAAACCTCATCAGTGTCAGCTAGAAAGTGATTGAAAAGTTATTTCCTACCTTTTTTTCTAGTCACTATAAAGAAACAGAGGGGTAAGAAAAAAGCAAATACTCACCTCATGTACATTGATGTTTATCATTTTGTCCATGAGGGTATACAGTTTAATGGTAAGGTAGGACATTCACACAAATAATCCATCGGAGAGGCTCTATACAGAAGGCCTGCATCAGTGAACAATACTTTGCCATTCTGAAAGATGAGGTTTTGTTTTGTTTTGTTTTGTTTTTCCCATCATATCAGAAACTGTAGACCTCCTGCATGCTGATGAAATACTTTTTATAGTCCCATGGGCCTAGCTGTTCAATAAATTAAGAGGAGGAAATCCAAGACTTGTTATCTCTTCTCTCTAACACTACCTGAATTAATTGGCAAATTGTTCTCTGTTGCATAACAGGTGCAAAACACATCATATCCTGCACTTTGCTGCTTCCGAGACAGGTAGATGAGGTGCCCTGTTGCGTTCTGTGCAGAGAGTCTTCTATATTAGATTTCAAAATTGAAATCTTGCCTACTGTGTGTGAGCATGGAGATCTCTTCTGCCTAGTGCAATGTCTGGCAACAGGTTGATGATGATGTGTGTAGGTTGTGACACATTCAGAAATCCTATGAATAAAAAATGCCCCAAACTGTAAAGTATTGCTCCTTAATGTCATCATGTAGCTAAATGGGCAGCACATGAAATAACTGCGTTTCATTCAGTGATTTGTAACATCTTGTTTCTCAGAGAAGAAAGAGAGTCAGTCTCTAGCCCATTCCCAACCTGTCCAAATCAACACTGTCACCTTGAATGAGATCAGAATAAGGAATGTAAATCCTAATGGGTGCATCTTATCATCAGATACCCAAATCTGCTCCTCAACTAGAAAAAAGTACCATACTGAACTCCCTCATTCAAAGACAAATATAGTAACTAGCTGTTTGTTCCTTGCATGCAGTAGTGTTCTGAGCAATAAGCCAAATGAGATTTCACATAATGCATTGTGGAGCTCCTTCTCAAGTCAGACAGGTACTTGTAGCAGAGAATCAGGTTCACTGTCCTTTGAACACTCACAAACAGAGCAGTCAGGAGGTTTGCACTGCATGGCAAGATACAGAAAAATATTTTGAATCTGTCCTAACCTGCAGCCCATTTATAAAAACTATTTTTTTTCATATTTGCAGAAAGTTTGTAGGCAATTTTATGCTTGCTGCACACAGATCCTTTGATTCAAGCAGAACTGAAGGTATAAATCCGAGCTCAATTGTCAGATGCAAGCAGGGGAGGACGTGGGTGGCCCTGCTCTTTGATGTGTGTTTGTGGTGAGTGCTGGCCTCCCCCCGCTGTTCTGATTTCTCTTTCCCTCTGTGTCCTGTGGTGTCTGCTAAGTAAGGCAGTTGCCGTAATCAAAGCTAGAACCTCAGGACACAAAACCGTCTCCAGGAAAACAGCCTCTCCTGAACTAGGAGAGGTGATTGAGGATGGCAGTGCACACAAGATAGCAGCAGCAGTCCTGACCTCCATATGGCTTGGCAAAACAATCAAAAATTGCATTGTTGTCTCAATTGTATGTGAAAGCAATGATGAACTAGGGTGATTTAGCAAAAAGGGAACAAAGTAGACACTCTCAGCTTGTGCTGAGGATGTTCTCCCAAGACGAATGTGGCAGGCAACAACAGGACAGGAAAGGGCACAAGTGGCAGCAGTGGGAAGATGGGATTTCAGCATCTACGAACCAGACCTGTGGGCTATCCACTCCAGCACCTGATCTAGAGCAGATAGCAATTATAGCTTCAACAAAGGAAGGTACACAAAGTATTGTAATAAGTAAAGATAAGATAGTCCAACCCAATATAAAATACCTCAGCCCAGCTCTTAATTGGGCAGTGGCTTAACATCTGAAATGAAAATTTATCTGGTCTTTCCACACAGTGTGCACGTGGGTTCACAGTTGTGTGAGGTTAGGTGAGGGAGGTAGAAATAGCATTAGTTATTATAAATGATTATTTACTGCACATAGCTTACAGGAAGAGAACATTATTATGGTTGCAAAGCGAAGAACAGTCATTAGAACCAGCTGTGCTTAAGACTGCCATAGCACGAGGCCAGGTCATCTCAGGAAAAGCTGTTCTCAGTGCCCAGCTTCACAGCAACAGATGCAATAGCCCTACCTCTACTTCCAGCAATGCATTTCTACCACCACTTTCTCAACTCTGGAGTCACAGTGGCGTGGTGTGAAAGTTCAAAGTCCAGTTCAGTCAGGGATCTGCAAGGGAAAACCCATCACCTACATGAAGCTCATAATTTAAGGTGGATTGAAATTAAATTTTACTTTAAAAGATCAGACACTTCCTTGGTATTACATGTAGCAGCTGCAAAGGCTGCAAACTTTGAGCAGCAAAATTTATTCTACAGGACCTTTAACTCTGAACACCTTCATAAAGATGTTTTCATCTCTAAGACTAGAAACTTCCAGTTTTGGACACATTTAGATCCATTATTGCTCCTCTAGATTTTGTTTAGCAACCCTTTAAAAAAAATAAAATTAAAGGCAAACTAAAGATCTAATTCTGGCACTGAATAGCAGCTAGACACAGCAACTGCTGGACCATTATACTAATTGCAACTTAAATGTTTTAAAGAACAGACAGATAAGTTTACCTCAGCTTTGCAAAGGTATATTATTTAACAAACACACACAGTATAGTCTTCTTTGCCATCTATATAATGTAATGGAGGAAACAGGATTTTTTTTTTTTTTTGACTGTTGGCTTTGTGTTTTTGATTGTTGGCTATCTGATTTAATTTAAATTTTGTTTATTGAAATCTGCAGGGCTTATCCAATCATTTTCTTTCTTGAGAACAATGTGCATTCCCATGTTGTTATGACAAAAAGTGATGGTTACATGGAATATGACCTAATGAAAATTTGGCCCTAAAGTAAATGTCACTGCAGAAATGCTGGAAACACTCTCCAGAAGCAGAGAAGAGTTGCTTCAGTTACAGAATCATAGAATTATTAAGGTTGGAAAAGTTCTACAAGATCATCTGCTCCAACCATTCCCCTACCACCAATGTGACCCACTAAACCATGTCCCTAAGCACCAAGTCCAACCTTTCCTTGGACACCCCCAGGGACAGTGATGCCACCACCTCCCTCAGCAACCCATTCCAATGCCTGACTACTCTTTGTGAGAAGGAATTTCTTCTGATTTCCAACCTAAATCTCCCCTGGTGCAACTTGAGGCCATTCCCTCTAGTCCTATCACTGGTTATCTGTGAGAAGAGGCCAACCCCCAGCTTGCCACAGCTTCCTTTGAGGGAGCTGTAGAGAGCAATAAGGTCTCCCCTGAGCCTCCTCTTCCCCAGACTAAACACCTCCAGTTCCCTCAGCCACTCCTCACAGGACTTGTGCTCCAGGCCCTTCACCAGCTTCGTAGCCCTTCTTGGACACACTCCAGGGCCTCAATGTCCAAATAATTCCTGCAGTTCCTGCTCTCAGCTGAGATGACAAGGCCTTCTGGTTGTTCAGGAAGTGGAAGTGTTGGAAATGCTGCATACAGTTAACTGGTAGAGCACTAGGACACAAACACAGTTAAAACAAAACAAAACAAAATAGGAATCAGGATGGCACAGTGCTTTCTACCTTTTTTTTTTTTTTTTTTTCCCTATATCTGCATTTTTTTCCAAAATAAGTAAGATTTTTGCAAATGTGTTTACAATCAACCAGAAAAGAGAAATCAGAAAGAGAGCAAATTGCAAAGCAGGAAATAGGAGCTGCAACTGTTTGTGTTCCATTCGTATAATTAGGCATGGGCCCCCTTCAAAATGTAATCATGTTTGTGTCACTGTTTACTACACCCCCTAAAAGGATTAAAAAGAAAAAGAAGACAAATCCAAATCCTCTGAAGGCTATCTTTGGAACATCCTCAGAGATTAATGACAGACTCACAAATAGAAAACTGTTTATATGCATCATTTGTGATGTGCCTCTGGATTAAGAAGCTGAGGAATTCCTAATAGTACCTCAGAATAATGTAGAAAAACTTCAAAACAAACTTTTCAGGTTATTCTCAGATTATGTTGTCGTTCTTCATTTGGGACTGGTGTGATACAACCAAGAAAGTCTCTTTCTTATAGTGCCTGAAAATTGTCAAAGGTTTATTTATTTATTTGTTATTTTGCAAATGTTTGGGACCAACATGGTGTGGATTTGTGGTGTAAGTCTAGCAATGTGCTTGTTACCTTTGGCACCCCAGAGAGGAAGAGCTAGATGGACAGAAAGTTCCTGCTACGTCCAAAAATGTGTAAAATGGGGGAAAAAATAGTAAAACAAAGAATGTTTGAGACTTTCTATGCATCCACTGGAAGTATCTACTATATTATGTATAATTTGAGTACTTCCATCCTCAAATTTGCAAACCCCACAAGTCAGAACCGTTCAAAATCATGGTATTGGCTTTAAAAACTATGATATTAAAAATGAAGACATGCAAAATAAAACTCATGAAATTTTTCATGCTATCTTTCTTTTCTATCTTATTCCTGAACATCTAGATTATGTTTTCCAGGTTTCTTACATATTATGAGGATCAGAAGCTTATTTTTTCCAAATGGAAACCTCAATGTCTGCTTAATCCACAGATTAAAGAACTGGTTTCCTGTGACTCTTGCCAAAGCTACAGGAACTGATTCAGTCTTGAGGAAATCTGGCCTTTTGTAATAAATCTAACTTTGAATGTTGTGATGGGTATCGCTGGGAATTTTGAACATACAGAATTTTCTGTCACTAGATGATGCTAATTGAAATAGAAAATCGTATCAGGTAGAAGAGGAGTGGGCAAGTGATTTGGAGATCTACTGCTTATGTGGATCCCAAGTGGAATTTCCTGTACATGTGCTCTGGCTACTGGTCAAAACTGAATTTCTCTCCTTTACACACATATGAAAATGATAACATGCTACGACCCCTATGGAGTTAGAAAAGAAGTCACATTTGCTCAGTACTGAGCCTCATTTTATAATCCAATATGAAAAAACAGTTATTCACTCCATTAATATAAATGGTTAAATGGTAGCACATGGTACATGACAAACTCAAGAGACTGAATTTTAGATGCTGTACAGGTATATATTAAGTAGGAGCCTCTATTCTGAAGAACCTTTCAGTTTTAGGTCTTATTTTAATTTGTGGGAAAAGTATAAATAATCTTCTAAGAAGATTGTGCTCTTTTTGTTTATTTGTTTTTTAGCTAAAGGTCTCTTCAACTCTCCTGTAAGTACATACCAGAACAGCTCAGAAGATGTATATACCAAACACTAATTTAATTGCTTGAGTTATCAATACATCGATGTTGACTTATACTTCATTATTTTCCTGTCCTATTTATGTAGCAAAGTGTGTTTGTGTTTAATACTGCAAATGATGATATTTGTTTCATGGATATTTTCTTAATCTCAGGCTGCTGATTACCTCGATCCTCAGGGGCTATGGAGGACAGCTGTAAGGAAATACAGTTTCATATTATATATTTTTGTTTACTCGCATTGTGCATAACATGGGTGCTGCTAAACCAGGATATAAAGGATAGACCTTGGATGTCTGAGCACCGAGGCCCATTGTACAACTGATTCAAAAATATTTTGCAAAAATTATAAAACACCAAGCCTAAAATCTCTAAGCAGTTAATATGGGAACTGCTGTATTAACAACACAACCCACATGACCACTATTACCACATGACTGGTGCTTATTGCCTAGTTTAGTTTTTTAATCCTGTAATTTTCAAGCCAGCTTTATGACTCTGAGGAATCTGTTGTTTGCACACTTGGAAATGGCAGTATTATAACTGCAAATCCTAACTTTTTACTGTTTCCAAGATCGGCATTTCACATTACATGCAGATATCCAGAAAGCAGCAATCCTCAAATGTCCTGCTTTCTTCTTACTAGCTCACATCACCATACGTAATCAAAATCCTTTAAGGTTATTTTGGTGATCAGTGAGCTCCAAGGAAGGGATAAGTGTACTCAGTAAGTAACTACTGACATTAGAAGCCATTTTGTAGCATAAATCCTCTCTGCAGTTATCACTTGTCCTCTTTATCTCCTGTGATTTCAGAACAAGTATGGAAGGTTTTATATTCCAAATTTTCCAATACCTTTTTCATGATATTTGATTTATAAAAAATAAAAATAAGAGCATCTTTGAAAATGAATGTCAGATATGAGTTTAAATTGGGTTTGACTTATAACATTCTTAGATCAAAAACAGTATCTGAAAAATGCTAAAACTTTGTTACTTCAAACCCTGAGCAATAGAAGGAGCTGTGAAATTTCAGCAAAATACTTTACATATGTTTTTTTGCATTCCCCACCACCTCCAGTGGATGTGGATCAATAGATGTGAGTTAAGCTATCACCATTCAAAGGCAATATGTCTGTGCTAGGCATGCAGCTCCTGGATCTAATGACAGAGGCTGATACAGGGAAATTTCAGTGAGGAACTGTCAGTTTCCTAAATCACTTCTACTCTTCAGCAATGCCTGCTTTTTGATTACTCTAACATTTACCTGTGCTTGTTTATATTGTGGGGACAGTTTTGGAGTGACAAATTTTAAAATTCTTTTGATTGCAGTTTTAATTGGATTCATTAATTACCACTGAGCTTTTAATTATTTTCCTGTTTGCCAAATCTTCTGTATTACAAATGCAGTTAAAAAAGCTGTAAACTTAAAGAAACACAGGCATTTTTCCACTAGGAACCAGGCTAACTCACAGGATGCATAAGAGTTGTTACATAGTCACAACTTTTCGTCTTTGCTGATCTGGGTTGGATGTGAAAGGTTTTGTATCCTATTAACAATCTCCTGAGATAACCAGCCCTTCAAATGTGATTACAAGGATCACGCATCTTAAGACCTTCAAAAGAGGTTACAGAGCTCTTTTGATAAACTACAGAAAATATCTGGAAAGCTTAGGGTTACTTCAGAGAAAACTATGTATTCAATAATAACTGACACTTTTGGGCATGCTTGGTAATTCACTGTTGTGGTTTGTATTTATGATCAAAGGGATAATAAGCAATATATAGACAGACAATGTAGTGGTTTTCCTAGAGGACATTTACTCAGGTGTCACAAGAAGTATTGTTTCTCTGTAATAAACACCAAAAGGGGAGGAGTTCCTCATATTTACTCCAGACTGTGCTCAGTTAAGCAGCCAGAGAGGTCAAAAAGCAGTTCCCCAGAGAGGTAAGTTCTTTAATTCTTGTAATGGCAGTCTCTCATCTGCTAGCTAAACATGCTTGTTTATTTTCTTAAGTTATCATTTATGTATCTGCTGCTCTTTTTGTGTGTCACTTGTTATTTGCATATGTATGTAATTAGGCATCAAAAGACCTCCTCAGGGGTAGAACAGTATTAGAGGCTCAGTAATAAAGAAAAGAAAATAGATGGAAAGAGGGAACAGGCTTTAAGTCACACAAGCTTTCCACGGCTGAGCTCCCAGCGGCAGGAGGACCTCCTTTTGTAGGTGGTCCACAGTGCCCAGCATAGCATCCTGTATGCATTCTGGCATGTGTAGCAAGGGCTTTTTTTAAACTTGTCCTTGTGTAGCAAGAATCCTTTCTCTCATTAGAAGCTTCTAGGAGCCTGAAAGTCTGAGTTAACAGTTCTGAATTTAGAAAGGTCCACTTTACTAAATTATGCTTTTGGTCCGTTGTATTACAACAAAGAGTAAGACGTAGTCTGTAAGCAACTGTTTAGTGTGATGTCCTCTGAAAGGGCATCTGTTCATATTGCTTTTACATTGTCCTCCAATTAATTTAAAAATGGATTTCAGACTTACACCTGCAATATTTCTTATGCAGTTGCAAACTATGTTGAAAGACAAGGAGAGTCTGAAACCAAGCTAACTATGATGTATTAAAAAGATAGCGTAGTATGGGTGCTTTCTCACAGCATTAAACACAACTTAATGTCACACTGAGTACAGCTGGAGATTATCACATTTAATCTATCTTCCAATACATAATTAGATATTGCCAGTATACAATACAATACTTGCCCTTAATTATTTAAAATTTATTTCATGGGACAGGGACCACATACCCATATTCACTCAGTATTCTGAAGACTCATCCAGAAGTCTTAGAGAAAAGCAAATACATAAATTATGGCGAAAAAGACGGGTAAAAACCAAGGCATATTGAGATGAAGAAAGAAGAACTATAAAGGGAAAGGAGAAATGTCAATGGGTTGCATGACACTGAGCATCACTTAATCGATTCATGCCTATGTTTTCAAGTACAAACAATGGCTGCTCCACATGTACGTTGTCATTCACTAAGAGCAGAAACTCCCTGTTTGTTTGGACTGTGTCTACCTTTATAGGCCTCAGGGGTTGTTTGTGACTTTTACTGGTTTAAACTAGCACTTTTTCTGCAGCAATGGGCTGCCATTATTTATATTTAGGATTATCAGATGAAATATACACTAGTTTGGGGAAGTTTCACAGCACACTTCACCTGAGCAGTTAGTCAGTGCAGAAGACCAAAATGTGTGCGACACTTCAGTCAGAATGGACTTGGTTATCTAAGTCATTTGATGCATTTTGAATTTTAGGCCCTTTTGTCAGAAGAGGGAATGTTCATAGGGAATTTCAAGTTTTCATAGCTAGGAGAAAGTAACATCAGCGCATGGATATTGAGAAGCAGACAAGGCTCACTATGAGCAATTCTTGGTTTTAGCCAGCATTGTTAGAAGTGGAAGAAGATGTATGAATTGATCACTGAAGTTATTTTCTTTTCTGGCTCCTAAAACTGTGTTTAAGCTCTTCTCAGCTCCTAGCTCCAGACCTCTGGATGCATGGAGAGGTGTGAGCATGCACCATCCCTTCTTTTGTGCCTGGGGTTTCCACTGAGAAGATTTTGGCTTTATTCACTTATTTATTTATTGGTGCACTCAGATCAAGCTTCGGCATGATCAGAGGATTAGACAGTCCCGCATGTGACCTGCCATCCCACCAGACACACAGCTCAAAAGCAGTGGGTGCTAGCTACTCATAATCACAACTAAAATCAATGAGAGCTTTGCTTGGGAGGGGAAGAAGAGTCGGAAAAAAAGGCTTTGTATAAATGCTGTTCACGTAGTAATTCAGGCCTAAAAGATATGGATGTTTTTACAACTGAGGACCTATTCAGCTTGTGATTCCAACCCCAATCAGTAAAACGACATTATAAAACCAGGAAATTCACATTGTATTTTTATAGCTTTAACTGAGGGAGGAGGTAAGTTTGTGGAGGGATTGAGCAGCCAGCAATGAAAGGCGTTAATAAAGACAATGGCACCTTAAACTTTCCCTCGTAAATTTCTGCCTGCATAATGCTGAACACAGGCTAAAAATGATATTAATTTTTATGCAATATAGTAAAGAAGAAGTAGTGCTTTGATGAAGGCAGTTAAGGACCACCCCTCTTGTCCTTACAGATATGTCTCGTGGATGGTTAGCTCTGGGGTTTAAGAATACAGATGTTTCTGTTGATGGTTTTCCTACAGTAAGGAATTTATAAGGTTGTTTTTTCATGTGGCTTCTTTGATGTCTGGGATGGGATGAGCAGCCTTTCCCATAACTGATGTATTCATGTGGAAAGGCCATCCATGAACTATGTTGTCTCTGCTTTGCTTTCATGAAAGACTGAGAAGCTTGATAGCTCTGAAACAACTTCACCACTGTCAGAGCTATCTGAAAACAACCAACCAGTTCAAATTTTATTAGAAAAATGGAAGGAAAAAAATTAATTATGACAGCACAAGTCTCCTATGGAGTCACGTGTTCCCTGGTGCTAATATAAGGGGAAGTAGAAGACAGCCTGCTGAGCTGGTGAGTTTGGCTTCTTTGCAGTGGATGTTGCAGGGGTTCTCCAAAGAAAATAAGCACAGCATAATTAAAGGCTGCCTCATAAGAGCTGTACTGATAAAATTTCAGTCATTTCTTAACTTTCAAGTGCTTGGTCTAGCAACTTCATGCTGCTCTCACTTATGAATGCAGCACTGCTATTGTGCATTCACCTCTGTGCAACAGTTGATAAGATGTACCCAGTGCACACACCTGACCTCGGTTATTTTAGTGGACCACTAAAGCCATTACGTTCACACAGGACAGCAAGACTGTCAACAGACCCAGTACTGGAGTTTGCAGTACACTCCTACCAAATTTGCGATTTTAAAGTTTTTAAAGATTTTTAAAGTGTTACAAACTTTATCGACGTTTTGTGGCTGTCAGGTGCAGCCCGTTAGGTAGATCAGGTAAGATCAGGCTGTGACCCCAACGTGGACGCGGGCCAGCCCCACTCGGGGCGACCCCCGTGAGGGGAGCCGAGCCGAGCCGAGCCGCCCCTGCGCCCCCCGCCGCTCCCTGCCCGGGGCGGGCCGAGCCTCCCCGGCTTTGCCTGCGGGGATTACCGGGGCAAACCGCTCATCCGCCGCTGACCCCGCAGCGGGGCCGGGGCGGCCAGGAGGAGAGCGAAGCCCAGGCAGGGCCAGCGGAGGCGGCGCGGCCCCAGCCCCCTCAGCGGGGCTGGCTCGGCGGGGACCGGAGGCTTCGCTGCGGGTAACCCCAGCCCCTCGGCTCGGGAGCGGCGGGCGGAGAGCAGCGGGGGCACGGGGCTGCCGGGGAACCGGGCTGCGGCACCGCCGCCCTACACGACCTCGGGCAGGGGAGGGCCCCGGGGCGGGTCCGTAGGTCGGTGTATGTGTCGAGGTGTGCGCTGCTTTGCTGCTGTTAGGAGTTTTGGGGAAATAGTGAGCGTGATCACGACGTATTTTTATTATTATTATTATTTTTTTTTTTTTTACGGCCTTATAAAGTTTTACTGCGTTAAAACAGGAAAATTAAGTGGTGCTTTAGCTCCGGAAGCTGAGCTCTCAGCTAATATATTAATATATTGATCGAGTGTGGAGTCGTTGAAAACTGTTCTCTTGTGGAGCTGCAAAATGAACTGGGTGCGATTCAGCTCGTGGATCGCCAGTGTCAGCTCATTACTTCTGGTGGCACAAGGTCCAAAAACAATCTGCTAATGACACTGTTCCCCCTTCTGTTATTAATCTTGTCTTCATAGTTGTAATGCCCCTGGATAAACATATTCTGTTGGATGACAATTGCCATGGAAATCTTTAGCTCTCATTCGTTTTCAGAATAACAGCTTTTAAAATAGACTTCATAATACAATCATTAAATTTAGCACTTTATTTCCCTGTTCTTTTCAAACCCACTTTTGTAACTGGTGGTTGGCTTCAAAATGCTGGAAACCTTTACAGCCTGCCTGTTTGAGCTCTGAAGGATTGTCACCCAGTGGGCAGCCCTAGGCAGGAAGGTAGAATTGAGTGCTTATAGCCCGTGTCAATTTTACATCCTGTTGATTCAAAAAAACTCGTCTGATGGACCTTCCTCAGAACTGTAAGCCTCAGCATTGGACCATTACTGTCAGCGGTAGCAGGAGAATGGAGGAAAACTGATGTGGAACATGATGGAGATGTCTTCCAGCAGCACCCTTTGAGAGCATTCAGAGAGTGAAGAGGTGGAGCCACCTGCGAGCAGGGCTGGCCAGTTCAGTCTGTTGCAAGCCAAATGTCAAGATCAGCTGAATAATAATCAGCAGATGAAATGTCAGTGTGGACACCCAATATGCATTTATCAATAGGAGATCAGGTACCAATACCACCCAGAGCTGTTCCTCTGTTGTGTGTAGAAGTTTTACCAAGGTCAAGGAGTACAGAGGCATCAAGTTTCTCTGAAGGCTGTCTTGTTTAGATGGGAAAAGGTGTTGCTGGATAACAGTCAGAAGAGGAAAAAGTGTTTATTAGAAACAGAAGAAGCAGTTACTTGGCTTTTCAGAGAATGAGCACTAAAAGGTGCCCCCTGAAGTGCATCAAATTCTTCCTTGAGCATCCCTAAGATTAACATGTATACTTTGAATTGTGCTCAGGAAATACATTGTCTGAGATTAAGCTTAATTTATCATGCTCCTTGTCTCCGGATGCTGTAAAGTAACCATTCATTTCTGCATTTACATTAATTTGTTGTTCAGTTGTTGGGTTCAAAGTTTGCTTGATTCTGTGCATCATCAAACAATATCTAAGACTGGCAACTTTCAGGTGATGAAACATGGCTGGCTTGCAACTTCCCTGACTGTAGCATAGAGTTGATAATCTTATCAGTTCTCAAGCTATAACTCTTTGTTTCCAGCAGTTAAGTAGGATAGGATTCATCTTGCCTAACATCTACATCTGGAACTAGATAACTGGGTTCCTCCTGTAGTCAACGAAGATGTAGCCAGCATAATCAATGGAATCTGGAGAGTGAATCTTCTTATGCTAAGGTAGATGCCAACCTCATCTGGTGAATCGTTTTTTGATTGTTTTATCTGGGTCTCAAATGAGGTTATAGTATCTACTTTAGGTTCCAACAGGTTTATTGTACACATACCAAGTTAGGTAAATCCCAGCTATCCTGTTGTACTTGTGTGAGCACAAAACAGTGAAAGAAGACTTATAGAGAATGTTGCTGATTTGTATTCCTCATCTACCATAGCTGGGGCTAATGACTGCTGCAAAGTATCTAGCTTTCTTATCTGTAAGAACAGAGATAAAAAGCCTCTCATCACAAATGTGTCACATCTCAGTATGATGTTTTTAGATATCACTCAGTTGAAAAGATGGATGTTACATTTATTTTTCCAAATAATGAATAACTAAAAACAACACTTTTATCTCTAAATAGTAGAGTAAAAACTGTGATGAAAAACTTTTGAATATAGTTCTGTACTCTCATAGGCTGCATTATTCTGGACAACAGGCATAATGTCTGAAAAAGTAAACCTGGTCTCATACACCCTGAATTGATTTGAAGGTGATAGTTGATCTTAAATTTTCATTATGGAAATGAATTTAAAGTTGAGATTTTACTGTCAGCCTTCTCTAGGCTTAATGTGATTTATAGGGCTTTTATTTGGTCAAAACCACAAAGTGATGGTATGGCCTAACTAAAGCAGCAGTCAAAGCTTTCTTGCTACTACTGCAGTGTCTGTAAATAGCTTGCTGTTTGTTGTTGGGTTGTTATTCCCTCTGGAAAGTTTCTTGTAGATGGCAAAGACAACTGTTCAGTTCTGAAAAAAAACACAAGGGGTTGTATAGAGCAGAAAGTAGTAAGCAAACTGATGTACAGTCAAAGAGAACAATGTGGGTAGATATATGGATACTACAAAACTAAGGTAATAATGCAAAAAATTGTAAAGGTCTTTAGTTTCAAAATTAAGTTAGTATTAAGTGTACTCAGTTTTTGGCAAATGAGGTAAAAAAAAAAATAAAAATGCTTACATTAAGCTTAGATTTGTAGTGGTTTTATCATTAGCAAAATTGGAAGCCAAGTATCTTTCTGAATTAAGTGGAGAAGGTATTGGACTTTCAGGAGCAAAATGTACTCTTTGAACATTGGATGAGATAGTAGGCTGTGTAAGTGGCTCATTACAGCTAGGTTTATACTAGTTCAGGATCTGAGCTGCAATCTACGTTCATGGTTGAACAATCAAATTCCTTGGACATTTATCCAGAAAATATTAGGCGTTGTCTTGATGAATGGCATATGCACTTTCTCATGCACTTGGATCATCTGAGGAATACCATGCAGCAACTGTTAACCTTCTTATTAAAAATGTATTGTCAGTGTAGGCACAAACTCATGAACCAAGAGAAAATGTTGTGTAAAGTTATCACGCTATTGCATAAAGTATTTCAAGGCCCCACTGTGTGTGGTGCTCAGTACCAGACCAAAAACTTTATAAAGTAAATATCAAAATAATGCATCAGGTGGAGAAAAGGTGAAGTGGGAAGATTCATTTTCTTTGATATAACAAGCCTTAGCAGCCTGTACGTGAACACTGCCTGGCATTTCTTCTCTTTCTCTCTCTCTCTCCTTTTTTTTTCTCTCTCTCTCTTTGTGTGTGTGTTGTTGTTTTGCTTTTTAAAATAATTTTCTAGCATCTGGTAGGCAAGAGATTTGAATTTCAGATTCAGAATGCTGTGAAGACTGAAAGTATCACCTCTGCGTGGGGAAACAGACCCAATGGGCAACGTAAGCTAGTGTTGTTTGCTCCTGACATCTACATCCTGTGAGAAATGTGAATCTGTTTGGCAGATTACAGGGTAGGGTCACCATATGTGCAGGAGCTGTCTGGTTAAACACATGTAGTGCTTGCAATGGGAGAGGGGAGTGATGTGGACAAATAAAATGAGAGATCAAAGACCACTTCAGTAGCTGTGTTTTCAACTGAATCTTTGAGGTTGCGGTTCTGATTTTCAAGACCACTAAACAGAAGATTTTGGTAGCCTGGAGACAAGATGCCGGTGGGAAACTTAAGGTTGGCTTCATTCTAGTCACAAATGAATAGATATCTGCTTTATTAATCATCTGGGCTCCCTTTATGGAGAAGGATGAGAAGAGGTGCCCCACTTGTTTTATCAGCTTCTTATTGAGCAAATTCATATGCTTTCATCTAAGTGAGACGGAGGTCCAGTCAGAAACTGAGGGATGGAGGAAAGAAGTTGCAAACTTTCGTGGTCTTAAACAGCGACAAACTTATGAGTGCTGAAATACAGATTTATTTTTTTTTTTTAATAGTAAAAATATTGGGCTGAGTTGTAGCATTCTTTATGAAATTCAGGCTCTATTGTGCTTGCAGCTCAAGTTGCAGAAGCAAAAACTATTGCTTATTCCCACTTGACACCATCATCTGTAATGCTCTGTGGCCTTGACCATAAAGCCCTCAGTAGTGTAATTGGTAAGTGTCTCAAGTTTCAGGTGTGATGAATGTGCTCCACTGAATTTCCATTGCAGTGATCTGATGGCCTACAGGAGATACACTGCGTTCTTCATGGGGCTGCTACTTCCCCTTCACTCTCCAAACAAGCTAGATATTGAAAATGATGGAGAATTCAGTGATCTGCATGCATCGATACCAAGTGGGGCATTTCTGGGTGTCTCTAACTTGTTGCCTGAGGTCTGCTGAGTAGAGTGTGTATGTTTGATATCACCTACAAAGCTAAAAATCATATAAAGCTGGCTTATCTGAAAAAAAATCTCTCCCAATTTATTGTTACAACTGTGATCACTGACACCACATCCCACCCTTATCAAAACAAACATAAAGCCCACAAGCAATCAAAAAAAATAAATTGCTTTCTTGTCCAGGACTTCCCCAAACTATTGTTTTTCCTTCTGAAAGCCCTAAATTTTGTAATTTTTTGAGCACACCAGAGGTATTTTAAGGAGTTTTTATAGATGTTTGAGGGTACATTCCTAGCTCAGAAGCTTGAATCAAGCCATAGGCTGTTTTTAAAGAAAATTTTTAATAGTGAGGGGTATGATAAATTACCCAGTTATTGGAGCAACCAGACGTATTCCAGAGACAGTCCTATTTATTGCTGAAATATGAGGTTATATCATTATCAGCTGTCTCAACTTCACTGAGATGCAATAAAACATTGTTCATAGCTCAGAACAGAACACTTGAAATCATTCAGTTTAATATATTTCTAATAACAGAATTGGAAGCTAAACAATTTATCTGCAGAGGCTCATTCTTAAACATGGTGGAAGTGAGGAAATATGTTCAATATAACTTATTCAAGTCGTGATTTTGAAGCTGCAAATCAAAAGACAAAGGATTAGAGTAAATCTTTCAGGAACAGTAGCTTTAAATTATTCAATGAAGCATGGCAGTTATTGAACGTGTTATTGGTAAGTATGTGGTGATTTCAGACACAAAAAAGTGTAACTAGTCTGCTTTGCAGAGGAAAAAGTAAGCATATGACAGTGTTTGTAGCACTGATTCCTGGTAGCCAATAACACCTGCAGGAGCATGTTTCCTCAGTCCTTTCACAGTTCTCCTTGCACTAGTCTCTGCAGAAAAATGTGCAAGGGATCCAGGGAGTAAATTAATTTCAGCTGTATTCTGTTAATCTGTAGGAAATTAATGGAACCTGAGAAGCTGGCTGAAGCAGCTGTTTTTGATGGGTGTTTCTTAGAGCATGCTCTTTGCTGTGAAACCTCTGCATGGCAGGGTGGACCTTTGATTAAGGATGTATGTTGAGGTTCAGGGTATCAGAGTTCCCTGTGTGGCTCTGGCATGGGATATGTATTGGAATCTTTGAATCCCTCCTTCATTTTTGGCACTCATTTTTGAAAGGAAAGAAATTTTTCCTTTTAGAACTTCTGCATATCTCCTATACGTTGCTTGGGTCAGGGATGTTTGCTGCATGTCCTTGCAGTGTGAGACCTAGCAGGACCTAGATTTGAGTAGAAAACTATTCTGTAGAAAATATATTGGATTATGTCTACATGTAAAATGATTTGGGCATCTTGGTTTTATGAAGGTGGCCATCGATTGCTCTACACCTTTTTTTCTAGAAAATCATCCATTATGTATTGAGTAAATATTTAAGGAAACAGCTGACTTCTGTTCTAAAAACTTAGGCTCAGACAGAAATTTCATCATTGCCATGTCTCCCAAAACAAAAGTTTGGGATTATGAATCCAATCTCACTGTCATCCCCCAAATAAATTGTTTATCATCTTGTGTAGTCGCAATTAAGAGCTATCTATAAAGCATTTACATGTACCTATAGAGTGGTCTTTTGGTTTTGTTTATTTGCTTCTTTGTTTTTAAGAAAATATAAACATTATGTTTTTATTTGAGCACTGTTCTATAGGTAAAAGGGGGAAAAAGAAAAAGAAAAAAAAAAAAAAGAAATCCTTGACCAAAATGTTATAAATTGTTTGTGTTCACTTTCTGGGAAAGAGGAGGCCTTTGCTGGAAACAGGAAAGGTAATGCAATCAGTCTCCTGACTGGGTTGTGCTCATAGGAATCTAAGTGGGAGAGGTGGATGGGAGGAAAGAGGAGTTTTTGAATCTGTAATAGGAGTTTGGGGATTTATGTATTAGGTCTCCACGTCTTGATCTCCTGCCATTGCTTTGACCTTAACTTGGATTTGTGTTAAGGGAGATTTGATTATGACGGGTGAAACTGGGTCATTTTGCTCCTACAGGCGTTGAAGTTGAGGTGATGGGCCATGGTCACAGTGCTCAGTGGGCAACAGACTTCTGTGGGTTTCCTGATGCTAAGAGGTTATTACTCTACTTTGCTGCATGAGCTGGTGTAGAAGCTGGTAATAGTCGTGTATTTAAAAATAAGAAAAAAAGGGGAGAAGAAAACCCTGTTTTCTCAGTGATGAGTGAGTTAATCAACCAAAAGCAGAGCAATGGGAAGAATTCTGAACCTGAAGTTCCCCAGGAGAGCTAGAAAACATGTCTGAATATGTACAATGTACCAATGTGCATATTGGATAATTTAAAGATCTGATACAACAAATGTTTGTGTAGCAGTCCATTTCAGCTGCTTCTAAGGGGTGTACATACTGCTTCTATAGCGTGGTTATATGAATAAACAGATGAATAAAGAAAGTATGATGAGTATGCTGGAAGCCAAAAATGAAGCTGAAATTGAAAGTATTCTGTATGTTATCAGAAAAGCGCAGTATAATGCTATTTCTGTAACTGGCATATCATGATATAAATTGCTTTGTGTATGGATGTATGCTGTTGAAAATGAAAAATCCAAAAATAATTAAATTGATATAGTACTCTTAAACCAGGCTAGAAAACTTAAAAAATGAATATACAGAAGTGACTCTCCAAAGCTCGCTTATTTGTCATGCCCTTACTCAGTAAGGGTTTGAGGCTGCGCTGTTGTCTGCCCCTTTCATTTTTCAGTCTTGACTCTGCAATTTGGAATACAAGAACATAATTTTTTAACACCCCTCTACCAGGTTTTTGCATGTTCTTAAAAAACGGTAAAGGTGGGAGTTTCTGGTTTGTTTGTGTCTTGTTTTTTAACACTGTAGATGCTGGATAGTTGGTATAAAAGCATGTGCTCGTGACTTGTATCCATCACGTCAGGGTGTAGGTGCGGGGTTTCCTGTACAGTATGTAAAATATGTGCATTAGTGAATGTACACCAGTAAACACGTTTTCCATGACTGAATGTTTACTTGTCAGAAGACCATAATATTATAAAAAGATCTACCACTTCAATCTGCTTGGCTCAATTCTATATAAAAATTCAAATGCTGAGAGTAGGATTCCTCTGGATTTTATGTAACAGTAGTCTCTGAGCTTGGCTCCCATTGCCCTGCCCCTTTAAAAAAAAAAAAATAATAAAAATAAAAATCCCAGAGTTGCATTTTAGTTCCATTATGGGAAAGCTTCTACTCACTTCACTCAAGCCAGAAATTAAGGGAAATTCAAATAATCACTTGTACTAATTTGATACTGTGTTGACCATGTTAAGTACCTATATTAAGTGCAAACTTATTCTTTGTTATGCTTTCCTACACTACATGGAAGCAAAAAAAAAAAAAAAAAAAAAAAAAAAAACCACATCATTTTTAGTGTTAGAGATTGGAATACATATTTGTTTTCATATTTGTAGGAAACCAATTGTGAATAATCATTTGTTCACTGAATGCTGAAATTTTTAATTTTTCCTAGGAGCTGTCATTTGAGATGCTTCCGTTGACTGGGAAAACAATCATATTTGATAGCTTTCCTGACCCCTCAGATACCTGGGAAATAATTGAGACTATTGGCAAAGGAACATATGGAAAAGTTTTCAAGGTATTAAATAAGAAAAATGGCAGCAAAGCAGCAGTCAAAATCTTGGATCCTGTTCATGTAAGCTACTTAAATTACTGTTGTTTGTACTTATTTAATTGTAACTGAATGTATTATGCATTATTTTTTCTTTTTCTTAAAATCTCAGTAGGTCACTTACATTAGAATCAATAGGTCCAACCTGCCAAGTAAAATATATTTTCTAGCTATCACTGTATTTTTTCAGTATCCTGAGTGATCTTGGAAGTGGTCACATATGGTAGAAGTCAGAAATAGACCTAAACTCTACTCTACTTTTGGTTCCGCCTTGCTTATCTTTTAATTTCAACTATAGACCTGCTTATTTTCCTTTTAAATACCAGAGTCATAGCTTCTTATATTTTTAATGTTGTTCCTTTTTTGACATGCTAGCCAGTAAGGAAGCTATGCATTTTTAAGTGTCTTAAATGTCCCTTCAAGCATCTATTTTGATATGTGCTTTTAGCTGGGCTAAGTGCTATGAGTGACACTTTAAAAATAAAACAACATACTTTCTTTTTGTTATTATTGGTTCTGCATTTTCAGAATGTGCCAAAACACTTAGAGATCCATCTTTTCAAATGGAAAATACAAAGGCAGTAACTCCTACACACAAAGCACCAGGTGATGGGGATGTGGAATTATGTAGCAGAGGGTTTTTGTATTCAAAAACTGACAGTTGTGGGGAGGCAGAATAATGCTCGAAGAGTAAGGAAGAATGTTAGTTTGGTTCGTAAGGTGAACTCCATTGACTTTGGTGATGGCTACATGTGGTGTGAGATTGTTCTTGAGAACAGTAACCTGCTAAGCACAGACAAGGAGCTATTCCTTTTTTGAAGTGGCCCCTTTGAGTTCACCTTTTGCACTCTCAGCACAGTGTTACAATTTCTGTTGGGCTCATAGGTCTTGTGTAACAGATGCTGCTGTGTGTGAGCACAAGCTATGGACTGCACAGCAGCAAGGACACTGTAGTGGCAAGAGGAGGTGTTTCCAGTCCCATCAACAATCTGGCTCTGTGATCCTGCTACAATCATATGCTTTGACATGAGGCATGTGCTTCCAATGTACAGTTCTCTGGGCAGCTGGAGAAAAGCACACTGTGTTGTGTGAAACACTGTGTGTCACACCATGTCTCATTATGTTCCTGTGGCCTTTATGTCCACAAAATGTGAAAACGCTCTGTCTTGCATTTTATTTGCTGTTTCCTGTTAATCTGTTTTTCATTTCAGTATACTTTCAAAATAACAAAAGGAGGCTAACCTCAATGCAGTATCACATACCTTTCCCGAAGTAAATGTGGTTTGCAGCTGAGCAATAGGGCTCTTGGTGAATTCAGATGCATTGGAAACTGTTTGGACTCTATTGCTTTCTATAAACAAAGTTTGCACGTTTACAATGAACAGAGGACTTACTTGCAGTTGGTGTTCATCTAATGCCAGTATGGCAGGAAATGTTTCTGCTTTAATCCGTTTTACAAGTGTTCAGGAATGGTCCTTAACAGCCAACTGGTTCTGAAGGACTCGGGTCAAGTTTCAACATTCTGTACGTTTTAGAGGCTATAAGAAAAGGGTAGAAGATAAATACAGAGAGAAAGAAGAGGAAGTAAAGATGATGCTAAAAGAAAGAGAAACAGATTAAATAGGAGATAAAGAAGTAGCATATGAAGAAGCCAGAAGAAATAAAAACAGTGGATACAGAAGAAAGAAAAAAATATTAAGGTATAACAGATTCCCAATTTTAATGAAATAGTTTACTTAAAAGTTCTTTTTTTCTTCTTTTTTTTTTTTTTTCTTGATTCTTTGTAAAAGCATGCAGTTTAACATTTTCTTCTTGGTCAGTTGATACTTTTAATCTTCTATTCATCTCAGCTGCCTAAAGCCCTGTAAGTTGTCACCCAGAATTTCCATGGATTGACAATGTTGAACTGGAAGCACTGAAAATTTTCTTTTTCAGCATACCCCAATATTATTCAAAAAAGACATCTGCTTATATTAAAATTCTAGTTTTGTTTTAAAACTAGATTTTTCTTCTGACAAATATTCTCATGGATTTTTTTTATTGCCTATATTAAAGGTGTGTTGTTTTTTTCAGTGCACAAGCAAGTGAACCAAGGATACTGATATGTAATGGAAAGTCAATAATTCAGTCAACATCAGAGCACAAGACTTGAATTCTTAACTGAACATATTCTCCTTTTTATTCTGACACCATTCTTCTTTTCCCCTTCCTATTCACAGGAAGTCTAAAGTAGCTGCTGTATCTCCATGTTGGTATAATAAAATGGCAATCCAGTATTAGAAATAGAGTGAAAGTTATAAAACCAGACTTTTTTGTTTAAACTGAAAGTATTATTAATGGCTGCAGAGGGAGCCATTGCAATGATGAAAAAGGTAGTTTATATGTTTTCTTTGAATTTTACTATTTTTTCTTTAAAGATGGTTTCAGAAATGTGCAGCGTATAAGAGGTGGACTGAAGAATAGAGCAGAAACGGGCTTTTATGTTACTTAATTCAATCTGGAAATACCATTTTAAGAAACTACATTATTGTGGGTGATACGAAACTGAAATAAGCATTTCACATTTAATTTCTTTAGACCTTTTAGATTCTTTATGTTAAATAACACCTCAGATTTTTGCAACTGAAACAAGAAAGCAAAGGTGTTGAAATGACTATGTATGAAGATGGAACTGAAAACAATCTTAATCTTGTCCTTAGGGCTATAAGTAAGCACCACTGTGCTTTAAGACTTTTAGCCAAGATACCTAAGATATCTAAGTTCACGTGAAAATATTCCATCTACTGTTTCTAGAAGAGGCTCTCCCTTTAGCTATGTTTTATGCAGGTAAATATATTAAATTCAACCAAATATATCAAGTTGTCTTTCTTCATAAAATGCAAAGGAGGGTATTTTTTTTTCTAGTATGTATGGAATAAATATTCTATTCATTTCATATCCCTCTTTTCATTTGTCTTCATATTGGTAAAAATTTCAAAATCTGAGTACCCCTCAGGAGACAGAGACATCTATTACATCACAGTGGGACAGTGGATAATTCTTTTCCAATTTCCCCAAGGCAGCTAGGGCTATTGTATGCTTTGTGTGTATTTTGGTTTTGACTTGATTTCTTTTCAATTTGTCCTTTTGTTTTTACCAGATGCTCTCTCTCTCATTCCCTCTTATCTTTGACTCTTTCCATTTTTGTCCTTTTGTTCCTTCCAGTACCTTGGCTGGTTGTTCTTTCCTTCTTGTTATTTTTTTTTGGCTGTGTTCTGTGTTGTGCTTACGGGAAAATTCACATAGAGTGAATTTCTTCTTTTTTGACATAGAGGAAAACTTCTGCTGTTTCCTCCTTTCCCCTGCTCCACCCCCCCCCCCCCCCCCCCCCCCCCCAAAAAAAAAAAATCTCTTATTTGTCTTATTTGTAAGAAGACTTATTCACATAAGCTCAATGTGAAATTTTAACAACCCAATTTCTAAAGATACTGGTGACAGGGGAAGTTCTTTGAGGTCAGTCAAAAAAAAAAAAAAAAAAAAAAAAAGCCCAAGCTAACGTGAGGAGCTTTACTTGGATTTAGTGTTGGAGAGACCTGCATAGGAAACAGGTGTCCTCTTAGGCACAGGTGTCTTATGTTGTGAAAAAAATGAGGCTTATCATTCATTAGGACTACAAAGCAACTCTTTTCACCCCTGTAGTCACTTCCATTCGGTGGTGGTGAGGCATGTGATAAAGGTTTTCAGCACTGAGTAGGTGCCTTTCATTGGTATGAAATCCATTTATATGGATAGTACACTTCATGAGTAGCCTCCCTCTACAAGTGATTTGTCTATTTATTTTTTTTGTCTGTAAATAGCAAATTGTAGTAAAAGCACTTTAAATTTGGTAACAGGTTTGCTATCCATGCTTTTTCAAGATCTAAAAAATGCAGGGAAAATGACTACAGCTATTCTGCCTCTATGTGGCAGAACATGGCCTGGATGGACTGAATGTTTTCTCTGTATGATTAAAACAGTCTAAAAACATCCCTCAGTGAGCTCTTTCAGTGCTTAGGTGAAAGGGGTCACCTGACTTGTCCAGTGCCCACAGTTGCTAGCATCTGTATTTGGCCTGAAGGGCTTTGCACAGCTCCTGGTGCATGTGATGACAATAATTTGTCAGGTCTTGCCTCCAAATGGACTTGCCTCACTATGTAAGAAACATGAGGTCTGTTTAAAAAAACAGACAAAACAACAATAAAACATACTGACCAAAGTGCCACTACTCAGCTTAGTGGAAAAAATGGAGAAATCATGGATATCACCAATTTCTATGATAGCAGAAAATGAGAAGAATTCAAAGATGATTCCAGAAAGTGGAATGATAAAGGAGTAAGATGTGACTGCAGTCATACTTGTTTGTGAACAGAGTGGTAGCAAGGTAGTTCCAGCTGCACCATCTCTGGCTGGAGATAGCCTTGAGACTGGAGAAGTAACTCGTGACTTCCCAAGGCATCTGCATGCAGTTCCCAAAAACTCATCAGTCTGCAGCTATACACTTGTGGATTGCACAGGCTTCAACTTGAAATGTTCTTTGCCCATTCTTCTGAGAGCTCCTCTGCCATACCTGTGCATTTGTTAGTTGAAATAGGCAGAAGACCAAGGAAAAGAAAACACGACTTCCATTAAGTAAACAAAACCAAGCTTTGTAGCTCTGCAAATGGCACCTTAATACTTGGATTTATTTGTTTTATTATTTTTTTTCTCTTTTCATTATTTCAAACTAGATTTGAATGGCCTGAGAACTTTTTTTTTTTAATTGCTCTTATTATTTATTAACTGGTACGTATTTCTCATTTGTGATCCCAGGATATTGATGAAGAAATTGAAGCTGAATACAACATTTTGAAAGCTCTCTCTGATCATCCCAATGTAGTCAAATTCTATGGCATGTACTATAAGAAAGATGTGAAAAATGGAGACCAGCTTTGGCTTGTTCTTGAGGTAAATAATTTGGAGAAAAAAAATTCTTCAAGTCAGCATTCTTATGTTGAGTATGAACCCAATGAATGAGATGCAAGTTATTTGTTTGATGGCTTCCTTTGGAGTGGTTGCATGTGAAGTGATAAATACTGTTGTTTAGTTTTGTCAGTGTTTTGAATTAATGTTCTGATCTGATTTCAGTATTCTTGTTAGGTGTTTTATACGGCTAATACTGTGCCTTCAGAATTAGGATGTAAATGCTAATAGGACTTGATAGGATTTGCCACTTTAGATCTTTCTTTGACAAAAAGTGTGTCATGGGAATCTTCCTTCTGTAGTATTTGTTTAAATATGACTAAGATATGATGTAACAGGTAAAGGAACTGCTATGGTAATTTTTTTCAAAAATAAATGGTAGAAATGAGTTATGTTTTTTTATGCACATAAATATACAAATAAGACAAATGAGCAAGGGTAGAAGCCTGTTCTACTTGCCAAATACTGTTGAAAGCAACAGGATTTCCCCAAATGGCATGAGAGCAAGGTAAGGCCTGTAATTTATGTGTTTCAGTCTTTAATTTTGACTAATTTAGGAGCAAAGAACTTGATTACTACTATTTTCGTAGGTTCACTATAATCTGTTCTGCAAAAACTTCCTTGATGATGTTTGATTGTTGTTTGATAAGGTTGAGATTGAAGAATTAGTTGTGTTTTATAATGCCAGCTACACAAATGTAATCCTTCTGCCAAATATCTCAGATAAGTGTTACCTAATCCTGAAAACAAGTTCTAAAAACAAACAAACAAACAAAAAACTTCTAAAGCTTTTCCAAATTCTGAATTGTATTGGGAATATGTTTTAGGATAGTTTGCACTGGAATTGATAATAAATTGTTAGGTTAGACTGACATCAAAAGATGTCAGCCTTTTGTGTAGTAAGCATCTTTGTAAAATCTAACTTCTGTTGTGTCTGCTGGGCATTTGAGACTCCATCTGTGAAACTTCTGGCCTGTAAAGGATGGGTGCCAAAGAGCTAGGATAGAACAGACTGAGGAACAGTCAAGTGTTTATATTTTAACTTATATATTTTGCTTGGAGTTATTTTATTGATGTGAAGAACACAAGCTACATGTAGCATACAAGTTTTATATTTATTCTTCACATGCTATGCTGCACATGTGCAAGTGCCACTGTGGGTTGGGTGGAATAGTCTTGGATGCTTTCTGTCGCTGCACATGCAGATCCATGAGTACAAAGAATTTCAGTTGGTGTGTGTATGTGTACATATACATGAGTAGAAAAATAAATTTCTAGCAGTGACTTTAGTGAATCTATACTTCTAATGCAAAGGTCTGTGAAAGAAACTTGTTATGGCATAGGTTCCTCTGGTGCATCAACCTTCCTTTCAGCTTGTATGCAGCTTTACAGGGCCATTGCAGATTGTTTTTTCACAGTAGCTATATAGGTGTCTTAAAATTTATGAGTGATTTTTTTGTTGTTATTTTGTTTTGTGTGTTGATAATGTTTTTGTTTTTTATTTATTTTTATTTTTTTATTTTTTTTAACTAATATCTGTATAAATTCATAACGGCAGCAATTAGTTTTTACTTTAGCTTATAGAGACATTGCTTTGGAGTCTATTGTGTTTTGTTTTTTTTTGGTTTGGTTTGGATTTGTGGTGTGGTTTTTTTTTTGTTTGTTTGTTCTTGTTTGTTTTTGTTTTTTTGCTGGTTTTGGAGTATTTTACTCTATGTAGATGTGATGAAATATTTTTTTTCCCGAAGAGGGAAATCCTCATTTCTCAAAGGCCACACTACATAGCAGTAAGCTCATCTGGGAAGATAGTTTTCAGAATTCTTTTTTCTTAATTCTGTTTTAAACATCATTTACATGAATTGTACTGTGAAATTCTTATACATTTCTAGTATAACAGTCATGTAAAACTATCATTGTTGCATGTGAATGTGACAGAGTATGGCTGCTCCTGTGCCCATATTTGTTTTAATGGAATGAAGGTCCATCTAGCCTGTATCCTGTGTCTGACTGGGGTCAGCTGTAGATATTTGTGGAATACTATGGGACAAAGCAAATCAGTAACAGGATTCCTTATGAAGCATGGGAGAATTCTGTAAAATATTCTCCTAGCAGTTCAGCAACTGAGAGAGAGTTTAGAGATTTTTCTGACCCAGAAGTTGTACTTCCGTTGTGAGAGGAAGGTAACTGTAGAGAAAGGTGATTACATATAGGCATCTGTATGGCCATTTCTGAGGCTCAAATAACTGGCCTAATCCTTCTGCCAAGGATTAAATAGTTCTGGTATGGTTAAATGGAAATAAAGTAGTACAGCAATGTGCAAAACCATTCTGATCATGGACATCAGATTGATCACCATGAAATTCATCTGAAGACTACAGTATGATGATTTTTGATGTACCCCATAGTTCTGTGTTGCTGTTTTATATTGCATTTGATCGTATTTGGTTTCAGGGGAGGAAATAGTTACTAACTGCATTCGTACTAAGCTAAGGCAAGTGGCTGTGAGGTCCAGTTTTGAGGCCAGAACTGGCCAAGTAGCCAAAAAGACTGCCTGTAGTGTTGTAAAGGATTCTTGTGAGATTTTCTAGTCCCAAATATCTGAATTATCATAAAATTGTCATGTTAGTTGTAAGCTATTAGGTATTCTGGACACTGAAAAAGACCTTGGATGGGTTTATGATGAGATTATTCACCTCTTGGTGTAAAATAGTCCACCCCACTTTTTATCTCTGTTTTCCAGGATTAATGTATCCTTACTTGACTTGTTACCTATTGGACCTGTACTCTCAGATTCCAGGACAAGATAGATAAAAATTGAATGTACAGCTAAAATTACCATTTTTATTTGCTGCTCCCTGTAAGGCTGTTTGGTGAAGATCTCAACAATGAGGCACTGGATTCACAATTCAGGTTGAAGATACTTCTGAATAGAAATCATTAAAACAGATGACTGTCAAGAATTATTTACCTACAACTAAAGGATATTAGAATCTGACCTATTGGTTTAGGTCATCTGACAGTTTGTGTCTGTAGGCACCAAAACTGGTAGCTTCAAAATGATGGGAAAGATCTGTTGCAGGGTAATCCTGGGTCATCTTTTTGGACTTCAGCAAGGCTTTTGACACGGTTTCCCATAGGATCCTACTGGACAAAATGTCCAGCATACAGCTAAATAAAAACATCATACGATGGGTGAGCAATTGGCTAACGGGCAGGGCCCAAAGGGTTATGGTAAATGGGGCTGCGTCAGGCTGGCGGGCGGTCACCAGTGGGGTTCCTCAAGGCTCCATTTTAGGGCCGGTACTTTTCAATATTTTTATAAACGATCTGGATGTAGGAATAGAAGGTATTTTGAGCAAGTTTGCTGATGACACCAAACTTGGAGGAGTTGTGGACTCGAATGAGGGTGGAAAGGCCTTGCAGAGGGATCTGGATAGGTTGGAGAGCTGGGCGATCACCAACCGCATGAAGTTCAATAAGAGCAAGTGCCGGGTCCTGCACCTGGGACGGGGAAACCCTGGCTGCACGTACAGACTGGGCGATGAGACGCTGGAGAGCAGCCTAGAAGAGAGGGATCTGGGGGTCGTGGTAGACAGCAAGTTGAATATGAGCCAGCAGTGTGCCCTGGCAGCCAGGAGGGCCAACCGTGTCCTGGGGTGCATCAAGCACGGCATCGCTAGTAGGTCAAGGGAGGTGATTGTCCCGCTCTACTCTGCGCTGGTGCGGCCTCACCTCGAGTACTGTGTGCAGTTCTGGGCACCACAGTATAAAAAGGACATGAAACTGTTGGAGAGTGTCCAGAGGAGGGCTACGAAGTTGGTGAAAGGCCTGGGGGGGAAGACGTACGAGGAACGGCTGAGGGCACTGGGCCTGTTCAGCCTGGAGAAGAGGAGGCTGAGGGGAGACCTCATCGCAGTCTACAACTTCCTCGTAAGGGGGTGTCGAGAGGCAGGAGACTTTTTCTCCATTAACACCAGCGACAGGACCCGCGGGAACGGGGTTAAGCTGAGGCAGGGGAAATTTAGGCTTGACATCAGGAGGGGGTTCTTCACAGAGAGGGTGGTTGCACACTGGAACAGGCTCCCCAGGGAAGTGGTCACTGCACCGAGCCTGTCTGAATTTAAGAAGAGATTGGACTGTGCACTTAGTCACATGGTCTGAACTTTTGGGTAGACCTGTGCGGTGTCAAGAGTTGGACTCGATGATCCTTAAGGGTCCCTTCCAACTCAGGATATTCTATGATTCTAAACATAACGTTTTTTCCTAATCTCTTCACTTATGAATTGCCTAATAGCATGTATCTTTATAGAAAATATTTTTCTAATTTGAAGTGAAATTCCTAGTTTTCTATTGAATATTTGAGTTTCATTTTCTTTTTTGTATTGTTCTGTCTCTGTGCTGATGTGTGGATTACCTAAATGATCTTGTAAAGCATTTTGAAGTTGCAGTGCTGTGAGCTGGAAATGTGCTTCTGGGAGAACAGGAGCTATTGCTCATTTAAAAAAAAAAAAAATCTCTTAAAAGAAACAATTAAGAAACAATTACTTTCTTGATGTAATAAAGTATCAAGAGAGATGTAGTCAATCTCATACTTTGATTTAGCCTTTCAGTGTAAGTCTAGTCAGTTAAAAAACTTGCATAACGATTACATAGAAAAATAAAGTTGAACAACCTTGTCTCATAACACTTTTTCTGTATTTGACATTCTAGTAGTGTATTTGTAGGAAAATAAAGTTACCAAATAGTGTTTATCTTAATATGAGGACCTAAATTTGAGACTGGTATAGAATAAGAATTAAGTAAATAAACTAAAAGAAAGCAATACAAGAACTTTTTATGTAATTAAGTTACCTTATTACAAAAAAATAATAATAATAATAATAATAATAAAAAAAAACTTGCACTGTTTTTAAGGAAACCACCTACAGGAATGAATGTTAAGTAAAAAATACATCTCTATGGTATAACAGTAGTTTTGACTAAGTTCAGTAATGCCTTTCTTTCTGTAGGCTGCACTTAGGCTGAACATCTGCCCCTGTGTGGATGCTGTTTGAATCACATTTATTATAAAGAATACTGCTAGAGAGGATTCTTGCCAGGATTTTTTTTTTTTTTTTTTTTAAGCCTTGTCATGTGTTTCCAGAGATGTAGGCAGAAGAAATTGGCCTATTGAGTCTGTGTTGAAAAGAAACCACTTAAGTATTATACTTGGGATGAATCAGCCTACCAGTTTTGTGTCAGCAGGCATCAGCATGGTGGCACAGCTAAGGCAGAGCGTGCTATAACCCATTTGTTTCAGCTGTGGCTGTTAATTAGGAAGAGAATAGATCTAAGGTAATTGGAAATTAGCTGATGGAAGATGGAGCAGAGAGGCCCATCATATTGGATCTTACAGGTAAAGTGTGCAGGTTAAGGGCAGGTGGGGAGAACAAGTAGCACAGCCCTTGCCTGAAACATGCTGCAAAGAACTACCAAGACTGAAGGCTGAAAGTACAACAGCAAGGTAAATAGGAGGTATTATACAGCTTTTACTGCTGTCAGCCAGAGGCTGAGGATCGTAATGCAACTTATTTTTATAGTCCATTTCCTACACAGATCGGGTAGAACTTTAAGAATCATCTCAATCTGTCTCCAAAAGACACATGGTTATGCTTTTCATATTTGGGATATGCTTGGGTTTGTGAGTCACATAAGTGATCTAGTTTGTTTTACCATTCTCAGTATCTTTTTGTGCTTAGGAAATAGGAAAAACATCCATTATTTTTATTTTTATAGTAAGATATTTCTGTTTTGTTTTGAGTTAGAACAGCCTGGTAGAGGAAGACATTCAGATGGAGTAACTTCCTATCCAAACATTCAATTTTGTAATATCAAAATATTTTGTAGGAACCTCTCAAGTTCTTTTTCTAGTGTGATCTTTGGCAGAGAAATCATGTGAAAATGTAGAACGGTTTGTGCTTGGAATCTGCTTCTCTAAAAACAGTTAGCCTTTTCTATTCCCTCTACCTTTTAAGGTGGGAAAATAAAAGCATAAAAAATGATTGCTGGAGATGGAGGAAATTGCCAAGAAGTTATAGAAATAAATACCTTTGTGCTGAACTTCAAGAAGACTGTCAAAGCATCTTTTTTAGGTGTTTTGGTCCTCCATGTGTGTATGTGAACATTTTAAGAATATTTGCAGTGCCCTACTGAGTTAGACCAATGGTCCATGTAGCACAGCGTGAGTCTGTCCAATTTCTGCAGTCCATTTCCCTCATGCTGTCCAGCAAACGGGTTGCATTAAGTGTCCCTGCCTATTCTGTTTATTGTCCGTATATGCTCACACTAAACCTGATGATATACTGTCATGCTCTGCAGTTTCCTCCTAGAGCATGCAATTTTAATTTTGTCATTATTACATAATTATTACTGTGTATAATATTCCACATACTAGAAAACACTGTTTTCAATGCTATGAAAACATTTCCAAAACAAAATATTTTTGAATTTATGGTAAGAAGTTTCGAACCCTGTTCATTTGAGAAGGAAGAATATGTTAAAATTTCCATTTGACTGCATGCTCTGTTTTCTGACCAGCTCTAATATTAAAAAGTACCTTCACAAACAATACTTGAGAAGTGCAACAGCACTTGAGGTAGTGCAATCTGTACGGGTATCAATTATGCACATTACAGATTGAAATAAACCTGATTAATTTTTGTTCTCATGTAGAACCTTTTTTTGTTTCAGTGTAATCTTCAGTGGAGTAATCATGTGAAAATGTAGAATAGCTTGTGCTTTGTAACCTGCTTCTCTAAAGTGACATTAGCCTTCTCTACTCCTTGAACCTTTTAAGGTGGGAAAATAAAAGGATTAAAGAAATTGAGAAACAAAATGATAATTTGTATCATTCTACATTGTTACAGGCCAACTGGTAGACATTTTTGATCTTCTATGTGTTTCTTGATGTTAATTGAACCTGCTGATCAGATGCTGATAACTCAAAAGAATTACAGAAGGATTATCATGAAGGATTATTGCTATCCAGTTGGCAGCTGTATTTGCAGATTTAAAATCTGCATGAAGTAATTCAAAATTGTTACGTTGATCTTTTAAACTTAACTTGAGGAGGAAACTTTTAAAATGTATAAATATTTAAATTATCTTTTTAAGTCCATGGGACACTTCTATTTGTTTCTTTTTCTAAGGAAGAACAAAATCATTGAACCCAGTAAATAGAACCCCTAAGAGTCTGAATTAAACTGAACACAGAAAATTGTAGTGCTCCTGTTCATATGGCACTCTTTTCCCAACCATAGACAAGTACAAATCCATTCTGGGGATACCGTTTAACCTCTACTCTAACAATTGTCTAAGTAGTCCCATATGGAAAAAATGAATAAAATGCCAGCATACCAAACTGACATCCTGCTGTACCAGGGTAACAGGTCCATTGCGACTAGATTGTTTCTAGTGGCTTGCCTGGCCTGAGCTACAATCTAGCTAAAATGCTAGTAACTGTGAGAAAACCTATCTAACAAAACGTGACTCTCAAAGGAAATCTGTATGGTAAGCAGAGAGCAGCAAGCCTGGGGAGAAGTCAGACATTTTGGTGTAGTCTTAATTAGCAATGATAAGGGCAGTTGCCGTTGTTTGGTAAGTCACTTACATATGCTGAGTATATAACAAGCTGAGAGCCCATAATGCAAGTCCTTTATGTTTCTGTGTGGATCTTTTAAAATTTCCACTCGTGAATTTGCCAAGAGACAGAGAGTCCAGCAGGATGTGTAAAATATCGGTTACTTTCTCCATTCCAATACTGAAAGTCAGTTTTCATTGCAGGGGGGGTTACATCAAAGCTTAAAACAAGATAGAACAAATGGACTTTGAAATGGAGAACCAAGGGGATAACAGAAGTCAGTTGTGATCTCAAGCATCTGCAAGCATTTGTCAGCATTGCGGCAGAGTTATTAAGAAGGATTTGAAGGATAGTGGTGAGGTTTTCTTTTTGTTTTGGCTGCTCCTTCAAAGCAGAAAAGAAAGCATGCCACGTTGACAATTAGCCAGTGATGGATACCAGCATTGTAAAGATCGGAGTAGATGTGCTACTGCCTAAGGAAAGGTATTAGGACTGCCATGGGTCTTGACAGTAAAAACAGCTAGCTCATGTCTGGTGTAAGTGAGAAGGGGCAGCCAGCATGAGGATTTGAGGGAAGAATGCATGGTCAAAGGCGGCTAGTTAGGGGTAAGAAGTCTCCAAGACCTTCAAGAAAGTATTGCAGTAACTCCTGGATAAAGCAATGAAAGATGAGCAGTATACCTGCTGCTATGCATGTGGCCTTGAGTGAATTTCTGTGCTGTTGCACTCTTGCATTTGGAGAGAGGAGTTTAGCAAATCAGATGCTTCCAAATGTTTGCAAATGCTGACTGCAGTCACAGACAGAGCCCTAGTATTCATGAAATATGTATAAATTTTCCTCACAGATCCATAAATGAATAGTGACAGCATGATTTACATACGTGTCAGACTGAGAAAAATGAGAGTAATTAATGCCCAAATCTAGTGTGGCTAATAGTTTTGGATCCTTCACTGACCTACTTTACATGGAAGTCTCTCATGTTACCTTTTAGACACCATGTTTAATTCTAATATATGGTGAAACTCACTGAAGTGTGTCCTTATTCAAAATAAAAAACAAATCCTCTGTTTTGTCATATAGTGTCCTGTGTGTGGAGTAAGGTTATGCATCTAAAGAACTGAATCCCAGCAGGTCTGGGTACTGCATTGCATTGGGGAAGGGAGCTGTTTTGTAACTAGAGAGCGAGGTACTGAGTGCATAGAAATCACAGAATCATTAAGGTTGGAAAGGACCTCCTGGATCATCTAGTCCAACTCTCTCCCTACCACCAATATTACCCACTAAACCGTGTCCCTAAAATTCAAGGTTGCAGTGAGGTTTGCTACAAAAGAGAAGCAACCACCATCCAAAGCAAGATCGAGGTATCAGTGTGTGTATGTGTTGGCTGAAATTGCCAGAAGCACAGTAAGAACTTCTAGGATCAGGACAATTGTAATAATCTATTATGAAACTCAGGTCTCTTTCCTACCTTGACATACATTAAGGATAGAGACATATCATTCAAGTATTTCTGTCACCGTTGTATGGTTTAACGTGGATGAGACTTCAGCTGTTTGATGGAGGGCAGACTGGGTAGTGTAAAACTTGAAGAGACAAGAAACTGGAAAAGAAACTGTCTACTTTTATGCTCGCCTGAAATTTTGCAGTAGGTGACAGTGTATTTACTTCTGACTCACTAATTGTGATTTTATGAGCTCTTTAGAGGTATTAATAAGCTCTGTGCTAGGTAAGCAGATCAATATGTTTTAAAAGCTGTTTATCTGAATAATCCTTGACCAGGAATGCAGTGCTTTTACCTCAGTCCCATATCCTGCCCTAGTCTGAAAGGGCATGGGGTCCTGTCATAGGTTTGGAGCAAGGGAAGGGTATGATTCGTGAAGCTGCTGAACTTCATCAGGTAAAGATTTTGTCTTAAAATAAAAATACTTGTAAGGAACAGGTAGGAATATGGAAACTGGAGGCCTCTGAGAGTATTACACCACATCTGGAGTGACTCAGGAGTCTGAGGGAATGCACAGAAAGGTGCTGGTGATCTCATTTTTGGCTTTCAAAGAGATGAGCCTATCTAGCAACAATAAAGACATTACTGTATAGAATACTTCTATTTTGTGTTAAATAGTGGATCTTCTGATTTGTACAGAGGCATAAGTTATTTTGGATTTTCCTTTTGAGAGCTTGCAGTATGTCTTTGTTAGATACCACAGTTGCTGTACACAGAGATGTTACTATCCGAGACAATAAAGGCAGGTTTATGGAGGTCTGAAAATGTGGTGGAGTTTTGAAAACACAGTGGATGGAAGTTGGTCTGTCTAATAAAATGCTATAATAGCAGGTATGCTTTTTTTTTTAGATGGGAGATTTAGTTTAAAACAATCATCTTTCAGGAAATAAGTGTAGTGGAAAATAAACAGTCCTTTTTTCGGTGGGGGAGTGTTGGAGGGGAAGGGAGTTGTGATTTGTCTAACATCAGGTATTTCCAAATGACACGTATAGAAGAAAAATTAAACAATTGAAAATTGCTTTTTCATATTATTCAATGTGGATCATTTTTCAGTAATGTCTGTGGTTATAATTGCTCCACTCTGACCAACATTGAATAATTTGATCCATTACACATCTGAATCAGCCTTGATTTCTCCATTTCTAATGTGTACCTCTTTGCTTCCCAATTATAGCAATTTTTCACTCTTGAATTATATCCCATTTTCCCAAGATCAAAGTTGTATGGCTACAACTATTATTTTGTGCTTCAAAGTTTTAGTAAATACTGGTATTTTTTTTTCTGCAAGATGAGTATTTTATATTACATTGTGGTTTGCAGGGTCCACATCTTTTAGGCAGCCATTGAGCATATATTACGGCTCACATTGCTCAAGAATATAAAAAATGCAAAAAGCTTGGTATGATAAATCTCTAACAACTTTGCCACCAGAAGGGGAGACAGAGAAAAAGGAAATTTTTATTATTCCACTATGTAGTTAAGTAGCATGTGGATACTATGCTCTCTATTCTAATATTTAACATTACTTTGACTTCTATATTTTTTATTACATCTTTATTAAAGATATGAGGTTATTTTTAATCGGAAATGAATTTGTGCAGCTATAGGTTAAATCCCACATCAGCAAGCTTTCTTTATCTTTAGTTGAGGATAGCATCAATCAAAAGAATGCTTGGGGTGGGTTTTTTCTCTTTTTGATTTAGACACCTGAAGGTTAAATGCTTAAATTCAAATGGGATATTTTTGCTGTCTTTGTTCTCAGTTTATACACGTATGTTGGGATCCTTTATAAAAGGTGTGTCTGGAGCAAGTGAACTTGTCTGCAGGGAGGGAGATTCCTCCTCCTTGTTCTTTGTCAGGCAGAGAGGTTGGAGGCTGCAGAATTTGGGAGAAAAGCCACTACAGCAATGAACCAGAAGCTGCAACATGCAGGAAGCAGACAGGTGTCAGCACTGCCAAAAATAAAATTTTCCTGAGGTCCAGAAAGTCAGTTTGTTGCAGCTCAGAAAGATGTTGGCTTAGCTGGATTCTGACCCTGAAAGCAAAGACCTGTCTTGCATGCACGCTGTGAGCAGGGGGAGGTCGATTTAAAGAGCACTTTGATTTCAACTGTTTGAGCTAATCTCTCTGAGTTAAGTATTCTAGTAGCTTATTTAAAAAAAAAAAAAAAAGAAAAAAAGAAAAAAAAAAAAAAAAACCTTCTGATTTCAGAGTCCTTTTGGTTCTTACAAAATTTTCTGTGTATTTTGGTATGTACTTCTCAATATTCTTGCAGGTTTAGGATCCCGTCACAGTTACTGAGTCACCATAGCTGCTTTTGCAGTCACCAGACAGAGGCAGGGAACTCCAGCGAGTGGTTAAGCTGACCTGTCCTGCACTCTGCTGAGAGGAGAGGAATTGCCTTTAGGATGATTCTGTTTCAGCTTTACTCCTTTTGTAAAAAGAGCCTGGAGACAAGGCCCATTGTTTCGATCCGTGCTTTCCCAGCCATGCTTTCAGACTCAATAGGGATGATTTTGATTGCAGTCATTTAAATTACAGTGAATTATACTAAATTATTGTCTTCATCTAGGAACACAGACATAAAATGAATTATGTGTAGTGTGGACATGATAGTGCTTGGAACTACTGTCTGAACCTTGATTCATATAGAAATGAGGCTACAAAAGAGGAAGATGCTTTGAAACATTTTGTAATTGGTAAGGACTGAACAAGGGCAACGTGCTTCTGAGCAGGCAATAGAAACTGTGAAGTGCTTGCTGTTACTCAGCTCACCTTACTGCTAGGTAAAAACTAGCTAAGTTTGCAGCAGACAGCAGAAATATTTCTCTTGATGTTACTGATCTCAAACTTAGGCTCCTATTCTTCTCCCTACCTAAATGAGTGTTTTTGCATTCTGAAAGTTATTTTTACCATTGCTCCTTATGTAAAATAATAAAAGAAAATAAACTGATGATTTGCACTAAGGCTTTTGTATCAAAATGTTCCATCTTGGTAAGCTGTCTCTTGTGCTTGTTCAGAAAGTCCTGGACTCTTTACTGACCAGTGTCTTTCGGTTTTGTAGTAGTGAGGTCTGATTTTGCAAAATGATCCTTGAATGGAAATGTAGTGGGAAATAAGTTTCTTGTATACACTAAGGCCCTGGAGTTATCTTTGTATGACTTTATACAGTCCAAACAAGCTTTGGAAACCATCACTAAAATGAGAAGCTTCCCTTTTGGTGTTTCCGCAGCTCGAAAATTGTTATCATAAAATGCTGCATTTTAAAAGCTGCAAGCTTTTGTATGTAGGGAAAAACAATATCGGCATAGATGAGGTCTTTTCTATTTTGGCCACAGAGTGAGGTGGAGACTTCTGTGTTCTGACTGAGAAAAAGAAGAGACTGAAGGACACCATTTCTTGAGATGGAACAGGCAAACTTTTCCTCTGGGTGCTTGTGTTGTCACTGCATGAACTTGACAAGGAAAATGAGAAGTTAAAAGCCAAACTGAAAGCGGAGAGATCAGAAGCAACAAACAAACAGCCGTGAGGCAGTGACTAACAGCCCTGAAGGTGCTAGATGATGTAAAAGAGCAAAACTACAAATAGCACATGGACTGTGATCACTGAAGCTAAATAACAACTCAGGAAAGATGTCTTTCAGAGACATGTCTCGTTCACGCTAAATTGAAAGCAATCAGCTTTACCTAAAAGCCCAGAGCATTGGTATAGTTTCTTTTGATTATAGGTTGTCTTGTACTATTGTTAGGAAAAAAATAGGAGTCACAGTGCACGTCTTTCCTCTGTTTGATGTGGAATTAAAAATATGCTGTACAGTCAAGAGCTGCATGTTGAACCACTTGGCCCATCGAAGAAATTGATGTGGTTCTCCAAGTCAAGGACCCATGGTATCTGTGGTTGGTATGAAATGTCAGTGGAAAGTGTTCTTTGGCTGTAGACAGCTGTAGAGACACGTCACAGTGCAGGCAAAGAATAGGAATTAATCTGGTCACAACTGACTGTGACAGCCAGTGTGGTGAGAAATGGAGTCCATCAAGTTCTTGGAGACAGAAGGCAAAGGAAATGACTCTGGAAATGGCCATATGAGGTTGGTTCTGCCCTAGTTGACAAGTTCTGTTTTGAAAAGTTGAAGATGGAAGGATATTTCAGTGTAAGAGATCCCAAGATAATTGCGTTCATTTTCCTGAGGAAAGGAAGGTTGGTGGAGCAGTGGAGTAGGAGTAATCGGCCTTCGAAAAGATTGCTTCACCTAGCTTGGGAAACTGGTAGGTAGCTGTGCTTAGCGAAACAGCATAAAAAATTAAGGAAAGCGGGATAGTTGGGCAGTTACTGAAAGAAACAGGATAACTGGTGTTGTAAGGGGAAAGCAATAGATGGCATCATGCCTTTTGTAAGGATTTGTTGTGTTTCCATGTGACATTCTTGTGAGGAAAACATTTATGTGAAGTTTCTGCAACTTCCACAATAAAAAAATCTAATTTTTGTAAAACTTTACTCAAAGAACAGTGGTAAGTAGTTCAGTTTCAGGCAGGGAGAAGCACAAGTGGGCACCAGCTTTTGGCCTGTTTCTGTTCATTAATAACTTAGGTGAGGAAACAAAGACTGCATAAAAAGTCCAAAATGGACACCCAGCTGAATTACAGACACGTTGGAGAATAACTTCATATTCCCTGTTGTGACACACTGAGGAACTTCTTGGAATCACAGGATAAATGCAGTAGACACACATAAAGTACTGCTTCCTATAGGAGGAAGAAGTGGGATATGTCTGACTAGGCCATGGGATTGCAGAAATGGGATCTGCAAAGTGCAGATGTTTCTCTCTCTTTTGTTTTCTCTCCAGTTTTTCCCAGCTGAGACTCCCAAAGGAATACCATATTCAGTCTTGTGCAAAATATTTCTCAAACATCAGTGGCAAATTGTACACAGTCTAGGTTTAGAAAAAGTATATTATGTCAAAAGGTTATAGCAACTAACTTTTTTTCAGCCCACAGAAGAGAAAAATAGCATGTCATGACAGTAGTCAGAGAAGATGTTAAACAGAGAAAAACAACCATTTTTTTCCAAAAGCTACAGGGAAGGGTAAAAGTAAAGCAGTTTTATTGTTAGCAAGGAATATTTGGGTTGGATAGTAGGAAATATGCTCTGACTACAGGGCAAGTGAAACCCACCAGCTGCTTAAATGGGAATCTTCCTCACTGGGAGATTTTTAGGAGTAGGTTAGTCCAAGTTTCTGTCAAGAACCACTTGAAGGTACTAGATCTCTACACAATGAAAATACAGTGGGTTAAATTACTTTTCATTCCTGTTTATACATGTTTCTGTAGTTTTGTGACGAAAAGCAGCAGCAGATCAGATCTTTTTTTTTTCTTAAGAAAGCCAGGACCAAAAGGAAGGTACAGCCAGCTCAGGGGCTGGCAGTACTGTCATACTGCCTGCTCAGGGAAACAGCTGAATTGTATTGATCTATCAAAGAATAGGAGATAAAAAAAAAAAAAAAAAAAACTAGTGCCTGAGATGGTTTTAGGATTCTTGTGTGTGAAGACATAAAGCAAGGTGGAACAAAGCTACTTTTTCATAACCATCACTTGTGTATGCCTCAAGTTGTGCATGTGTGAGGTGTTACCCAGACAATTCTGTCCGTGCAGCCTGTAAGGATGGGGCAAGTAGTAACTGTAGTAGTTGTTACTATAGCTGTTCAAATCCAAGCTGCTGAAATAAGATGAAAGTGCCTTGACAACTGCAGGATGCAAGCAAATTTCACCTGACAGCTCAGCACAGATGCATAAATTAGGAGCAGCTGGATGATTAAAGGCTGTAATAGTACTAACAAAAGTGCAACTGATAGTTCTCTTAAAAGCAAAGCTGATGCTTGAATTGTTATTCAGTGGGCTTCAGAAACCAGAAGAGCTGAGCACAGAGAAAAGTATCAGCTGGGTCAGGTGAAGAGTGAGTAAGACCTACTCAGAGAAAAGAACAACTGCACGACTGTGATGTGGTGACAATTTTAACTGACATTTCGTGTTAGAATCGTGCTATTTTATCAATCTATTGCAGGAGAGAGCTTTGCATTCTAATTGCTCAATTATAGCAGCACAAGGTTGTGGCAGATGGGTGGGTGGAGGACTGTGTGTCATCCTGGTATGAGTCTTTGCCTTTTGAGTGCCAGAAAATCATAAGGGAGGAGCTCTTTGTCACCGCTCTAGAAGTCATAAGCACATTTTCAGATGGCTCAAGTCTTCTATCAAGTTCTGAGTATGCAAGAATTCCTCAGTCTTTTTCTCCTGTCTGTCTGCATGTCCACACTAGGGACTGAGTATTTTTAAATCCAAATATTATTAACCATATAAAAATACAGCTTGACAAGCACCTTCGGAGGTTATTGGGTCCATCCCTCTGCTCAAAGATGATTAACTTCAAAGTTACAGTTTTGTACCAGGTCTTTTCCATCTCTGGTTTTGGTATCTTCAAGGATGTAGATATTGCATCCTTGCTGAGTGATGTCTTCCAGATCTTAAGGACTCTCAGTGGGAAAATGCTTTCATGGTGTCTGGTAGGAATCTACCATCTTGCAGCTGGTGGCTGTTGCCTCTCATCCTTTTGCTGAGTACCTCTGGGAATCATCTGTCTCTGTCTTCTGCACCTTCTTTTACGTAGTCCAAAGATTTCCGTTTACCCCTTCAAGTTGGCACAATGGGTGGCTTGCAACAAAATAATAGCTACCAACACCTCTATTCTCTAGATGATCACTGGAAAGAAGAAAGTTTTTGTTTGTTTGTTTGTGTTTGTTTTTTGTTTTTTTTTTTTGTTTGTTTGTTTGTTTGGTTTTAATATATTTTTGTTGCCTTCATGATTGGTTGTTGTACAAGCATTGCAGTTAGCTACACTCAAACACAGTAACTTTGGTAGGAGGTTGCACAGGTTTTACTGTCGACAATGTGCTACTAAGAAGCTGCAGAGATCATAATTGCAAGTTGCAATATTTATCAGCACGTCAGGAAACTTCCAGTCTGGCAGTACTATTGATTAATACTTATCCAATAATCTCATTGAAGGACTGCATGATTTAAGAAAATGTGATTTTAAAATATTTATTTAAGTTTTTATGGCACTGTCCAGATTTTAGTCAACATTCCCAAGGATACTTTATCTCCTTGCCTACTCAGATTCCCATTTGCAGCAGTCAGTTTTGGTAAAGAAAAAAAAAATGAAAACATAGCAACAAAAAAATAGGAGCTTCTGCAAGCATGGTCCAGAAGTGCACCAGGCAGTAGTATTGTAGTTTTCTGTAGCCTGTAGTTTTGAGGGGGAAGAGCAGTACCTGGCTTATAATGAGAGACACTTTTGCTACTTTTATGATAAGCTTGTATTGAAAACATATGTAATTTTATGGTCTTAGGAAAAATTGTCACTGTTTGAACTTCAGTTATAGGGACATGTGGCAGCTTCAACTGCAAGAATAAATAAGTAGGAATAAGAAATGAGACCAGAGGCAATGGTTTACCCACAAGGATTTGTGTGGCCTGCAGAAAAATAGAACAAGGTTAATGCTAACCTGTGTCATCTTTGTCGTCATCATTCCTCCCCTCCCCACCCCACGCATCTCAGAGCACACAGATACAGTGTCTGCCATAATCTGCTTTTCTAATTGTGGTTTGTATTCTCATAATCCCTTTTTCTTCAGTTAGCTGCTTCCATTCTATTAGCTAGCTTTATTTTGCCTCATCCTCCTGTGGCGGTGCTCAGAAAAAATACGAATCATCTGCTATAAGTAGAAGTACATCTTTTAGAGACAGAAGGAGCAAAAGAAAAATTGCCCTGTACATGCAAGAGCCTCTATCTATGAGATCCTCAGCTGACCTCTACCTAACTGCTGCTCTGCTTGGGATTCACTGTAGATGTGATCACCCCCGGTGATATGGGTGACTTTTGTTATTCTGCTCAAGACCTGCTCAGCTGAGCTTTTACGTACCTACTTTCAGTTTTGGTTTGATGTGAAATTACTGTTTTTAGTACCTTACTTCACCTGGTATTTTATATAATTTCTATCCAATAATACAGATAGGTATAACAGGTGCTTATATTTTACAAGATTGGTAGAAAAATTAGTTAAAGCAACATGTTAAAGCGAAAATAAACACTGTTTTCCCAGGCAATTAAATTCAGTGTTGGCTTTACTACCTACATATTGAAGAAGGTGATTTCTGGAGTATTGTTCCTTCTCCCATCTATAGAAAGAATATATCACTTCTGTGTTAGTTCTATTTACCTCGCACAGAAAGCCTAACAGATATCCAGATCTGTAACCAAAATAGAAGACCCATCTATAAAAAGCAAAATTTTAATGTTAGATTAGATAAGAAAAGTATTTTACAGAATATTATATTTATGTGATTTATTTCACAGCTGTTTTGCCAGTTCTCAGATAGTGCCCTGCAATGCGAGTGCATTAATTGAACTGGACTTGTCATCATCCATTAGGTATGATTAAATATGTCGGTGATGTGGCAAAGCTAAAACAGCTGAGATTCTGGAAGGTGAATGGCATTGCAGAAAATGTAAGTAGAAAAAGGCAATGGAGAAGGCAGACCAGTATGCCTAAAGACAGTAAATTCAATCCTGCTTGGGAATCTGACCCTGATCCCACAAAGCACTTAATCTCATCATTTACGCACATGAGTTTTTCCCTTCTCTAAGCATACATATTGTCCCACTGAAGTTAGAGGGTGAGACTAAGCAAGTACCAAGACCGCTGCCGTACATCTCAGCATTTATCAGACCAGAGCCTTCACTGACCTGACAGGGGGAAATATCTTACCACAGCACTTATTTATTGAATGATATTTGTGTAGGCATTCACGCAGTGCAAGTTCAATGCAATCCAGGGTTCCTACAGTAGTCAGAAAATTGTTGTTTTGTTTGGGTACAAAGGGATGTAAAGTGTTTTTGCTGTAAGGTGCAAGTCTTTTCTGTAGTTGCTGCGCAGTAAAGAAAAGAAAAAAAAAAAAAGTAGAGGTATATAAGAACAGATTTTAAAAAAAAATCAAATATAATAGTGTCCAATGTCTGGAGTTCTACCGTTGAAAGATTTTATTGATAAATTTGCCATCATTAATAAGCTACCCTATTTGCAGTCAGAAGGATTTGCAATTTTGTGCTACTTTGGTAAAATGTCTTATATGGGTATTTATTTTGGTATAAAAAGCTACTAGATGTTACAGTGTAAAACTTAAAGATTATTTCATTGTTTTATTAGAAGCAGCTACTCCTTTAAAGAGGCAGTGGCTCTCTAATCAATGAGTTTTTTAGGTGCAGCAGAGTAGGTATCATCAGGGATAGTTTAAGACTTTAAGTACTGATTTCATCTTTGCAGGTACAGAATTGCTACAGACTTAAATTGTTGCTTCTTCCTGCTGAAAATGTTAAGTGGTAAAAGAATAAACATATGAAATGTTGCAGTTCTAAGCTAAATTGCTGGTAATCTTCAGAGCACAAGGTCAAACCTGTGCTTCTTGTGTATGCAGAAGCAAAGGGACAGGTCTTTCTGGAGTCTGTCTGCAACTGAGGCAGGAGAAAGTGTAGATTGTGGCTGTCTGCATCTGAACGAGGAGCTGAGAGGGCTGATTCCACAAGGGCTATAAGTTATCTTACATCCATGACCCCCCTGGTTTTGGTGATAAACGAGACTTCTCTTTCCACTGTGCTTTCATCGCCATCCATGAAGCCCATCCCTTGTGTATAATGTCCTTCTGCACGACGAATTACATACTGCTTGGCAAAGAAGGTAACTTTTCCCTTGGAAAATTTTCCTGTTGGGGGAGTTTCTCTGCCACATGCCTTCTGATGCCTGAAATCCATTTTACATTGTATGTAGCTTTTGTACGTGAGAATTGATGCTGTAATAATCCGCATTGCTGGTGATTTACACATGATGAATATAAGAAGCAATTAGCGTGCCCCACAGAACATGCTTTCACAGCAAATTTATTGCTTTATAAGCTACTTCCATTTCAGTGAAAGGCAATTGCTTATATAGGAAAACAAAAAAATAGACTGCTGTATTTGCATTTGGGCAAAAAGAATTAAATCCAGAAAGTGGTGAAAGGAGTTGGCATAAGTTGCTGTTTTTGTTGTTTGCATTAATGGTAGATGCAAGAACAAATTTGCGGTTTGCCAGTTTAATAAGGAGTTCATTCAAGCACAAATATAAAAACTACTGTAAAATAAAACCAGGTGGTTGCTCCAACATTTCTTAATTCCTTTTTATATTCCAATTTTATTTTGCAGCTGTGCAACGGTGGATCTGTGACTGATCTTGTGAAAGGGTTTCTGAAGAGAGGTGAAAGGATGAATGAACTTATAATTGCTTACATTTTACGTGAAGCTCTGATGGTAAGATAAGCTCTCAGTGAAAAGACAGTCAATATTCAGTAAATGTTTTTTTTCTTTGAATGAAGGTCATGTCCCCATTAACACAGCCTTTATAGCAGTGTTTAGTGAAATCAAGGTAAAGTGTAATGCCATCTATTGACAGATAGAAGCAGGATCACATTCACAATCCCTGGTTATCATGGGGGATTTCAACCCCAATATCTGTTGTGGGGACAGCACAGCAGGACATAGGCAATCCAGGAAGTTCCTGGAATGCATTGATGGTAACTTTCTTTCCCAAGTGAGAGAGGAGACAGTGAGGAGAGGTGATCTCCTCAGCAGTGACCGTGAAATGGTGCAGTTTGGGATCCTGAGAGCAGTGAAGAGGGAGCACAGCAAGCTCGCTACCCTGGATTTTGGGAGAGCAGACTTTGGCCTCTTAAGGGATCTGCTTGGTAGAGTACAATGTGACAAAGCCCTGGAGGGAAGAGGGGCCCAATAATGCTGGTTAATATTAAAAGATCACCTCTCATTCAAGCTCAGGAACAATGCATCCCAATAAAGAAGAAGTTCGGCAAAAACACCAGGAGTCCTGCATGGGTGAACAGATCACCTGGGAGGGATACAGAAAAATCATCCAAGCAGCTAGGCTTAGCAAAGCTAAAGCCCTGCGAGAATTAAACCTGGCCACAAAGATGATCAGAGAGCTGAAGCACCTCTCCTATGAAGACAGGCTGAAGGAGCTGGGACTGTTCAGCCTGAAGAAGATTCCAGGAAGACCTTATGGCAGCCTTCCAGTACTCAAGGGGGTCTACAGGAAACCTGTGAAAGGACTCTTTGTCCCAGAGTGTAGTGATAGGACAAGAAATAATGGTTTTAAACTTAATTTAAAAAAAAAAAAAAAAAAAGCAGATTTAGGTTGGAAGTTAGGAGAAGATTCTTCACTCAAAGAGTGGTAAGGCACTGGCCCAGGCTGCCCAGAGAAGCTGTGGATGCCCCATCCCTGGAGATGCTCAAGGCCAGGCTGGATGGTGCTTTGGGCAACCTGGTTTGGTGAGAGGTGTCCCTGCCCGTGGCAGAGGGGTTGGGACTGGGTGATCTTTAAGGTCTCTTCCAGTCCAAGCTATTCTATGGTTCTATGTAATTCAGGCAAGGTAAGTTAAGGTAAATTCATCAGTTTGTTTCATTTTTAAGGGAATGGAAATTGATTTCTGACTGATTTATTTTCTAAATAACTATAGTTCTGCATGAAAATTGCTTTTATTTTGAGAAATTGCAGAAATATACCCAGAATGCTGTTCAATTTATGTCTGGCTCCAAGGTATTTTTTTAATAGCAAAATGATCATTGGTTCTAGTGAATTCAAACTCCTCCACAAGAAAAAAAAATCAGCTGATCAAGTGTCTTTCTTTCTCATTGTCTTTTAATCAGAATTTGACTTCCTGCATTGGAATTGCTGATAGGCTTTAGCAGTTTTCTTTAAGTTTATACTCTAAAGGTGTAATAAATAGCATACCTTCATAGTGCTTTTTTTCTGCTATTATCTTAAAATTTCTATTTGACAGAAAGCTAAGCTATTAAAAATATCTATTACTCATGGTATGCCAAGAGTTTTTCCTGTAAGAATGACATCTCTGTGGTTTTGGATTATATATATTTTATATACATAAATTATATATATTATACATATATATTTGGATTATATATTTTTTTCTCATAATTATCTGCTACTTTTTGTTTCTGCAAATGTAATATAGAGGTCAGAGCTGTTAGTAAAAATATCATGTTTACATCTCACCTTCCAGGGACTTCAGCATTTGCATGAAAACAAAACTATCCACCGTGATATTAAAGGAAATAATATCCTTTTGACCACTGAAGGAGGAGTCAAGCTCGTGGATTTTGGTATGTTGCATTATTTATGTATACGACCAATGCTGTACTTTTGAAGCATGGAAAACAAAATAGAGGAAACAAATCAGGAAAGATGAGTTATATTAGCTTTTATTAAGACTTTGAATCCTTTTTTTTAAAATCACTTGGATAGCAAGTCAATTTTGACTGGATAGAAATAAATTATTTGCAGACAGTGTTTTTAGAACTTTGGCTTTTCCAGCCATTTTACTAATGCCATTTAAAAAGCATGGGTAAAGAGTAAGTTATAATACATTGTTAGTAAGTGCCAAGTGCTTCAGGGCAGGCATAGTAAGTAAAGTGACAAAACAAGTTAACAGGGCTCAAAATAAGGTTGGTGTTTAGATCCTCGAGGACCATGTGCTGATTCAGTGAGGTTAGAAACTGATAGCCAAAAGCCTTATTTTTAACTGAGAGGACTTAGAACTTAACAGAAATTGTGAAGAATGGGACAGTTCCACCTCAGTCATGTATACTTAATTTGTTTGATTTGAAATGAAACAAGGGATGCCACCTGAATGCAGCAAAAAGACATATATTATGTAGGTAATTCCCACTTTCCAAATTCTGTGAAGAGTAATGGATTAGTGTTTGCAAGTCTGAACCTAAAACATTATATAAAAGGCTCTGCTCAAGTCTGTTAGATCTTAAATGATTCTTGAATGCTGTCATCTGGTTTCACCACCAGAAGGCAAGAAGCGGTGACACAGGTAAATGATGCTACCAGCTATTTCTCAGACATAACACAGTGATTTGCTTTAAAAGTTTGACTGTTGTTTTATTTAAGGGGATTATGAAATTTTTCAGTGCTTCTTATTATGAACTGTTATTCTATGGTAGTGCACTGTCTTCTAATGATTTAATTTAATTTATAGGTCACTACTTCATAGTACAGCAGCCCACTGTAAATATCATGATTCCATTCAGAAGATGGAAAATCTTCATTTTCCATTACCCTCCTATCTTGTTAATGAGATTTATTTAATTGATACATAACAATTGTTTAAACTAATCATGGGATTTTAACTCCCATTAATCTAGTGTCTTCCTGCGAGTAGATTGTATTTGTACAAACCTCCTACTTCACACACAAAATCTCCACAATTATTAGGGTTACTAATTCTGAAAATGTAGGTATTTATGTTCATTGTTATTACTCAGATAAAATTTTCAGTTGTGAAGCCTCAAGATCTCATAAATTATTTGCCATACAGTTACTAGTATTTTCTGATTGTCTGGAAGTTTAATGTGAGGTAAAATCAATGTTTTTGCCCACAGGTTTTTAATGTGTCACAAATGCTATTTTTTAAGGTGCTGAAGGCAATTAGAGCTGTGGAGGATCAATACTTTTGAAAATTAAATCACTTATGCAAATGTCAAAATGTACAAGCTTTAGGGGTGAGGACCTCAATTCTTTGTCAGTTACTGAAATCTACTGCTAAGGCCGTAATTAAAAAATAATTTTAAAATCTTGCGGGAAAAGAATTGCGATGCTAAAGCATAGAGGAGAACGTGTAATAAACATGCATATGTGCACACACATTTACGTGGGTTGAATAAGGGCCAGTAGTCCTTCTAAAGGAAGCAAAATAAGTTCCTTCTAAAGGAACTGCACCCTACTTTAGGAATAAATAGAAACTTTATCTAGTTTTGTGGTTTTTTTCGTTTTGTTTTTTTTTTGTTTGTTTGTTTTCCCTAAAGCCAATCTCAAACCAATAATGAGTATTTTCAAATGGGAAAAACTTATGCAGTGTTTGCAAAACCATCAGGGAAGACCATTCACCCTTCAGGCTGATGTTTAAGGTATTCAGCTGGGATTTGGGAGATTTGTGTCCTCTACTTAAGAGGATTTAAAACCACATTAATCGATTTCAAGAGTATTTTTTAGCCAGGAATGTGATTTGATTAAAATCTCTCACATTGACACAGCTACAGACTGTTGCATGTAAGCGTTTATTAGATCAGGGACTGAAACTCATTGCCACTTTTTTTTTTTTTTTTTTTTTTAACACTAAATAAACCTGTGGCTTATAATGATACAGGCTACATAATGATATAGATGCATGGACACAATCTCTTTCTACGTCTCCCAGTAGATACTTAGTGGAAACAACATTTTTGTTTTAGGTTAAACCAATTATTTCATAGGGCCAAACAGACAAAAAAACACGAAACAACAACACAAATAATCACACAGCCCTTTTTAAGCCTGCAGCTTTTCCATTATGTAGAGGGAAATGAAGACAGTATATTAAGGGCTCCTTTAACCAGGAAAGACTTGACAGCGGAAGTGAGCCCTTCCCAAGATAGTTCTGGTTGCGCTGTTTTCCTACATGCTGGTTGATGATTAGATGATCCTGAAGAACCCTTTGCTCTCCTCCCTTGATACTGTTTATGCTGGTTTGTATTTAAACAGGTGCATAAAACCCATATCTGAAAAATTGACCTGTGAAGCTCTGTGGAGCACAATTAAAAAAAAGCATGTTCTTCATCTGTATGTGTTGAGTGGTCATATTGAACTTGCATTGTTGTGTCACTTTTTTGCTCTGAAGTACTATTAGGAGCTTCTAAGAGTCACAAGTGAAAAACAAACAGTTAACCTTCAATGAACAAGTCAACTTTGAGAATGACTTACCTTTTCTTTGTTCTTTTTCTACTCACTGAACTTTAGTTATGAAATGTATCACCACTGCGAGTCCTTTCTTGTGCAGCAGCACTGACTTTTTCGAAGCTTTATTTTGTGACACAATTCATACGCATTGCCTTATGGTTGTTGTGTCCTAGGCATTTATGTATGCTGTGACCATGGTTTCTGAACACTGCACAGTCTGCAATAGATGACCTTCACAATGCTATACAAGGAGTTAGATTACTATAATTTCCAGCTACAGATTGAGGATCCAAAACCCTAAGAGAGACTGAGTTGCCTGATGTAATACAGAAAGTCTATGCAAAAGCTCTCCCAAAATCTTAACAACAAACTTAAAACAGTCTTAACCGTTAGCCTTTCATAGGCATATTGATAGTTGATGAGATGAGAAAGACTTTGAAAGAATACCATGGCATTGCCTCACCCAGATTGTTTTGAAGAGTGAAATTTTTGCTTTCGCTCAAAGGTCTGCTGCAATGTTGCTTAATCTGTATAGAACTTATCCCAGTATTATTCCCACGTCTCATAAACACCTTAATCCCAATAGAGGAATTAATGATCAGAACACAGTAAGTGAGTTTATAGTATCTACACACCAATGCTTCTGGAGATAAATTGCTAATCAAGGAGTTAGCAGATAGGTGGTTTAATTTAAATTGTCCAAGCTAGATGTTTGGAATACTATTACCAGGGAAGCATCCTCTCTCCTCACTTCCATCCAGTGTGATAACTTAGATCAACAGAGATAAACAAAATCATTCTTTTTGACTACAGATAATGAGAAGTACCCAAGGGGATCAACACTACAGTTTCAGTCCCTGAATTCATTAAACTTCTCTAGATACATTACAAAATTTGTATTTTCCTCTGTGAGAAAAGAAGGTTGACTGAAGGCAATTTAACTACCTGAATATATGTGGGAATTAGCTGCTTAGCTGTTCTGGAGGAAAACCTTTAGGGAAGGATGTTACACCTGAGAATCGCAACAATTATGCTCCAAGTTTCTCTCTGCTGTGTCAAAACAAATAATAAATAGCTGAACTTTTTTTCAAGTGTAACTGCTATGTTTTCAGTATAGGATAGAGACTTCATAGAAAAATAAACATTAAGATAAAAATAAATGTCCTGCAGCACTTTAAAGGATGACAGCTATATAGTATTAAATAAAAAGAGTTGGAGATAGACAAGGTGTGAAGCAAATCCCCTTTTTATAAATATTCTTAATTACATTCACAGCTGCTCATTAGTTTTCCATGAAGGGAAAGTTTATGTTCTCACTTTTTAGAAGTCCTTTGTATATGTTTCTCAGATTTCTGGTTGCTTGCAGTTGATTCTTTATTGTTAAAGAGGCAGTTTAAAAAAAAAAAAATTACCCACTAAGGATGCAGATAAGCACTTAATAATTTTTTTAGAAACTTCTATGACATAAATCCAAATTAATTAAATGTTAGATAACTTCCGAAAGTCTTGTGACCACTCTATCTGCAGTTTGTTCTGCCTAAATATCTTTCAGTGTCTGACCTTGTTTCATCAGTTTAAAAAGTCACTTGCCTGAAGTTACTTGCATGCATAGCATACCTCATCTGTAATAAAAATTCATATATTCATCTGCATCTTACAATGTGTGACCAATTTCATAGAGAGCTGGGTGTATAACATCTGCTTATGCTGACAAATACTTGCTTCTTTGAATAGTCCCTCTCAATTCAACTTCATTTCTTGAAATCAGGATGCTTGAAATTTCTTGAAATCAATCAGGGTTTTTCATGTATTAAATACAGTTAGTCTAAGACAGAATTCCCATTCCTTTGGAAATTCTGAAATGTCAAAAATTGTGCTGTTCCAAAATTGAGAGAAAATAAACTTAGCTGTATTATTATTGGTGTTTAATTTTGTTCTGACAAAGACCAGTTTCATTTCCAAAGATTTGATGTATTTCTTAAATCCCCTGCCCTTCCAGTGAGTCTGGGAACTTGTAAGTCAGAGACTTTCATGCTTATATGTTTTTGAAAGAAGATGATCCTAGAGGTCAGCAAGCTAGACAGGTTGATGATGTGTGGAGAATCACGTGTGTGGAAAGAACCGTTCCTATCCCAAAAGTTTTGAAACATCTAAGTCATGGGGCAAGTGATTTTTTTAGCTAAAAAGAGGAGAGTGTAATACTGATGGAAAATTCCTCTTCAGCTGTGTTTTTGAGGGTTGACCTTGCAGGATGAGAGTCTTGAACAAGAGCAGAAGTAGCTTATACTTCTCTGGGACTGCTGAAGCCTGCTGTCACAGACTAGAAGTATCTCAGGATGAGCAGCTGTTGCCTTGGAAATGGCCATAAAAGAACATATAAATTGTACTCTACCACTTAGATTTTCAGTACCACTGTTCCTTGCTGAAGATCATGCTTGCCCATGCATCAGATGAAAATTCATACCACGCGTAATTGAAGTTATCCCATGTTGAAGTTACTACCATGAAAGGTCGTTGAAAAAAGAGCTGAGAAAGTTGAGGGGAAAAAAAAAAGACAGAGGTTAAACCTTGTTCTCTGGAATTTAAGCCTGTTTCTAACTCCAAGAGATCCCATGACTCCCCCAGTTCACCTGGTATTGTCACTGGGAGAAAGGGAATCTCAGAAAGGACTCGTAATATCCATTTTCAATTTCACTAATGGTATCTAAAAGTCTCTGTTGAAGTCTGTGGCTGAGCAATACATAGGAAGTTTCCAAGTTTGCTATGGGTAAAGCAGGTTCCAGTGGAAGAAATGGAAAGAAGGTAATGCATTCTCACTGCTGCTGGCAGATGGTGGAAAATTACAAACTGTTCTGCACGCAGTTAATAGAATAATGACTTCAAGGGTTTCTTTAGTACTGTGGATAAAGAGATCACAATTTGCATAATTAAAACATGTATTGCAACATTAATAAAGTATATTTATAATGAAGATAATTTTTTTATTATTTCAGACATGCTTAGTTTGTATTTTTCTGCTTTTTCTTCAGAAGAAGTTTTGCACTTAAAAGTTGTGCGTGAATATTGTCTTGGCATTCCAAATGCAGTTTCGGATATCCTACTGTGCATGTAGCCGACACGATTTTAGCATGGATGTATAGTAGCCTAACAGATTAGCCTAACAGCAGGTTTAACTGGAGTATGACTCATTGGGGAAAAAGTAGATTAGGAAAGAGAATACTGCATTACTTTTAGACATATTGGAAAGTGGCATTACTTTGATTAATACTTGAACTATTTCTTCTGTGTAGAATGAAAGCTCAGATAAACAGAGGTCAGCTTTTGTGTGAACTATTTCTTCCATGTAGTTTGGAAACTGCAGATAAATGGAGGTCAGCTTTGTCTGGAATGTAATAGGGTTATTTTGCTATGGAGAGAATGATCATTCTTCTTTTAAAGCTATTTGAAGTCATCCAAAGTTAAGAGCCAACAAAATCTGAAGTTTACGTTTCTGGATGGCCTTCTTACTATTCAAAATTACAATTCTGTGAAACAAGCCAAATGTAGGACATGGTCTTTTTGGTAGTGTATTTTTAATGAATTAATTTCTGCTTTAAAATGCATATATAATTTCATTTAGGTAATACTAAATAAAGGTATTTGGTTCATTTCATAATTCAGTTTAGTTCATAAATTAAATTTCTTGGTTATTTCCCATCCCAAAAGAATTTGTAGTAATTCTGTCAGCATTCTCTGTTATGATTCCGTAGTGGTATGCTACTGCTTTTCTTGAAAATTATGAAATATTGGTACTTCTTTACTATGATTAGTGATCAGTAACAGCTGGTCACTATAAGTCAGGTTGCATGGGTGTTTTTTTTATGTTTTGTTGCATGATATTCATGCCTATTCTGATGTAGAAATATAGCCAAAACCTCTAAAATTCACTGACTATATTAAACAGGTTGATTTTGAAGTGTAGATGAGCCAGCATCTGCTATAATGAAAAACCAAGAATAATAAAATCAGCATGTCCAAAATATTAGGGCCAATCTCAAAGTAATTAATAAGCCCATGGTAAGACTTCAGTTTAATAGATCTGCTTAATTACTCACTTCTTCTGGTTTACTGATGTATGGAGGAAGTTTCTGTTGGTCCTGTGGAGAAAGCATCCAAAATCATGAGTCAGAGGTTGGAGAGGGAACCACAGCACTGAGTCTTTCATCGTGACACCTCACCAGCTCTCATGTTCCCTTGCTGTGACACAGTGCTGTGTCACTCAGAGCCCAGTACCTCTCCCTGCCGTGAATATGCTTGGTAGATGTAGTTTGGTGACTGATCACCAAACTGCAGATCAGTCTAGCAAGCCTTGTGTGACACAAGGCATTGCAGAGGGACAGAAGGCTTACAGCACTGTACTGCAAATGCTTGCAGTGCAGGTTAGGCTGCATGGATTGCAAGTTGAGAGCCACCTTGTGTGCTCTCATACCATTGGGATAGGTTGAAAAGTCAATTATGAGTGATCCAAGCTGGAGTACTGAGGCATTTTGGGAAAGGTTGCTTTAATCTCTGTCCTTTTTAATATATTATAATGATTTCCAGCTTTGCATGTCCTACTGACATTGAAGAGGTACGCAGCATGACCTTGAGTAGTTTTCCAAACATCTGTAGATTGCTTGTCCTAGAGTAGTCAGAATACCCTATTGTGTTTCCTTCTTCTTGCCCTGCATTAGCTATAAATGCTGTATGAATCATTCTGCAAAAAATGAAACAATTAATTAAAATAATTTAATTTGAATGTATTCAAAAATAAAAATCTTTCTGCCTTTAGCTTACTTTAAGCAATGAGTCATAGCAAGATTGTATTTGCCTTAGTCATTCTAGCATGCATCTATAATAGAGCTGTCTGCTTCAGTGGTTCAGATCAAAAACGAGCTATTATTGTGTTGTCATTTCTGCATACCATTTAGCATGACACTCACATGTTACTTTTAAAAAGCATTTACTAGGTGTCTTCTATGATGTCTCAAAAGTTAAAAAAAAAAAAAAAAAAAACTTTGAAGAAAGCTTTCTTCATGAGCAGATTGTCAAAGTGCTTTGAACCCAGTCAAAGTAGTAATTCCAAATTTTTCAAACCAGGGTCAGCAGGGATAAGATGGATTGCATTGACTTGAGCTGTGGAATATTTTCTTTGTTGAATGTTTAATTCTTTGTCAAAGGCTTAGTCTTTACAAACTTATTTTATGGTCCATGGGTGAATGAAAACCTTTGTGCTGTCCAGTAAAAACAAAAAGAAATCACGTGGCCAAATACTGTACCCAGAATAAGCTGTTCACTTGGTCTTTTGTGTTTGTTTTTTTTTTCCCTACTAATTCACATAAAGATATCACTTTTAAACATTCAAGAAGCTTGACATAGAATGCTGGCGTCAAATGTCAGAGAAGAATGAAGAAAAAAAAATGGCCCTTTCTGGCCAGCAAAGACTTCTTGGTTTTCACCAGGGTCACAAAATACACATCTTTTGAGCCCTTTTCTTAGTCAGCCCAGACCGTTTTGTGTCTGAGTATGGCAAGAATGAAGAAAGCCTTTCTTTTATGAAGAAAGGCTGAGAGACCTGGGTCTGTTCAGCCTGGAGAAGAGAAGACTGAGAGGGGATCTCCTCAGTGTATATAAATATCTGAGGGGTGGGGGACAGAAGCATGTAGCCAACCTCTTCCCAGTGGTTTGTGGGGATAGGACAAGGGGCAATGGCTGCAAGTTAGAGGGCAGGAACTTCCGCGCTGACATGCAAAAGAACTTCTTCATGGTGAGGGTGACAGAGCACTGGAACAGGCTGCCCAGGGAGGTTGTGGAGTCTTCTTCCCTGGAGATATTCAAGGCCTGTCTGGATGCCTACCTGGGCAGCCTGCTCTGAGGAACCTGCTTTGGCAGGGGGGTTGGACCCGATGATCTTTTGAGGTCCCTTCCAACCCCTACAGTTCTGTGATTCTGTGAACAAGGGCCATCTGGAAAGTATGCTGCAATGTTCCTTTTTTTTTTTTTTTTTTTTTTTTTTGAGGTGAGGCAGTTCTAGAATTTGTTGAAAGTCTCACTGACTTTTTTCATTTTTACCTGAAAGTTGAACCCAATGACTCAATTTGAACTGACATATTTTTGTCCTTAGGTGTTTTAAATATTCTGTCACATCAGCATGGGTATTACTAGTAACCCAGATAATCTTAGCAGGTAAACTAAGTCATTCATATAAGGAGAAAATCTCCTGCGTTTTTTTTTTTGTTTGTTTGTTTGTTTTGTTTTTTTTCTTCTCCATTCATAGAGTAAAAATCCCTTTTGGGTCTCAAAAGTGGCAGTCAGTTTGAATCCAAATATGTAAGGAAGGCAACATCTAAGAAGGAGGACTTTTCTCACCAGCGTACTGCACCAGATTGTGTCTAGCTGCACAAATCCCTAAGGCTCCAGAGAAGACCAGTTCTCCTGATGAAATCCACCCGGCCAATTGTGCATCAGGAAAACAAATGTTCCTGTGCATCTCTTTCAGGAAACCAGCTGAAGCCCTGAAGCATGAGATTTGATTAGAATCATTAGCCTTGTGCTGAATTGAACTGTCAGGAGCATGCGGAGGGCAGCCCATGGTCACCTGCTCTATCTAGGGCCTTGGAGAAATAGTGCAGTCATAATTGTAGGCTTAGGGATGTTCAAGTATGCCACCACACCATCCTGCCCAGTCTCCTGTAATACAAAAGTCCTCATATTTCTTAAAGAAGCTGTATTAAAACTTTTCATTTATAAAAGATTACTTTTGTCACAGGTGTAGTGAATGTTCTGCTTTTTTTTTTTTAGGTCACTGATTGCTGTTTTATCATCTGTATGTACCCTATAATGATTCTGTATCTGATATAGGATTTTCATTTTGTTCTCTATATGCTTAAAAGTGCCTTTTCTTCATCTTTAATCCATGTGGTGAATTTACTGGGAAAGCCACTGGACTTTGATTTCTTTAGTTCTCTGTGTACATGACCTATATTTTTATATTATATATTCATTGTTTTTTATCCCCCATTTACTCCATGTCTCTTAGTATTATGTTAAACACCATGGATTTTTCAACTCCTATGCAGTTCATGTATGTGGTCTTCCTGGATGCTAAGCTTTTGATCTTTCTGGATTTGTAAAGGGCTGTTTAGTTAGCTTTTGGACATGCCCTATTTTAGTTAAAGATTTGCATCTGGAATGTGTGTTTTCCTGAGTGTTCGGGAAGGTCTGGTTTTCCAGTTTCCTTGTCTTCGTAATCTATTTCATCATTAAAACATCACTTGCATTAAGGCAATATATAAAGGCAGGGGATGTGGTTACAAAGGACATGGAAAATGCTGAGGCACTCAGTGTCATCTTTACCACAGTCTTTACTTGTGAAACTTATCTTTGGAAATTCCAGGTCTCTGCCACCAGTGGGGAAGTCCTGAGCAAGGAAAAACCTGTGGTAGAGGAGGATCGGGTTAGTGAGCATTTAAACAAATTAGACGTACACAAGTCCATGAGACCTGGTGGGATGGACTCGTGAATGCTGAGGGAGCTGGTCAATGCCATTGCAAGGCCACTCTTGATAATCTTTGAAAGATCTTACAAATCAGGGAAAGTTCCTGAAGATTGGAAGAAAGCTATTGTCACTCCTGTCTTCAAGAAGGGCAAGATGGAGGGTTTGGTTCACAGTTCTTTTTTAGGAGGAAAAGTCACACAAAGGGGATGCTTTATTAAGGGAATGGACACTGAAGGCACAAATGAAAGCGGATTGTGGAAGAAGTAGCCAAATGCAGTGAGATACATAGTGTGTAGGCCCTTTGAGGTGGCTTGTGTGTTTTTATGTACAGATGTAGTGGCTAGAGTGCAAGAAATGCAGTCTCCCTGCTGTGTGCAAAATGTCAATTTAGCAGAATTTGCTGGGGCTCTCAATTCCCCCATTAACATCAACCAGTACAATGTGCATACTTCTGTCACAGAGCATAATCATAAAACGGTGTTGTACAGCCTCCCAGTTTAGATCGGAACAGTGTCTGCTCAGATCGGGTGCAAATATGAGACAAGTCTTTCCTAATAATAGGGAGATTATTTCTGCCCTATTTTTCCTTTGTTGAACGCTAAGGTCATAAGTAGGTGGCTTTATTTTCAGTGTTATTCCAATATGTCAGTTTTTGTAATGAAAAGCTTATCTAATACTCATTGTGTAAATTTGTTAATTTTCTTTTTTTTTTTTTTTTAATTAGTAAACTAATGTCTGAAATAAGCAAGTAAAGTAAAAAGTATACTTTTTCCAAACATATGCATATTACTTTCTTTTGGACATTAGAAAAGATACTGTAGTGTACATTGATGCTATTAATGCATTTATTTATTAAGCCATTCATTTTCGTAAGATTTACAATTTCTGTGTAATAAAATATTGCTTTGTGATGTATTTTTAAATCTCCATAGAAGAATATCTGACTCCTTTTGCAACAAAGCAGTAGTAAAGGAGATGGAGGAGGAGCAAGATGTTATTGTTAGAAAATGTACAAGTTAAAAAAAGCTGGCCAGCTATATGCTTGACTGGTTACTGAAATGCTGGAAGAAATGTTACTAAGTGTGGAATTACATCATCTTCTCCCCATACAGAGAAAAAGCCCAAGGAAATATCATTTTTCATAAGACCTACACTCCATAATCTGAAATGCCATTTTAGTGCTAAGAGCAAAAGGATAAAAACAAACAAACAAAGCCCACCAAAAAAAAAAAAAAAAAAAAAAAAAAAAAAAAAAAAAGCCTAAATAAAGTAGTAGTGAACAATTCAAATTCAAACAGCTTTTACTGAAGTAAAAAAATGGGTAGGGGAGGGTTCAGAAAGGAAAAAATCCTTCTGTTTATTTAATACTTACAGTTCAAAGAGAGAATAAATGTGCATAGACAGAGAAGATTGTGCACATTAATGTTCTTTTTATATTTGGCTCCTTATCTCCACTGGAAGTTATGACACCGGAATAATAAAAATTCAGTTAGTTCCTGCCTTTGCCTGCAGATCTAAATCCCAGCTCTTGTTCCAAGACTACAAAAAAAAGAGCTTAGCATAGGAGACTCCCACAACATCTAAAAAGAGACAGTAGCCTCCTTTCCCTCTAAAAGCAAGGATCACGTAATGATGTCCTTTTGTATCACTATGATGGTGACAGACCCGTGGTGATGTGTGCTTACTCCTTGCTTTCTGAATGATGTGTTTTGCTGGAGGCTGGGAATAGCCAGAGACTCTGTGAGCCAGAAGTCAGACGTCAGACAACTCTTCGATGTAGCAAAAACAAAGCCCCTGCTCAGCTGAGCTTGAAGCAGGGTTGATAGACTTTGGGCTTAACCTCAGATTTTCCTGAATTCCTTGGTGCAAACACTGTTTTGGAATTTCTGCAGGCATGCAGAGAGGATGCAGCCCCAAAGGCAACAGTTTTGTTTCTCTCAAAGGAACAGGCTGACTTAGAAATCAAGATCTTGCTGCCTTATTTTGGGCTGTTATGTATGTTTCTGTGTAGACAAATGCAGATAATTTGTTGACCAGGGCTGAACACTTAGCTTTAGAGCAAAAAGCAGATCAAGCCCTCTATGGTTTCTTGACTTCCAACTGAAAACAAATAAAACAAACAACAACAACAAAAAAAAAAAAAAACACACTTATCCAGATAGAGTTTAGTGAGAGTGTTTCCACTGGACAGTTGATGTGAGTTGCTCCCGTTATAAAACCACAGGGTTTTCAGGAAAGTAAAGTCAAACATACTGAAACGAGAGAATGCAATGAGTTAAAACTGGCCAGTGGTGCTCAGTGAAGCTTCACATTTCAGAAAACAAAATGGTACTCACAGAGTGAAACTGAAGGTGTTTGTTTGTGTGTTTGTTTTTTTCTAAAAAAGAAAATAAGCTTATGTATGAAGGCAAAATAAATGAGTTTCAATGTCAATCAGAGTAAGGTTGGAAAAACAAGTAGAAAACAGCACCTTTCATCCCATCCTTGGTATTCTCACTTCAGAATATGATTTTGGTGGACTTCATAGTTGGCTATGACTCATAAATTGATAGCATTTCAGGCCTCAGTAGCTGAAGGGCTGGTTTTCTCCATGTTGTACTCTCCCCTTTGCACACACTAGAGGTATTTCCAACCCTTACTTCCATACCATTTATGTTTAAGGCAGGAAATGGGTGCCAGGCAGACAAGAAGTTCACTGTAGCTCACTAGAATTTCTAATATTTCAGTGTGTCTTTTAATCTAAAATCAGAAAGAATCTTTTGATTTCGGAATTCACTTTCCAACTCATGACCTGAAATAGTTAATTCCTTAAACTACAGCTCATGTTGCAAAGCTGATTTGCAGGCATTTGATGGTGCTTTGAGAATGGGGAGACTTCTGTTTTTGTAAGCATTTTGATGTTTCACCATTTTGTTGTTTCTTCTTTATGGTAGAACAGCTAAAAGATGCAGATAAGGATCATTTATAGTGCTTAACCTGAAATATATAAATAATGAAACCAAGGTCTAGTGTCAGTAATGAGCTTTAAAAGTAAAAAAGAAATAGTGGGATGTAGATTTTTTAACCTCATGAAATGCTTTACTACTCTCCTAAAACAGGATATAGAAAAACGGTAATTAGCCAGTCAAAATATATGGAGTCAGATTGCTAATGAAACTTGCACTTGGGACTAAATCTCAGTCCTGCTGAAGTTGCTGGAATCAAAGGATGTGCAGAACCTGAGCTGAAGTGCTCTGTACCTTTGGGCTTTCGGCCTATAGCAGAGAACTGGAAAGATAACATTGAAATTCACGTGCAAGGAGGTCACAGCATGACAAGACAAATTGAGGATGGTACCATTCAGAAGAATTGTCTTGGATGGAAATAGCAGTTGCTCTGATGATAGCTTCCCTTCGTTCTTCCAGGTGTGTCTGCTCAGCTGACCAGCACTCGTCTCCGCCGAAACACCTCCGTGGGCACCCCGTTCTGGATGGCTCCAGAGGTTAGATTCAAGTTTCAAAACATTTTGTCAGTGGTATTCAAGCTGCCACATTCTGCATTTCTGCTCTTTCTCTGTCTTTCTTCCTGACTACTGCACCTTTCAAAGGATATTGCTATTTCTTTTGGTGAAAATGTGTTTTTAAGCTATATTCTTAAATGTTTGCAAGGATTTAGTTAAAAGGGTCTTTATTTCGAAATTAAAAAAAAAAAAGTTAAAAGTTAAAGTGAGGGAGTGAGAAGTTGAATTGTTTACTAAAATGTTAAAGGGGAAAGAGTACTACCCTTGATCTGTTCCAACTTCTCAAACTATGCCAGGCATCTCATCTTCCCTTGGAAGGAAGGAGCCTAGGGTGGTGCTGTGATATGTTGTAACTTATACTTTTAAATTTCTACACCTGGGCAGTTTTTAACACAACGTATTCATAGCTGACAGCAAGAAATGAAAGACGTTATTTTGAATAAATAAGATGCATTATGCATCTTTGGCAATTTTTCCAGCCTGAAACTGAAAAATATAAATACACATTTTAAGATAAGGCAGGAAAAAATTTAGTTATTAATAAGCCTCTGTACTTAAGTCTCTTTGCGTGCACACAAACACAAGCACACACACATACATATACATCCATTTATAACACATGAAATTACTCTGTCTATATACATGTATTCTTATAAATACTCTATTTATACACATTTGCCTAGACCTGAAGGTAATTCAGCTGGCATTGTGAATGAACCAAAATGTATATGAAATGAAATATATTTGCTTTAATATCTGGTAGCAACCGCATTCTTGATAAATTAGTTTCGTCTTTAAATTGTCTGAATTGGCTGAATAAGAACCCAAAGGGAAATAATGAATTCAACTCCTGCCTTCCTTCTTGTTTCACTTTATACAGAGAGCAACATAACTCCATTAGTTCTTTTTCAAGAATAATCCACAGATAAGAGGTTTATGGTTGCTGAGTTTCCCTTTTCTTCCCTCAGCCACGGGTGCAATTTTCCACCTTCAACTAAATAAGCTGAGGATTTACACCCTTTTGTCAGATCAGAGGACATCTGACCAGATAACAGGCTGGTGTTCACAAAAGACCAACTTTCTGTAGTTTTAACCTTGCTTTTTCAGCAGCAGGGTTTTTTTACTTCCTAAACGTGTGCAGTTCTGATTATTTCACCCACTACCTCCATCCTGTAAGAGATTCCCTCAGCTGTGGGCATGCTGTTAAATTCAGATATCTGACTTTACAGTGACAGACCAAGTCTTTTCCTCTAACAGGTGATTGCCTGTGAGCAGCAGCTAGATAGCTCATATGATGCCAGATGTGATGCATGGTCCCTGGGTATTACTGCAATAGAGTTGGGAGATGGAGATCCACCCCTTGCTGATTTGCACCCTATGAGGGCACTCTTCAAAATACCAAGGTAATATCTTGATGTGTTTATTTCTTGCCTGGTTAGGATGAACTTTAACAGGTACTTTCTTCAAACTTAGACTATTTAAGTATGTACAATTTATTTACATTGTTTATACTAGAAGCTTAGAAATACTTTGTCCAGATATATTTTCTGAAGGCTCAGATTCAACCATGTGCACCCGTTGAGAAGTTCAGAGATGATTTGGCTACGTTTGAGACAAAGCCATAGTTTTTGCTCTGTGGACTGTTGCCCAATGTGCACAAGCAGAGGACTCAGCTGAGTCCCATATACCCTGTTCACACATATCCTCATTCTGCAGATGTGTTGTGATAGGAATGTAGAGACTTAGTGGGCCAGTGTGGAAAACAGGCCCCACAGCTGTCCTTAAAAGTTACCACATGTCCTTCGAAGCAAGGTGTTCCACCACTCACATAAATGTAGTCCCCTACCTTTCATTAGCTTGTGCTGCTCCTGCCAGCTGCAGTGTTGCTGTCCTCAGGCAGTGTATCTAGCAACATGTTTTGCACTTTCTTTGAAGCTGGAGATAAAAGTACTCAAAGTACCACTTACAGTGTTTCAAACAACATCAGTCTCAAAGACTATAGGGGATGATCATACAGCAGCTAGTGGACTTTACTCTAGCAGCTGAAGTAATACCACAACATTTGAGACCACGTTGCATATACGTGTTTCAAGTCCTTTTCAGCAAAGTCACCTAAATTGGTTTAAATTACCTTCAGTTTTAAGAAATCTTGTCTGACTTGGCACTGAAGCAGAACATGAATGCTCTTCTCACCTCCATTTTCTACTGAAAAAGCAGTAAAAAACTTTTGTGGCCGGTAATTTTAGCTAGACCTTAAAAAAAACATCGAGCTTATACCCTTAGAAATACTGTGAGCCTACCCTTTCTTCTTGGAGCAAATAAAAGATCAACACCTTTTAAACTAGTTAAGAAAAATGTGGAAGTGCTAGAGCAGTACTAACATCAAGCAGCACTTGAAGAAAGCAGTTACGATGACTAACCAAAAATAGACAAAACGAGTCACCTCATATGTAGTTGATTCCTTTGGTCCAAGTGACTACACTCGGTAGAAATGGCTTTTCTGAATCAAAGAAGACTGTTAAAACAATCAGAACCACATTAACAACTAGAATAAACAGTTTTAACTCAACAACCAAGAAAAAAAGTATTTATCTACAGTATATCTGTATCTAGTCCTTCATCTGACTTCTGATTATCTTCTGATGAATCAGAAATAGTTAATAAAGAGCTACCTTCTTCTGACACTTTGTTCAGTAATCTGATTAAATCAGTCCTTCTGGGAAAACTTAAAATAGATTTTCTTTTAAAAATTCTCTTAAGAAAGTATATTGTTTCAGGCTTGAAAAGAGAAACTTGCCATTATAAGTGAATAGTGATTAATGGTTTCTTATTTGCATTTCTGTTTATTGATTAATTGAAAAAATACAGTAATTCTTAGCTACGCTTGGTAGATAATCTCCTTGCTATTTCTTCTTCTTAGTTATGTAAAGCAGAACCACCAAGGTATTGTGTCATCTGCCCATGCTCCTTTTACCAGTGGAAATCAATATTCTTTTTTTTAGTGGCCTTCTAAAACTCATTACTCAGCCTGCCTCCACACATTGTTTTTGTCAACTGAGTAGCTTATTAACTTATTGTCACACTGACCTTTGCAGGAATCCTCCTCCAACACTACAGCAGCCTGAACTGTGGTCATCCGAATTCAATGACTTCATTAACAAGTGCGTAACAACTGAGGTCACTGTAACTGAATATGGAATGTGTAAAAGTCAGGTGTAAAATATCATTGTACTCTCTGTGGAAATGTGTTGCTGCTAATATTTTTCTTACTCTGCTTCTTTAAATTGTAAAAAGGAGAAAAGTTTTGGGTGGGTGTTCTTTGTAGATAGATATGTAACATTTTTCATGTTAAGCTTTTGCAAAACAATGAGCTCTAGACTAAGTGTCCCAGATTAGCCTGGACACTTTAGTACACGCATATGAGTTTTACCTAAGGAGTAATCAACATATGCACTCCTAGATTGCAACTGTAGTTTTACTTTGTCTTTCAAATGAGGCTTCAGGTTTGAAACATGAAATAACATGCTAACACACTTAATATTTCTGTTTTTCTTGCAATTTCTTAATTTGAAGAATATTTAGTTTCAAAAAGTGATAACTTCTTAGCCATATCAATTCTGTGAAAACTTCAAGTTTCCAGTATACATCTGTTATGATTAAGATGGATGTATTTATTATGAAGGTATGAGTGAACTACAGACAGGCACTTCAAAACTTATCAGTGAGCCCTGAATGATCATTCATTTTTTCTGTCAGCACAGGTGCTTGACTAAAGATTATGAGAAGCGCCCAACGGTATCTAGTCTTTTGCAGCATGATTTTATTAAGCAAATTGAAGGAAAGGAAAACGTGCTACAAAGGCAACTCATGGAATTTATCGATGTTCATCAACAAATGGGAGTCACTGAAAAGGCAAGGTAAAAATAGCTAAAAAGTAGAACAGCTGTACAGCCTCTATAGTTTCACTGTTTCCAAATGGCTAGTGCTCAGAGAAAAATTCACCTCTTATAACTTCAGCTGACTGAAAAATAAGGTGTTTAATTTTGGGGACCCCCTGTATAGCCAATGCAAAGCAAGGGACATCATGATTCACATGTGGGACGAGGCAATCTTTAGAAGTGCTCCCCTTTTTCCTGTGACTCTTAGCAGTCTTAGCAGATGCAGATTAGCTTTCAGAATGCTTAGGTTAGGTGAGATGAATGTTTTGAGTTCTCTCACATTTCCATGGTTAATGTTTTGTCTGAGTATGCTAAAAGTAAGTAATCAAGTTCTTGCAAGAATCAGATGCTACAGACTGAGACCACTAATAGTGGTACCAGGATTTGATTTGCAAATTAAAAAATATTTTATAAAACGCTTATGTCTTATTGAGTATATGTTTTCTTTCTTCTATTAGTGTTTAGTAGTATCAATTCTGCATAAATCACTTGGCACCTGGTGGCTTTTATTTCAAACAACTGAAAATGTCTTGGCTCAATATTGCAATTAATTAAAAAAAATCCACTACACTAAAATAGTGTGTCAAATGTGAAATGCAGTAGAAGATTAGTATTGATATATTGCTGGTGTGATGTCTGCTGTGCTTCAAGGTAAATGATGATAGATGTTTTTAAAATGGAACATGAAATCTAAAAGACATTTTGACGTTATGATCTATATGGAAAAAAAAATTACTAAAATCTGCCACATTTACTTTTACACGTATTTATATTAACAATATATAAGACAGTCTTCAGTTCTGATCTTGGAGAATTTTATGATATACTCTGTCATTTGAGGATAATAATAATAAATATATTTCTAAATAGTTTTTCATGTTCAGGCTTTTTCAGATTCAGTGGAAGTGGATGTGAAATGAGCAGTAGTTTCTCTTTTCTGGCATTTCTATGAAAACCTATGCAATTGACTTTAAATTTAAGCCCCAGACTGGATTTTTATGTTCTGTATGGTGCATACTTGACATTTGCTTAATCCAGAAAGATTCTGAAACTGAAATAAGCTCGTTAGATAGTGCTGAGCACTCAAACAATGCCCCAAACTTATATATATTTGTATATTTATAAAACCTGGGACAATTAAACGTGGTAAAATAAGTCCAAAACCCTAAGCAATATGAACTTAAATCCTGATTACACATGTGAGACTCGTCCTTTCAATGCCTAAGTCATTTTTGAAAATCAAGCTTCTAAGACAGTTAAGTATTTTGAGTTTTTTTACACATTTTATAAAACTTATGTTTTTTATCAAGTCCTATTCTGTTTGCTTGTTCTTTCTTTTCCCTAAAATTCTTCATTTTTCATCAGACAAATTACATGAGCTTTCTTTTCCTATACAATCCAAGCATAAAGAAAGTGTCCCAATTTGCTTGTGCATAGAGCAGTCAAATGGCAGAGGAACAGAACAATCTGTTGGCACTTTCTCTCTCCTGTTTAGACTGTGCTTTTCTAACTGACTACTCTTCATATGTAACAGAGTTTAAGGGAGCATATTACTATAAGTTTCATTTGCATTGATTTAACTAAATCTTTTCCTACCTGAGATATAGGTACTATGTTTCAAGGTACTATGAAAGACTGCAAGTAAAAGTCACATTTTACAGTCACTGTACATTTAGTCACTTCAGCTTTAATATGTTTATTGATTACATTTGTAGGAAGATTGCCTTTTGCAAGCAGTGAATGTATAAAGAGACTAGCTATCTCCCAGAAACAGCAAGAATACCCATTTTAATATCTATTGTTATCCCTGTATAAGCAAGAACAGCAGTAATTGTTTTCCAGTCACTGCAATTGTAGTGCATGTAAGTATAGCATTTCACTTTAGAAGAAACTAGAATCCCAGGCCTGTAAAGGATGTTAAGATAGAACAGCATTTTTTTCTTCTGTTGAACAGTAAAAGATCGTACAAAGATCTCTTAATTCAGTCGTTGTACTTTTCTAAAAGTCTTTTAATCCAAATTTGATATATCTTCTGACCTTTGATCTGCACAGAGCAAATGGTGTAAGCAGAAGTCTGTACAGAAGCGTCAAGTGAATCTCATTCAGAGTCAAGACACAGGCTGTGTAGTGACTAGTCACAGGGCTTTGTTTTAAAATCTCCTGGCTTTTTTTTCTTGATTAGTCTGTTCTGGGACTGTTTATACACTGCTGTGTTAGGGCCCTACTGTGGAATTCTTGAACTTTCACCAGTTGCTGGCAACTTTCCTTGTAATGCTCCATCCTGATCTCCATCTGTCTCTCTCAGTCCCTAATTTGAAGGCAGAGTTCTCCTGCTGGCTGTCACTGGGAGGCAGGTAGTTAAAGGGACTAAAAAACCCTTCCTTCCACTGAGGGGAGAAATCCTCCTGCTTGTGTAGTGTTATGTAAATGGGCACAGTGTATAAACTCAAGGAATTTGGCTGATTCTATAGTTCTGTAGTTCTAAGAAACTTGGTAGGGTTGGCTTAAAGTTGAAAGTAAGGAATCCAGTTATTTTCTCAGTATGTGTTTCCTCTCCTCTTCAAATTACACTTTATTAATACTTTTCTTTCTTTTTTTTTTTTTTTTTACTAAAAAAGAAAAGAGTAAAACACTTGAAAATTAACAGCTGAGGTCCAGCCACTGGGTCTTCCCATGTTCACTGTTCTTGTTTTCACTCAGTATCTCATCAATCACCTTTCTTGACCAGTGTGCCTAAGTGTAATTTGGCTCTGATTGTCCCCTGCAGTGGCAGTTTGTTGTGGTTGTGATATTGTCTTGTTGTGTGCTAAATGTGTGGTTGGCACAGTTCAGAGAGAAGAGATCACGTTAGTTTGTTAGGTTACATCACATTCTCAGAGGGTGTTTTTGGTTTTTGTTTTTTTTTTTTGCAGAAGGCCAGATCCTCAGATAAAATATTTGTGTACTATGTCTGCTCAGGACAGGTTTGTGATCTCTAGACAAAGTGAAGTCACCTTATAGTTATTCCCATTAGCATCATTGTTCCTGAAGTATTTTCTAGCATTTACCATTCTTTGAGTTATTAGGGCATTGCACCAGGCTGTTTTACCAAAGGTGAACCTGGTTTTAGATAATTGTGCTGCATCCTTTCCAAACACCTAGCAAGAGAAACAGATCACAGAAAATAAGACATATTCTACCATGAAGAAACAGTAACCTCATTTGAGCCTTAACATTCACTTTTGGGCACTGCTTAAGTTTCCCTTTGATTTTATCCAATCCCTCAATCACATACTTACATTTTTCTAAGTCACATGTATAGCCATTAAAAGTTATAATTACTGATCAAAATAATTATTAGAAATGAGTGCTGCAGCATATACCCAAAAGCTGTTCTAAAAATACACTTCTCACCAGGCCAATTGAGGGGAAAAAAAACTGCATTGTAAAGAGTTTTACTTTGCAACAGAAATAGCTGTCTTTGAAATGGCCTTCAAGAAGTGTCGCATTTACACCTGACAGTCAGGCTTGCAATACTTTCATCTTGAGTTGTTTGGCTCTCTTAATCTTGACTGCTTTTACAATAATCTCTGCAGAAATATGCAATGATTAGTATAACGTGTATTTCCTGGGAATTATGACTCATTCCAGAATGAGCTGTATATGGGAGGGATATGCACTGCGCCTAGATTTCAGGAATCAAGTGGACCCCGATTATCTTTATATGCCCTCTAAATAAATGTGGTAAAGAGGCTGGTTCTGCTGCAGAGTGATTCACAGCAAGGACTTTTGGCTGAGCTGAATTACTCTCCTAAGAGTTTGTCCTGCTGTGTTGACCATGTAGGGATGAAAATTCAAAAGTACAGCTAAACAATTTAACTGTCTATTTAACTTTTTAACTCACTCTATTTAACTCTTTGGAAACTTCAGGGAGGTAACTTCATAGAAATAGCTGTCTTTGAAATGGCCTTCAGGAAGTGGCTGACACGCCAGAAGGCTGTGCTGCCATTCAGCGAGACCTGGACCAGCTGGAGAGATGGGCAGGAAGAAACCAAATGAGATTTAATAAGAGCAAGTGTAGAGTCCTGCACCTGGGAAGGAACAACCCAAAGTATCAGTACAGGCTGGGGAACGACCTGCTGGAGATGAGCTCTGAGGAGAAGGACCTGGGGGTCCTGGTGGATGACAGGTTGGCCATGAGCCAGCACTGTGCCCTTGTGGCCAAGAGGGCTAATGGGATCCTGGCATGCATTAAAAGGAGCGTGGCCAGCAGGTCAAGGGAGGTGATCCTCCCCCTCTACTCTGCCCTGGTCAGCCTCACCTGGAGTACTGTGTCCAGTTCTGGGTTCCTCGGTACAAGAAAGACGGGGATCTCCTGGAAAGAGTCCAGCGGAGGCCACAAAGATGATGCAGGGTCTGGAGCATCTTCCCTATGAAGAAAGGCTGAGAGACCTGGGTCTGTTCAGCCTGGAGAAGAGAAGACTGAGAGGGGATCGCCTCAGTGTATATAGATATCTGAGGGGTGGGGGACAGAAGCATGTAGCCAACCTCTTCCCAGTGGTTTGTGGGGATAGGACAAGGGGCAATGGCTGCAAGTTAGAGGGCAGGAACTTCCGCGCTGACATGCAAAAGAACTTCTTCATGGTGAGGGTGACAGAGCACTGGAACAGGCTGCCCTGGGAGGTTGTGGAGTCTCCTTCCCTGGAGATATTCAAGGCCTGTCTGGATGCCTACCTGGGCAGCCTGCTCTGAGGAACCTGCTTTGGCAGGGGGGTTGGACCCGATGATCTTTTGAGGTCCCTTCCAACCCCTACAGTTCTGTGATTCTGTGATTCTGTAATAAAAGAAAAAAAAAAATGTCACATTTACACCTGACAGTCAGGCTTGCAATACTTTCATCTTGAGTTGTTTGGCTCTCTTAATCTTGACTGCTTTTACAATAATCTCTGCAGAAATATGCAATGATTAGTACAACGTGTATTTCCTGGGAATTATGACTCGTTCCAGAATGAGCTGTATATGGGAGGGATATGCACTGCGCCTAGATTTCAGCAATCAAGTGGACCCCGATTATCTTTATATGCCCTCTAAATAAATGTGGTAAAGAGGCTGGTTCTGCTGCAGAGTGATTCACAGCAAGGACTTTTGGCTGAGCTGAATTACTCTCCTAAGTTTGTCCTGCTGTGTTGACCATGTAGGGATGAAAATTCAAAAGTACAGCTAAACAGTTTAACTGTCTATTTAACTTTTTAACTCACTCTATTTAACTCTTTGGAAACTTCAGGGAAGTAACTTCATAGAAATTCACATACGAGAACTCAAAGAGGGTTTTCATTTTATTCACCAGTATTAAAAGCAGAGTGCCATATCATTTTCTTCCATGACTTTCCTTGAGTGACTGCCCAGACTAGTGTGTCACTTATTTCTTGGGGGTTCCCTTGCTCTTTCTCTCTTTGACTCATCCTGCCAGTTGAAGCAACTGATAACAACCCTCAAAGCTAAATTGTGCAGGGCAGAATGTAGTGGAGAGTAGAAGGTTGCCACACTAGCTTGAGGAAGGTAGTATGAGGAGCAGAGTAAGGTAGCTCACACAGAGTCTAGTACTGACTTGGTCAAATCTGTAGCAGAGTAAGGTATAAAACCTCAGGCTTTGGAGTTTCAGACTAACCCTGGACCACTTCAAGCCACTTCTTCTTCTCCTGTGGTTCAGAATGGGTTTTGTTGTATCAGCAGGGTGTGTATTACTGCAGTGAGGATGCTCTTGTGTAGATAGCTATGCTGTAAACTGCTCTCAGGCAATAAAGAGTTTCTGGCAACACAGGCCTTTGAATAAGCAGATCACCAGTCCTGTGTGCTTCCAGGTTTCCAGGTAATACCCATCTCCAGAGCAGAATAGGAACGTGATTCCAGTCCCCTTCCATACAATACAATGGACAGCAGTAATGCCTAATTGGAGAATAATTTAACTCCTGATGCAAAACAGGAGGAGTTCCTCCTGCTTTTAGGAGACTCCCTTAGAGTAATTCACAGTTGCATCAGTTCACTTGTTCAGCAACTCATTCCTCCTGCATGTGGGATACCTCACCAAGCATTGCTCACTTTTGGAGCTTCCCCATTGCCTTCTCAGTGTAGTTCTGAATGTCAAACATGGGCCCAATTCATGAGGGCAATAAAGAACCAATCCAAAACAGATATTATAGATACCTTTTTAACTCTGTTAAGAACACACATTTTTTCCTGAAATTTGCCAGGGATACAGCCATTTCTTGAGCCTACTACAAAGGGCTGGTAATCTACATGTTTGCAGGGCACGGTAAACCAGCAAAGACTCTGGCAAACTTTGTTCTGAGCCACACATGACCCATCTGGCTGGACATGGGCCACCTCTGTATCAAAAGTCCTGTAGCTCTGCTTAGCAGCAGTGTGTTCTCAGCAAGATTGCATAAGACTGAGCACAGCTCCGAGTGGAGCTGGTGCTGTGCAGTCACTTAGACACAGAGGGAGCACAGGTCTGTCTGCAAAGCATTGTGCACATGGAGTTGGAATCTATCAGTACATTCTTCTAAATTCAGATTTTGCATAGATGTAAGACTGTAGTTTTATTTGAGTGTATTTCACCAGATACATCCGTTGCAGACATAATTTTGATTTTAAATCTGAATTAACATTGATCTTCACAGCCTCTACAGAAACAGAATCACCAGCAATGACAGATCCTATACAGATTTCTCTGTGTTGCTTCTTTTCTGTTTGACACTTGTAATGATATTTGTAACAGCTGGGAGGTGTACAGCTGTTACTACCTTCATATTACAGAAAACTTGATTATTTTTAGTTTCTTCTTTACACCCAGACTAAGGCCAGCCCTTTTCTTGTCACTTCTTAGAGTGTAGATGATTCTCCAACCAGTTTCGGCAGAGAGTTCAACAGGGCATCGTGAGTCACACTTCCCTTTTCATGGTATTTTTGGAACTATCAGAAATCTCTTAAATGCATTCTGACAATGCGAAGAAGAAAAAGCTGCAGTTCCCTCACTTTGATTTAACTGAATCTTGAAAGACAAGAATGGGGGGAATGTGAAGGAGGACACACAGGAACAATGCTGCCTAGACTCATTTTCTTGTTCATGCTGGGTTGATGTTTCTGGTCTTTAGCTGCTTCAATTGCTTGCTGAGCATGGCTGTGAGATCTAATGCCTCCAACAAATAAATTCTGAACAGAACAGAGAAAAGTGCTTATTTTGGTTCATAATGTCGATGTGCATGATGGTAATGAAATTTCAGCGTAGATGTCAACAGCACTGATGCGGGGTTTTTTGAGTGGTTGCAGTTTTAGCAAGTGAAGCAGTATAACTGCCCTTGAGGGGTCTGTGTCCTTTGACAACAAAACAGAAAAATATTGTGTTCTGCAAATCTGCTGCTCTGCTGTACTCCGAGAATGGGAAATATAATCTGGTTTAACAAGCACTACTGTTCTCATAATGTCAGCTGAAGAGGATTACATGAGAATCAATTTTATGTAATTAAACTCCTCTGGCATAAATAAAAATTGTTTTCTTAAAAGAAAAAAAAAAGTTAGGAAAAGAAAAGGCTCCATGAGTACAGCATTCCCTTCTTGCAGAGCAGTTGTTAACCTCCTACATTAAATGAAAAAGGTAATTGAAACAAATCTTGGGAACTATCACACTCCCACTGGTTCACAGTAACATCTTCCTGTATTCAGTGTTTAAGAAGTCCACCAGAAGTGGAAAACATAAGTTAATAGATGTCTTGTTTTGGGTTGTTCTTTGGCGATAGATAAAACAGAACAGCAGAGCTTGATGCAGTGCTGCAGTTCCCACACCTTTCCCTTGTGCAAGTTGATAAGTCTTTCTCAAAGCCATGGTGATATTAGATGCATCCTCTGGACATAAAATGACCTTCTTGCAGGAACAAAGGAGAAATTGCTTCAGCTGCCCAAACTTAAATTATCAAATGAAGAGGATAAACAAGAGGAAGTATAAATAGAAGAAGCCTGGGTTACAAAGGAAAGAGGTTTCTGTTGAGGGGATAGGATTTTGCTTGCAACTCTGGCTTTCACTGCAGTGATATTCTTTAATGGTAAATGGAAATCAAGCAGTGGCAGGCCATGCAGGACTGAAGAGTCAATTTAAAGTTTAATATTACCACAGTCTTTTTAATATAACTTGGGGCTACATAAAACCAAAAGTTGTCTCACGGTGCTAATGCAAGGATACAGTACTAACAGGACAGCTCTTGCAGTACAGATGGGTTCCAAAGGAAATGGAAGTAAAGACCAGATCCAGAAGACATTTAATTGCTTTACATCAGGTCCATATCAGGTCCATCCCTTTCAATGCTGCTTGCCTGTGTGTTTTCTGCTTCAAGATATTTGAATACATGCAAAATTACAGCCCAGTTATGGACTTATTGCAGCAAAAGTTGCTTTTGTGTCTCCCAGAGATACGCTCTCTTCTTGCCTCTCTCTGTTTATTTGCACTGCCTATGTGGAAATAGGCACATGCATTGCATGTCACATGTTGCATGGTAGTAATAAGGCTCTGTTACTGGACTGTGTAGTAGTCCCATTGCTTTTTCACCTCTGTGTAATTCAGCTTCACAATCATCATTACAGCTGGGTCTCCAACCAGTCTTTTTGGCCTGTAGTAAATACTAAAGGAAAGAAAGCATTTGGAAGGGGATTGCTTTCCTGCACAGGTCCAGGGTCCTAATGACAGTATGAGAGTAGTCTGCAAAATATCCAGGAATAAAACTGGAAAAAAATTGCCTCCTGTCCTCCATCAGTGCAGTGCAGATTCTGTTTATCCATGCTGTTCATTGTGCTTTCTGGACAGTGAGCCTCCTACCCACAGCCTTGAGTACTGGGCTGTGATACTGGGACAAAGACCATGAAACTGCTGGCTCTTGCAATGAAGTCTGACATGTTCGTGTCTGAATCTTAAGGTTGCAGCATTAGTCATCTGTAGTGGCTGGGAAACTTCTGCCTTTGTGCTACAGACAAAGGAAAAGCTCCAGTGATAGCCAACACCTGCCTGAGAGAGGAGGAAGATGCACTGTTACTGGCACCTGGGTGAGGACAGGCTGCTCTTTCACCCTCAGAGAGCGATCATTGCAGACAAGAGAAGCTGAAAAAAATGCTAGATGAAGTGCACTCGTGCCTGCACTTCCATCACTCAGATCTTGATTACACTCACAGTTTGGGAGGGCATCATTTGCCCATTTTTTCCAGCCCCTCTTCAGGCCTGGCAATCAACAAATAATGCCAACTGGTGCCGGCTTCACTTTCTGCACCTGCAGCCCCATCAGCAGACAGCCTGCCTGAACTGAACTAGCACCCATGAAGTAGGTGATGTTTGGGGAGTGGATGCAGTCTGTTACCTGCAGTAAATCTTACTGTGAGAGTTCAGAAGATTCTTAGCTTGCCCCGTCAGCATCATGTTTATTCATTCTAATTTTCAATATCAGTATCGTTGCCTCTTTCCCCTGTCTACTGCTACGTATATTAAAGTTCTTGTCTGGGTACAAAACATCTGTCTGCTTTTACTCGTGCCAAATGTCAAAATTAAGGGATTACCCTGATCTTGTCTGGAGTTGAGGTAAAAAGTGATTGTGTTTCATACAACACAGTTCCTCTGCTGTCTCAGTTTACCAAAATATATATTCAAAGGGAGTGAGATCATATCAGGAGATTCAATTTACTTAGTAGTCTTCTGTCGTATTGCACATCTTTGATTTTGTTTTTGAACTCTCCTGTTACTTATCCAGTGTCCCTTTCCTGATTTTCCTCCATGTCATAGAGCAAGTATAATCAACATAAATTGTAAATCTTCTATTTATTGCTGTTTTCACTGAGTTTAGCAAAGTCTTTTCTTTTGGGTAGACAACAACCCAACTCGGGGGGAATGTTCTTGCAAATTTCTGTAAGACTACATAATTTATTATTATTTATTATTATTATTATTATTAAAAGGAATAAGAAATTTTATTTTAAAATAAACTTTATTGAAGTTTAATCCTGATAAAGAGATTTGAAGTTTTGAAATGCTTCTTTATTGTGTACACTTTCTTTCCTGTGGAGTCCAAGTAAATTATTCTGGGCCAGGATGTATTTCACATATTCCAGTGTTTCTGTAGCACTTTTCTCAACAGTGTGACCATCTCAACCAGGCTTTAGGGCACTGTCATTTCTAAGCTAGATATGTTATCATCCTGAATGCTTTTTCTGCATAATTTTTACCATATTATTTCATCATACACCCCTGTTTTTGTCCTATCCATAATGTTTATGTGGGTCATTTTTCTTTTTAAAGGCAAGTGCTAGAGTTTGACTGTTATATCCTATATAAATATATATATTTTTTTATTATTTTTTTCCGTACTTCATAGCTCCAGTCCTGCATCTGATGTAGGCACGTGATCAAGTAGGGGATGGTACAATGAAAAAGTGCTTAATGGTATCAGTTGTGGGATCAGAATAGAAATTTTTAATTCTCAAATACAGATGAGTGTTGTATTAAAGAGGAAAAAAAAAAAAAAGTCCTGCTTTTCAAACATCTATGTTTTTGAGTTTGGAGCAATGGAAAGGTGGAATATTTTAGCTGAATTGCAGTCAAGATGGTTACAGATGCAAGATCTACTCTGTGTTTCCTTTCATCAAAAAATTGTATGTCTCTCTTTTCTAGGTTTGAACGTATTCATACAAAGAAAGGGAACTACACTAAGTCACTAGTTTCAAACCAAGAAGAGGTAGATGATTTAGCTACCCTGGAGGTACTGGATGAGGTAAGAACATCCTTTTTCATGTTTCCTGAAGAAGTGTAATCAGGTATTAAATCACAGTGATGAGCTTGATATTCAAGTTCATATATATTACCACATTTCAATATGTAAGTGTACAACAGCCATTTACCAGCTTATGCCAAACATCTTAAATGAGATTTTCTGTGTCCAGAGTGGTTCTAACTCCATACTAAAACTTTCCCTGCAGTCAAAGCCTCAGACTGAGCAGTATAGTAGCACCATTTGATTGAATGGATCTGTATCACTGGATTTTATTCCAGCTAAATACCTAGTTTGCCGTGATATGTTAACCTGAAATTGATCCAGGTCCAAGAACAAGCACGTTCTCATCTGTTGCTTGGACATCTAGTGTTGTCCTAAACTAGCTAACTGTGGCTGTTTCCTAGGCTGGGTTCCCACTGACTTATTTTGGTGTGGAGATGCACTGACATCAATTTGTGTCAGCTGAGGCTCTGACCTGTCAATGCTTTCTGTTGAACTTTTGACTCAGTGGTTGATAGGAATCTCACTGGTTTGTCAAAAGTCAGAAGTGACTCCACTATGTTCAGGGAAGCACGTGTAAGAAAGGAGGGAAATCTGTTGTGTTTATAGCGTAAGTTTCAAAACCCCAAAGAAGAATCAGGCCACAGCACATTATCTGCAGGTCATAGAGGCCATCAGTAGTTGTAAACAAACCGTCATTTTTCCTTTACCAGGCTGTTCATAGGCTGGTGCATACTATAATTCACATCCTCCTACCATAAGATTTCTCTGGTACATTGTATCTTTGTCAGTCCAGAATACTAAATGTGGCTTTTGAGCTGGTAAGTTACCTAAAGTGAACAGCTCACAGAACTTCTTCCATCATCCAAGAGCTTAGTAATAGTAGCTTAATGTTTAGTTAATGTAATTGAACTAATCCAGGCTTCATCTGCTTTACAAAGCTCAGTTTTAAGCATTTTTGTATTAGGTATAATGATATCCTATCAATACTGCTTTTTGTCTATGTCAATGAAGTGCATAAAAAGTCTAAGGAAAAGAGAAAACAAAACAAAAACAAAAAACAACAGACAAGCTGAAAGTGTATCCCATCACCTCAGAGGTGAAACATTCTCAAGAAAGTCCTCAGGAAGCCACCACCTAAAGGCATCATTTGACTATGTGGTATTTTACACAATCCGATCCAGTTCATAACCTCTTTCATACATGAACGACTGCTTCATAGAACTCCTCAAACCTCCCTTCCAGTTAAATAACCCCATCAAAAGGGCAAAACAGAAGGCCCTCTAGAATTCTGGCTATAGGTGCAAGAAATAACTTTAAAAATGGCAGAAATTGCACTATATATATATATATATATATATATATCTGTTAATCTGTTAAATATGGACATGGCCAAAAGCAAGGTACTAAAGCTAAAAAGGGAAGAGTTTCTCAAGTAAGTGGAAAAACAGTGTTTTTTCTTATATTTTCCTGTGAAGAGAATGTAACATCTTCAGTTGCTAAAACTTCAGGTTTGAAGTGCATTAAGCAGAACACAATACTGTGAATAGATGGAGATCTAAATAGATGGAGATGGAGAGAAAGCAATTCTTTTTGTAGTCCTATGCTGCTTGTGGTTCTCTTCCAGAGGGAATAAGGTCTTAATATTTTCATATATAACACATAATAGTCTCGAGGCTGGTTTGAATTTCTTCAGCCAGATGTATGTTCTGTTTTGATTGGAAATCTAACTAGGCCCTTTACACGCCCAGCTATGTATGTAGACTGTTCAGGGTAAGTTTGTCAGTGGAATGGCTATGCCAATAGGGGGGCTTTTTTTTTTTTTTTTCTTGTTTCAGAGAGAATTGTCTTTGCAGGAGTAGAGATTGATTGTTAATAATAGGTAGTTAAATCACAGTAGAGACTGGTTGTTAATATAGGTAGATAACTGATTGCTTTCATTAACAGCTTCCAAACGGTTGAATAACTGTGTCCTATCCTAACTGGCAGTAATGTTAGGGCAGCTCTAATGGCAGTTATGAACTCAAGCATAAGGCTTTTGCTCGATGAGTTACATGAAGCTGTAGTGTTAGAAATTAACATGGGATTGTCACATGATAAGCTTTGATTAATGGAATTAAAGCACTAATTATTAACTAATTTTTCTACAGCCATTTGGGGATCTGTAAATGTGTATTGTTCAAAGAGAGATTGAACACAAGAAATTATAAATGCCAGGGTGTTTAAAAGTATCAGAAGGATCACTTCTGATCAAGATCATTTGTATTCCTTACCATTAATGCCTTCCATCTCTTTTCTACTCACTCATTGTAACTACATAAATGTTTTGTACATTTTCCTAATATTCCTAATATTCTTTTTTTCTTTTTTTTCCTTTTTTTTTTTTTTTTTTTTTCCTGTGAGTCAATGTTCCTGTTCTTTCTCCATCAGAATACAGTAACAGAGCAGTTGCAGAAGGGTTATGCCAAGGATCAAATCTACACATATGTTGGGGACATTCTCATCGCTGTCAATCCATTTCGGAATGTAGACATTTATTCTTCACAGGTGTGAAAATCTAGGTTTGGTTCTTTTTCACTAACACTGATTTCCATCAAAATATGAATGTTCATGTTAAATATAAAGTAAGACCATTCTTGAGATTTGCTTCAGTTTGCTCTGAAAAACAGAATTAGCAACACAATAGTTCCTTCGACCGCATGTTGACACATGTCCCTATCATGCTGAATTTCAGCACAGAAATGAGAAACTCAAAGAAATTTATCTCAGGTATCTTTATGTCTATAGTGTAGATCATGTCTATATCATCTCTTAAGTGCAGATAGCTACACCCAAGCAAGTCACACATTTTAATCACTGAATGGAAATGAGATTTTTAGGTCATTGTTCTTTTAATGACTTTCAACGTTAATTCTAGGATGAAATAGATTAAACTCAAATTCATGAGATTTGTTGACTAGACCACCACTGAGTGTAAAAACTGCCATGGGCAGTTGGTTTAGAAGTAGTATTTGTACAGATACCTTCATTAATATGGCTGAATCTTACCCCTTTTGTAGAAGAGAGCATTCCTCCTCCTCCATTTCCTGTGGAGAACTTCTGTACATAGGTAAATGGTTGGCGGTAGGAGCTGTGGACATTTCCTCCCAAGACAGCTATTTAATTGATCATACAGTTCATAAAGCAACACAGTAAAATTTTAATTTTTGTGAATTTGCCCCCCTGCTATACAAAGGGAACAGACATGAAATCTGGGTAACACAATAATTTGTTGTTAATAATTATCAGTTACTGCAGGTACAGGAACAATCTTCACTTATGTTTAGCCATCAATATCATGCAGAAGAACAAAGAGGATGTAAAGTATAATTTCATTCTAAATGAAATAAATAAGTAGGTGCTTTATATTTGGCAACACTAAATTTGTTCTAATAATTTGAGTTTTACAGCACAGGGCTGACATCATGCCAAATTGTACTTCATCTTTTTTAGTAGTTCTTATAGTTCTAAATACAGGTTCATGGTATAGCAAGTGCAGTAACAACTCACTCAGAAAGCTTTGCTGCTGGTAACCTCAGCATGGTGTCTACTAATTTGAGAATAGAACTAAACTCCGGTAAGCGCAAAAAGAGATGTTAATGGGACACAGTTAATGTTTTCATTTTTCTTACACTTAGCATTCCAAACTGTATATTGGAGCTAAACGGACTGCCAACCCTCCTCATATTTTTGCTGTTGCTGATATAGGTTATCAGTCCATGGTGACATACAACTCTGATCAGGTAAAGATGAGATAATTTACTTACATCTTCTGCTAGGCTGAGAGATATGTAATGCACTAACACTCATGCTCTTGTTCTCTGCAGTGTATTGTAATTTCTGGAGAAAGTGGAGCCGGCAAGACACAAAGTGCCCACCTTCTAGTTCAGCAGCTCACTGTCCTGGGAAAGGTATGTTTCAAAGGGGATGCCTCTAAGGCTTTGATATCATAGGCCTAATAGAATGACTGAAACTGGTGGCAGGGCACTGGTGGGGGGCCAATACTGTAATACATTTTCCAAAGAACTCCTGTAAGGCCAGACTGGAACCTAGTGCTGATCTGTCTAGCCCTTTCTCTCTCATGAAGTAGGTCACATGGAAATATTTTCTGCAAGGAAGTGCTCCCTGCAGTGAGGGCTTGTCCTTGTTTAACTGGGTGTCTTTGAATCATCTAAACTGCATTACATAAAGTGATCTATCCTTTCACTTCCAGCCACAACCAGTTTGCTGTCAGTGGGATATAGTCATTCAGGGAACTGACCACTCTAATTGGACAAATAGAATGTCATTTTTGCATTTCCCAAGTGCAAAAGCAAGCAAAACAAACTAGTCTGTTGGTGTGGTGCAGTGCAGCAGTAGGCAGATGGCAGTAGCAGTAGGCATCGATCATACAGACAGAAAGTAGACTAGTCAGAATGATGGACCACAGAAATGGATAAGCTCTATTGTCATTATTATGATCATATATACATATATATGATAGATGATACATATGATTGTGTTTTATCACTTCCAGCCAGACATTAGTTCTGCAGAATGCTGTATTGTGACAGGCTTCACACTATACACCTGCCTTTTTTTTTTTCCATACAATTTACATAGGAATGGCTGTGCTGACAATGCGTCTACTTCTTCACAAGTGTAGTGGACAGTCAAGTATGTGTCAGCTTGTGAAAGTCTGGTGTATCAAATGCTAGCTGTATGTGTGTGATGGCACACAATTTGAGAAGTAAAGCCGTCATCTACTGATTCCATTGCATTTTGTTGCCTTCTGGAGTTGGCAGACCTATGTTTCTTTGAGATGCATGGCAAGGCAGGGGCCTATGCACCTGATGAGGAAAATTAATTCATCAGTGTGATTGATGAAAACTTGAAGACTGTTTTTGTCCATACTAGGCGAAATATTGTAAATGATTTCAGAATGAACATTCCTACTCCTATGAACCCCCTCAGTGGAGGTATGCCTACATGTTTAAATGGAGGTTTGTGCTCAGGTGGTCATGTGCGACCTAGCTTTAATGTCATTCATACAGTTGCAGTTGGAGTGAGAATGAGGAGGACATGGTTCGACGCTTATATAGATATAATCTGTAGTTGCTAGCCTGTGCCACAACACCTTCACTGCTATTGTCATGCACACTAATGAGTCAAGGTAACACAGGTGTGAGATGTGCCTAAACTTGTTACAGATACAGTTTGAGCTGTTCATTCACTGTAACAAAGCTGCAAGAAGATCAGACAGGTGGCTGAATAGATGACATATAACACCCCTATTTTGTCATTCTTGTGCCGAAGATTATACCCAGGCTTGAAGTATTGAAGTAGCCTCCTTGAGATCATGTGCATGAATCTAGGCCTATGTGTAAGGGTTGTTTTGTTTTGAGTTCACTCAATGACACAGGAAAAAAGGAGGAACTGTCTTCAGTCCTTCCTTTCTCAGGCCCATATGCAACAGTCTGAAGTACACAAAAGTCACACTTCATGGTGAGGATGAGGAAAGAAGCATTTAAGAAGGAATGTACTTGAATGATTATCATTAATTTTAAGCAATATCTTTTCATATCTAGGCTAATAACAGGACTCTACAGGAGAAGATCCTCCAAGTGAATAACCTTGTAGAAGCATTTGGAAATGCAGGCACTATCATCAATGATAACTCCAGCAGATTTGGAAAATACTTGGAAATGAAATTCACTTGTGGTGGCACTGTAGTAGGAGCTCAGATTTCAGAGTACCTCCTTGAAAAATCCAGGGTTGTCCACCAGGCAGTGTAAGTATAACAATTATATTTGACCTAACTGGGGTTTACAGAGAAGGCCTACGATACCGAAAATTGTTTCAGGACAGGACAAAACACAAAGAAGAATAAGGTACTGTGTAGTTTGCATTGTTATTGTTTTGTGTATTTGTTTATATATATATATCTTTTATATATTTATATACATATAAATGATATATGAATAAGTTATAGATCTGTAAGTTAATTGAAAACTACTCCCAGTATTTTTTTCATTATTTCTTGGGTTATTTAAACAAATCCCATAAAGATCCATATGTGATATATAAACAGAATGTTAGAATAGCTAAAGAATTAAAAGCTTTCTAGTGGTTCTGTTATACATTTTTTTTTGTGGAAGTTTGAAGTAAATGATTAGTATTGTACTAAGTACATGACTTCAATTTAATTCCTCTAAGTTTCTTCTTGTCTTGTATATATTTTTTTCTGCAAAATGTTCATGCATCTAGTAGGATCTGGTTTATACAGGGTCACAGACCAAATACAGTACAGATCCAACTATATTGTGTGTGTATCTCATAATATAAAATAACAGAAAAATTAAATGTTCTTTGCATTGAATTAAAATCATTGGAATTTATTTTCTGTCCCAATATGTAGCACAGTCAGGTAAAAAATATTTGCCAACTCTATTTCTGTCATCATAACAACAGAAAAGACAGAGTTTGAGACAAGGAATCTTGTCACTGTTGTAAATTTTTCTCCTTACTGATCTTGTCTCATTTCTACTCTTTTCGTAGTTCTGCATGACCTTGTTTTCTGTTGTATATTGTGATATGAAGGACTTCTAAGTCCCACTGGCAATGTTTTAATAAATAATTTAAAGTTAGAGGCAATTTTATGAAATGCTGTTTTCTTTCCCCAGCTGAACATAAACACAGAAACGACTTTTTCAGAATAAAACGTGCTTTTCCCTAAAATATCACTTTTTTTTTTTCAAAGTGTTATTTATTTATTTATTTTCTGTCACTGCCCGTTGGTATTTATATTTAGCCACATGCTGAGACAGGAAGTCAGCAAACCATTTAGGTGCCTCAAATGCACTTTAGGTATCTGTGTAGTTATCTGAATTCACAGGAGAATGCCACTGAACATAGCATGAAAACCACTGTAGGAGGTCAATGCTTGAAGCACCAGCTTCCAAGGGTGCCTGAAGCTGTTTGTGTTGAGCAGAGCTCTCCTCTTTGCTGAGCTGTCTGTGTGGCTGGTCCATATGGCCATGCCAGCACAGAGAACTGGCATGGAATTCTTGTACCTGCATTGCATGGGCAGTCTGTTCTGCTCTTCTAGGAGAGCAGAACAGACACACACAAATGTGGAGGGAGATCTCGGAATGATTTTTTGCAGAAAGACCATTAATTACCAAAAAAATGGGATACCCAAACTCCACACCCACTTTAAATCCAGAGATTTTGAATCTGTGTCTCCCACAAAAGAATACACAAACCATCAGGACACGCTGAGGTTTCACAAAATTTCCAAGTGTGGCTGTGCAACCCAATTGTCAAGGCACTAAGAGGGAAGATACAAGGATCTGCTCATGCTCCTTGAATCGATTTATTATTTTTTTCCTACTAATAACAGTCCACAGTAAAATACACCAAAGTTGGCACCAAGCTTGATTTAGGCACCTCTGTGCAAGAGCAGTGCGCTGGGCTCTGAATCCATGTCACAGAAGCATGTAGTGATGCTCCTGAGACACAGGTCTCAGCTCATGCAGAAACCAGAGGTTTAAATACAATTTCTTTTTGCTCTTTCATAGTGAGTGACTTGGCCATCTCAGAGGTCAGTGGTGGCTGTGAATTTCCACATAAGCATTGATTTCCTGCTCAGAAAATGCACAGGAATCTTGTCTGCACAAATAAGCATTCTGTCCTGGGTTTGGACACCTAACTTAAAGGCAAAACATTCCAAGTCATAAGGCTTTTTACTGAATGTATCCTTATGGGCTTTCTTGGTTCATGGCTAAAGGACTCAAAATATATTGGATTAAGTTAATCAGGAGTGTACAGCTCTCCCATGGTCAGAAGAAAAAAAAATGTTAACGAAAGTTAAGCAGCCCATGTGATGTGGGTGGATGAGCAATGTGAACCTCAGTAATAAAGCCTCTTTCAAAGTCTTATGTAAATTTGTGTGAGCCTTGCCTGTTACTAAAATAACACTTAATAATAGCATAGTATATCATCAGTAAATGTAACATAGTTAATTTACTAAACAAGTTTGTTCCTTCTATTGTTTCAGAGGAGAGAAAAATTTCCATATTTTTTATTATATTTATGCTGGTCTGGCAGAAAAGAAAAAACTGGCACATTACAAATTGCCAGAATATAGACCTCCCAGGTAATACAGTTTATTTTTACATAAATTGATTACAAAGAAGTTTGGTGGTGTTGAATTATTGTCCTCATTTAAATTCTAACTCTGTATATGTCAACTCTTCCAGATATCTGCAAAATGATCATTTCAGAATAGTGCAAGATTTTATGAACAATAGCTTTTATAAGTCTCAGTTTGAATTAATTGAACAGTGCTTCAAAGTCATAGGTTTTACACTGGAGGTGAGTGCTGATAACCCTTTTAAAATGAATTTTAATGACCTCTTTAAGAAGGAAAGGCTTACAAAAATAATTCTAATAGTCATCCTTGTTATTTTCTTACTTTAGCAGTAGTGTGTTTACATTTAATGATAGTACATGGTCAAATTACTGTTATCTTGCTACATATAAATTTTTAAGGTTTCAAGGCACTGATAAGCTAATAAAATGGTGTTAGTCAACAAGACTTCGAAATCAGCTGAGTAATTGGGAAAAAAGGCTTTTGCAAATTAAATGCATAGAAAATGTTGTAACTGTTTATTAGCCTATAATTTTAGGGCTGTGAATATGAGCCTCATCTCTGTTTTAAGATGATGTCCATAGTGAGAGTTCTAAAAATTCACTGAGATTACCTAATTTTTGATGAACTTAATAAATTTTCACTACTCCAGGGGCAAAGTTGAGTGAAGTTTTTACATCCCTCTAGAATGAATCTGATCACTGAACATTAACTGAAACCATTCTTTATCATCTCATATCATTGCTCTGCTGGCTATTAAACCCCTCTCATCAAGTTGTTTTTCATGTACTTGTAGTAAAAAACAGGCCTTTGTGTTTATAAAATAGGATGCAAGGAAAGGAAACCCCATTCTGCATCCTAGTTGTTTCCTCTTAGAAGAAACAGTGCATCAGTTTACCATTGATTTTATTAATCACAAATGACAATAGGAGTATGAGCTGTACAATATCTGTGAAATATAAAACTAGTGCTGCAGAATGGATGCATGTTTTAGTTTCTTTAACAAAACCATATGTTTTAAGGAGCTTTTCACATAAGACTACTGTGTTCATTTGAAAATTTCTATTTTCCCTCAATGTAAGTATTTGAATAGCAAACAGAACATATTTATTCATCTCATCTGTTCATCTATACTCCTTTTGCATTAAGCTGCAGTAAGAGCAGAGTTCACGGTCTTTCTCCTCTATGTGTTTATTCACAACTGCACTTAGTAATATCACACATCCTTTCACACCTGTACTTCTAGTGTTACAGAAGCAACCTGGGAGGATATGCACTGTTCAGCACTGATAGCAGTTTTATCGCAATGCCAAAGACCTTGATAAGCCCTAATTAATGCCGTGTAAAGCAGGAAGTTTGTTCTTGTTACAACTTCTTTTGTTCACTTTGATAGATGGAAACAATAGTGCTGATCATCAGAAGTGGAGATTTTCCATACGTATTGAAGTTTCAGTTGCAGCTATGTCACTGGCTGCTCAGGTCTAGCACTTTCACTTCATTAACTCTGTGAGCCACCATGAGCTTAGTCTGTAAAGGTCCATCTACAGGTAGATTCCCTACAATTTCCAAAGTAGGTTGTGTAGCATAAGCAATATGTGGTTACATGTGAGCCCTATATATGACAGCCTGTCTCACATTCTCCACAGGGTGAATTAGCCTGTCTGAGGCTATGTTTGCAAGAGTGAAGGAATACAGAAGTCTTTCTCTGTTGAGGTTCTGATATGGGACACAAGGAAACTGCAGGGAACCAGCTCTGGTGCCCATGTAAATCACTTAAGAACTGCCAAGGGAGCTCTAGTTTGTCTGTTTCTGCAGCAGGTGACAGAGAAGGATGCCAGCAGGGGAGGGATGATTTCCAAATGGCAAAGGTCTGATGAGTACTTGGACTGGGTTTGCATAAAGCTTCCCAAGAGTTCCAAGTGAACTCAGGGTGTTCACACCACCCTCTTTGTGGAGCGATGGCTATTGCCAGAAATCAGAGTGTGTGTGTGCAGAGACAATTTCTTTTCATTGAAGAAAAAGATACTGTAAGACAGTGAGCTCCTTTTCTAAGTTCACTTCTTAGTAATGCAGCCTTAAGCTTTGACATTCATCCCAGTGCAGAGAAAGGTCAGTATATATATGCACGTTCTGTGTTTCATTAGCAGAAAACATTGTATAGAATATCTTCCTCACTCCAACTAAAACTGAGACCTAAACAACACTTTATTTCTTTTAAATTTGTTTTTAACTGACTGACAGACTTTCATGGTAACTACAGTCATTACTTTCAGTCTTAAAATCAGACTGTTTTGTTTCAGGATGCATGGCAAAATTAATAAAAAAGACTGGCTGAGGTGAACAGTAATCTTGCTATATAAGACAGATCAAGCCAGACTTAAAACACACTGGAAAAGGGCACAGAAATGTCAGTAGCAATATATATTGTATAGTATAATGGCAGAAGTTAAGCTATCCATTTCTTTGAATTTTATGTGCCCCTAAGCTTAAAATGAAAACAATTGCTTAAAACCTACAGAAACTGTGAGGCAATTATCCTGAGCATAATTTTTTGAGAGTGAGATGGTCTAGTTTGTCTAGCTGTCACTGGAATAATTAATTTATTAACTGCTAGATTAACTTCTGACAGTGCCGAAAACAAGATCAAGTCTTTAAGAGCAATTAAAGGTTTTATCTGAGTAAATGATGCCTGATGTGGTACCAGCAAACTTATGAATATTAGGAAAAAATGCTGTGGAATTACGAAGAGTCTATCATTATAACACCCTAATCAAATTTACAAAAGTGCTTCTTGTAAAACTACTATAAAACTTATAAAGCTGCTATTTACAAAATACACTATTACTGTGTGCCTCAGTATATATAGTATTGCAGATTTCTAGCTTTAAACCTAGCAAGCTTTTTTTTTTTAAACCTAGCATGCAACATTTCTAAGCAAAAAGTACTCACAGATCATCGAGTATACCGATAAATGTTCACAGTTCAGGTGAAAATTCACAGCTGAAAAATCACAGTTCAAATCTAAGTGAAACCTGCAATGAAAACGTTATTTCATTAATTGCAAATATGATTTTGTCCTATGTAATTGCTTAAAATATTTACTGTATGCTTGACTTCGTTGTCTAGACAAAATTAATTTCAAGGTAGAATCCCTATTCAGAACCTACTAAACCATTTGAAATCTATAGATGTTTAAATATGGTCCATACCAAAGTGCTATGGTGTGTACTCAGTTCCTAAGTGACATTTTGAGGGGTAAAGTGCTTTGCTAAATAGCGATGTGAGGTCTCATTCTTCTCCCATTGAAGCTCTTGTTCCAATGACATCAAGAGGAGCTGTCGTAGACCTGTTATTTGGAGTACTCTGTGATTCGAGAAATTTCAATACAGATTTTTTGATACTTTTGTTGATCTAGGTATTACATTTTTAGACAAGGCTGTGCCTGCAGACACAGTGAAGGCTATATATAAGTACCCTCTGATTTGCTTCTGTGCAAGAGAATTATGCTTACCACTGTTTTGAGCTTCCCCTACTCCACGTCAATCCTGTTCTGTAGACAGGTGTAGAAGAGAGATTAAGCAATGGTTTGTCTTGCCCTCTCTGGGTGTCTTATGCGTGAAAGACTATGTTGAGTACAGACCAGGTGATAATTGCTAAAGAAAGTATTCCTAAAAGAAGGGGTCATGTTGTAGACAGCGATAGAAAGTGATTGTTCAATGTGTAGGAAACACATGGCAGAACAGCATGCCCATCACACAAACCAAAGTGACAAACTTGTCAGGCTATTAAGCGTTACATCTTTTTTTAATATACTTTCAGGAACTTGGAAGTGTGTACAGTGTTCTGGCTGCCATTTTAAATGTGGGGAACATTGAATTTTCTGCAGTAGTATCTGAACATATGATTGACAAGAGCAACATTTCCAATCCAGTAGCCCTTGAGAACTGTGAGTTTTTTCTTGATTTAACATCATATTCCTTTAGCATTTTAGTATCAAATGTTACTGCAAGAAAGTTATCAGTGAAGACTGTATTCACATGGAAATTTTGCAAGAATAGTTAAAAGTTGAAGTTAGATTAATTCCAAGCCCACCTGAATTCAAATGTGGAAAGAAAAATACCCAATTTATGCACCTTATTTGACTAACCAGTTTACTGGCATTCAGGAAACATGACTAATACTGCAGATGCTTGAAAAGAAAATCTTTGGAGTTTTTCCAAGGTTATTTGATCGTCTGATGGAGAACATCATTAACATTTTGAATATCTGTTTTTGTTTTCAGTTTCTTTTTTAGATCCTCATTACTTGTTCCTTCCATGTACATGTTGAACTATAGCTCACTAATTATTTGGGATATCTTACATTATAGCTTGCAAGGAAGCAGAGGAGAGGAAGAAGCAAAGATTCTTAAGGAAGTTCCTACTCATTACAACTGGGGAGTAAATGAAGTCTTAATGCTGTATTTTGCACATTTTCCCATCATAGAAAAATATTGTTCAACTGGGAAAGAAGAAACCATTTTTTGGAGCAAAGGACAGCTGCAGACTATAGGGATGGATTATAACTGAGAGGGCTATTCACACCTCATAGCTTTCATGCTCCTGACATGGTCACCTAGATTCCCTAACATTTCTCCATAGACAGTTTGGAGAAGCAATCTCCTTGAGGGAGCAATTTAGAACACCTAAAGGCCTCTACTTTGAACCATTTACTGACTACAGTGAAAGGTAGGGAGGCTAGTGACTAAATTAGGTACTGACCATTGGTTGGTGTGAACACCCTTGTTTGTCATAGTTTAAGGCTGTGATTTGCTCCTTATTTTGTAAGACATTGTACTTGCAGCCTTGACATGCATATTTTTTCTTCAGAAATCTGCCTCTGAGCTGTGACCTTACTTCCCAGGTGCATCCTTGCTGTGTATTCAGGCAGATGAACTGCAAGAGGCACTTACCTCTCACTGTGTAGTAACTCGAGGAGAAACCATTATTCGTCCCAACACTGTGGAAAAAGCCACTGATGTCAGAGATGCCATGGCCAAAGCACTCTATGGACGCCTCTTTAGCTGGATAGTCAATCGCATCAACACTCTTCTCAAACCTGACAAACATTTAAGGTAAAAGAAGTCTTTCCAGAATAAAAGGAGATTTTTCTGTAGGAGAAGGATTGTCTAAATTGGAGCACTTAGTGTTCTCATCTACTTTTCTCTGCTACTTTTTTATTTATGACAGCACTATTAAAAACCTTTTAATCCTATTTATGCTATGCAGTGACAATACAGTAGATATGGATAGCACAGGCATCTGGTGTTTTCCTGTTTAACTTTTACTCATTTAACCCTTTGTAAATTATGTGTAATTGTATTGAAATTACATGCTACCTATTTTTTTCCCTTATACCATTTACTCCTAACAGTCAGGTTAACTCTTTCATTCATCTGTTGATTACATAGGTTTCCGAACACATTTACTGAGGTTAATGTCCACTCTATCCTTACAGAGTGACATTTAAAAACACAGACAAAAAAGATACTGGGAATCAGGATATTATACCTTTTGCAAATTAACTGAAGAAGAAATTATACAGCTTACATTGTAGATTCTGTAGGTCAGGACCCTCTCTGGCTGCTAATAGCAGTGAAAAGGCATGAATTTATAACTACTTGAAATGGAATATCAACAACAAATAGCTTTGCAAATCTGGATTTCCTGGATATTATTTTTTTTGTAACATCAGATTAAAGCCAAGGCTACAATCCTGAAATCTGTCCAAGCTTTCAAATATTTGGTTACAACAGAACAACACTAAACAGAATTTTAATCAGTAAATAAAAGAATTAAATGCATGATAGATGGGCAGCATTACTAATCTGTGTGCCTCTCTCATGTGCCTGTTACAGAGTCCTTTTCAAATTGAATATTTACTGTGCTGGTGAGGAAGGAGAAAGTTTGACCTAAAATATTCACTGTAGAAAAACAACAAACAAAACAAAACAAAACAAACAAAAAAAACAAGTCTGATTTGTTGCTATGGTAGTAATATATTTTTTATTTGCTATCTTTTTGTAATTAGCTCTGTGAAGGAACTGGAAAAACAAATTGCATCAGTCTGATCACCAGAAACGTAATTTCCAGACAGATAAATAATCACAAATATAGGTCAAAATGAGTAAATGTCTTTGGTTCCTCCACCATGAAACAATGCAATTCATGAGATGCTATTCAATGCAATTCTCAAAGATGCTATTCAAATATACCTTTCAAGGTGCTGTTCATTAGTATCTAGAAGCTCCTTCTCCATATCCAATTTCCTACACTTTTTATGAAAAAAAAAAAAAAAAAGAAAGAAAGTCATTACAGACAGCCCCTCCAAGGTAGCTATAGATAGAATGTGTTTTTATTTTAATTTAGCTTGGAAAAAATGCTAATGTCAACTATAGGTTGTTATTAAATTATATTGTTATTTTTTGTTTCAACAAGTAATTAGAGATATTAGAGGGTTGTTACAGTTGCAGAAATTACTACATATTCCTCAAAATATCTTAGTTAAAATTTCAAACTGAAGTTTTTACTAGTAGTACTTTTCTGAACTTAATTGGTAATTTAAATTCATGTCAAGTTCCAGTACTCAATACTAGAAGTACTTATTAGATGCATAGGAGGTCTAGCTATTCATTTTTCAGACTTTCATGTTAAAATAAGCAGTTTTAATTGCTATGAATAAGAAATATGAAGAAATATTATCTAATGTCATCAGTCTTTAATTTCAAGGTACGATTGAGTAATGCCTGTTTTATTACAACAGAAACAAAAAGAACTTCATGTTGTTTCTGCACCATATCAGCTTTCTACAACAGATTGTTAACTAGTAAATATTAGTTTAAAAATAAATTGTAAATCTTCCATACACTTATCAGTTGACTTGGTCATTATTTATTTCAGTTTATCTGGTCTGCAAATACAGATATATTTGAATTTATGTGCATTTATTGTATTTCAAATAAAAATGAAATGTTATTTTAAGAAAAATATGGCTTAGCAAAAACTATCCTGTTCAACTGCTGTATAGGTTTTTCCTATTATGTGCTTTCATGAAAAAATAATGAAGATAGTCATAAAATAATTAAGGTACAACAATAAAAAGTTTATTTAATCTTTACAGTGGAAATGATGATGGTTTGAACATTGGAATTCTTGATATCTTTGGCTTTGAGAATTTCAAAAAAAACTCGTTTGAACAACTCTGTATCAACATTGCCAATGAACAAATTCAGTTCTACTTCAATCAACATGTCTTTGCCTGGGAACAGGTATGACTTGAATATTTTGATAAAGCTTCAGTATTGCTGAACATATGAAAGCTTGTCTCAGGAAATTACACTGTTCCTTCTCCATAGTAGGTCATAAATTGCAGATTATAACAAATGCTTTCTGAGTATGCATTATGTGAAGCGCTGTTGGATTGCTATTTGCAAGTAAAATGCCTGCAAAAAATACATTTAACTTGAAATGTACAGTATCTAAGCAACATAGCACAGTGATAATCAGACTGATGCAAATGCAGTGTTGTTTTTCTGAGTAATAACATGAGTGATGTAGTGTGTGGTTCCAGAGTAAAAACATAAATGAGTGGTACCATAATTTTTAAATGCAATGTTCATAATAGCTTGCTAATAAACTTAATGAACACTGAAATTCCATTAATAAAAACTGAAAATATCACACTTAATTTGTTCTTGTTCAGGAACTAGATCATATAAGCTAAACCACGATGGATTTAATCTAAATAATTTGATGTGAAACAGAGAAAAGGAACAGAATTTTAACTATAATAGTTTATGAAATTGAAAAGGACAGTAAAAAATAAATAAATAAAGATTATCTCAACTTTCTAAATAATTCCATAAAAATCATTTTAAAATCATTATTCAATATTGTTATGTGAAGAAATTACATGTCTGGAGAAAAAAATAACAGATATATATCAGAATGCTGAACATTCAAAAACAGAACAGTCAACATTCACATTTTAGTTGAAATAATACTTTATCTGTTTTATTGAAATTATTGATTTTGTGATCTATAGAGCAAACTCCTCCTGAATACTAATTTTAAGTATTAGTAGAAAAACTGTATTTTGTCAGCTTTAATCACTGCTTGTTTTAAGGTTAGACAGGTAGAAGTTTGGAATGTGTCTAGGTATTCAGGTATGTACATGTGTGTGTTGTCAGTGTAGAGGACTGAAGAGGATTTCGATTTTAATTGGTCACTGTTTTTTTTTTCCTATTTTGAATTGTTTCAGACAATGCTGTCTTGCACTCTTAGATTCATTACCATACAAAGATGCCCTTTAATATGGGCAAAATTCAGGGAGCAGTCACCCACAACCCTTCAAGAAGGAACACCCTCATTGCAGTTGTCTCAAAAGAATGAATGAATGTCATATGTCTTACATAACATCTGTTTACTGGAGTGATATAAGTTGCCCAAAAAATGATGTGGAAAAAATAGTAATAGTAATAAAAAAGATTAGACATACACAAATATAGTGGATTGTACCATTCCCATCACTGAGCAGAGAAAAATTGGTATTGCTGCTCATTTATCATCTCTGTGTCAGTCTTTCTTGCACTGATACAGTAAATAAGAGAAGTCTGGGTAATGCTTAAGAAAGAACAGCCTCTGGTTTTCCTAAGGAAGAGATTATTTTTTCCCATGAGTGACCATAAACTTCTGATTATAGGAGGTTTTCTCCTTTAGCTTTTGTTTGTTTCCCCTTTAACTTTTTTGCACCAAATGATGCTGAAATTTTTCTACAGGAATGAAAGTTACAAAGAGAATTGCTCAGTATTCAAAAATCCATTATGCTCAATGTTTGTCTTAGCATTTAATGTCACTGTTATACTCCAAATGTAGTTTTGCTAGTTTTCAATAATCTTTTCAAACTTTTTGGTGTATACCACATATGTCAAAGATGAAGTGAACAAGCAGAAAAAATAAGTTCACAAAGCGATGCTTCTGCTTATTGTAATAAAGTTTCATGTAAGTTTCATGTAGGGTATAAATACTTTCCTACTGTGTGCCCACACTTTCCCAGTCCAAAATTATATATGGCCCCACATCAATATTTGCAGAACAAATGCAGAATAATAGAAAATATTTTGTGGTTACAGGGGATACCCAGGACTGCTCTTTAAAATTCCCTGATACTTAAAATATAGAATAAGTATTTTTTTCTCTTCTAAATGACCTCAAAAGTCAGCATTTGTTTAAATGGTATTGCAACATCACTGAGGCTACACCTGTAGCCTTGTGGGGTGTTCAGGCTGACAGCAGTCACAACATCTGCCTCTGCACAAAGCTAATTGTGTAGGGGCAACAGGAACGATTGCTCCTATTCTTCGATGGAAAATAATAATCTGGAATTTGGATTCATGGATTAATATGCAGATTAGAATGAGATAAAATATTTAATTTGTCTTTTTAATATTTAAATTTTATAATGATTTTGTACCTGTTTGGGTGGAAATCAAAACCTTGTAAGAAAACATCATATAATTTTCTTGAATCAAAAAGAATAATTACACATCGTAATGAATTTTCCTCTATCATGTAGGTCTAAAGAACTAAGTGGACTGAGGTATAAGCCATTCAGCAGCACCCCACTCAGACCAACCTTTTTAACTCCTTGGTTCCAGATTTAAGAAAGCACATAAGCTCCATCTCCAGTTTGGTTCCCACTTCACCTTTGGCTTCCTAAACAAAAGTTGGAGCTAAAATACTTTGTTGGATCTCAGTCTGGCTCAGTGGTACAACTAATACCATGTTGTCAGAGATTGCCCGTCATGTGCTTTTTTATGAGCAGAGATCGAGTCTGCCTAGAAACTTCCAAGGGACACTGCTTATATAGCAGCAGGAGGCTCAGGGTATCTGCTAGAGCAGAGCATCTTTGTGGCAGAAGTCAAGTCAAAATTAAAGGCATTTATTCTTTATTGTTGAGTAAATATTTGTATTTAAGAATAAAACAGTTTAGACCTGAATACAATCTTCTTTCCCTAATTTAAGAGAAAGTCTGAGTATAGCCTAAGCTAGTTTAGATTCCCTGTAGGCCATGGAGACACAGGTAGATCTGTCTCCACTGACTGGGAAGGCAATGTGGGCTCTCAAATTGGTCACATCTTTTATGTATATATTGTTAGGTGGAACGAATGCTGGCATGAGGTTTTTTAGGTTAATAGTAAGCAAAGGACAACTTTTGTGCCTTCAGTCCTGTCCTTCATGGTGTTTCTCTAACATGTAAGCTACTGTACTGATGTAAGTTAATTCTCTGCTAGCTCCCTGATCTGCAGGTAACATTGTCCAGCCAGCCAGTTTTCCCATTTCTTTCTCATTTGTGATTCTTCTATGAAAATTAAACAGCGTAATGTCAAATATTTAAAATATTTTGGAAAGTGGTAAGGTTATTGTCAGTCAGAAGGATTCTACTTTTTGCATTTTATATATGCAATGTGTGTTTCTTGTTTTGTTTTGTTTTTACATTCATGTAACAATCTTCTACTTAAAGATGGAAAATGTTTATTTTGAATAACTCTCTGGTGTTCCTATTTAAACCAAAGTGTCATTGTGCCGCATTTTTAGAAAAATTGTATTACATTTCTTTATTAAGCATGAAGATAATTTCCTAATGTATCTAATGATTCTTTTGTTATTAAGTGAAACCAGGCTGCACAAGCTAATATTACCTAGTTTTGATCACAGAGAAGTCACCATAAAATACATAGATACAGCCCAAGTATAAGTGTAACTCAGTCATTCCTTTTGACATCCCATCTATAGGAATACTGTCGAGTGGATTATGCTTTAGAATTTCAATGAGCAGCCGCTATTTTAAGGATCCTTCTTGTCATAAAACATCATGGGAGATTACAGCATCCTATAGCCGATTCAGCTTATTAATTCAAATAAGATCTATTTCATTACAGTTTCATGATGTGCATCATGAAAGCTTTTCTGCCTGCTGCTTGTATCTTAATAATATGGTTGAAGACCAGCAATTGCATAAGAAAATGTAATATGGTATCTCTTAATTCTGAGCCATCTGTCATGCCGGTGCCTGGAAGACTTGGTTATCAGCCATCCTCCAGAAGCCCATGGGAAGTGATGAAGTGAACTCACTCCATATCCTACTGGGCAGATGGTAGCATTACAGAAACTGTCAACGTTCACATCCCATTCAGTCGTCAGGATGCAGGCACTAAAGGCTGAGTGGTCACATACACCAAAGGCATTGAAGGTCAGGCCTTGTGCGTTGGCAGCGCAGGAAAGGGGAGCAGATGTTGCTGCTATGGTGTTGCAGAGCAGCTAATAAAGAGTTCCTTTCAGTTTCAGGGAGAATTCCTCTATCAGTTCTCTTAACAAGCCTTTCACACAAGCAATTGAAGTACGAAAGTCAATCATTAGGTGTGTTGTCTACAAGAGGATGTCCTTCTTTGTCAATCATTAGGTGTCGTTGTCTAAGAGAGCTTCTTTGAGGATGTCTGAGTATCACTGAAACACTCATTTCTGACAGATTTATCCAGAGCAGTATCATCTGCAATATCTTCCCTTTTCCCCCATCATAAGTGTAGTCCTGATAAACCTGAGCAGTTACAGCTGGTTTCATTAATGTAACATCTGTGTGTCCATGGAGCCATAGGCCTTGGTTAAGCTGCCCCTACGCCACTGTTATCTTTGGGAGATAACACAAACTCATTCCTTTCCTGCCTCTAGTTCCTACAGGTATATAATTAACTTCTTACCTATATCAGCGATACATTTATTACTCTTCTGTCTTGTTCTGTGGCTCAGGTCACTGATTAAAATGAGAAGCAAAACTCCACCTGTCCACTGCTGCAGGGGGAAAGTGAATGAAGTTAATGTGATGCACCTGAGATGCAGAGCCTTCATGGGGCTGTAGGAGAGATTCTTACTGTTCACACCCTTGTACGATAATATACACTGAGCCATAATCTATCCTTTGAATTAAGAGCATCCTGACAAATTAGATCAATCTGGATAATAGAAAAGTTTAGGTATATATTCTGTCTTCTCTCTCAAACGGATCAGCAGATCTATTTAGGTCAGTATTTCCAGGACAGTGTTATTGATTTTTTTTTTCATTTTACAGTTTCTTTCTGGCTTAGAGATGAAGAGGTATGAAGTCTAATAATGTGTGCTTTTCTGTTGTATATGGCAGTTAACTGCTTTTTGAAACACTTGGTGTGCTGCCTTCTTCACTCACCCTTGACTGCCATTCAGACTCAAGTGAATGACACATAATGAAAGGTCATTGGGGTTAGAGGTCTTTGAACTCATTAATATTAGCCATCATTCATTTTCATGATAGTCAATTTACAATGAATTCAGGATAGCGCAACTGTGACATTACATCATAAATTAATAAAACACTTCTATAAAGTCCTATCCTTTGGAAGAGAGGTGTTTTTTTAAAATAGATCGAAAGGCTTAACTACATGTTTCATAATGTGGGGAGCAGTCCACACAGGACTAAAGGTAGCCCTGGTTTATATGGGAGCACTGTGCAGTGGGTAACTGCTACTGCATTAGGTAATACAGGCAAACATTGTGGAGGGGTGGCAGTTCCTAGAGCATCCTTCTCTTCATAAATCCATGCCTGTCCTCTGACATGCTGAAGGATTAAAGACAGTCATTCTTCTATTCATCACATATAGTTTAACTGGTTTTCAAGATTTTCAAGAAAAAAACTTTGCAACACACCATGGACATGGCTTTTGTTAATAGGTTACTCTCAGTCTCAATGAGAAGTCAAGGATATTTGCAGTCTTCAGCAAAGAAAAAAATAAAAAAAAAAAAAAGCTCCTTTATCGTCTTTTAATCATGCTGAATACTTTTCTGCAGTTTCTTAAAAGCAGTAAAAATATTGTAGAGGTCAACCTGAAAAAATTTATTTAAGTTTTAGAAAGTATACACACCATCCTTCTCAAAGTAAGAGCTTTTCCAGGTGTTTGAGGATGGGAGTCAAACAGTTGAGGCCTCTTTGATCTTGAGTCACTTTTGCAAATCTTGGCCACTGTACATCAGATAGATCTAAGCAATAAATTGGGAAAGTAAATATAGCTCCAGATGATTAAGAAATATCTCTTACACTGCAGACCAGGGGAGCAAGTAGAGACTGAAATCTCTATCTGCAAAAACCTTCTGCAAATCTTTCAGTTCTACAAGTCTGTTTTTTTTAGCTCTTGAATTATTCGTGGGAAGCGTCTTTACCAAATATGCCAGAGGAAACCCTTAAGTACCCAGAGACTAATTAAAATCTATAGCTTGACAGTGTGATACATTCCAACTGGCATTGGTTCCACTAAAACCTTGATGTCTTTAGCGTTTTGGCATACTTATCCATGTAGTTTTAATTTGCTACAATTGACCATTCATGAACTATTTTCTGGAGTGTTCCTGTATACACTGATAAAATGTGCCTTCTTGCTTGTTACAGAATGAGTATTTATATGAAGGTGTTGATGCAAGAGTTATAGAATATGAAGACAACAGACCACTCTTAGATATGTTCCTGCAGAAACCAATGGGTTTATTATCCCTGCTGGATGAGGAAAGTCGATTCCCACAAGCAACAGATCAGACACTTGTAGGTAAGTTTATGGTTTATTTAAAAGTTTTGAAGGATGTCTCCCTGTTACATTTCTGCTTGCCATGTCCAGTTTGGGGTATATGCTAGCTGTGTATTTTCAGTGAGCCCAAACTTCAGTGTCACAGTATATTTCTGGGAGGCATGCATGCAAGGATAGAAATATCTTTGAAGCTGATTTAGGAAACATGATGAGTATAAATGAACCTAAGCTGCTGGTCCACATTTTTAATTCTTCTACCTTCAGGAATTTTCAGCTACAGAGTTTAAAAAATAAAGATCAAACTGAGCTAGAGCTCTAGGTTCATATGCCAAGATGTTCAGCCATAAAGTTCAGCTCCGAGATTTTCAATGAACCATATCTGAACAAGAATTTTAGTATTCTTTAAGAATAATGGCTGCAAGCCTGCTTCAGTGTCCTTCAGCAAATTATGTGTCTTATTCTTTCTATTCAGAAATTAAAATTAAAACATCTGAATATGTTGTGATTTGGATCTTGATAATTTCAGTGCTTCTGAGTCTCCAGTACAGAGCCCCCAACCAATTGGTAAATGTTTCCTCACAATTCCCCAATGTGGTAGGAAAGATTATCATAGAATCATAGAATATCCTGAGTTGGAAGGGACCCTTAAGGATCATCATGTCCAACTCTTGACACCTACATTGTTTCATATATGAAGATCAAAAGCTTAGAAAGGTAAACGATTTTCTGACGTCACGCATTAAAAAAAAAAAAAAAAGTAAAAAGAAAATAACTGATTTAAGATGTCCCATATTCTCTACACAGTGCCTTTCATTACAAGAACATTTTTCTTCCTTTTCCCTTAAAAACATCAGTCTGTTTTGTGCCACTGCATTGTCTGAAAAGTTAGGCAATATCTTTAAAGGGATCCAGCTTCAGAAGAAAATTATTGTACAATAACTCCAGTAAGATAGACGTAACTCCAGTAAGATAAACTACGTGTTTCATTCCAGAAAAATTTGAAGACAATTTGAAGTCAAAGTATTTTTGGAGGCCCAAAAGAGTAGATCTAACCTTTGGGATTTATCATTATGCAGGAAAGGTAAGAGACCTAATGATATTGGTTTGGGACTGGGGAACTATAGGGCTGGAAGGAAATGGAAGAGGTCAACTGGCTTGGTTCTCAGCCTTCATCTATTCAGACCTGACATGGAAATGTTGGCAGTGACATACACTTCAAAAGTAAATTGAAAATTTATTTTCCTTCATACACACATACACACAAAATCAATATCAGAGCTGTGTTTTTTCTTAGATGTCACCAAGTAGATGAACTGACTGTACTATAGCAGAACCAAAAAATCACCATTATGTAACACAACTCGGAGCTTCTTGCCCTAATTCCCCTAAGTCTTCTGCTGTGCTTTCTCCCACTGCTTCAGATCAGGCTCCAGCTCCATTCTTTCTCCCGTTTAGCCCAAATCCTAACTCATTCACCCCATCAGACTTACTTCTTAGACCTGTACTTTGTCATCAGCCAGACAGTGTAGGCCCTGCCTTCTGCTTCATTTGATGAGAAGCATCTTGCCCTCCTCTACTAGATGACTTATTGCATATGCATTTACAACCTCAGGAGGAGTTGCTGATGTGCTGAGGGAAGATGCCACTGGCCAGCTGAACCTTGCCTTGTGGAAGCATGACTCTCTTTTGAGCTCTTTTCAGTTGTATAGATTGGGCATCACTGTCTCACATGGGAAAGTGTGTTATGCCTCTGCAGTACTGGAGCAGTTGGTCTGGAAAGAGGCAACATCCCACCCATCGGCTGATGGAAGATAACTTGCCCCTTGTATGACACAGACAGCTAGAAAAGACCAGGGGTGACTCCTCTAAACCTCACCTTCAAGCGACTTACATTTCACAAATGTGGCATATGTCACTGCTGAGGAGCAGGGAACATTTCTGCCTGTACCATTCCTGATATCAGCCACTGAAGCTGGGGATGCCACCAGCCTTTTCCAGTGTTGAACAACATTTTTCATTAGGAAGTTTCTCCTACCACCTAACTTAAATTTCCATTGCTGTGATTTAAGCTCATTACTTTTAGTCCCATATACTGTGAACCTGGAGAACATTTTTTCCTCTTCCTTTACAAGATTTGATTTGATTTGATTTGATTTGATTTTACTGTAATTTAAGATTGTCAGTGGGTTATTTTTTTGTGCTTTCTTTTGAATTTAAACATGCCAGTATCTTTTACCTTTTGTCACCTTTTGGCCAGGTTTTCTTGTGGTTCATTTCATGAGCCCTGGAGGTACATTTGAGTTAGGTATACCACGCCTGCATGTGTGTAGAGAGATTTCAATTGCAGCTTGTGACTTTGAAAGCTGTCTCTATAATTAATACAGAAATCTCTAGGAAGTGTGGCACAATATGAGTGGGACAGAAAGACTGCACAATCATATGGGTAATCCTGTGTGATAGGGTTGAAAGCAGGTGCATTGTTAATTATGTGTTTAGACCTAAACTGGTGTAAAGGAGTGACACCAGTATGGTTGTCCTCCTGTTGAATCCACACTGGCTAAAACAAGCGTTAACACATCTGCATTAGGGACAAGAAGTGTCTCGGACTTCTTTGGAGTAAGAGATTTGCTTTTAGGGATCTGCACCATAATGGTTCTCAGTATTGAAAAGTTACAACTGTCAGTGATCTAAAGAAAGACTGTGAGTGAGAGTAAGCCTTGCGGCAGAAAAACCGTTTGTGTCTCAGTACATTATAAGCCACATGCCAGAGTACTTAAATTTACAGTTACTTTCCAAAAGCCCATAAGATGCATAAATGCATTTTTTAAACAGGTTCTGTATAATGCGAGTGGATTCCTAGCCAAAAACAGAGATACCCTGCCAGCTGATATCGTGCTGCTACTGCGATCATCTGAAAACAATCTGATACGACAGTTGGTAACCCACCCTCTTACCAAAACAGGTATTGCTACTGTGGTAGTCTTCCTATCCTCCTTCTCTAGCCTTGATGCTGACCACTGCTGGGTTTCATATGACCATTTATTGATGACATTATACACTTTGTGGCTTAACTTTCCAACCCTAGAATCTATACAGAATGGAGCCCCTGCCGTCTCAAGCTGCAGGGGAGGGACTGGTCTGGTCAAGTGCGAAGGAAGTGGTAGAGGCTTCTTTCAGGGTCCCCTCTTCAGGTTAGGGGCACGGGACAGGGAGTGGAGTGCATCACTTTTGTTGAGGACTGAACAGAAAGGATCAGGTAAGTCACTGGCCTTTTTTGGACAGGGTATATGTAAGTTGCCTGTTTGTCTCAGTGCAATTTTTCTCTAAAGCATTAGAGAACCAAGGTGGGGCTCCTAACATCTACTGCAAAGAGTGAGGAGACACTCCTATTTCCCCAGTCTTAGTCCTTTATTGTATCTAACTGTTGAGGCCCAAGTAATGAACCCTTCCTCAAGGAGTTTATAAGGGGGTGGAGGAAAATATATGGCTCTACAGAAATGGCTCCTAAGTTGCACCTCAGATGAACTAGACCCTTTGCACAGACCCTTTCCTACTTTCCTTTTTAAGGTGATAGGTAAGTCTCCTTACAACCAGAAAATCTAAGTGGCAAACACCATTTGTGTCCTGTCTTTAAATTCTACCACGAAGTTACCCAGGAGTTATTTATTATTGTGTAGTACTGCTCCCTGTGTGAGGGCACTGATGCTGTACAATAAGTACTTCACAACATTACTTTCTTGTACAACTACAAGGGAGAACAGGAAAGCTAAATTGGAAGAGCGTAATGGAAATTTCTCTAAAATTTTATCATAGCTTACAGAAACTGAGGTTTTGGCAAAGCCACTATTCTTCACAAAGGTTGTTTTGCTGGAGGAGTGCAAAATCCGGTCCTTAAGGTCTTTTTTAAGCCAGTATTCTTAAAAAAACACTAAACACAGTGTCCTTCCCTGAACGTTTTAATGTGTTGATATCTGCTAAGACTTTAAACTATAATTTCTGTGGAGCCAAAGTCAGAACCCAAATGGTCCCAAGAACTTTTGTAATGTTTTGCAATATAACTCTGAAGGTTATTTCAATCTTGTTAAACATTATCAAACATTGTGTGTAGCCTTTTGAAACTGACCTAAACCATCCACATCCAGCCAACTAAAAGCTAGATTTCTGGTCTGTCATTCATCTAGAATCAGTGGAAATATAGAGGTATATCCAGAATCCAAGCCATCCTGCCCTGCCATCTCAGGTGTTTCTCTTAGGATGGGATAAATCTACTCTGAAGGTGCTTCTCTTCACGGAATACAACAGGGATCCTATAGACACTTCATGTCCTGACAGCTAATGTTGGGTATAAGTAATCCTTTCTCTTTCCATCCCACCTTGTGACATTCAGCTAAGCACAGGGTATTTTTGGCACTCGATATCATCACGCAATACATGACACATTAGCTGAACATCCATATAGTTGCAGTTATTTATCCAACTCTTATCCACCTCTTCCTGATAGTAGCTGAGCACAGCAAGATTACAGGCTCTCACAATGTATAGTGAGATGACAGAGGTATGATGTTATTAGTAGAAGCAATTGCAGCATGCAGCACTGGGTGGGGTTTATCAACATAAAGTGACGTTGCATAAAGGCCAGAAGCATTTTCATTATTTCTTTAGAAGACCAGATTCTGTATAAACCACTCCTGTGAACCTTTTCCAAATCACTATGATAGGGGTCATACTTGACTAAGAGTTCCAAGGCTGCTGTTTTAAGACAATGTCTATGATAGTAAACAAAACATGACCAGTGACCAGTAGCTAAAACACTGCCACAGGATTGCCCATTTTGAGTAATTGTAAGCATCCCTCCTTGGGACACTTTTGTTTCTTGTCAGCTAGCATTCTCCCAGGAATACCCAGGCACATGTCACAAGAAAGTGTAGGCCAGCAATGATTTCCAGTGAGCTCTGTGGAAGGACACAACCCTATTTTTACCAGTTAGTTAGAAGAGTAGAGAAGTATACAGTTTAGCTGTATAGACTTGAGTCATGCCATGTCACTTGACCTCAGGGCCAGAGAGGGGTGGTAGCACATATTTTTAACTAATATATGTGTAGCCTTAGAACTAGGATAACAAAATAACATCCTTAGGGTAAAAGCTCGTGGATGCTAGAAGATACACCTTTTTTACCTTCTGCAGCAATCTGTTTATTTTTTTGCTCTAGTAGGTGACATAAGTGCTGAAGGAGGAAAATTTAGCCCACGTTCCATCATCTTGCAATTTCTTCAGAGCTTGTTCCACCCTAACATTGAAAAGAGAAATGAGGACATGCTCAGAAAAAGTCAAGGACCTTTATAATCATACGGTTACACTTAATAACATGGTTCAACATACTTTTTAGTTTAGATGAGATCTAAGCATTTTGGTAGGTTGCATTCTTTCATCTTCCCATAGGTAACCTGGCACACAGTAAAAGCAAAACTACAATCAGTTACCAGATGTGGACTCCCCAGAAATCAATCAGTCATACAAAGGTAAGAAAACTTATTTCATGATTCTGCATTCTGCCCTTAACCTTATATTAAACTAGAAAGGCAATACTGTTGTTGGTACTAAAAGTGAGCAAGTAACCCCTTCGATGGTTTTTTTTTTCCTTCTCCTGTTTTCTTTTCTGTTTAGCTGGATATCTTTGTGTTGTGCAATTCATATTCCTTCCGTGAGGTAAAAACCTAACATTTCCCTTCTTTCTGGCTATAGTTTTATAACAAATTCAGAAAAGAAAAAAAAAAAAATACTTCCTAGCTATATTGTAGCAAAAAGAGAAATTAAAATTTTGGTGTGGCGTATAGTCATGTTCTATAGAGAGTGACCACAATAGCAGTGGCACTGGAATAACAAACAGGACCTCAGACATTGTCAGGTTATTTGTAGCAGTTATTTAGATGTTCTGTTATCAAATTGTGTCCTCGGTGTGTGAATGTTTGTGTATTGTGTAGCAAAGTAATGTAATGGTGTAACTACTTTGTGCTAGTGATCATGCAGTAACGTTTTCAGTTTTGAGTACTTTTTTTTTACTTGATGATTTTCTCTGAGGGGTTGTTTGTTGAGGCATTGGAAAGGGCATTACATACTCAACAGAGATAAGAAGTGTCTTTTTTTTTCTTCATCCATATAGAATGAAGCAGGAGATACCGGACATCATCCAAGAGAGACAACCAGTATGAAAACACAGACAGTTGCTTCTTATTTTAGAGTAAGATATCTGATCTTTTAATATTTTTTTCTAGAGTAGAATGCATATTTATTCTTTTACCTTTTGAAATGCACCTGTTGAGTTAAAGTCAGCAGTGATACATTTAGAGTTCATGAGCTGCTTATAAGGCTCAGCAGTCTATGCAGTACAAATATATATAGGAGATTGTGATGTTTCATCTCTAATTGTACTCAAACACACAGCCACATTTCCATCATGATGATGTAGAATGATTGATATGAATTGTCTTTCACTTGCCTGCTTTTCCCCAAAGGAGATAAGGGGAAGTTAGATATCAGTCATACAGCATTTCCTTAAGAGTTTAAGAAGTAAAAAGGCAAAATTAATTAATTTGGAGCAAGAGCTACAGAGGAAGATCTGTATTCTATTCTGAGTCTATTCTGAGTACATTCTTTTGGCTCTTTTATCAGTGCTCTTTATTTTTCCAAGCGCAGGCAGCACTGCTGATCCTGCCATAGAAAATAGCTATGAAAAGCACTGTTTCTTCCAAAGTCAAGCACAGAGTTGGCCCAAGCCTGAATTTCCAGCTCCTCTTATCACCCAGCAAAAATGTAAAGGTGGCTCAGGTAATCTTCATGACCTTTAAGAGTTCATTTACATCCATGACAGAGAGCAGTAAGGAGCAGGATCTCTGTTTAGTAGACTTAACTGCACATCTTTTGGGGCTGTCAAGGATAATTCCAGCCCAGGTATCATGGTGATCCAAAGCTGGATGGCATTTTAACGTTCTGGATGGAGAAATGTATTGAATCTACTTCAAAGTTCCTGTCTTTGATTAATTTATTAATTAATGTTGGTAATGCACTGCCATTACCAATAAATCTAGCAACTGAAGCTGTGAAGGGTTCATTATATTTGCACTTTCCTGTTACTATTTTCTGTAGTGGAAATCACTGCTCAGATCATGCTAGCTAATGCTCTCAGATAAAGATTCAGCTTCATCCCTACTGGTTTACTGATATGCAGATATCCAAGGGTGACTGAGAAAAGCATCTGCTATCTCAGGCTGAGTAGAAAAAAATATATATATCCATTAGCCTGCCCTATTTGTTTGTGTTCCATTGTAACATGAGTGATAAATCTAATTAAGCACTTTGCTGCTTGGTGAAGCATTTGTCCAAAATGGGATTGCATATTTTAATGGGAAACATATGTCTCTTGATGTCCTACACCAGTTTCCTGTATCTAACCTACTGCTGAACTGCATTGCATCCTGGCTGCTTCTTTCTGTTGAGTCAGGCTGAATCCTGAATAATGAGTCTCTTCACTTGTGTTTCTATAAGATATTCCTATGAAGCAATTTTATAAAATACAAATCAAGCTTGTTTACAGCCAGATTCCATTCAGTTGTCATAGGGAGCTACAGACAACATCCCTCTGTTAGCCTGGCACCCTGGTGAGGTGGGAAGAGTGCAACTTTTGAACTGTGATTTTGTACATTCCTAGTTTTACCCTCCTCAAATGTTTGTTCCTGGCAGGGCAGCTGTAGTATCACCATCAGCCCTAATGAACAGGATGTGCTGTATGAGAATAGATTAAGCAGCCCCTCTTCCAGGGTGGCTTTAGGTTCCTCCATCCTACTGAAGGGATGGCAGTATTTACTGGCTTAGTGCACTTCCACTGTCTTCCATCCTTAGACTGATGATTTACTCCCTGGACAAGTAAAGATCTTCAATTAGATGACAACAGGAAAAACAAACAAACAAACAAACAAAAACAACAAAAAACACATGCAAGTGGGTTGTAATTGCCTAACAAGAGTCCGAGAAAAGGAAAGAAATATAAGGAGAGCTTTTATTATATATTAGATGAGCTGAGAAGGAGAGGCTTCCAGGCTTCCAGGGACACTGCCCTTTCATCAGGTCTGTTAGCCTTTAACAGCTTTTAACAGCCACACTATCAATAATAAAGCTCAGTAACAGCTGCACAATCCAATGCCAGGCTAACTGATGTAGTTGCCCTGAACACCTATTTGTTCTCTGTCTTCAGTATTAGGCATAAAATGTGCATTCATGTGCTTGTGCATTTGGTGAGAATAAGTGGTATGCTTTTAGAAATATTCCTCAATAACACTTCCCTTCTACAGTTATACTCAAGAATTCAGTTATGATCTTGCAAACAATGCTTTGCTTCTGCTAAACATAGAGATTGATATGAACTTGGTGTTGCAGACTCAGCCTAACAGCTGCTGTTATATCCACTGGTCTTCAAGGGAGCCTGCAAAAAAGGAGATAATTTTTTAGAACCATAATTAAAGATAATGCTGCTTCCAAAACCAAAGCAGGTGTTCAGTTATTGGCAGTACCACCAATTTTGCATACACCAAAACTGTAGTTTGTGAGAATGTCCTGGGTGGACTGTGATAACGCCCATTTGGAGTCAGTATTTCTCTCACGTAGTCTATGCTGATTTTTTCAAAGCCAGAACTGTTGTTACACAATTTACTTCATCTATCATTAAAGTACCAGTTTACTGAAATCTAAATGGACTTGCACATGAAATAAATCTGATCATATGAAATAAAATTTCAGCTACACCTGGACCTACATAAAAGATTTATAATCACCCTGATGTCTTTTTCATTTCTTGCAGTATTCCCTGATGGATTTGTTATCTAAAATGGTCGTTGGCCAGCCTCATTTTGTCAGGTGCATCAAGCCAAACAATGACCGGCAGGCAAACAAGTTTGATAAAGAAAAAGTGCTGGTTCAGCTGCGTTACACAGGAATTCTGGAGACGGCAAGGATTCGAAGACAGGGTTATTCACACCGCATACTCTTTGCTAACTTCATAAAACGGTAACATTGATGTGAACAAGTGCCTTTTTCTCTTCTATCATTGCTGCTCAGTGTTGGCTGAGCATCTGCAATGCATTTGGCATGGTATTTATAGAAAAAATACAGAGACATTTCCTGTTAGAAAAGAGATTACAGGCTGGGTGACAGGATAACTCAGGCACAAGATCAGTAATCCCTTTGGATTGGTAGAGAAAGATGATGCACCCCAGAATGATTGTTTCATGCTCCATCTGCATTTGGTTAAATTATTTGTCATGCTTATAATCTGAAAGTTTTCTTCAAAGATTTTAGGGTTAGAAATGTAATGTTTCAAATTAAAATGGAGAATCTGGAGAAAGAGCCTCTGAGAAGCACCACCATTTCTCTAGCTCCTGACGTTCAGCACTGTGCAACATCTGTGTTTGAAGGGGGGTGATAATTTGGAACGGCTAATCTAGGGCTGAGAAGTTCATTAAGTCCATAGTTCTGTTTTAAATATGCTTTCTAAGTATTAGTCATTTGTTAAGAAGAATAACGAACTCACTATTATTTTATAATCCCTTCAACTCTCTTCTTCTGCCGCCTCAAAAAAATACTGAGCACTTAACCTATATTTCTCCTTCACAAATAAAGACATTGAATATTTGCCTCAATCAGAGCTTAGATTTATGGAATGGGGAGTAAAGCTGGGAAGAAGCAAGCAACTCAGCCAGAAATGCTTAAAAGGAATGGTGCACTAGAAACAGAAAGCTAGCTGCAGAGTGCTGCTGGTACATAAGGAGAGGAAAAACAAAGTAATGCTTTTATATCACAGTATCTGGGAGGAGTATTGCTGGGACTATTACTGTCTTGGAAGAGTGCAGGATGGGAAAAGGTAGTTATCACTGCACCAAGATATGTTGTGGCTCTTGGTTGCTGCTTTTTATCAAAAACTTTATGGTGAAGGTAAAAGAGAGACAGTCAGTGAGCACAATGGGGAAGCTCTCTAGAGAATGTGCCCCCCATTGCAGTGAGGCTGTGCAGGTCTCAAGCACTGATGATATGGCGCTCACACAGAATATATGTATAAGAATTGGTGGTCATAATGCAGGAATAATCATTGTCTCCTTTTTTATAGTCCTCCAAGGACATTGTTACCTTCATCTAAAGTTGGTACAACCCAACTTACTGTATAAACTCTGAGTTAACAAGAAAAAAAAGCGTAACACTGTCAGGAACACACATAATGGTATCCACATATTTTTTCTGAATTAAAAATCAAAACAAAATAAACCAAAACAAGACAAGTACAGTTCATTTTGTAATGAAATTACATTCTGGGAAATGCTGGAAAATGCAAGTACTTTCCTACCTACCAGCCAAGTTGGTATGTGTTAGGTAATTTTTATGCATGAGCATCCTGACCTCTTTTCTCAGGCAGAGTTAGTTCTGAGAAATTAGTTTGCCAAATTAAATGCTTACATGATATGTCAAAACATCAAATATTATGTTCCAAAAGGATCTACAAAGCTGAATCCAAGAAGGTAACAAGAGCTGGGATGAGTCTCACATGTTAACCATCTAAGCACTTGAAATAAAATAGGAAATCTTCACAACATTTCTAGATATGAACTAAGCTAATTTAGACAGAAAAACACAAGTATTTTTATCTTGCCACTGAAATCGCTTTCACAGACAGTCAGAGCAGCAAAGGACTGGCACACAGCCCCATTTGGATTGCACACTTTTTAAAACCTTTCAATGTTGACATAGAATTAAACAGCCCTCCAGGGTGTGCAATATGTCACTCATCCACTTTTAATTGAGTTTCTTAGTGCTGCATATAAATCACAGCAATTTTTTTAGTGAGCTGTTTTTTTTTCAGTGCTATGTTTTCTTTCATGCAACTGTTTTTATTATTTAAATGAATGATTTGAATGTATTTGCATATATTTTTCACCGTTAATGGAATAACGAATCATATATTTGTCTTTAGGTATTATCTCATCTGTTACAAAACAAATGATGATCCTCCAGTAAGCCCAGAAACCTGTGCTGCCATCTTGGAAAAAGCTCACCTGGACAACTGGGTTCTTGGAAAAACTAAAGTAATTATATATAAGTATAGATATATATACTGTAAAAGCATTATTGCACTATGTCACTGTTAATTTATTGGGATTGGAGTAGTTCTTGGTCTTTCCTGGTACTAAAACAAAAACAAAACAAAAAAACAGCCTTTGTTGGGTACTGTTCCATGATACCTGACTGAAATCCCAAACCAGTAGTGTGTTAAAATTCTGATCGACTGTAATGAGGCCACAGTATGCCTCACCTGTACAAAGCAGTATGTGACAATGACACTGCTTGCATCATTTTTCCAAAAATGTGATAGTAAGGATCAGCTCATACTTCTTCCTTGTAGCAGTCAGACTCAAAAGGGGAGGGGGGAAGGTTTTCACCTTCCAGCCAGAGGGTCTGTGCTAGAGTTTGTTGAGCACTGGGAGAAGACATAGATTTCAGATATGTGAAGTCGGAGGAAGGCTTTTCTTGATATACAAGAAATATGTCTGTTCCCATACTCATGCCATTGGTTCTAGCTCACCAGTCTTCCCAGTGCACTCAGGAGCCACCCTCCCCCTCCCCCCCAGCCCTGACATGACGGATCCCAGGAGATCTGCCAGAAAAAAATAAGCTGTCAGACAAATAACGCACCAAGTCTCAGTCTTCTAATGTAACAGAAGTGCGTGGAAAGGAGAGGGGACAAATGGATCCTAGATGGATCTTAAACTGCACAAAATACAAAAACACCTCAGAGCAGAAGAAACAACTCTTCTTCTTCTGACACTTATTCCTGGATAGGCTGGACAAGCCATGAAGATACATGGCTTCCTCCTCAACCTTTTTATTTCCCTTTGCTGCCTTAGTGAGGCTAATGGATAACATGTAGTGAAGGGAAGGGTGTTTTGAGATATGAGATCTATATTGTATGTTTACTTAATTAGAGTTAAATTATGTCTGTACTAGAGTGATCAAAGATCACGGGGAATTCTGTAAAACAGGAGTAATTGGTCTTAATTGCACAAGCTCTATCTACAGATTTTATTTTATACTAATGTATACCAGGAATGTGTTTGTATCCCTCATGCTGGGCTAGTTGTTAAGGATCTATATGAGCTTCGTGCTTGATAAAAGCAATTTCAGAAATAAACAATGCCTTACATTTAAACTGGGAAAGCAGAAAGGTTGAAAGTTCTAGATTTGGATCACCTGTATGCAATATACATCAGATTTCTGAGGTTAGTGAAACTGTTAGACTCTTAGGTTTGAAAAGAGATGTGTAGTTACAGCCCAAGGTTTTGCACTGGGACTATGAAATGGGGCCACTCTGTCTAAGCTGCATTAACTAGAACTATTGCCTGTCTGCTTACTCTTTTTAAGGTGTTCCTCAAATACTATCACGTGGAGCAGCTGAATTTAATGCGAAAGGAGACAGTTGACATGATTATTTTGATTCAGGCTTATGTCAGAGGGTGGCTGGTGTCAAGGAGATACAAAAAGATAAAGGAACAAAGGGAACAAAGTGCTATTAAAATACAGTCAGGTAATAGCTTTAAAACATTTAGCATTTTCCTTAAAGCTAGCACATGTGTGTAGTTGATGGATGGATGTGCATGTGGGATGTGGATTTTTCTGTTTTCCTGCTGTTACATTTGATAAAATATCTAATACTTCATGATATCTGTTTTTATGGAGAAAAAAATTCTTTTAACCAGCTTATGACAATCTTCTTACCAAAGCTACGTTTATCAATGTTGCATTTAAAGACAGTTTTAACAATGGAAGGACATGATTGCATAAATGATACTGTTATTAATAATATTCTGACATGCTCTGACAAAGTTGTGCAATATAATAATGAAAATATAATGTATTAACTGTCCAAGACAATAAGACCAATTATGCCTTGGATGAAGACATCAGTTGAAATTTTTAATATATTTCAAACAGCATCTTCTTTTACATTTTGATTCTCTCATGTTTGTATTTATTTCATTCTTAATAATGTTACTTACCAGAAAATATAGTTTTTATGGAGATTCATATTGCTTGTGCTTTTTTGCCATTTTTGGAAAGATAAATCCTGAAAAAAAAAAAAAAATGAATATCTTAATGGAGGCCTATAATTCCTTACAGACTTTTTATTTTTAAAGCCTTTTTGTGTATCTAAATAGATTATTTTTTTTCACATCTCTTTTCAGCTTACAGGGGTTTTGTTGCTCGTAAAGAATACACAAAAGCAAAACGTAATCAAAAACTGGAAAAATACATTGTTAGACTTCAAGCAAGTAAGAATTGTTTGCTTTCCTTGTTTTTAATGTGCTATCCAAACACAATATGTTGATCCAGATTCTTTGCTGTTACCTAGCTACACTGATTGACTATGCTCATTTACAGTTCCTGACATAAAATTTATCTATTATATATCTATATGCAGTGGTTGAGGCGGGTCAATGTATTCCACTACATGTACCTCAAAGCAGCATAGAGGCCCTTTCCACAGCTGGGAGGTGGGCTGGTTAAATGCCATGGCAAGACTTTCACTTCTAGTTTGTTATGCCTAATTATTGCAGCTGGTGCTGTTGAAGCCCTGTATGAGATTATGTGCATGTAATGTGTGTGTGCATGTTGTTCAGTTGGGAATAGGTTTTGCTACATATCAGTTATGTTTGAGAAGACTACAACCTGTAATTTCACTCATATCTGATTCTTTTTTTGCCAGGACTCAGTCAGAGCTAGCAAATTATCCTGCCTCTTCTGCAGCAATAATCGCCTTGCACCTTGTTGTATACTATATGACATCTCTTTTTCCTTCCTATATTTCTGTCTCTCCTGTCCCTGTAGAGATGTCCCAGAACCAGATGTAGTCTAGGCAGCTCTGAAATCAGTGGCAATACAACTCAGAGAGGCACAGGTCCGAAAACAGCTGGCACAAATCTGCACAGTGCTTTTAGTAATTACAAAGGTAGTTACCCCAAAGATAAGTTAATGATGCCAGTACCCAGGCTATCTAGATGTAAACTTCCTCTGATATGCCTTCATGAGTATATACCAACACTATTGTTGGTTTTAATCATTGTCACAAGCACCTGTTAATTGCATTGAGCCAATGTTAGAGTGTATTGAAGAGCACTTTGCTGCAGTCTCTAGAATTTTATCAGCATAAAAAGGAACCTAAAACCAGAATAAAATGCAGTGATGTGCCAAAAATAATTACCCATCTGAAACTTGTCAATTACTGTAGAATATTTGCAAATGCAAAACTATGAATTTATCACTTTACTCAGTTTGTTGATCTCCCCAGTGTTTCTGCTCATCCACCTTCTTTATCTTGAACGCAATTTCAAGTTTTTTTCAGTGCACAAGAAGCTAAAACAGAAGGAAGTCCATTTTTACTTAACTCTTGGAGTATTTCTTCCTATTTTTAAGTCAGTTCAAAACCCCCCTTCCAGTTTGAAAGCAATGTTTAGATAGCTACAACATCAAAACAAAAGCAAATTTCAAAAGTGAACCAGAATAAGTCTAAAAAGACCATATTTGTCTTACATGGCATGTCCACTGACAATGTAACTTGATATAGTTAAAAACATCTCCTTTTGACTTATTTTTATAGGGAAATGGAATGAAAATTTGCCCAAGTACAAGAAACTGACAGTATTCAAAATTCTTTACAATTTGCACTTTTCTAAAGCCCTGCCAGACAGCAAAATGAAACCCGAGTGTGCCACTTTGAACAAATGTTTGAGTTCCTTTACTCTATGTCCAGTTATCAATATATAATTTATGTCCCTTTCATACAGTGCTTTTTACACCAATCCACTGCATCTAGTGTAGCCCAAGCTGGTCTAAATTGCGAGTAGGGAATGCTAAAGCAAAAACAAACAAACAAACAAAAAATTAACATAAAGTTTTCCAACTGTGTCAGATTGTTTATGCTCCTCTCCTGTTCTTAAGCTTGACCTTCCTCTCCGATCACAACACTCAGCACAGTTGGAATGAGAGTTCCCATATCTACCATCTCCTCAGGGTTGTTAAATCACCCAAATCCTCGATCCCCATAGTCCTGCTGTTGCATTTGGAGTTAGAGTTCAACAGAAATATTTTGACAAAACACTTTGTTCATCTTATTTTGCCAAGGATTAGCAGGCTTGTCCAAACCACAGCACTGTGGAGAGTGTGCCAGTTTCCATTGGGAAATGATTTGCAACTTCAATAATTTTTGAAGCAACATTCTGAATGGGATTCAGTTTCTGATTATGACACCTCAGTGTAAATCTCTGAAAGTGACCTAGGTCTCTAAACTCCTCTTAGAGTCAGCAGAGCCTAGAGTTTGAGTAATTTTATTCTAAACCACCAAATGCTCAGAAAATTTGTAACTGTACTGGTACCTAGTGCCATTTGAAATGCCCCAGGTTATCCTGTCTGGCCTCCAGCTTTATTTCATGTGGCACACCCAACTTTCTGGCACACCCAACTTTCTCACAGCAGAAAGCCCAGTCTGTTTCAACGTGTCTGCCAGCTCCATGTGGATGCTTTAGGCATCGTGGAGCACTTCAGATGGCACTAGATACTCACGTGCCAGCAAGCATATCAAGCCCCTAGTGACTAGTCATTGACTTTAACAAGAGGTTAGAGACAGCACAATTGCAGACACCTTTATGTACATACCTAAATTTAGTTACCTTCACCTGGAGCTGAATCCCAGTCCTTACAGTACCAACTGGTATAAGTGGTGAGGGTGCATATGTGTCTGGTGAGAGACCTATCTTTGAGTCTTTATTTAGCATGATTCACAACATAAACTTAAACATGCCACAAAGCAAAAGTACCGAGTATGCTTGCCAGAGTGTGTCTGGTTATTGTGGAGCTTAGCTCACTTTTCATGCTGAGCTTTCTCATTTTGAATAATGAGTCTTTGCAAAAGGAGCATGAGCAAGGTCTGCTGCAACTGCTGAGCTGTAAAATTTTCAGTTTCTCTCTAATCTGGTGAATGTTCAGCTAAGGAATTAAAGTTCCAAGCCTGTGCCAGAAGAGAGGCTGGTAATCTCTATAGCCTGATTGCCAGGTGTTTCCCAGGGAAATAAAGACCTTGAGTCAAATCAATTGCCTGAATCAGGAAAAGCAGATATGTGGTGCTGAGAGCACAGTGTTCTAGAGGTACTTCGACAGCACTACAGTTCTGTGTCTTTCAACATCTGCCTTTATTTTTTTCATTCCAATAAAATACTGAAAAAGATCTTGCTTCTGTCCTCATGTACAATGGCTGCAGCTTTCTGAAATACCAAAAGGTTTTGTGGGACAGAATCATTCCAGCTGAAATGTAATCATAATTACCACCCCAGTCTGTATGCTCTTATTTCTCCCTTTGTTTTTTGTTTGTTTGTTTTTGTTGTTTGTTTTGTTTAATAACATTATCATTTAACTCTCTGAAATATTTGAGATACCCATTGTTTGTTGCCTAAGGTTGTTTCATATTATAAATTGTATCAGTTGCCAGAGGATACTTACTCAGGAAGAAGAGGAAAGAACTAACTGAGACAAGGAACAAAGCAGCAACAGTAATTCAGTCTCACTACAGGGGATATAAGGAGAGGAGAACCTTCAAAAGGAGGAGGTAATATTTTCCATCTCTTCTGTCACTGTGTCCCTTTTTAGTAACTAGACTGATAAAAATAGGGATATAATCTACAAGTGAAGCAAATTAGAATTATTCTAGATGTATGTGTATGTATACATTCACTTGGAGTTCTTTCAATGTCAGTAGGCAATTTTCTCGTATTTTCAAGCCCAGGGAATAATGGCACATTTAGGGGAAAGATAAACAATACTGTGTTTACCTGTAATGTTAATGTAACTTGTAAATGAATCTCTTTCTGGAATTGGATATTTGCAAAAAATGCTCAGACAAGAGCAAGAAACAGGCATCTGCAAGGAACTGCTCTCATCTTAAGTCACTGTCTGATAAGCATAGGTGATGACAAGCAGGAACCTAGAAGACTTGCTCAGATCAGACAGATGAAAGTAAGGGGAGGCAAATCACATTCTAAATACTTCTGCAACATAGCTGTAGTCCTAGTCACTGAAGAGGAGCATTTTGCACATCACCATCTTGTTTTCAGTGACAGCATTTCAGTAGCTGAAGACTACTCCAGAGAGGTAGAAAACAGCTGTGAATGAGTCAAAAGTCTTTCTCAAGAGACAAAGGGGAGGAACAGTGTGGCAGATTTCACCTGGCACTTAAGTTTTATAGACAGTAACAAACACAGTGGAGGGAATTGGTCTTTTAAGTTTGACCTGGACCTGTGCCCAGGATCATAGAAAGAAAACAGTCCAGTGTGATGTGAGGCAGTTTTCTTTCATTAATACATTTAGGATTGTGTGTATTTATACACACTGGAGGTGCTACAAATTTTCTGCCTTACATTCTTGTTAAACGTTCAATTAATTATTTTCTGTTTTATCACCTGCCCTTGTGCAGTGATTTTCTGTGAACAGTTTAACAGGGATATCCCTTTTAACATTAAGAAGTAATAGTCAATAGAGAAACATAGATTGGCTTTCTATCTTCAATTCCAGCTATGTGCATTAAATCTTTCCCATGTTGCAATGCATCAAATTGCCTTTTACTACACAAGCATCACCAAAAGTAGTTGCAAAGTTGTTACTATCCTTCATCTCCTTCAGCTATAATTTCTTGCAAAATTCTATTCCATTCAGGGAATCACTTAGAGAGAAACAAACTGAAAATGCATCAGCCTTTAGTGAAAAGAAAAAGGATGAAGAACTTCAAGATAATGAGGAAAGTCCAGCTGGAGTGAAGAGTGCCCTTCCAAAAACAGAAGAAGAAGCAGCTATTATTGTTCAGAGCAATTACAGAGGGTACAGAGCCCGTAAAAAAATAAAGGAACAATGCAAAAAAATAGGAGAGGAAGAATTATCTGCTGTCGAATACCTTGAAGCACAACTGCAGCCACTTCAAAATATTATACTAGAAGAAGCAGTGAATGAGGAGATTCAAGATGAAGGTGATGCTGTTACTGACAGTGAGTACACTAGGGACAGTGACATAGGGAATGTACAGGAGCAAAAGAAAATGCCTACTAAAGAAGAGACAGTTTCCATGAAGCAGAACCCTGCAGTAGAGCATGCTGATGAAGGTGAGGACCAGGCATCTTTGGAAGAGTCATCCAGCAAAGCTTCTGTCAAAAGCACAGCTGAGCCTGAACTCCAGCAAGGGCAAACTAACCAAGACACACTCAGTACAGATGGGCAAAATCAAGAATCTGCTGTGGTCCAACCCAAGACCAACAGGAATGTGGAAAGAAACCATGTGAAACATGAAGTGATGATGCCTAGAGAATGTAAAGGAATTATAAGAAAAGAGTCAATAAGAGGCTCACGGAAGCAAGCTGAAGCAGACAAACGAGGTTCAGAAGACAAAGAGAAGGCAGCAGTGGTTATTCAGAGCAATTACAGGGGTTACAGAAGGAGAGGACAACTCAGAAAAGAAGGGAAATTACCTTGCAAAAGTCAAGAGAAAACTATAAAGGAGCCAACAGAAGCAGTACACATTCAAAATAATGATCCCCACACAACAAAAGATAGGGAAACCACTGTTATGGAGGCTGAGGACTCTAAGACACTGAAGGGAGGCTCAGAGAAAGAGCCTTGTGATTTGGCAGCCTTTTCACGGCAGGTAAGAAGCTTATAAGCTAAATTTGTTAAACATAACACTCTGAGCAATGACAGAATGGCAAAGTTATTTTACTGACTTCAGTGGAACAAGTTTTTACTCTCTCGGCTGAGACTGATGTGTTGTTTTTTTTTTTTTTAATGAGTGTTGCATTAAAAGGCATATTTGGGGCTGCAAGAGAAATACCCTTTTTAGGAAGGAGGGAAAGACGAAGTTAGAAAAATGGGTAAAAATTATGTCAGTATCAACCTAAATGCAGAAGCTCTGACTTTATTGAAATGTGCATTTACCTAGCAAGGCCCTTAATTCAGCATTTGAAATGTCTCTGTAAATAAAACAGTAAGTTGCTGTGTCAGTGCCAGTGACTTGCACATGTGCAGAGCCATATGCCTGCAGTTGCAGAAGCTGTTCTGCATCCCGACATCAGCAAGACACCATCTGCCCACCTGAGTGAACCAATATGAAGGAGCTGCAGGACTGGGCAGTAGTATGGGGCTTTCTACACTTTTTTGTTTGGTTGGTTTTAAGGAAAGGGATGGGAGGTAAGTGCAGTAGGTGTCTGCACTGTAGTAGCTGGAGAGATATCTTTTAAATTCATTATCAAGCCCACTGTTTTACCCTTGGTTACCTTGGAACATATATGCTTATTTATATAATAATGAGAAATCCTGTGTTACATTTTTTTCAGATATCAAAATTATCTGAAGACTACTTAGCATTGCAGCAAAAATTAAATGAAATGATATTGTCACATCAGCTGAGACCTGTGATGCTGTCCAAAGATAAGCAAACTAATGACCAACATTCTTCTAATGTTTGTCAGTCAGGTAATGTTGAACCTTACTCTTTAGGCTGAATTTTCATTTGTTAACAGGACTGTCAAGAAACAACTCCTTTTCATGGTTTAAAGGCCAGGGGACTAGAAGAGGAACTAGCTCTGGCTTCTCATGTAACTCCAGCTGTTTATTTCTGTATTAAGCCTCTTATCAGTATGTGTCTGAAAACTATTTTCCACAGAAATGTCCAAGCATGACTGGGATTTACACATTTATCATTTTTCTTGGTACTTTGTTTCAGTGCTTCTTAAGATTGGTGAATTGTGAGGCCTAGACACAGCATATCTAGTAATAATTTTATTTGGTAAAAGATACACATTGACTCTTCTTTTATTCATTGTTCCTCAGCAGTATGTGTTACAGATGAAACATGCAGCTATGTTTTAAAAACAAAATATTTTTAGGTACTATGTCAAACACTTTGCCACGGTTTATCACGTTTATGCTGAGTAAAAGTTTTAGCTACCCAGAAGTGCAACTGAGTCTATCAAAACTTGCAACTACTCCCCATGTTGGTGGGCATGACTTTAAAATCATAAGCAAATTCTTATTAATAATTAGCATCCATTTGACTTCCATGCTTAAAAGATATAGAAACATCTGTTCCAGTTAGCATGGGCAGTAGGGCTCCCAAAATGTAACCATTCTTGGAGCAGGTTAGGTGCAGGGGTACTGATAGGTAGAAGACATGGCATTCAGAGTATGCCCCACCAGGAGGTCCACAAAGAGCTCGAGCCTTCTCAGTTGGAATGGACGTAACAGGTTTTCCTCAGCCTGTTTTTTTGGGCTGTAGGTGCAGAGGAAGACAAGGGCAAACATGGAAGTTGGCTGGGTGGGCCTCCATCTCTGCAGGGAAGGTTGTGTCAGCCATGCCACTTTGCTGCCTCTGGGGAAGAACTCTGCTCGCCTCTGCACAGCTGGGATCAGATGCAGAGGTGCCCCTGGCTGCCTAGAGCCAATTGTAATACTTGTGTTATAACATTGTGGCTTTGGCTGCCATGTTGCTAAAACATCTTTCAGATCCCATGGCTAAGTGGAAGAGATCCTAAAGGTACTGCACCCCCACTTTGCAGCCCTTTCAAGAGGTCAAGCATCTCAAATGAAGGCTTGGTGTTTAGAAAATCTAAACCTCGAAGTATAAACTGCCTGCTTCTAGATAATCTACGTAGATTAATCTGTTCCCAAAAAATAACAAAAAGAATACAAATGTGAAGCTAAAAACAAAGTTCTGTGATCTTCCATTAAAGGCTGAATAATGTTTGGGTTTGTACTGAGTTCTTTATTAAATATTGCAGATTTTTTTATGAGGTAGATCTGAGGGATTAAAAATGCGTGCTATGGAAAATAGCTCTCGGTTCTTACACATTCTTCCTCCAGAAGCTGGAGAAGAGAGGTAGATGGAGGAAAGAGAATACAAAAATCCCTGTTTATCCAGCTAAAGGTCTCATTACTTACACCAGTGAACACAGTGAAAGTGTATCAGTATGTTCATGCCATGCGCAGAATAGCAGTGTCCTCCCTAAGCACTGCTATAAATTTAAGTAGCTCTGCAAGAGGCAAACGAATGTCAGAGCTTGTCACCTGTGCAAGCAACCCTGCTTAAATTGGTTGCCAGTCAGCTACTTATCTTCCCTTTGTTTTTGAAAATGTCATGCTGTTTTACATCTCTGTGGCGCTATAATACAGTATTTTTCCAATGGTGAAGTGTGTGAAAGTGCTGTTTGTACCTTTTTGAATGTGGAAGTGAAGAGTGTCATACATTTCTTTGAACCAAGTCCCAAGTTTTTAAAACAACAGTGAAACAGTTGTTGAGTGGCATAAGGACTTTGGTCTCATTTTGTTGAATAGAAAGACATGCAACATTTTTACAAGCTGCTATTATGTTGCTTTAACAAAAGGAAGATTTATTTTCTTATTTTTTTCTCCTGGCAAATGTGTGCATGTGCGATATGACAGCACTTTGCTCTTTTGTGCACCAGGCATAGTCTTTGAGAATGTTTTGATCCTTTTTTTTTTTTTTCTCCTCTTTAATTTTCAGGTGCAAAAAGTGACTGTTTGTTAATAATGTCTAATTGCCTTTTGCAAAAAATGTCAGCAATGGTAATCATAATCCATGTTTAGACAGAGTTACTCTTTCCAAAGTAAATGCATTTAAAATGAAATAGTGGGTACTATTTGACCACAAAGCTACAAATGAATTCAATACAAACAGAAATGTGCTACTAAAGCGCAGGTCTGCTAACGCCCTATTTTGCCCTTAAATATTGTAAATCCTGAGTTGGCCTCTTCTATCTCAAACCAAACTAGCCTTTCCAGCCTGCTTATGGCTCTCCAGCCAGTAACTCATTTAATGCTCTGCTCCAGTAAGTAAAACCACTCCAAAGCCAGCTTTTATTATACCCATTGTTCCCAATCTTTTTGTATTAGGCTGACTCATGATAAAACAGGCAGTATTCCGCCCGGAGCTAGGTCTGGTTCCTTGGCCCTTCTTGCCCAGCTGGTCTGAGTTGGGCAGCTATCGTCCCTGTGTACTGTGTTCCCTTGTCGTACCTCACACAGGTTGTGGGGCTACTTGTGATAAATGTGACAAAGGTGACTTTTGAAAAATACTGAACTTTAAAAAAGCAAGAAGGCAAGCCAGGTGGCCTCTAGTCAAACTGTGTCCCTTCCAAGCCATGACATGAAATTTCAGTCTCCGCACCACGGTCAGCCTGACAGTGAACAGCAGCTCAGCCTCACCTAGGGCACAGCAGGATGGCAGCAGGGGGCTGAGCCTTGATTGCTCACATCCCTGCAGACATATTTATAAATGCTAAGCCTCACTGAAAGACCTTCCTTGGTATGGAACATGAACATTTTTTTTCTACATTCAAACATAATTCACACAACAGGAAAACTGTTTACTTTCCAGCTAAGATCAATCAAAAGAAGATGCTGCAGCAATTCCCAGGTGTGCCTGGGAGCTGGTTGGAGCCTAAGCCTTGCAGAACTCAATCACAAAGCTGAAATTTGTCTTAATTTAAGCAGATATTTATTATAGCAAATACGATCTACCTGGATGTACAGAATACGTAAGTAAAAATATGCATATGATCACGTGGGTTGTACTGCCTAAAAAACAGGAGTTACCAGCATCCTGGATTTCTTCCTTTCTGTATTCAGTGTAGTGAGATCACAACTACATAAAATAAAGACATGAGATAATGTGCCACAGACTGCTGTGCTAAAGTGAAACATGTAGACATGGTGAGTGATGCACTGTCTGTTATTAAGCAGAGAGGAGCCTTCCTGTCCTCTTGCCTACATTAGGTGTTACAGTACAGTTTATACACATTTACAGAAGGATACACTTTTAGTGTAGGTTTCTCTCTAGAGCCACCTTTGCTGTGCTACCCTTATGAAAGCAGAGGTTGTTTAGCAATTGTTTAAATCATGTAGCATTTGTCTATATCTAATTACTCTGGTGGTTTACACTTATTTACATAACTTCCTCAGCTTCACTGGTTTTATATGTCATTTTACACCTATAATATGTGAATTGTTTTTATAGCTTTATGCCTAATAGGAATGCTTGTCTGCCTTCATCAGTGGCTAGGTGGCCACTGTCAGTTTTAGAACTTACCTGCTCCTATAATAGAACTCACCTGCTCCTATAATAAAATATTTTATTATATTGCTGCCCACAGAAGGGAAAGAACTGCGGGATTTCTGGGTGGTGAACTGTGACAAGTGTTCAGATTTTCAAAGTTGTTTATAAAAATGCAAATCCTGCAGTTTAAAGAACCTATGAGCCAAAAGGTTAAATGAGTCTTAAATCTACAAGGTTAAATTGTTCATAAGTGAATTTAAAATGCACAAGGTACACTGCACAAGTTTACTGGAATAAACACTATTCCCCATGGCTCAAATCACCAAGTAGGTTATATTTTCTTGTTAAATACATTCAGCAAACATAATAGCTACATCCCAGGACTGCACCTTTGGACTACAAGTGAGCCTTGGGGTTACAGCAGTGTTAGCATAGATACACAAATGGCTGCTATCTAGTTTTTTAAGGTCAAAACCTGAAGGGGTGGGAATATGATCATGATGGGGACAGATTTTTATTTTTTTTTTTTACCAGATGAATAATGGTGCTCATCTTTGTAAGTATTAAATGACAGTTCAAGTACAAAATCTCTGGAAGATAATTTTCTATATTTAAAATGAAATTCACTGGGAACAAGGAGCTCCTGTGCAGCTGAGAGCTTATTCAGCTACACAAAGCCGTGAGTCAGGCAGGGTTTTCACCCGGGATTCCTCCTGCTGTAGGATGCCACAGCACTGTTTTCACTGAGTACTTGGGCAGTCTTTGCAGGAAAAAGGGAGCTCTTCTAGTGCTGGGGGAGCACAGCAGTATTGAGAGGCCAGTCTTTTCCTCAGAGGAACAGAGTGGCCAGCCGTGGAGCACTGAGGAGTGGGTCTGGAGAAAAGCAGGGCAGTGAAGTGCTTGTGCTGTTTGGCCATTCTTTGGGCACCAAGCATCCAGGGCACAGAAGATCTGTGCTGGGAGCTGGTTAGATCCATTGGCAGATCATGAGATGAGGGAAGTTGAAGAAGTGGAGCAAAGCCATTTCCCTATAACATCCTCTCCTAAATAACAATCAGCCTAGGCCACCAGACTCTCAGATATGAGAGTATCAGTGTCAGCGAGAGACTGAAACTGAGACTCTTGGTGGGGTGGGCAGGACTTAGGCATGAGAGATCAAACATTGTCATCTCCTGCTGGGTGCAACTAGAAAGTTCTCCATCCCTTGCAGTTCCTAGTAATCCCCCTATGTTTTTCTAGATCGCTAAAAGCTTGTGCCCATCAACCATAATTTCCAAATCTTGGCATGGGTGAACATTCTGTGAACAAACAATTCCTAAAAATTACTAACCAGAACATTAGAGAATAGTGTTTTTCCTACGTGCATTTCCCAAACTCAATTTACTTTTTTTTTGGTACAATTAGCACAACAAAAAGGAATGCACGTAACTGTTGTAAGCAGTAATAGCTGTTAATTTATTGTTGTCATGTCCTGGAATTCCAGTTATTACCTCCGCATTTTTTTTTGATTACTGCCAATCTCCCCAACAAAACCCAGACAATTACTGGTTCTACTGTCTGGTTGTTTTGATTGTGTGTGTGTGTGTGTGTTTTGTTCTTTTGTTGTTGTTGTTGTTTCCTGCTTATTTCTTAGACTACCTTTTTACTTCCTGTCCCCATAAGATGTGGAGCAATGCTGAATCAAACAAGTAACATTTCACTTAGGTGGCCTGCAGACAGGTTTATCTGTTTCTCCAGGTGGCCTAACAAACAGAGACCTTTCATCACTTAGATGTTTATCACACTATTTCTGCAGTCTTTGATATAAGATCTGTTGTAAGTCATACGTTAATTTACATTAACATCCATGGATGTTGATTCCTCTAGATTGTTGTCTTCCAAGTTTATCATTGCACGTCAGGATGTGCAGATACATTTCAATGTAAAGGGCTGGTGATACTGACTCATCTTTATTCAAGCATTTCTTGCCTGTACTTGAACGTTTCAAATGTGCACTGCTATCTACAGTTTCTGTGGTTTGTGGTGGTGTTCAGGATACGCATACATTAAATAGGCAGCCACACTGTTCACACACCTTGACTGACCCTTTGCAGTGTAACTTGTTCATTCTCTTGGAGAGTGAGCTTAACTTTTGTTAAACTTCCCACCATCACTTGATCAAATGTGATGGTCTGCTTCAGCTTTGGGCAGCAGAGAGATTTAACTTCCTGGGCATGGATTACAACATGACACACGCTCACTGTTAAGTTCAAAAACATTCCTACAGGAGGATTTTAAGCAAAAATAAACAATAAGGTATTTTACTATGGAGAGATCAGGCTTCAAAAGAAACATTTTCTTTGTTATGGTCTATAGAAGCAACATAATTGGCCTATTTAATAAGTGAATGATTTTACTCCTTTCTGCTTCATTGCTTAACGCAGAAAGGTATAGGCCATCTACAAAACAAGCACATCAAACTCACCATTTATCAGGACTGAGTATTTAATTTGCCTTCCACCTTTAACTCTACCAAGTAAGTGATTTCTGGAACTATCAGCAGCAAATAAAAAGTAAATCTTACTTTGTGCAGTGAGTTATCCAGTACAACAAACAACTACCTCATCAGCTGTATTTCAGTAGCAATGAACAGAGACATCTAAGTGTAGAGGGAAATCACAAGTTTACTTTCTGGTGAAACAAAGAAAGGTAAATCCAGCAAGCTACTTTTAACATGCTGTGTAATTTAAAGGAAAAACTCAGAATTGCATTTTCAGTCCTCTATGTAATTCTAAGAAAGAAAAACAAGATGCCCAGGCTTAGAATACTGACTGCCCCAGCAGGATACTTCTGTCCCCTCGGTTCTTTTGCATAGCTCATTCATATATAACATGCATGAGCCCAGATAATTAGCTATTTTTTCCTAAAACCCTTATCATTATCAAAATAATTTTATAAAATGTAAGATGAGTCTTCTTTGCAGAGCACATATGCAAGAAGTGTATAACTAATTTCAGATGGAATAATTGTTATCTAGAATATGAGAATGCTTTCATATGTTTGACAGTGATGAATTAAATAATGTAACAGCATACATCATTATAGATTCTTGGGGAACAATAAAAATCTTTAGGTATTATGAGAGTCTTTTCCTTGAGAATTTCTTAGAGCTTCCAATTTGATTTCATTTTATTTTTCTAGCAGTCAGGATCTTTGATACAATTTTTGTAAATGCCCTACATACAAGAGTTTAGGTATTTCTCTTAAATTACACTGAACTTTATGTGCTTGGTTTTCTGGTTTTGTTTTTGGTTCTGTTTGTTTTTTTTTAAGGTATTGTTTCCAGTTTAGGCTTCCATTGTGTTTAAAAATACAACAGGGAAGGTTTGCCTCTACTCAGTCACAAATGGAAACTCAGATAACTCCAGGTGGTCCATTTGAAATGCAGCAGGGTACCAACAGCCCACATAGAGCACAGTCAGGCCTTCCATACCTACTCAAATGAAAGAATGTAATTTATATTTAATACAGGTTAGTGAAACGAATGTATTGCATCTAAATCTCATTGTTTAGCATGAATTATCTGTGCCCTGACTTAGAAAAACACCATCGTTCTCTTAAGTGCAAAATTTTAAAAGGTACTTGTTCATTCATTACATGAGAAGCAGTCTGCATTCTAGATAAGAAACTAAAACAATAAATGTAATCATTATCCAACTACATTTTAAATTAACATTATTCCTTCTGGCTCCTCTGTATATCCATGACCTTTACAAGCCTCTATTTATCACACATTAAAAAAAAACTTACACAGCTAATTTTGCAGGAGTCAACACTGATGTATTACTGACCGTTTCTCATTTTAAATGATCATGCTACCTCTATAATTAAAAAGATGTCTGATGTATATGGGAGAGGTTTTATTTTTATAGTGTGAAAGAGTTTCTGGTGGCCATGAGAGAACAAAGTACATTCTTCCCTCTAAGACCCAATCATATGTAATTAGCACACCTGGGTTATGGAGTCAGAGTCATTTCATGTGAAAGAAGAGTAGATGAGCAGAATGCATTTCAGTAATTTATTGAATCTAGATCTTTATTCCACCCTCACACTATCATCATTGATGAGTGCAGAGATGTTTCTTTGACGGACTCTTACATAGCCCACAAGTCAGTGTCAAACCTAGAGCCTGGAGACTACCAGAAGGCAGCAGTTCCATTTTGTTTGAAAATCTTGGTTTCATTTCCATTAGAATGAATACATTCCTTGTATGTTTGTGGAAAGTTTTTGTAGAAGTAGAGACCATGAGTTGACTACATCTAAAACAGAGAATCTAAACTGGATTGCTCTGGATGCTATGGGCATGGTCATGCTGTGTTGCCCAAAGGTATGTCATTTGGCTTGAAAAAGAACAGCCTCATCAGGGGAGAATCTACATCATAATAATATAGAGAAGCAACCTTTGAATCAGGTAGAGAAGAGATCTAATGCTGGTCCCCACATTTGACACCTTAATGTCTGACTCATTATGTGAGTCCATGTGGGTAGTCAGGAATCAAGTAAATAAACCCATTCTCCTTTCCAGTCTGGATATGGGAATGCCCAAAACTGTTGCTTTCTTGAGTGACTGCAAGCAGTAAATTGGCTAAATGGATTTTTTTGCTCTCCAGTGAAATTCTCTTTGTGTAAAAGCCTCCCATTTCATGAAGAAATAAGCCTTACTTTTTTTTCTTTTCCGTAGTTGCAGCCAAAGTTGAAGACTCTCGCCCAAAACAGAGACCTCCAAGGAGGCCACGGAAGCCCAAGACATTAAACAATCCAGATGACTCCACCTACTACACTCTAATACATGTGAGTTTAGCAAGTTTTTGTGGGCTAAAACTGCTAGATAATTCCCACCTAAACATACTCTCTAATTGCCTGATTCCTGTGTTCCTTTCTAATACAGCATAAAAGCTGTGCCTTTCTGAAAGGAAGCAAGCCATAAACATCCAATTTCAAACTAGATTTGAAATTATTAAAATTCAGAGTTACCCAGCTTGGGACCCTTCATCAGGCCAATTTTTACTTTTGTACCCAACCATATGTACATTCATTATATGCATAAGCAGCATTTGCACTTTCAGTACCTAGAGGAAATGCCTACTCTCCGTAGTTTCTTTGTAAGTCATGGGAGAAAAACAGGTTCATTTGGAGAACTATTTTGAGTGTCTAAATTAGTGCTCAATCTTGCAGAGAGAGCAAATATTAAAATAGGCTGTATTAGTATGCACACTGTGACTTCCTTTACAAATGTGTCAGATTGTGATTATGAAGGAATTGGCAAATACAAACAGCTCAGGAGACTAATGGATTTGAGTGCCTCTATATATAGCCTTTGGTCCAAGTTCAGATACCAAGGTCTGCTTTCTTTTCTTGACTTCAGTGCCCTTAAATATATAGAAAAAAAAGGAAAAGGAAAAGGAAAAAAGAGAGAGAGAGAGAGAAAGAGCAAGAAAGTAAGCATAATGAGAGAAAATGTAAAAGCAGCTCAAAAAGCAGTTCCAACAAAAAAAGCAATTAATGTCATTTGCTCGAGGTGCCTGTATCTTAGTGACCTATTTTAGCAGCCGGTGAGAGCCCAGCTAATAAACTAACCGTAGCAATTGCTTCTCCTTTCAACAGAAGGTGTCACAAGGGCCTTTAGGGAGAGTTGTGTCTGGCATACCAAAAAAGACAAATACCGCTGTATTTTATTATGAGGGCTTTGAAATAACACAGCTTGGGAACAATGATATTCTGAAAAGAAATGAAATCCTTAAAAATACATTGGCACTTAAGAATGAGATTTGTTTTGTGAAAACAAGATTGGTAAGATAAAGGACTGAAGTGAAAGGCATGACACTGAATTCTGTATTGGGAAATGTCTGAGGAGATGTGTAATTCCAAGGCAAATGCACATTTAGAAAGTTGAGACTATGCAGGCAGGAACACCGTATTTTATGAACACAAATTTGTTACATGGCCATCTCCATAGCAGAAAACAGACATCACATCAGTACAGACAAAAACTGCAATGATATTGGGGATTTTTTAAACAAATTTTTAACAGCAGTTTTGCAAGGTATTAAATATTATTAACTTTGATTTTAGTTGTATTTTTCATGAGGGTGCGAAAAAGAGAAGCCTGTCTTCCTGACATGAAATTCACTGGTAGGGGAGAGTCAGAATAAGTTTATACTACACTGAAATTTATAAAATGGACCTATCAGTTCTGTTCTTGAACATTGGACAAGTCATTGACCTCTGACTTAGAATACCAGAGAGTCATTTTTTCCCAGCTTTCATGGCTTTTCTGCCTTACAAAAAATCTTGTGATCAGATGCTATTCACACATTATCAAGCCCAGATTACCCGGATTATGGCATGCACTATGAATGCATTAAAAAAAAAAAATCCTTTGTTTATGGTCCCCTTCTGTAAAAACAGGTATTTCTCTCACACCACATTATAGATGTTGATTAGACACCTTCCGTTCTCACTCATCTTTATACACATCAAATGAACTAAAGTGGTACACCGGTGTAAATGAAGCCTGACAATAGGCCTTTGTTCATACAAGCCACTAAAAGCTTATTTGGGTGGTTATTACTTTAAATCAGTCTGTCATTTTGAGATTATATGTCTTGCACATCTGCCTGCAGACTGAGGTGCGTGTCCACCAGGATTCCTGTTTCTCATGGCCTTACAGTGTTACAATGCATAAATTCTAGTAAGTGTTCACTGGTTTGAGAGAAACATAATCAAGGCCAAAATAATAGCAAATTTAAGACCATCTGCACTTAAAAATACTGCTTACGTTGCGCTTTAGATGCTGCAACATAATCTTCCTGAGTGTAAGGACAGAAATCTGTTAGAGATAAGAAATTACTCACATTCCTTATCAGTCTCCCTCCTCTGCATTTCTGGATGTCTCATATCCTAAAGACGATTTTGCCACCCAGCATACTTTTTATTAAATGGGCCTTTGTCAATTTTATCCTACTAAAACTTGTGACGCTGGATTGGCATTAATGAGAACAGGATTATGCCTTCTCCCACCGTGTTGCCTGTACACATGGAAATTCTCATGGCGTCCAGGTAAACTTGCTTCAGGGAGATAGTGTCATGAACATCATTAAAACAGCTACAGATACATGGAAGTTTTACTTTTTATTATTGTTGTTCTAATCGCAATTACTTTAGCTTTTTTTTTTTCCACAGCATTTCAACACATTCCCAGTGACATGCATAGCCACAGAGTCTGAAAAAAGATTTTGCCAGAACACTTGCTCTATGGCTCAACAAATGAAGTTCTCTGTATTTTCATTAAACAAAAAAATATGCAACACTTTCCTACCTAGCATATTGATGAGTCATACCTTTGCATAAAATTTCCTTACAGTATTTTTTAAATAATTTTGTGCTTTTTTTTTTTTAGAAATCAATGCAAGATGAAAAACGGAAACCAAGAAAAGAAAGGTAATTTTTTCATTATTTCACTATTGTCATTTTAATTCTCTAGAAATAGTTCCTAGCTGCACTTCAACTAGGAAAATAAAGCATTAAAAAAAGCATGGTGATTTGGTGATTCACAGGAAGGGCATCATATACAAAGTTAAACATGCAATTTTCAGCAACAAAAATCCATTATGGAATTCAGTTGTTCAGTTTTACTGCAGCATGGCCCTTTACCATGGCAACACAAGCACAATAATAAGTTAAGATAAGGTCCACATCAAAGATAGTTCTGACACAGAAAATAATTGAAGGTGCTTAAAATTCCAGTCAAAGTAAATGAGCAACCACTTCTTTTTTTGGTAGCAAAAATACAAAGGCTGTTAATTTTCTCTCCTAAAAATATATGACTGTTTGGAAATAGATGATAAAAATGGAAACAGTAAGATACAAGAGTAATACATAAATAACAGGCAAAGAGTAGATATTGAAATGTCAACCAGAAGCCTTTCTTCAGTGTAACTAACTGTTTTGATAGATTTCTGTAGAAATAAATGAAGCAATACATATGGAATCATAGAATCATATATTCTGCCTTCTTGTATTTTAGATCCTCACATGTGCTGTAGATGTTGTGCACAGCTTCTGACTTATATCTTAGCTCTGTATTGTTTGTGTTTCTATATATAAGCTTTTTGCTGTTCCCCAGTGACCCTGTGTAATGCTATGTTGGCCTTCTCATAGATGCAAGATACTTGAGCACTGTATGAATGAGCTGTTAGTGCTATCCTTGGCTGAGGTTGCAGAATCAAGCTCCATATCTAAAAACATGTATCTTCAATGAAGCTACATGACATTACACGCCCATAAGATGTGCTCACTGCATCTAGCATCATTAAACCACAGTTTAAATTGTCCTTGGTTGTGCCACTACTTCAAGGGCTCACTTAATATCCATGTCAGTTCTAAGTTACAGCTCTTCTGATACCATTTGGATCTTGAAAATAATCCACATCTACAGTCATCTTATGTTTAGCAAACAATCATCATCGTCATCATCTAGTGTTTCTCCCATCTGGCCTCAGTTTGGTTTCACTCATCTTAAATCTAGTTAAACAGTTCCATGACTGCATCTACTTTCATGTGCTGACTCTGTATTAGTCAAGCACACCAGCAGAAATCAAGGAGTTACTTGATTTCTAAAAAAAAGGCAATTGATTACTAAGAAAAGGTATCTTTAGGAAAATTATTGATATCTTCCTAAAGGAAAAATCTAAAATGGGCCAGGTGAACTGTACCATAAAAATACCTCTCTACTGAGTATAGTGGCAAAGCTATGCTCTTTCAGTTATATATGTTTGCTTTATGAACATCTAAAAGTATTTCCCATTGCAAAATTCTACATATCTGCGTCATACAGCAGCCACATTCCAAAGACAGATTTCTTGTGTTTATATATTTTTTCCTTAGACCCTCAACACATAAACAACCAAAAATGGTATTTGTTTGTGTTACTTTTAATGTTGAATCTAATGTTGAAAAGTGTTGTTAACTTGGAGTATTTATTTATTTATTGACAGTCTGAGCAAAGTGCTAGACTTAGATGTCTATTACCATGAAATTTCATCTCCTGATTCCACCTCAAAGGACAGCAGCTCTATCACAAAAAAGAAGAGACATCCAGCTGAGCGCAGGATTTCAACTTTAAGAGCTACTGAACGGTAAGTCATACAAAATAATAAAAGGAAAAAATAAAGGTTGTATATACTCACTGAGAAAAAATGCATATGCATATATACCTGTCTGCAAAAATAAATAAATAAATAAATAAAAAAGTACACTTTCACATTAGACATAAATCTATTTTTTAATTCATGGAATCTTGCCAAATTAGCATGGAATATGTGGAGCTGAAAACTTGACAAACAGTAGCATGATTTGTCTTCGGCCTGCCAGTTTTGGCTTCCCAAACTCCAGATGAGATGGACAGAGCTCCTGCTGTAAATCTTTGATCTAAAATTGAATACAACTATAGCAGAATCTAGGAGTTGTATTTCTGACTCAGTTCAGCTTTAAACAGGGTAGATGTGTGCCAAATTTTCTGCCTGCTTTCTGCAGGTAAGACACCTGCTTGACTGCCTCCTCCTGCTCTCCTGGAGCACCATGTGTGTTTACAGCCTGTGGTGGGCACCACCAAGGTGGACAGTCAGGAAAAAACTCTGAAGGGAAGGTCTGCTCTACCTCTTCTCTTCCCACATAGACTTCATAGAGGGTGACCTCTGCTGGGCAAAGGAAATTCGTATTCTTTCATCAATACACAAGCACACATCGCATATACACACAGTTATATATATTTATATATCTCCTTGTGTCTTCGTATATATAAGGAAAACCTGGAAACGACCTAAGTAAAAGCCTAAGGAAAACACCAAGTCTAGGATGATTGCTGAGATTTGAACACATATCAGCAAAAATGTTTGTAGAGCATTTTGTGCCTGTTACTTATTTCACTCTTTGGCACTTTTCATGTGGCATCTCAGTTAGTTTTAGAAAGGTGTTGTGAAGCCATGGAATTAAACCTAATAGTAATATCAGGGAATTACCACATAGTTCACATCTCTTGGAAAATGTTGCGTTTCTGGGGTTGTTAGTTACTCCAATCTTTCACCCTTTGTTTAGAAAGCTGCAGAATTGTATGACGTCTGGTAAGATGAATGAGAATTTTGCCACTAAGCTCACTGAAAGGAAATTCAGACCTTGTGCTGTATGCTGTCTGATTACATCCTAAATAGCCAAAATGGAAAAAAAAAATAAAAAAAAAATCAGTGTAACTCTTAAATTTACACTGCTACTTTTGAGGGCGGATTTATCTTTGTCTTAAATTCAATTGATACACATTTCTGCACTTCAGTATCTCTTGAATGGGGCCACCTGGATGTAAAAACTATGCAGTCAATTAGATCTGGAGAAATGAATCACTGAGTTTTTTTGGCTGTCTACCTTCGACACCGGTGTAGGACCAGCGGTGCAGCACAGTTGTAGTATATGTTTGTGTAGTTATTTCAGACTAATCTCCTTAATAAATAGCTGAGTTTTATTTTTAATCTTACTTCATGGCAACACCTGGTGTGAGGCCACCATTCCAGCCTGTCAGAGTTGGCTTCCCAAGCTGGCTTGCCATCTGAAAAAAAAAATAATAATAGTAAGACGAAATGGACACTTACAATGAGCTCAACAGGCAGGTTAAACACAGGCCAGACAAACCTACACCAGCTGAAAATCTGGTTCAAAGCCAGTAGGCAAAAACTGCTGCAAAGCACCCACGTGTTCTCAGTGTTTTTATGTCCTTTTATTATGTCCCCTTCGCAGAAGAACATGTTGTTCTCCTGTGTTCGTCTGCTCTCCGGATAATGTGTTTGTTCTAAGGTGCCTGCTTGATGCAGCACGGGGAGATGAGGCCTTGCAAAGTCGGTTGATTTTTTTTTCTTTTTTTCTTTTCTCCTGTCCTGAGGGTGGAGGTTAAACAGTCGATTAGGAATGTTTGCCAAGGTAAATGTTTTTATTTTAATTTCTGAAACACTTCTGTGCTTAATCCCTAGGTCAAGGGTTGCCGAAAGCTCCCTGGAAGAGAGTAAACCCGAAGATAATCTCTATGACTACAGAAGACTGCTGCGGAAGACCTCGCAGCGCCGGCGCCTTATCCAGCAGTTCTAGCTGCTGCTGCTGCTGTTGCTGCTGCCATTTGGCTTTTATTAGCATAATCTTTTTTATCATTTTATACCATGAGCATCCTATTTTTTTTTAATCTGTGATGTTTCAAGTTTACGTGTGTGTTCATGTGAATACGAATTACTGTAGTTTACAGCCCAACACCGTTGCAAAGGGACACTGTCAGTCACGTACCATGTACTTTAAAAAATAATTAAAAAACAGGTTTTTCTTCAGATACTACTGCTACATCTTAAAATTATTAAACATAAGCAGCTTAAATCTAGGTTACTTTTCTCAGTGCATATCACTTTCCTTTGTGTGTTTCATCAGTCTTACCTAATTAAAATAGATCATTTAGTTTACAGTTTCCAAGTTAAGCATTCAAATTTCCATATGCACCTTCAGAAAACCTTAGTTATTGTTTCTAATAAATTGTTTTACAGGAATAAAAAATTACAAGAACACCATAGGGGAATTTCTGTTTATTTTAGGTTTACAATGCCTAAATTTGAGGATGAACTGTAATGTGGTGTCCCTGTAATGAAACAAATGAATTGATTAATTGGATAGCATACTATAGCAGTTTATTTCATTATTGACTTAACTGTAAAGCTAGTAGCCAGTTTTAAAGGTCAATATTGTGTGTATAATTTTTATGTTGGAGACATCTATTTATGGGAAGTATATCCAGCCCTGTCCTCTGCCTCTGTGCTTTGTGACTAAACGATGAACTTCTAAATCGTGTTGCTTTGTTCTGCTTTGCATTAGATTTTTTAGGAATCTTAATCTCTGGGGTGCCAAGAAAGAAATAGAAAGACGCTCTCTGGTTGATTGCTGCCTAAATGTAATGATCATTCTTAATCAGTTCCACTAGAAATTAAATAGAAATAAAAGCAATAGCCACTGCGTTCAAAATTTCCCCCGATTCCTTATTCAAAAGACCTTATTTCACAGAAACCACGCAGATAATTGCTGTGCTTCCTTTCAGGATTCATAATTGCACGTTCCCAGCTGCAAAACAAGAGAAGGCAAATTTCATGAAGCCCGTATAAAGGCCTGATCCTGCTCTCTTGCTTAGCTCTCCTGAATATTACAATTAGCAGCAGCAAGCCACAGAGGTTGGGTTTTTGTTTTCCCCCACCCAGACACTTGGCCTCGCCCCAGGGACAGGTAGCAATTGCTTCCCAGTCTCGAAGAAGCTATGAGGCCACGGCACTGGGTTAAACTTTGCTGCAATGTAAAATTTGTGATAAATTGTTTAAATTTTGAAATCTATTTTAAAGTTGCTTTCTCATGTATTATTAAAACCATAATAAAAAGGCACAAGGCAGTGATGCAGTTGGCTGTGTCTGAATTCCACCCAGAAGTGATGAAATAGGGGACTGGGAAACAACAGGGCAAGGTGGGGAAGACCTCGCAGCGGCCTCTTGCCATGGGAAGCCCAAGTGCCCTTCTCCATCTCCCTAAAGCCGATGCCCTCAGAGATGCCCTCAGCTGTGGCAGCCCCCAGGGCTTGGCTGTGGCCTGTGGGCAATGAGGGCTCGCTGCAGGGCACCATATTGGCCTGGTACAGCCTCCCCTGCCTTCCTCCTGGGATCAGGGCTCAAAATCTGTGGACTCAAGACTCGAAATCTGCGGGAGGAGAAGCAGCCACGGCTCCTGCAGCCCCCAGGGGAGCTCTGGGTGCCTCCAAAATCGACGTCGGGGAGGTGAGGGGAGCAGGGCTTCTCCTCCTTCCCCCGGTGCAGCCTCCTCAGGGCGCAGGGAGGCCCGGGGAGCCCTCGGGGCTGCCGACAGCCCCGCCAGGAGAGGGGACACCAGGAGAGGGGGGCAGGGGGGACACCGCCACCCATAGCCCGGCCCGACGGAGCCCCCGGTGGGGCAGCCCCCTCCCCGCCCCAGCAACGCCCTGCTCGCAGCCCTGCCGATGGGGAGAGGAAAAAGGGGGGCAATTTCTCAACTCTTTCCATCTCTCGCCATAGGGGAAGCTTCCCCCGAAGCTCCGGGGGGGGGGGTCTCAGAGTCAAATCGGGACGGGTAAATAAAACCTTCCCCTCTTTTGCTCAGCACAGCCCGCTGCGAGGGGGTGGGAGGGGGACGCAGCCGCCGTCGGGCTGCTCTCCCCCGTGCCGTCGGTGCCAGCCCCGGGGTGGGGGCTCCGCGGCTTCCCCCCTCGCTCCGAGCCGGGGGGCGGCAGCGGGCGGCGCCTGCGGGTCACGATCGCGGCGGCAGCTCCGCGGCGCGGCCCCGGGGGCGCCCACGGGCGCTGCTCCCACCCACGCGTGCCCGGGGCGCCCCCGCCCCTCCGCCGCCCGGCGCAGCCGCACACATTTTGCACGCACATTTCCACGAGCACACACTCAGCTCACCCTCCCCAGGCACACCCGCTCGGACCGCCGGGGCTTGCAGCTCGCCGCTCCGCTTCCCTTCCCTTCCCATCCCCTGCGCCATGGCCAGCCCCGGCTCCGGCTTCTGGCCCTTCGGGGCCGACGAGGGCTCCGCGGCGGCCGAGAGCCCCGGCACAGGTAGGGGGGCACCGGGCGGCCCCGACGGCGGCCACCGGGGCTCCGAGGTAGGGGGTGGCTGGGGGGTCCCGGGGAAGGAGAGGCGGGTGCCGGGCTCGTCGCCCCCCGTCCCCACGGCTGTCGGCCGCGTTTTGTCTTGCAGCGAGAGCCTGGTGCCAAGCGGCGCAGAAGTTGACAGGAGGCCTGGGGAACAAGCTGTGCGGTAAGGGCAGGGCGGCCCCCGGCGGCGGGGGGCTGGGGGCGGCCGCGGGATGCGCCCCCCGAGCCGGGGAATTGGAGGGGAGGGGGGGGGATGACGGGACCGGGGGCTGGGGCCGCGGTGCTGAGCCCGTGTGTGTCCGTGTCGCTGTCAAGCTTTGCTCTACGGGGACGCCGAGAAACCCGTGGAAACCGGCGCCAAGGCAGCCCCCGGGGCAGCGGAGCCGCGGCCGGTCTGCACCTGCGACAAAAAACCCTGCGGCTGCCAGAAAGCCGACGTGAATTACGCCTTCCTGCACTCAACAGGTAACGGAGCTCCCGGGGCGGCGGCGCGGCTCTGAAAAAGACCGAAAAAGTCCCCCCAAAAAAAGGATGCTGCGAGCGGGGAAGTGCCGCGGCCGGGGGGACCCGACGGGGCGAGGAGGCTCCGTGGAGCGCCCAGCCCCGGCCCTGAGCCCCGCCAACCCGCTAGAAATAAAGAAAAAAAATCCCGAAAAAAATGAAAATTAAAAAAAAAAAAAAAAAGCAGCATAAAATAAATTAGCCCCCCGGCGTGCTGGAGCCTGCAGGTCGCTTTTTTATACGGGGCAGCGACAGCAGCGACCTTCCCGTTGGAGCGCCTGGGATGCGATTAAGGGTGGCGGCGAGGAGGGAGAAGCGGGCTCGCACCGGTTGACTTCAGCTGGGGGTATTTATTTTTATCTTTCCCCTTTTCGCTTGTGCTGCAGCCCCCGGGTACCCTCAGCTGCCCCAAGCAGGGCTTTGAGGGCACCGCTCAAGCGGTGCCGGGTGCGTGCTGCTGGGCTGCCCGGCATCGCCCCCCAAAAAGGCATTTGGTTATCAACAAGTTCCCTGGCAAGCCTTACGCTGGGCACTCGCGAGGAAGGTCTTTTATTTTTGCAAGGCAAATGACAGGTTTTCGAGTGCTTCTTGTAACATTTATTTTCCAGTCCTTATTTTTCTTTTTTTCTTTTTTTTTTTTTCCTGATCGTTTTCCCTTTTTTTTCTTGTTTACCTGCTCTCTCTCATAGTCATAAAAAATTGGTCTGAAATATACTGCAGGCAAAAATTGCTGTTTTAGTAGGAAATGAAAATCTAACTAAATCTCTGAAAACGTTCCTTAAAATATGATCTTACCAAATTGCTTATTAAATAAAAATAAAATCCACTTTTATTGAACACAGAGAAAAGATTTCCCAGACATAAACGTGAGAAGCCTGTGCCCAGTATCTGTGTGTAAGGTCATAAAACGAAGTTAACTTTTTCGTTCTCCGTTCCCAGACCTTCTGCCAGCATGCAACGGAGAAATAACAACGATGTCTTTCCTCCAAGACGTTGTGGACATTTTACTTCAGTATGTGGTGAAAAGTTTTGATAGATCGACAAAAGTTATTGATTTCCACTACCCAAACGAGCTGCTCCAAGAATATAACTGGGAACTGGCAGACCAGCCACAAACCTTGGAAGAAATTTTATTGAACTGCAGGACAACCCTGAAGTATGCAATTAAAACAGGTAATAGCTGCCCTCCTTTTCTACCCGGTATGGTCTCATCCAGTGATTAAAGGCGTCGTTTCATTTTATCTTGAAGCATCAGAGATGCGAGCAGCCCCTGTATTTTGCCAGCTGCAGGCAGTTTCTAGCAGGGACAGGGATCGCTTTCCTAAACGATATAAAGCCCTCGCAGCCCCGTGGTGGTGGCGGTCGGTGCAGCCTCACGCACCCTTTCTAATTTAAAATAATTTCTCCGTGTGTTGGGGTTGTCGAGCGTGGCACTCGGCAGCCACCTTCGCAACTTCCCTCCGTCCCTTTTTGTCCATTTTGCTTGGTAGGGGCTGGGACCGGGTCTGCTCCTCTCAGACATGGCGATGCCGAGCACAGGGGTGGCTGGGGCATCCCTGCAGGGAGGGCACAAGGGACCGGGACCACCCCATTTAGCGGCCAAAATCCCCAAATCTCAGTAAGCATCCTATAAGTGCGAGCGCCCAGCGGCCATTTGCCACCTCTCTCCCCTTACCTGCGTGAGGACATAAAACCTGGAAAATTTGGCAGAAGCGTCTGCAGGATTTATATTGTGGTGGGTTGTTTTTTTTTTTTCAGGCTCGAGGAATAAAAATGATCCCCGAATTGTTTCAATAGCCGTTTTTTGTTCATTTTTCACTGGGGGTGAGTTGATTCCTGCCTGGCCAAGCTGGGGCACGGGGCCTGCCCACGCGTGGGGAAGCCCCAGGTCCCCACCCGGGGCCACCTTAAGTAAAACGCCAAGGAGCAGACAAAAAGCACAGCGGCAATTACAGCGGGACTGGGAAATAACGCGGGGTGCTGAGAGCTCTTAGTGGGAATCTGAATTGCTGAGAAATTGCCTAAAAATCAGTGCGTGCCAATTACCGAGAGAGACAAAAGGCTGCTTTGTGAATCGAGGCTGCGGGGAAAACAAAAACCAGGTTTTGTCACCTTTTGGGAACAGACTGATCCCAGTAACCACTGGGGGGGATCTTTGTAATCCTCCTCGTTTAGGGGCAGCAATATCCAGCTGGGTGCTTTTGATATACGGGTCTGATGCTGTCACAACGGTCTGTAAAATACCAGAATAAATAGTTGGGTAAATGATATCTGCTGGAACACAGTCGATGAGTCCAGTGATCCTTGTGATGTGTCTGGACAGGGCGCAGGAAACGTTTCCCTGAACGCTGTGAAACTCGGGGTCTGTGAATCTGTGAAATCAAAGAATAGGGTTTCTTGAGCAATTTTCGTTAACCTGCTTTGTGAAAGCCTGTTTGATATAACAGAGCTATTTTCTGCATCCAAAAAAGACCCTTCAAAATAGCGTTATCGGTTCCCTTGCCTAAATATGCGAGGCTTTCCCTTCTTTGCATTTTTTGTTGTTGTTGTTTTGATGCAAATTGCACTTTCCAGGCTAGAGGAGCGGTGCTGGGGTGGCAGGGCTGGGAGGCACGAAATGTGCCGGATTTCCACCCAACCCCGTTTATTCAGAGTAAAACACTTGAAATGCCCTCAGAGAGGTGAGGTTTCTGGAAAAGAAATCGCATCGCCTCGATTAGCCTTGGGGCCACAGCCAGCACCCCACAGCCCAGCACTGATGGCCGGTGGGGATGTGAGCGGTCAGAGGGCCAGGTGCCTGGCCGAGGGGCAGCAGGAGGAAGGCACCCGCTCCTCTCTGCCTTCCCCTGCCGTGTCTGTCCATCAGGGATGTGGTGGAAGCGGGTTTGTGAGGGCAGTGTATGGTGTGGTGTGGTGTGAGCGTGGCCCTGGCTTGTCACAGCCCTGGCCCGTCACCTCACGATTTATCCAGGGGTGCGTGTGAAGGCACTGCATGTGATAAACCTCTCGGTGTGGAGCACAGCTCTCCCACCGCCCCCATGTCCTGTGTGTCTGTCATGGTCACCGCTTTGTTCCTGACGGCCGGGACAAACGAAGCGCCTTTCAGGCAGGAGGCACCCAAGCCCTGATTTCTGAGCCCCTCTCAAAAGCTCATCTTGCCCGGAGCCTGCCTGTCAAGCGAAGCCGCAATTTTCCGCAGCTCGCTCACGTACTGGGGTGCCACAGGGATGGAAATCCCCGGCGGCTGGGACTGGGGTCAGGCTGGCGGAGTGGGTTTGTGGCCGTGGCATGCTGAGGGTGCGTTGCAGAAGAGCGGGGCACTGGAGGAAGGCGTCTGTGCAAGCAGCAGCTCCTTCTCTGGAGATGTCACTGCAGGGAGGGGACGTTACTACAGGGAGTTGTTACTACAGGGAGAGCGCTGCACCCCCCTCTGTGCTCCAGGGCAAGGCTGTCGCATCCCGCCCCTGTAGCCAGCCCCTTTCGTGAGGTGGGCTGCGAGGTTTCCGTGAAGAAACAGGCAGTGACAGCGAGGTTGTCCCCTGGGGCTGGGTGCTGATGGAGAGCTGCTGAGACGCTGCCGTGGCTGCAGATAGGAATTCTCTCATTCCGCAGCTTTTCAGGGTGGATTTATTTTGTAAACAAGTTTTTTTCTGGCCTCTTCGAGTCTTCTAAAAATTCACCAAAGGCTTTCAGCTCATAATTCCTTGCTGATTTCTGGCAGAAGTTGGGAGCTAGCTAGGAGCTTGGCTGATGTCGAACCTGAGACACAAATACTGAAATCTCAAAAATAAATAAATAAATATATAAAACAGAACATCACCGGGGAAATGCAGAGCCCCTGGTGCAGGACGGCTGTGGCTGTGTGTGGCTTTGGTGGCAGTAGCAGGGCACACTCGTGTCCCAGCGCCACCCACCCGAGGGGAGAGCAGGGGCCAGATCCTGCTCCTTCTGCTGGGTCTCTGGAGGGCTTCGCCCATGTGCCCCGGGCGGCACTGGTGGGGGAAAGAGGCAGCTCAGGGCAAAATGCAGCCAAACAGGGCAGAGAGAGCACCGGGTTTGTCACAGATGAAGGATGCAGGGACTGGATTTGGTGCCCACCCCCCTCTAGCCCCTCATCCCTTTGCTCTGCCCCCAGAGCCCAGCCAGTGCCTTTGTGCGCAGGGAACTGGGAACCGGGAGTGATTCCCTGTGCTGCTCCATGAGCCGCGTGTCTGTGCCTGATAAGGGGCCACCGGAGACCAGAGATAAGTTTTCCCTCGGTTCTGGGTCTGCGTTTCCTCAATCATCTTGCTCTATCTTTTGTTTTCTGTGGCGGCAATAACAGAGCCTCGTCTGCGGGTCAGGACAGGTGTTTTTGAGGCAGAGGAGGCTTTCCTTCACGTCAGACAGCATTTAGATAATTGTTAACCTTCCTTAATTTGTACTGGTAATTGTGCCACTTAACAGCAGCTTGCAGGGAACAACTAGAAAAAAGACGAAAAAAAAGGGGGGGAGTTTTAATGGTTTCTGTTCCTTGTTTTAATGTCTCCAGACACATTTTTAAGAAAAATCTCTGACGGGATTTTGGAAAAATATCAGGAGCCAATTAGATTAACCACATAAATGGACAATCAGCCCATTGAGGATATTCTTGTGCATCCTCCTGATGTGGCAGCGATGCTGGTTTTGTTTAAAATCACAATTGCAAGCAGCCAGGCTGTTGTAATTGCAGCTTGGCAGGGAAGAAATGACAAGTACCGCCACCTTCCCTGCCATCTTCCTGCAATCATCAGCCTTTGAGTCATGTGCAGAGCAGTCACCAAAATGTTCCATTTTCTCATTTTGCCCCATCTATTATAATCATTAGCCATTCATCACTGATGTTATATGTACTGGCAAGCTCCTCAGATGGTGTCTCGTGCGTGCCTTTCAAACCTAGCCAGGCACAAACCCATTCGGTGACAACATGTGACACACGACCAGGAGTGAGCCGCTGTTTTTGTGAGGCACCATCATGCTCATTTTCAAGGCACATTGAAAGAATAATGGGGGATGCCGGAATGCATTATTCTGTGCTCAGTGAAATTACTCAGATTTACTTCATTTGGAATGAGAAAGAAGAGAAATCCTGACTTCTCCAAAAAATATATATATATTTTTGCTGTTTGCTTTATTTCATACCTTGAAAGCACTTCCTTCTGTATAGAAATCCTTAGGTAAATACACTGCTCAGCACTGAATAGTTCCAGTCAGTCATCAGCCTTTTGATAACATTTTCCATTTTATGCAGGGCATCCTAGATATTTTAATCAACTTTCAACTGGATTGGACATGGTTGGGTTGGCAGCAGACTGGCTGACATCAGCAGCAAACACTAATATGTAAGTAGCAGAATTTTTTCATGATATTAAATAACATTTTACAGTTATACTGTACAGTATTAGCTGGTGTAGCTGAATGGAAACAGGAATACTTTAATGTTAAGTGTGCTAGAAAAACTATTGTCTGCTTTTTAAATGATTGCCCTACTCATTTACATGAAGATTTCAACATTGTTCTGTAGACTGTCTTCTATGAAATTCCATCATAGAAATATGATGTCGGCTTTGCTAACCCCCCAAAATGTACAGAAAAATTATTCTAGTGTTTTGCATGCATAAATATGTGAAATGGAAGGTGTGCTAAGAGAACGGTTGCATTTATATGGGGGGGTAGGTATAATTCATAGAGCAATTAGAGCCATTGCTTTCTGTAAAAAGGAGGTGCAGAATTTAAAATGTTTTTGGTATTTTTTGCACTGAGAGGCTAGGAAGTATTTTTGTGCACTTGCTTTACGAACAGCTTTACGAACTGTCTTGTCATCATGAACAGGACTGTTAATGTGCATGCATCTAGATATGCAAATAGGTTTTGGCAAGGCGAAGGTCTGGTTCTGGCCAGCAGCTCTTGAATTCAGGGCAAAGCCTTGAGCCTGGAGGAGGTGGGCATGATTTGTTTCACTGAACTGGGTGGAAACAGAGTGTCCAGTGCTCTTGGCATTTCTCCTTTTAGATATCTGACATGAAATCAGAAGAAGATTATCAGAAGTGTAGTAAAACAGAACTCTACCCAGTGCAAGATAGAGTGTATTGTGGCTATAATGTAATGTAATATTGGTAACAGATGTGTTAGTGTTGTAGCTCAAAGCATTAAATATGGACATTACTACATTTCAGGTTCACCTATGAAATTGCTCCAGTGTTTGTACTTTTGGAATATGTCACACTAAGGAAAATGAGAGAGATGGTTGGCTGGCCAGGGGGCTGTGGCGATGGGATATTTTCACCTGGTACATGATATTTCAAGCTTTCTTTATTTTTCAGACTATGCTATGTGACATCCCCTGTAGTTGGAGATCAAACATAATTAAATATGCATGTTCAAGAGGACACTTGCTAATAACCACCAGTGGCCTCTTTGAGATAAAGTATTGCATGTTTATGAATTTTAGAGATGTGATTATGAGAGTCTGTTTGAGCAAATTGCACTGCATTATAAGCAGCTGTAATGGCACATGGGAAACGTAATCAGAAGAGACATTGCCTTGCAGTTTTGCTTTGCCCCCGCTTTCCATGGATTACATGAAACAGAAGGAATATTGTATTAATAACGGAGCAAAGAAACACAGCAATGCTCTCCATCACTGCAGGGGGAATTGGAGTGAGGAGGGAAAAATGTGGCATGCCTTTAAGCAAATTGAGTGGATGGGTAGGATCCCACCCATGTTACAGTTTGCATTTAGCTTTCCACATGCGAGCTGGCCTTTGGGGCTCAGTGGGGGTACCTGAGTAGCTCGTTACCCTGAGTTGTTGAAGGCTCAGAAACCTGGTTCCTTCAATAAGGCAACCTGGCACATCAATAAGGCAAAAAATTAGTGTAATTAACTGTGGAGAAATAATTGACTCTTAACACATACTACATTGTTAATTTTTTTTTTAATCATTCCACTTATTCTTGATTTTTACTTTGTCACCTCCTATCTCACTCTGGAACTTTGTTGCTAAAAATTTTGGCCTATCTGTCTCCCCAGATTGAAAAAAATAAATAAATTACATTAGGCAGAGCATCTTGGCATGTCAAAAGAGAACAGACTGATAGTTTGTGGGGAAGGAGGTCTTCTGGAAAAAAAATGTTCATTGACCTATTAGAGAGGAAAAGAGCATTTGGACTGTCAAGCCAAAGGAAAGACCTTACAGATAACAGCCTAGGATGTATGAGCCTCCAAGTGCACGAAGGATGAAGTTCATGCTGTGTAGAAGATCAAACAAGACTCATTTTCTGCTGACCTCTGACATCTGAATGCACAAGAAGGAGGTGGTGCAGGAATTTTGGGTTGGTCCCTTCCTCAGAGGTGGAGAAAAAGGCTAGGAGAGTTTACATTATTTCTCATTGAGTCCTTATGTAAAAAATAGTGAGAGCAAAAGCTCTGACAGCTTTTACTGTAGTGCTTAGAGGTCCTGACCAGAGCCATGATCTGGAGATCATGATCCATCACACAGGACAGCATCCAAACATGTAACATGAGCCCAATTCCTAAGACAATGTTTTTTGAAATGTAGCACTGATTGGTCACTATCCTGACCTGACAAAGTACATCTGGTATTCAGGTCCTCCGTTTTCAGGTTTCAGCCAGGATAGCCCTGCCAGGCTGGCAAAGGACCTAGTGAGGGAGAGGAGAGCAATAGCAGTGCTGCTCAGCAGGATGGGATGGGCAGAGGCTGGGCACAAATCTGCCCCAATCTGGTACGCTGTGCTTGAGATAGCATCAGTCAGGAAACGTATCTGCCTCAGGAGGAGAGAGATCCAGGTCTGACGTCTGCAGAGCTAGGATGCTACCTGGCATGACGGATAATGGAGCTGACTTCATTCAGCTGTAATGCCGATGCTCTCAGGAGCAATGTAGCAGTAGGAAGAGAAACAAACACAGGGGGGAAGGGGGGATGTGTCTTCTGTGTTTCTGAGCTTGTTCTCTGAGCTAAAAGTAAAGGCTAATAAATTCATGTATCTAATTCTTCTTCTCTTCTATCTGACTAAGCAGCGGGTATCCCCAGTTCCCAGCCGGGCAAGCCAAAATAGGTCCTGAGGCAGCCAGAGCTGGGGCAGGAAGTTTTTGGGACACCAGCAACACCAGGACAGGCTTTCTAGCATGCACATGTATATGTAGTGTCTGGTTTGTGGAAAGTTCATGTTTCTAATTCACTCTTTAAAAGGAGCAATACCCAGGGTGCAAGTTCTGCTTTCTTAGACAATAATCGAAATCACTTTATGCTGTCTCCTCTTTTCAAACCATCACAGCTTCCAGTGAAGACAGAGAAAAGGTTCTTGCTCTCTGCATTCTCTGCAATGAAATGTACAGTATCGATACGTGCAAAACATAAAGGCCTGATTAGGATCTCCAAATTTTGTTGGTGTGTTTTGTTGCCTGCAATTAACGGTGGGTGTAAACACAGCTGCAGAATTAAAGGCAGAATGTGGGCTCATTAATAAGTTTAAGGTAAAATGGCTAGGTAATAAATAGTAGGAAAACCTGGAAACCTAATATTTCAGTCTTGATTCTTTTGACACCGAGCCAGTGACTTTGGACAAGATAGGCCAAATTTCTTCAGCCTGGACGCCTTAGATCAGTCACCTAAATCATCAACAGTAGCTGCTGCATGACATCTGCATGTTTTAGGAACAGGAACCTGACCATTTCCTCTAAATCTCTCCATTTCTCATTTTGTCATTTGTCAAAAGAGGTGTAGAAGTATTCTCATACCTCTCAAGGTATTTGAGAGAGGAGGAAAAAGCAGCCCCCTGGTCTGTGCTGAGCCCCATACCAGCCGTGCCATTTCTCTGTTCACCTGGATTCACACCAAGGCCCGTGTGGTCAGGGAAAGCCCAGAGCAGGGGTGGCCTCACTGCAAAAGCATAACTAGGACACTGGGTAGAAGTGAAGGGCAACGCACAATTTCTGTGAGCTCTGGAAAACGATATGTATACTTCCAGCAGGATTAATACAAATCATGCATGAGTCAAAGCTATGTTAAATTTACCAGCACATGTAGTCTGCTGGTATAACATGTAGTAATGTCACTGCTTTCAGCAGAGATATCTTGATGTGTTTAGGGGGTGGATTTTATTTTATCTCTCTTTAGCTGTCCAAGCATTGGGTATCTACCCTAGGCCCATTACAGCAGTTCCTGTCTATTCAAGGGAGAGGGGTGGATGCATCTGCAGTGCACAGCATCCCAGCTACTGCTGACAGCTACCTTAGGATGAGCTGAGCCATCCTCTGGAATTGTCTGCCTCATGCTCTTCACTCTATTTTTAGATGGATGAAAGTTAGGTTGCAGTCAGACCTGTTCACTTAAAAGCCTAAAACCATGATCAGTATACACTTTCTCCTTGTATAAATATATGTGCATAAGCATCAATATAGAACCGATCTGTATATATATGCACTATATATACAGGATAAAACTGATGGGTTTTATATATACATGTATGCTTGTGTGTGTGTGGCTGTGTGTGTTCATATGTAAAAGTACCCAGACTCTGCCTCAGGTTCTGCATTATATTCCCATAGTGCTCATGCAGTATCGATGTGTAGTCATACACTGCTTGACTGTAGGCACTGAGGCTCAGTAAAAATCTTAGAAAGGAAGAATGAAAAGCATGCTTTTAATGGATGCATTGATAATTTAAATACAGAAACAAAATACTGTAGACCTGTCAGCTGATGCTTGAAATGGGTATTTTAAGTCAATGTACCTCAGGGATTTTAAGGACAGAGTTAGGGAAATGTGACTTTTTCCCCTTGCTCCCATCAGGACAAATGAAAATAAAAATATATTTTGGAATGACACTTTTTCCTTTCTCTTCCTTCTCCCCCTTCAGTTATCCAGAAGGCAGTATTCATTGGGACACACTGTGTGGGTTTCTTCAGAACCAGGGCGTGAAATATCACCCTGCTTTGGGAAGGGAGAGCATGGGTTAGGTCGCTCTTGGAAGCCTCTTACGAAGTTGCCTTGTGGTGGCATCTGTGGAAAGGAATGGGATTATTGTGTAGGTGGCATATAAAAAGATAAGATTGGGGACTAAAGGAAAAATGATGGGGAAAAAAAAATAGGATAAAAGGAAACTCCAGTCACTTTTTTTTTGCAGTAGTGCTTTATGCATAAATTGTTACCCAGGTGTAGTAGATCTGTTATTGTACAACCCAGCTGTGAGGGACCTCAGGATGAAGAAACCACATTTCTGCTCTTGGGCAGAAACATTAACATTAGAATTAGGAAAACTGTAGCAAGACTTATCATTTGTACTGGAATGGTATTAAAATGCATAGAAAAAGTAACAGTGTATTACTGTGGACTCCAGGTGGTGCCATATCTAACATGTATGCTATGTTGATTGCACGTTTCAAGATGTTCCCAGAAGTTAAAGAAAAAGGAATGGCAGCTATTCCCAGACTGGTTGCCTTCACATCTGAACATGTATGTGTTTCTGTTTTTTTTTCCTATCTGGTACACCTGTTTGTATTAATTCATGACAAAGAAAATAGCTAAAAAAGAGTTGGTAGCCAACTGTCTTCATTTCTATTATTCCTTCAGTGGGAATGAAAAAATTGGAAGGGGCTGGCTTCTTGATATGTGGAGGGATGAGCTGTGCACTTCTCTGTGGCTGGAATCCAGGGAAAGCAAGCTCTATAAACCATTGCCCTTCTTTTTATTCTGCCTTGGGTCTCTACCAACACTGATGTGGATGGGAAGGACCACAGCAAGCAGTGAGAGCATCGGGCTTCTGAGTATCTGGTGTTTGGGTCCTAGAATCATAGAATGGCTTGGGTTGGAAGGGACCTCAAAGATTATCGCACTCCAACCCCCCTGCCATAGGCAGGGATGCCACCCACTCGAGCGGGTTGGCCAAGGCCCCATCCAGCCTGGCCTTGAACACCTCCAGGGATGGGGCATCCACAGCTTCTCTGGGCAGCCTGGGCCAGTTCCTCAACATCCTTACAGTGAAGGATTTCCTCCTAATGTCTAGTCTGAATCTGTCCAGTGACCTGGATCCCTCGGAGACAGCAGATCCCCATGCCTCAGAGTACTTCTAGCTGACCCGACCCTGCTGTTCCTTCGCAAGAGGGTGATAACACATGTGAAGATAGTTGTATTAGAGTGCTCTGTGTAGAACCAGCAGCTGTGGTGTGCTGTGGGGCACTGGGCTTTGCTGTGGGTCTGTCTCTGAGTGAGGCCCTCAGCATACCAGGGTTCGCTGCAGGCACCAAGAACTGGTTGTGCTGAATGGGGGTTTCTGAGGTGAAGGGAGGTGGGTGTCAGGGGACCAGAGTGCCCATGTGGGAGAAATGTGGGTTTTTGCTTATTTAATAACCATGTTTTCTGTCATGCTAAGTCATGTTTCTGTGTGTATTTTGGGGGTTATTTGGACTTTAGGGCCATTTAAAACTCCTTGCAGCTTATAATGGAGAATGTGCGTGCAGGATGAAGTGGAGGGGAAAAGGGTTGTACTCAGTAAGGGCTGTGAACTGTCTTCAGGCTTCATGGTCCGTTTCTAAATTTCTCTTCAGCAAGGTGGGCTTGGCCACCAGGACTCTTTGATGACTGAGCTCAGCAGGACACCATCCATGCTGGGTGACTACATCTGCCTGGCTGCCTTTTTTGACTTACCAGAGAGTGTGTTTCCAGTCTGTGCAATTGTGAAGAGCTCAGTGTCCTAACAACTGATCAGAAATACTTTGGAGGCAATCCCACCAAGCATGCCTTTCATGGCATTAGGATGAGATACAATACAGAACGGCTGGCTCCACATTGCAGAATAATTGCCCCCAAAGCAGTCGGACAAAAAATATTCTATGAGTGTGTAGCAACTCTCCAAAGTTCGCTGCACAGCTAGAGATCCATTATTCATATGAAAGTTACAAACCTAATAAGTATTGCAAATAAGGTTCAGCATGATTATTTAAAATAACAAATCCTATTAATCATTAGAGAATTTCATTGTATTCATAGCATTGGGATGTTAAACAATGAACCAAATTGTGCTATCAGTCTCAAAATAATGAAATGAGCTTTAATAATTGTGTTTTCATGCCAAGGAAGAAGCAGCTCCCTTAGCAAATTAAACATTCCAAAGTCAAATATACCAGTGAATCCACAGGCTAGCATCTGAAATGTTACATTTTAGAAGTAGCCTGAAATTGCAGTTTTGTCCTTTCCTCAAGCAAGTTTTTATAAAGTATGTAATAGCACATCTTCTAGGGAAGATGAGAAACCAAGCTAAGTGAAGGCAGGAACATTTAACTCTTAATTACCCAGCAGGCAGGGATCAAGGTTTAACCTTCAAAATAGCAGAGACTGTTAAAGAAATTGCAGAAGTCTATACAAAACAATCTGTTTTTAGTCAGAAAATGTCATGCAGAACATGAATAGACGGTAAGATACGAGAATGGCATTTGTCTTATTTATCATGTCATGCTGATCTTCTGCTTCCTTTCAAATTCCCCAGTCTGATTCTACTTTCTCCCTGCCACAGTTGGATGCTGTTGTACAATGATGACCACAGAACTAGTAGTCTGTAAATGCCATACTGTCATTTCCCCATGATCTGCACATAGCATGATAGTAAACAACACTTAAAGTTACTGTATCTGCTTAGAAACATTGAGATTTTTTTCTTGAGATTTTTCGGTCAGAAGCAAAGATTCCAGTATCAGCAGTTTTCAGACAAGAATATCAGTATCAAGGACCAGACTCTATTTTAATTTCTGCCAATCTAGAGTTTCCATTATTATAAATGAGTGAAGTTACTCCACAGTTGCCAACAATATTACAGTAATCAGAATCCAGCCTCACTCTGATGCCATGATGGTTTCAGCTGCCAGTGGAGAAGAAGGGAAGGGAGAAGTAATTTGCAGCTCCTCAGTAATTCCCTTCCTAATTTAGGAATCATCATGTGCCTAAATTAGGAGCCTCATTCCCTGCACAATCAATCAGTGAAGAGAGGCATCTCTGGGGTGAAACTCAGAGCATCCAAATTAGGAACATAAATGTTGCTTAATTTAGATATTCTAAATCACCTTCAGGAGGGGTTCACCTACTTCTGTGCATTAACCATACAGAGACACCCATCTCCTGATATACACAACCTACATTGGGTGCCTAAAGTAGGTTATGTGACTACTCCAACCCTGCACCTGCCTGATAAGCAGGTTTTCCCCAGGCTGTTCAGTAGGACTGTGCCATCTCTTACACTCTGATTCTGTTCATTTCTGTTTCACCAGGGACAGTGAAGTACATCATAACTGCTTAGGCTGGGCTTGGCTTGGGTATAATTGCAGTGAGGTGCGCTTGCACTCAGAACTTAATTTAGTCCTCTATGTTCACCATTTCATCATCAGTCATTCTTGATTCTTCACTGGTGCAGGAGCAGAGTGATGTCCTTCAAGGCAGCTGTTCTGGACTGCTTGTGACGCAGGAGACCTTGTCTCAGATGGGTAAAAGTGATGGATGCCAGTTGTAGAAACCTATTTTAGTCTATCATTTCACACACAAGAAAAATCTAAGGTGAAGGCCTCCTCCAATGTCCCCGTTGCATCAGCTTTAGGTTGGTGTGAGTGTTCAGAAGAGCACGTCCTTTTTTTGCCTTCTCAGAATATTTTAATTGATCCATTTGTCTACAAGGTAAGTGCTATTGCATTTTAACCACTCCAACTAGCACTCTCCTAGACAGCATCTGGCAGTAGCTGGGAATAGCATGGAGCAGAACATCCCTGGAAGGTGAAAAGGACAAAGTCACTGTACTCTGAGGAGAAAAGGGCTGTGGAGAGCAAAAGATGCAGAGAACTAGCCAGATTCCCATTACAAAGCAGTCCTTGGTCCTTTTATCCAGTTAGAAAGCCAGCAGGGCATGGAGAGGCTCTTGCTTCCTCTGGCATCCCCCATTGGCATGGGTTTTGGGGTGAAGAGGCTCCTGCCTGAGGCTTCACTGGCAATAAAACTCCAACAGCCACTGGCTGTGGTGGGAGGATCTGGTGGCCACTCAGGTATAAGAAGTCAGACCTGTAGACAGACAGACGTAGCCACGGGGACCTCATCCTCTGGGGGAGAGCTGGGAGCAGTGGCTTGACCATGGTGGTAGGGGAGCACCCTTGCATGGACAGTGCGTGTAGCATCCCCACAGCGATCAGATTAGTGGAGGCAGTTTGTGATAAATAGCTGCTTCAGCTTCTTGCACGCTGATTTCCCTTCGTGGACAAGGCCCATTACATACAGGGAGTACAGAAAACTATACTAGTAGCTGCAGGAGAAGGATATTTTCTGTCTGAACAGTTGCTGAAATCTGACACAGATATTGCTGGCTATAAGACAGAAGGAAATGAAAATTGACTTCTGTCCCAAAGCAGACAGTTTGACAGACCTCCCTTTCATAAAGACTTCAAAAGAGTCTGGTTTTGTTTCACTGTAGATAGGAAAGCCAATCTCTTTGTCCCAGCATTGCTGTGACACATGATGTTGCTCTCTAGCCAGGTTCCTTGGAGGCAACCTTCAAAGCAATCCAAGTGTAGCCAGTGTGTCAGGGCTTCCAGGGAAGGTTTGAGAGGCCTGGAGAGCCCATTTTCCATTTGGTGGCATCAATTATGAACCCATAAGATACACTTCTAAGCACATAGAGAAAGTAGGGAGTGGTATTGTTTCCTCACAAGGAAATTAAAAATCAAACTTGAGGATTCAGGCATTCTTCCTTTGCATTCCCTAATATTCAATAACTAGAAAAGTTTTTTTATTAATTTATTATTATTATTATTATTATTATTATTATTATTATTATTATTTTGGTGGTATTCAAAGCCAGAGGGAAACAGTGAAAAAAATGGTGTTACTTGAGGAGCAACTTAATTAAAGTAACTCCATTCGAATCAAAGTAAAACTGCTCTCCAGAAAAACAACAGCCTGGAGCAGCCTATTTCAAAGCAGGTATTAGTCATGTAGGTCTTACCCTTCTTCTGATCAGTATTTCTTGACTTTTACATTCCCACAAAACCCTTGTGAGCTCAGTGCAATGTTTCTTGTCCACAGGTAGCACTATAAAACTATCAGCACTGGAAAAAAGCAAGTTGTAATTCTTGCTGGATTAGTAAAGGACTATTGAGTGACATCTTTCAAATATGCAAAAGGTCAGAGTATTAGAATGTTGTGCAGAAACATTAATATATTAATTTCTTTCCTGATGTTAGCAACTAAGTTTAAAAATTGAATAGCAGTAGCTAAAGGAAACAATAGCAAACATATATCATAATGTATTTAAAATGTGGGACACGGTACACTTTTTTTGTAGGCAACTGAAGGAAAATCTATAGCTTACAACGAGACTTTAGAGGTAGGATTTATGTCACTTAACTTTAATCACCGAAAGTGTAAACATTTAATCTGAGTTAGTCTATGCACTTTTTATAGCCAATAAAAAGAGATAGATCTGCAGAAGACAACTCATCCCAGTCTAAAATTGGTGCCAAAGCCTCAGGGATGCAGTGCCTTCTGGAGGTACCACTTCTTCCCCACTACTGAGGGAACCCAAGCAGCTAGCCTAGATCGGGCACACATTTTTAGATGCTTCAAACACAGAGAGGAGACCAGCCTTTGCATTCAGAGATCCTACATTATTTCAAGCCCAAGGGAGGTGGAGAGGAAAGCACGTTCACCTCCTCTGCTGGTGGGGTGAGTCTGGGGGTCCAGGTCTGCAGGACACCAGGGTGCCATAACCAAACCTGCAGCTCTCAGAGAGGTTTTGGTTCCTGGGTGGCTCAGCTTGCTCAGCATCTGGGATCTTGCTGATGATGAGCTCCCTCCAAATAGCTTGTGTCACTCAGGATTTTTGTGTGCTGCCATCTGAAAAACCAGCCATGGCTCTGGGGTGTACAGCATGAGGACACTTCTTCATGACAGCTTCAGCCCTGCCAGATGATGAGCAAATAATTTAGCAAGCTATAAAAATAGAAGCATCTGTATACTAACACACTGTTCATTTAAAATAAAAATGGCATACTATTCAGCATTGTAGCAATGTAGCTTGTAGCAATACCAGTTCTTCCTTTTTCCAACAGGCTTATTTCATTACTGCACCTTTAATTACTTTGCAGTGTGTTTTTACTTTACAAAGCTCACTATGAGAAAATGGCTATCAAACTTGCTCCTAACAGCACCTGAAATTTCAGACAAAAGGAAGATTTCCCTGACTCAAGATCACTTTTTTTTTTTAATTTTTCTGACCATTAATATGCTTTTGTCACTAAGATCGATTAAAACTCTCTTCCTCCTCATTCACCGCTGAACTTCAAATGTATTTGTCTTCAGGGAGAAAAGAAATGCTGGGGATGTATGTGTAGCCTTCCAGCCAACCTTTTGCAGCACAAGGGTGCTTGAAGGAAGAAGGAAAATGCGATGACATCCCACTCCCACCCGCACATCCTCCTGTCTCTGACAAGCACGGGACAGGGGTGAAACTGGTCCTGCCTGCTTCTTCTTGCCTGGTCTTTGATTCAGGACTGGCATCAAGCAGTCTGTCCCATCCTCCCTTTGTGGCCCTGGCTCTCCCACCATAGGACTTCAGCTCTAACTCCATCATGGCTGTGTAATAAGCAACCGTGTTCAAGCTCACTTCCTCGCAGGGCTGAGCAGTCTGTGACCCCCATATTCCAGAATCGGTTACATTTAATGTTCTTCTTCCCCCTGAATCTGTCAGACGTTCTGTGTAACCAGGATTATTTCCACAGATCTTTCCTTCTCTTACACCTGTATATTTTTCTATGTCTGCCTTTAGTTGTGCATACACCCAAATTTTCAGCATTGTCCCAGGAGCACTGAAACAAAGTTCAATAATCATCATCATTAGTAAAGCCTTTTTGTTCTTAAAACTGCATTTTTTTTTCACATTAAGTTTCCTCCTGGCTCTTTTATAGCCATTCAGGCAGCTGGAGTGATTCCTCCAATGTCACCCTGGAACACAAAAATGTAACCGCATACATATATCTGTGCCTGTGTACAGAGACTGAGCAATTTCATATTCAAAGTTTGTTTAGAAATTATAATTGCATTACCCTTCCATCCACAGACTTGTGTATTTCTTCCCAATTTATCTCTAAACCTGTTTTGGTTCCTGACCACTGAATTCCCTTCAGCATGTAAAAAGCCTTCAGGCATCTGAGATATCAGCAGTACATTCATTTTATTCCCAGTGCTCTATTAGCAGTGCCATGAGACTTCTCAGCAAGGCAGCTGAGCTTGGCCATGTTCCAATGGATGCCTTTGAGCACATGGGCTTAATTTTCTTCCTTGTAGTAAACCATTCAAATCCATATTTCCTTTTTTAAGGCACTTTGAATAGTTCTATTTTCTATTAGGAAAATGAATTACAGCAATAAATCTATTTTAACTAGTATGGAATAAGGAGCAACCTTAACGAGAGTAGTCAGGGCTGTTAATGAAAATTACCCGAGTCATTTTTAAAGCACAGTGATTTTTTTTACTTAATAAGTTGAAGGCATGTTGCAGTTCTACTCTTCTTCCTCTCTGTCTTAAAGTTGATGTAGATTTGACATTAATTTCTCAAAGTTTCCATAATCATATGGAGCTCTTAAGCATGTTGTGAAGGCCTTTTGACTTCAAGGCGTTTAGGTAAAGCAGATGCAACCGTCGAGCCCAGCTCTTTCCATACAATTGCACTATAGTTGAAGCCTTCTGAGCTAACACTACTGTAGTACAAAGAATAATTTCCTTTTTTTTTTTCCTGATGTTTGATAATCTGTAGTTAAAATGGCTTTGGACAATATCATTACAGTTCTATTTGAGTTAATAGAAAATATGATTCTTGGTGGTATAATTTGATACAAAACTATTTCATTATCATAATAACTAGGGTTTTAGGTACAATTATAGACCAACAGGAGTTAAGTCCTTTGAGCTAGAGAAAATTAGGCTGACTTGCACACCAGAATATAGTTTCCACTTTTCTTCTTGTACATACAGATTAACTAATAGTCTTACTAATATAATAGCCCGGTCCTGATTTTAAACTGCAATAGTTCTGTTTATTAATGGGAGTTATTACTAGCTTTCACTGGCATGAGATCACAATTAAGATCCCTCTCTTAAATTCTCTCTGTATGTTATTTGGCCAGAAGTTACATAGCAGAAGCTCATCACTCTTGATGCCACAAACCAAATGAATTCTCTAGGGGAGAAGTTTTTATTTCAGAGAATCAAGTACATTGCTGAATATATACCAGCAATAGGCAGTGCAAATACACATCAAGGACAAAATTTGGATCCATCACCAGCCACAACTGTGTATTTAATACTCCAGGAGTAAGTCTAGATCAGAGTGGTTGCTGTTTCTCTAATCAACTGTAGTGACCCCTTATGAAGCCTGAAATTACAGTGATCAGTTTCAAAAAAGTCTATGACTAGAATTACTGCCTGTGTGGAACATCTTGCTGAAGGGCTTGCAAGACTGTAGTGTTTTATACTAAATTGGATAAGAAATAGTAATAAAAACAATAAATAATAATAAAATGTATTTTTTCAGAGTCACTTTTCTGTGAAGAAAGGAGCTGCAGCCTTGGGTATTGGTACAGATAGTGTGATTCTGATTAGATGTGATGAAAGGTAAGTAAAGATGCTACTCCTTTTATCAGTGCATAGAAGAGGATCATCAGGTACTCAGCTCAGAGAGAGCATATAGGATACAGTCAACAGTTAATATAACTCACTGTAGGGCTGTCATCTTCAGCAGTGTTACGCTGATTTATCCCACTCAAGGAGCTGGCTCTGTCTGTAAGCATCTGTATGAATCAGTTTTTGGAGCTCATCAAAAATCTTAAAGTTCCTTCCTCAAGGATTTCTGATATTCTTTTTTTTTCCTGAAGTGAAACAAAAAGTCAAACTAGCAATCATTCTTTACACATTCTCTTAAGAAGCCATGAAGGTTTTGATGAAAATGTAGCATTTAAATACTGTCACGTTTTGAACCAACAAAATGAGCTGAAATGAGTTTTTTAAAGGAGTGAAAACTTGAGGAGCCTTTGCTAATGTAATTCTATCACCTCATGCCCTCGCCATCCTTCTCAGCTGTACTACAAGTCATCAGAAACACCCTTGCAGTGGGATGTACAGTCTGTTCAGTGCAGGGTCTTCCCAGCATCATGGGCAGCATAGGCCAACCAGGGAATGGCCCCTGGAAAGAAGTAGACCAGCAAGCTACCTACAGTTCCCATAGGTACTATAAAATTGGTTGTAAATAACTTCTTAGCTCACTCACGTAAAAGGTTTCAATTCTCTTTGAAAACCCATTTCGTGAAAGTAAAGGAATGTTAACAAAATCAACATGATTAGCTGAAGATTTCCAATTTAAGGGAAAGCACATTTTCTACAGGACAAAAAATAATTGAAAGTATTTATCAATTCTACTGAGAATCTTTTCAGTAAAGTATACTCTTACTATGAGTTCCAAATATTGTTGCAAGGTACTGAATTATTTATGGCTCTAGCTTAAATTGAAGGTTTTACTGCAGTTAAAATGCTCTACTCCCACTGTAAAAGGAAAGCACCAACTAAGCAATTTACAGTGCTAATCATAGTGCCTGCACATTGACTTGTGGACTTATTATCTCTTTATTAACAAAAGACTGAACACACCTTGCAGAGGAATTAATGACAACCTCCATACAACCAACACACATCAAAGTAAATCTCTGATTGTTTCTACTCACTAAAGACAGACTTGAATAAATGAAGTCATGCCTTCCTTTTCTTCTTGTGCAAATTCATTGTGATGTTTTTTTATGAAGACCACAATGTTTATCCAACCCATCCTGAAATAAGCACTAGGATTATTGCATTTCTCACCAAATCCCAGGAAGTTACACCATGACAGAGCAGGCTGTTGGTGCAGGATGTGGGCTGATGAAGTTGTAGACCTTTATGAGGGTGAAGAAGCACCATGAGATTTTTTTTGACATTTCTACAAGACCAAACATCCTTCTTGGTGGCTCCTCTCTTCCCCATCTTTTCCACACCCACCAAGTTTGCCTGGTTTTGCTGTATAATGCAACTATGTAAAGGTGTGGTAAATTTCAGCCATGAAAACATGCAGAAAATTATGTTCTTGCTCATGTCCTAGACTGGGCAACTGTACATTTCCATTGCCTCTTTCATCACCACACACATGTATTGATAGTAATAGCATATTACCTGCATTTTTGACATCAGAACACTTGTCTGATATGGCAGCAGTGAAGGCTGTATACAGACATGGGTACGATGAGAAGACTTCGACACCAGCAGTCTCCATCCTCAGCGTCCTTTTGCTGCTGAGTCCCTTCAGCCTTCCCCAGTAGCCCTCCTGCTTCTGATGCTGCCTAGAACATCTCATATAACCCCCATGCTATGCTATTTGGGTGAAGTTTGTATAAAGACTTAATTTGAAGTACTTCAACACTGAAGTACTTCAGTACTTCAAAACCTATTATTTTTCAGTGCATTTTAAGACTTTCAGGTCATCTGCGCTCAGGTGACAGCACAAGAAAATGCCGTGCAATTTTGTTGGCCGTTTCCTAGATTTGGAGCAGGGGGTTGTGTGGAACTAGACAAAAAGCCTACTGCTAGCTTCTTGGTAAAATTTGGCATTGCTTGGACATTGCACTCACCTGACCATGAGTTCCTGCACATGTTCAGTATGATCAGGAGCTAGCTGATCACTTACCCTGGTACAAATTTTGGCAGTGAAGGGGTCTGCCCAGCTTTGTGTTTTCTTCTGTGCACATCCTCAATAAACTAGAAAACATTAAAGACCAATATCTAAACTATGTTTATAGGAGGAATTCAGAACCTTTCCATGGCATGCTTTTTTTTTTTCCTTTATTCCCATAACAGACCCAGAAGCAGTTTTTGAAAACGAGACAATTAGTGCTTTTGTCTGAATCTGTACAGGTAATTGAGGGAACTCAGAATGAGTTCAGTACTTTTTATACTTTGAACTTGTATTACAAAATCAGGGCTAATTTTTAGAGTAGAGCTTTTCTAGTTTCAATTGTTCTTAAAGTGTTTTGAGTAAGTAAAATGAAGGACAGATTGTGCAAAAAATCCAGCAGTGCAAACCCATTTCTACTGAAACAGTTACTGATGTATTGTGAGGTGTGTAAGGATTAAAACTTGTCAATCTTAGTATCTTATTATGAGAAATTAATAATATTTTGTTTTATTTACATCCATCCAGATACTGTGAAAGCACCATTTTTTAATGCAAAAGTAAAACTAAAACTCATAGTTTTATTTGTTTCCTAAAACTGGTATTTCAAGCTCTAGCAGAAGTTTTTCATTTTTATTTAGAGCAACAGGAAATCAGCCATTTAATGAAAGAAAAATACATCTAGCTGTACTAAGAAATGAGGAAGTCCTTCAGTGTATATATATTTTAATCTAAATGGACAACACTTAAACCCAGTGAAGAGTTTATTCCTGTAATGTGGGGAGCTGTCATGTTTGTATTGCCATTATGTGTACTCTTTCTTAGCTTGTCTTGCTTGTGGCTAAAGCAAAGAGAAATTTAACCTCAGCATTCAATATTAGCTCTGTTTTACCTTGCACTTAATTCACTTGCAGGATTTCATAAATTAACCGTCGAGCCTTTTACCACTGAGTCCGAATCTCAGGTAAATGGTTCACGCTAAATGTGTTGGAAATACAGTATACAGCCAGCACGAAGGGCTTGGCAGTGCACTGTGTCTGGACTGGTAGATTCTTCTCATCGCCATGCAGCTCTGCTGGCCTTTGCTGTGCCTGCTGAAAAGTACTGTGGTGCTTGGCACCCAGCAAGCATCTTGGGACCCTGGGCTGAGCCCCTGCCTGGGAGCAATTCCCAGGGCTGTAATTTAATGCAGTCTTTAATAGGGGGTGGCCCTGAGATAACTTCTCTCAGTAACCATCACTGTGTTGATGCAAACTGGTTGACAGAATAAGCCGGCTAAACACATAGACTAATGGACAGTGTCTTTCTGAGTTCTTCGATGTTGCATAACCCATGGGCAAAGAAATCACTTTGTTCCTTTTTTGGGGTTTACTGTGAAGTGAAGAAGTAATAGCAAAAGCTGATTTTCAGGATCAAAATTGTAATATAACTTTCTTTTGTCCCAGAGGGAAAATGATCCCATCAGACCTTGAAAGGAGAATTCTGGAAGCCAAACAAAAAGTAAGTTTACTAGTATTTCTGCTTTTTTTTTTTTTTAAAAAAAAAAAAAAAAAGTACAGAAGAGTGAAAGAAAAAAAAAGAAAAAAAAAAGAAAGAAACGACAACAATAATAATAATGTTACAGCATTTGCTTTCTTGGTAAAATAACATAGGCTTACCCATTAACTTTTGATGTATTTCTTGGAAATGTGAGCTGGTAATTAGGAAGGTAAGAGTTGCTGAGAAAAAACGTTTAGAGCTACTTCATAATCTTCATAAGCTCTTTGGCTTTTTTATAGGTATTTCTGCATAACATCTCCCTTTTTCATTTTATCAGCCTCTGATGCAATTCCCCAGCTGAATATTAGCAAAAACAAAGAAATCATCTGGGGAATTCACATGTACTTTAAAGCACTGAAAATATTTCTCACAGAGTCACCAAATCAATGGGAGGTAAACTCAGATCCACATACTCTCTAAAGTACACTACTTTTGTATGTGTTCGTTAATAGAAGCTAGAATTAAAACATCAGATTGCAGTACGCAATGGACTTGGCTCTGTTCCTTCAACCATTTTTATCTAAATAGTCATTAGAAACACAGTATTAAAAGCGCAATAACACAAATTTTCATTAAGAGCTCACTTTGTCTAATAAAAGTAATACAGTATATAAAAAACAAGGCAAAATTAGAACAACTAATGAACTGAGAATAAAACACTGGTGAGAGTTGCTGTATACTCAAGACCTTACAGTGCAAAAGCCGGGTCACAGTGTGTACTCGGTGAAGCACAGGGTTTAGCAGCGGGAGTCCAAGAGGTGGTCCCTGGGCTCCATGGAAATTGTCTCCTCAGAAGAGCTGTCTCCTCACTGTGTGCGAGGTAAGCCCCACCTCTCCCCTGCCCAGTGCCCCCAGGAGACACCCCTGGAGGAGATGCTCCCCCTGACAGGACTGGGCCACTGCATGGTTGGACTCTCTCTAGGATAATTCTAGCACAGTGCTGGGCACAATCCACCAGAGAGGTTTCTTGCACTGTGGTGCCTTATGGACGAGGCTTTGTTTTTATGTGACGCTGCACAGAGCAAACCTTTTTGTTTCAGGCAGGTGGTACAGAGCAGATCTGTTCTTTTGAGCCCTTACCTGTCTCATGCGTCTTAAATAAATGGAGGGTATTGGTTTGGAAGTTTGCTGCCACCTTAAGGTAGAAACTGTAATATCACTGGCATATAAATTAAGAAAAAAAGCTGTAATATAGCAGGTATGACCTCTAGGAGACACCTGTGGGCTCGTTGTGGAGGCAGCCATCCCAGCAATGCCAGTTCCAGCGGTGCAAGAAGAGTTTGGGCTGCTGCAGTCTGACTTTGCCAAATGCTTCTGTGCTTTCTTGTAGGGATTTGTTCCTTTCCTAGTGAGTGCCACAGCTGGGACAACAGTGTATGGGGCATTTGATCCACTCATAGCTATTGCAGATATCTGCAAGAAATACAAAATCTGGATGCACGTGGATGTAAGTGTCATCTTATGTGGGGTGGAAGACAATTACAAGACATGTTTGCATGAATTTATTAGTTTGTACAAAAAGATTTTTTTTTACTTGGTTCCTGTAATTAAGTCTGTTCTCCAAGCACTGACTTCCCACTCCTCTGAAAGGCACAGGACAGGGGGACGTTATAGGAGCTGTGACTATGCAGTGCTTCTAGCAACTGGGACACTTAAGATAGGTGACCTAGTTTGGGAGCTTTTGGCCTTCAGTTTTATCTCTAAGTATCATTAATACAAGAAATCCATAAGAACTATACCGCGCACAGGCTCAGCTTCTGCAGCAGCTGCAAAATAAATGCATAAGAAAAAGGCTGCTTTGTTTCTGGAGTAAAGTACCCCAAATTGCTGAACAGATAAATCGAAATGCTAAAAAAAAAAGTAAAAATTATCAGATTGCCTGCTTTTCTCAGTTTTATCTGGGTTCATGCCAATAAGTCTTTTGGAAGAATCATCTTTCAGCCCTAGAATTGGTTTTGTGTCATTTTTTGCAAAACCTTTCTCTAAAAAGGCTTGGCAATTGAATTTCCATAGGGCTGGGTATCTTGCTTTTGGATTACTGTGTCAGCCAAAATCATCCCAATTCAAAGGAAGAATTCACGTTTGCTTAAACTACTTCTCAGTCACATAAAGTGTCTACTTGTCCCAAATCTCTTGTGAGCAAAAGCAAATGGGGGGAAGGCATGCAGGTCAGAAATACAATGAAGACTCACCACAGGAGCTGAGATCCCAGTTTGTTTTGTTATTACTTGGACAGTAGAAGGGAGAAAGCAGCTTGCCCAGGAGCAGCTCTGCACATCATTAATTATGGTGTGGGGCAGCCCCATGCGGCAGTGGCATTGGTGAAGGAGGGGGTAGCTAGTGGTACACGCCAACCAGGGGCTGTGAAATGCTGCTTCTGCACTGCTGGAAGAGAATTGTTAGTGCAGGGGATGCCCCAGGCTCCATCTGCCTGGACATTTTGCCACATCAGCAAGGATAAAAGGGCCCCAAAGTGATGTGAACTCACAGCTGTCATCCTGGAGCAAGGCAGAGGTATCTTCCCATTAAGATGATGTATCTTGCCTTCTAGGGAGCATGGGGTGGCGGGCTGCTGATGTCAAGAAAGCACAAATGGAAGCTAAATGGTGTTGAAAGGTATGATTTATTAACATTAATTAAACACATTTATTAAGTATGTTTTAACAGACTTGTGATTACCATAGCAATGTCTATAAATACAAATAAAAATCAGCCAGTGTTATCTCCAGGATTCAGTAGGAAGAAATTATGCAAACTGTTCTTCCAGTTGAAATAGCACTGCTAAGTGCCTTTTGTTCAGTGTTGCAGTGTGGCGGCACTTTGTTTTGCAGTACGAACAGCAGGCATTTCTTTGCATTTTTATTCCTTCCAGCATACAATCTGCAGTCCAGAGTGGTTTCTACAGCATCCTCTGATTCACTATCCAAAATTAATGAGCAATTGAATTTCTCTAAGACATGCACCTTGGAGGGTTTGCATGCTGAGGTCTATGTATGGATGCACCTGCTTGTTGGACAGGTGCCGTGGCAGTCACCACCCACTGCCCTGCCACTTTTGGAGAGAATGCTCCCCACCCAGCTGTGCTAACAACATCCCCTCAGTAAATCTGTGTCCGGATATACACAGTTGTAGTTGTAAGCCCATCAATATTACAGATACACACAGATGAGTGTAAACAATGGCAAAGCAGTTCAGCATCAAAGACTGCGCTTAAACTTACAAACAACTGCCAGAAACTTTTAGTTGATTTCCTTGCCATAGGATGTTAAGATCAAAGAAAAAACATTTAGGACTCCTGTGAGCCACAGCCGTCAGGACTCAGAGTATTTGGAGGAAGTTTGTATATGCTTGCCCTGTTTTACCCTGTTCCCAGGCATCTATTTAGGCCACTTGCTAGAGATAGTATTCTGGGCTAGATGGAGTCCTTCTCACATTTGTTTATTTTCTGAAGTTCATGCTGCTTGAGATTAAATTATTACTCCCTCCTGCCTTTTTTATCTCTAAATCAAATTGCCAATTAAAATTACAATCAACTTCCTCATCCTGTTCCTATTCTCATGTATCTCACATGCAAAATTTGGAAAGCAGCCAGTGGTTCTACGAATTTGATATGCTTTCATTAAGGTTGCCTCCAGCACTCCAAACTTAACATATTTTCCCCAAAAAGGACATATATCCAAATATCCATCGCATTATCTACACAGCTGCCTGTGAGGATAGGGTTTGAAAAAAAGTTTGCCTCCAAATTTGCTGACCAAGTTCTGCTGGCGTGAGAAGGTCAGGTTGAGTCTATGCTAGAGAATTTTCCAAGCGGTATGCCTTAGATCCTGAACACCACTGGAGTTCCTCCAATGTTTGGTAAGCACCACCTCCACGTGGCAGGCAAATTAATGAGATTTGTCATTTCCAGTCCTGTTCCCCTGTTTGATGGACGCAGCAGCTCACTTCAGTTTGTCTAGATTTCTAATGTGGGCACCTCTAGAAGAGATTTCCTAGATCTGATTTCTATGGGCAGTCCTGTTTCATGGTACAACTCAATCATTACAGGTCTGGATAGATGAGAAGTGGAGTTATGTTTGATAGGGGAGGAAGGGACAAGAAGGGACCATTAAATGAAGCACTCTTGCTCTGAGTTTTCCCATCCTTCTGGTAACAGGCAGTCCAGAAAAAATACTGTCAAAGGCAGGGGAACTGCAGGGCTATCCTTACGATTCTCTCCAGTCCCTGCACAGCAGATTTCAACAGCACCCTGAAGAATGTGGTGTGCTTCTTGGTGTCTGGTGCAGATAGGTCTGGCCACCACCAGGAGATGCACTCTGGTGCTCCCCTCTCAGAGTCTCAGGCAGGGGTTGACAGCTGCATGAGAAAAGCATGCTTGCAGCTGAGTGAGCGCTCCCATGTAGGGTCTGGGCATCCTTCCCGGAGCTGTGCCTGGCTAGTGAATGCACCTCAGTCTGTTTTTAATACTGGCCGAGGACCAAATTCTGCCAGTCTTGAATTTCTCCTGTCGTCCATTTGGAAACTCTAAAGGAAAACTTTTTTTTTTTTCCGCCTGTGATCCACAGTCAAAAAATCACCTAGGTGCTTGGTGTGCAGTTACTTTGGTGAATGCTTTAAAAAAACATCTGTGGATGCATGTAGCTTCTTTTCTTCACTGTTTCTCTCAGTCATCAATTTCTTCAAGCACATACTGATGGCTGAAGACCAGAAAAACTGATGAAAAACAAATGAAAAGTGGGATATTACTATTTAATTATTTTTTTTTCTGGATGCAATTGGGATGAATTTGTGACCTTAGGGTAAATTAAAAGTTTTAGGCAGATAATTAATATCTGGCTGTTGACAGTACATAATCCCTTTGCTCAAGAAAAACTCATACCACTACTGTTACCTAGAAGTCTCTTAAGGAATTTCTGCCTGATTCAGCATAGGCACGGATAAAAATGAAAAAGTATCATATTGAAGGAAATTTGTGGACCTGAATGCATGTTCAGAATTGTGAGCTCTGGTGTTGTAGTCAGATGGCTGACTCTAAGTTGATTAAAAGCTGCCAAATACTTAAAAGCCAAGCCAAGTGGCCAGATGTTGCCTGTGGAAGACTGTTCCCTATAGATTTTTGTATCAGGCACTTGTGTAGTCCATTTAAATAGCAAAGAAGGAAGCACAGAACTGCTGCAGTGTCCAATGTGCCTTTTGGAATTGCTTGCTTTGAAGGAGCGAAAGCAATTTGGTAGGAAATGATAAGGACAAGCATGAATCTATAAAACTGTCTCCAAATCCTATGAAGGAAAACATTACCTGCAAGTGCATCCTGAGTCCTTTAAGCATTTATATGCCCTTGTTGACTCCTTTATATCAATTTACACCATCAAAACTCAAATCGTTGCACTACACAAAATCACATTCACTGTGCATCCTTGACAGCTTGCCAAATAGGATGCAAATGTATACGTCTATCAGCTAATCATCATATGTAATAATAGTAATTAGCAAATAGCCAGTCAAGCATAACACAAAATTACAACAATAAACAACTGGACAATCTGCCATTCAGCACTTGCCACAGTCCCAAATGTCTCTTCTCCAGCCTGAATTGTGACAGAACCCTGTTTCTTCACAAGATCTGGGCTGACAGCTATTTTTGCAATCTGTGTGTCCTGAGGGCAGGCAGGCACAGGCTCTTCTGTAGAAGGGTGGATCAGTTCTGTGTTTATTACTGTGGTAATTTTGTACCCAGTCCTCCAGTCATGTGCATTACTGCAGCCAACCTAAAATCAAAGAGCTACAAAAACTTACCATCAGCACAGCAACTAGAAAAATCACTTTTGGCCAGGTTTTCCAAGAGAGTCGGAGACTCAGAAGTACACAGAAGTATGTAAAGAAATTTTCAGAAATATTTGCGTGCATTAATTACTAAAATCTTACTGAAATTGAACTGAGTGAGAGGGAATCTGCTAGTCTGCCAGCTTCCTGTGTTCATCTTTGATCAGCTGTGTGCCTTTAGGAAGTTCACCAGTCAAGTGGGTGTTTTTGAGACCTTTACCTTATGTTTATGAAGTATAAATGACTCCTGAGAAAGTTTAATACTAATTAAATGTAATGCATAGAGCAATTATCTTGTGATAAGTTGCCAAAATTGTCATCCAAAAACAATCCAGAGCTGGGTCCCTTACGAAGGTATTTCTTTCCCAATCAGCCATGATTTCTTTCAGCTTTGCTTCTTCAGAAAACAAAAAAGAAAAAGGTGCGTCTTGCTATGTGTTTGTTATTCTGATTATTATTAAATGTCTTCCTGGTTTCACCACAGTTGAATAGTATCTGAGCTTCGTGTGGTTTGCTCTCCCAGGGCCAACTCAGTGACCTGGAACCCGCACAAGATGATGGGCGTCCCACTGCAGTGCTCAGCCTTGCTAGTAAGAGAAGAGGTATGTCCCAAAATACTTGCTTCTCCGGTCCCTTCTGACATTTTCTTTCAGACAGTCCCGTATGTTTTCTCCGTATGTGTGTCATAGTTAGCATTTGCTAATGTGATGAAGGTTATAACAGAAGCTGAGAAATAGACCTCTACTTGTGCACTCAAAGCTGTGAGTGCAAAAGGGAATTAAAGTAACTGTCAAACAGAAATGATAGATGCAATTGCAATATCTTTACAGAGTTTTGTGGGCTTTGCTTTCAAAATGTCTATAGTTAACTTGTGGGTGTGTAGCTGTGTAGCCCCACTGGCTTCTGTGTAGCATAAAAGGTGGCTGTAGGCAAAATCTCAACCTCTTAGGATGAACGGTGTGGTATAAATGCAGTACGACAATAGTTCCAGAATCTCAGCATCATTACGCTTTCTAGACTTTTATGACAGATATTTCAATCCAGCTCTGATCCACATATCCACTTTGGGGCACATGAAAGTAAAAAGGGAAGACTTAAGGTCTCTTGGAATAAGAAGTAGACATTTCATTCAGTACTAGAACTTGAATTACCCTTCAAGCCTGTAATTTCCATAAAACCATCGGTTACTGGGACAGCTGCTATACAACCACTACTTACTAGACCAGCTATCAAAAAGCTGGTTGCTGTTTTGCTAACAGCTGTACAACAGATTGTATACAAAGTGATTGCACTTAGGAATAGAGAAGCTGACTTTTATTTGCCCTCAGGGTCAGTTCCCTGAAACAAATCCCACCTGATGAAGTCAGTACCATCCTTGACCTCTGGCAAGAACAGATGGCTCAGTTTAAGAGAAAACCAGTTCTCCTCCTCCTCCCCCCACCCTTCATTTTACTGTCTCAGTTTTGAGTTACACATAAAGCTTCGACTTGCTGATAAACAGCCAAGTTTTGTTTCTTATTGGGCTGGAAATTGCAGTTTTAGGCAACAGATATACAAGGTATATCTTAAACTTGTTTGAGGAGTTCGCGAGAGCCAGACCATGACTCTCTGCTTTTCACTTAAAAAGCTGAAGGAGACCTTATGCTTTCATGGGCCAGGTTCTTCTCCTTGTTGCCTGCTGGCCCTCCCACAAAGCTGACTTTCTGAACTATGTCTTGCAGCCCAGAAATAGCTCTAGCTGTCTGTTTAAAGCCATATGCTCTTTTGCCTGTTCAAAGCTTTCTGTAACACTTAGGCATCTAACCTGAGCTGGGGGCTTCGCAAATATCTTTCTTGGAAAAGAGCTGTGCCTACATAAAAAGAACAAAATCAATGACAGTCAGAATTTTAGACACCAAAGCAACTAGAAAAGTGGTGTGATAATATTTACATTAGTCACCAAATTGTCTTGGTCTGAGTCAACCAGAGGAACGCCTTCCAAGGAAAGGAGGAAAAGGAACCAGATGAAGGAATAAAGAGTGAGATCCAAAAATGAACTTACTCATGATGATGCTAAGAAGCACAAAATCCAGGCTTCATTTAAAAAACACCTTGGCTCTGGGAGTGGATTACACATTGGTGAGTCAGTTGCCAGAGTGTCCTGGACACTGAACAAGGTGTGAAAGAATTAGACCACTGAGCAACCAAGTTTGGTTTTGTCCTTTTTTTGATCTTTCTCTTGCGCTTGGACACATATTCCACTGAATTTGGGTGTTTTGTAATTTCTGCTGGGCAGCCACTTGCCCAAAGCAACCCTCAAAAGAGTAGTTGCACTTGGGCTGACAGGAATTTTTTGTGTCTCTGTTTCTATAAGGGGCTGATGCAGAGTTGCAATCAAATGCATGCTTCCTACCTCTTTCAACAAGATAAGCACTACGACCTGTCTTATGACACCGGAGACAAGGCTTTGCAGTGTGGGCGGCATGTTGATGTCTTCAAGCTATGGCTGATGTGGAGAGCAAAGGTAGGACATCCTGCAGTGTACTTGTTTGCATTAAAATAATGCACACCAGGTACTGCTTTCTTTTCTGTGATCACCATTTTAGGAAATACCTGACCTGAATTTCACATATATAACATGAAAGAAAGAACATTATTATTTTCCTTTTTTTTATATACTTTTAACAATTTAGCTTCAAAGCAGCACACATGATTTTGAAACTTGAACTCCATGGCTTTGTATAGCATTTGCTTTGTGTAACTGTAGGAGTCTAACAGCATAAATCATATGCTTAAGAATGTTGTTATATGCATTTCTGGAAGTAAAAAGATGTTTTATTTTAATGACATTCAGAAATTAAACGTGGCAAATCAAGACTGGAATACCTAGTTTCATTGCATGAAGTAGGTATAGAGTCATCTTTTGAAGTAGAGGAAAACTCATCGAAATCTGTTCTCTAGGAAATCTGAAAACACCAACTCTAATGATTAATTCGTCTGTATTTGTAAAATGTTGCTAAATAAATTCTTCCATATATTTATTCAATCTATTATGTCAAGTTGCCTCAGGTTTTTTTTTTCAGAGGAGATGACATCACTGTTTTCACTTCCAGAAAGATTTAAAGATCCTCATGTGCTTCATTAAAACTCTGAAAACAATTCTGAGACAGACACCAAGCATGGCTGGAGGTGTGGGAGTCTGTAAAAGGGGATGCAATTTTCAGAGGTTGGAATAGCTGTTGTACTAACTGGGGCCCCTACACAGCAGGTGGTTTTAGCCACATGTCCCTCTTTAGCTCCAGGCCTTTCTCCCAGGGCTATGCTAGTTCTACCCTGTTTCGAAATCTCTGTATACAGAGCTTTTAAGTCAGTTCTGCACTGCCAGAACAGATTTAGCAGGGACGTGCCTCCATTATTCAGAGACATTTCTTCTTTTAAACCCCATATTTTCAATGTCTTATACTGCTTTTTCTCATCTCACACTCCACTTGTAATATTAATGTTACAAAATAGGATGTATGTTTCTTAAGTGGTTTATCTATTCCAGCTGTTTGTTCCCCTTCCTCCCTCTTAAAGCTGGATCCTTTGTAGCATCACAGCTGGTGACTGCAGGAACAATTATGATGTCACAGACAGAGGATTATGACTTCTGCCAGAGAAGAAAAAGCAGGATTTGCTGGAGCTCTTCAAAAACATGGCTTCTGACTTGATGTGGCATCAATTAAAATAAAAGGGGGAAAAAAACACCAGGGAGGCAGGGCAGTATTTGAACAAAATGTGCATTTCCACAGTATCAAGCTGGTCTCTGTTTTTGTGTTTAACTGAAAATAATTATTCTTGGAAAAAGCCCCAGCTCATTACCTCTTGGAGATTAAAGCCCCCTGTTCTAAAAATTGCCCCAGACTCCCCATGCATGGAACTCAGCATCTTCCTGTGGAGACACTCCTCCCTGCCAGCCCAAAATCTTCTCTCCAAAATCTATGGATGAGGCCACCCTTTACCACCAATGTTACCAATATTTTGCTGAGAAACAAGCAGTATCAGGGGCTTATTGTGCATTAGGGGCGTCAGTGGCTAGACCTATAGGTGCATGAACTGCACACAGGAAAGCATCATTCATCTGACAGAATCAGATCCTTAATCTGTCCCACAGACACTTCGGAAAGGACCTGTGCTGGCACTGTGGTGAGTGCTGCGTGGTCCTTTCACTGCTTCTGGTCACAGAACAGAGAGTCACATCATCTTTTTTTTTTCCTTTTTTCTCTAAAGGGAACCACAGGATTTGAAGCACAAATTGATAAGTGCTTGGAACTTGCAGAATACCTATACAACAAAATAAAGAACAGAGAAGGGTATGAAATGGTGTTTGATGGAAAGGTATGTACTGCAACTGTTTTTTTCTTCCCAGTTGGTCAGCAGCACTTGCTTTAGATACCGGGTTGCTACCAACACTTCAAACCAAAGAGCACATAGCAAAAAACAGTGTCCCTTGTAACAAAACCTGTTGTGCTGATAACTCTTTTCCTTATGGAATGTAGGGATCCCATAAGGCAGCTGTGCATAAGTTACCCATTTGTATAGTTTCACCCCACTGAACCTAAACTCTCAGAGTAAAGCAGCACACACACAATTAGAACCAGCTATCAAACAGTAAAAAGAAGCTCTAGTTTTGTAATTCAAGGGTCTGTTAGGAATGTGGGTTACATTGCCCCATGTAGCTCTGAAAGGTTGGTTGTGCAAAGGGTGTTTATCAGCAGCCTCCAGTGAGCAGTCACAGGGGCCCCACAGGTACCTGGGGTGATCTGTGCAGACTATCCATGTTGCAGTCCCTAAGTACTCCACAGCACAAGGATAAATGTCACCCTTGTGCCTCCAAACAGAGATAACAGACCCATACCCACATGCCACTATGTAATTTATTTCCCACACCTTACACATCATCACTGAATTTAGTCCACTGAGTCTCATGACATGTAAAGATACTGACAGCAGTCAGGGCTGCTCTAGCTCATGCGTTTAGCATCCAGCAAAGAGGAATGCGGTGAGGCAGGCAACTGTTTGGAGATTGCAAAAAATACAGAAAATGTCAACTGATTTTGCCCTTCCACTTGGTGCTCCCACGTAAGTTGAAGTAGCTAAAGCACTGTGATGCATACATATTAGTTCAGGAGCTACCTGAATCAAATGGAGAAGTAATAAATTTCATTAAATGTACAAAAAAATCTTAGACTATCTCATGCACCACCTGTGACTCCTATTTACAGGGCCAGATTTTACATTATGCTATCATGTAATAACAGTAAATGACATGGTCCTTGCCTCTAAATTATCTGTAATAGACATTTGCCTTATCTGTATTCCCTTCAGCCTCTTGGGGGGACAGCACCTACAAAATCTAGATGCTTCTCAGTAGGGGATAAATATATTTGCACAGCTGGGTGATGTGTTTCCGCATCTGACATCCTGGGAATAAATTGCCTAAAATTATCCTTTCTGCATTAATAATGATGATGACTCTCAGCGGACTACAGTAATGAAAGCCATTGATTGCTGTCACAATATGATGCATGAGAGGGGGAAAGGCATGAGTTTAATTGCAAGTGAGATATTATGAGCATTTCTTGCAGCATAAACCATTATTATTCTGTGTTTAGCCTCAGCACACAAACGTCTGCTTCTGGTATATACCTCCCAGCTTGCGTAGCATGGAAGACAACGAAGAAAGGATGAGCCGCCTTATGAAGGTAAGAAGCGTTCCCCCAGGATGTTGTGCGGTGAACAGTGAAATCTGTACAGGCAGGCAGGCCCCAGAATGAGAATCCAGAGCATGGGGTCAGGTCACTTTGCTATATTCTGGCAAATGACACATCCATTGTCATTTACTGCAGGTTAGCCTGGCACCATCATGCTCTGGTCTCCAGGTTTGGTATTCCTTGGGTTTGCCTCTTCTCTAGAGTGTGCATTCAACTTCGGTTATAGTAAACCACAGTTGGTAAACCCAGCAAATGTAGTAATTGCTTGGTAATACTATGGCACTCTGGCATACAAAAAGAAGGTGGAAAGTGATTGCAACAATTCTTTGAGCATTACGAGCACCAGTTACTGTGTCCAGTTACCTGTCAGCAATACTGAGAAAGCAGAGGGAAAATTCCCCCATGGTTTTAAAAGCTGGGCAAAGAAACCAGATAAACCCAATGCCTTTGCAGTAAGCCGTTTACTCCTTAATAGAGGTTAACTTTTTCATCAATATTGGACATTTTCATTTTAACATTTTTTATAGTTCTTCATCCATATAAAAAAAAAAAAAAACTCTACTCTTAGTTATAATACTATTAATAATAACATTATTATTGATAATAATAATCTGCTTTTTGTTTTATGCCATTGCAGGTGGCACCAGTGATAAAAGCCAGGATGATGGAGTATGGGACGACCATGGTGAGCTATCAGCCTCTGGGAGACAAAGTGAACTTCTTCCGGATGGTCATCTCAAACCCAGCAGCAACTCATCAGGACATTGATTTCCTGATTGATGAAATAGAGCGCCTGGGACAAGATTTATAATAGGCGGGTGTGAAAGTCTGTTCCTGGACCTCTAAGTAGACAATTAAGTTGTCACAAACTGTGCGAATGTATTTGTAGTTTGTTCCAAAGTAAATCTATTTCTATATTGTGGCGTTGGAGTAGAGTACAGTTTAAAATCAAGAAACATGGCTCCTTTAAAGTCCTTTCCTGAGTTTTAGAATACCTCTTTAATAATTAGCTGCACAAAAAGCTGCATTGAAACAAATAAGGAAGAACAGAAGATACTTAAACTGTTACCCCAAATTTTAACACTGACTACTTCAAATGAAAAGCAATCAGACTGAGTGATGCAAAATTTGCCCAAAATGGTGACAAAATCAAAGTGAGGGAAGGGGGAGGGGGTAGTGAGAAACAGAGTATACAAGCTGTATGTTTAAAAGTGAAAGTATTTTGCCTTTTTCGTAGTATTAGAAAAGAATTTCTAATTTACCTATAGCAACATTTCAAATGTATTTAAATAGGTATAGTTTTACAAAAGGAAAAATATATATATATGAAAAAAATCCTATTTTGTAAACTATATATTTTTATTTTATATGGGTTATAAAACTGCAAGGACAGAAGCTGAAAATTAACTAGAATTCTTTTTCTTTTGCTGGAGGTGCCTCAAATATTTATTACTGCTTAGTTTAAACCATAAGCCCACATACATTCTGAAGAGGTACCCATACCTCATTTCTCCATGTCGCATGGATTGTGGATCTCCAGGATTGATTACTGAAAAAACCTCAAGAGTACTGCAGCTCTTAAAACCACTTAATAAGATCAATTACAGTACAACAATAGGATGCTATTATTCCTAATTACGTTTCCCACTTGGCCTAACTAAGCAGACGCACAATCAATATACAGTGCTAACCAAGACTGAAATAAGGTTGTATTTGGATGGTTTCTTTGTCCTGTGGTGAAAAAGCCTATCCAAAATAGTAATGTGTCTGAATAAATGCTTATGTCGTAACAATTTCCTCTACGAGCAGTGCAAAGCTACACTGAAAATACAAATTGACTGAAATTCTTTCTAAAGAAAGCTACATTAAGAGGGTAAAGACTTGTCACAGATGTACAGGTCTGCAGGACAAGGCCTAAACTAAACGTGGCTATAGTCCAAATGACAGTGATGGAGCATAAGTAACAAACTGCTTTGTCAGAGGCTTCTCCCAGTACTGGACTACATCCCTGTTTGCCATGGCTTTTGAAATTGCAGAAAAAAAAATGAGCTTAGTTTACATCTGCCTAGAACAGTCCACACGGAGCTTCACTGGCCTTCACAGGCACAGTTCTTGCAGAATTCATGTGCTGCACCATTCTTTAACATTAGTGGTGACTCCGAGATGGCAGCTGAAGTTTATCCTCTTTCCCCTCAGTATCTAGAAACGTTGGTAGGAATTATGGGGCTTAGGCCTTTCTATTTATAACCCTACTGAAGTTTTGGTTTAACTTAGCCTAAATGACCAACTTCTGTTTGTAAAGCAATATGGTTTTGCTGGCTCTAAAATACTTGAAGAGAAAATAAGAAGTGCAATGTGGTTTTAATTTCATCTAAAATACGTAAGTGAAGTATTAATGTAATATCATGAGGACATGAAGTAAGAAGGAAATAAATTGTGTCTGTAATTGTGTTGCCTTTATTATATTGATAGTACTGTTTTGTCACCTCAGATTGAGGCTGTGCACTTTAGATTTAAACTGTACAATGTTGCAAATCAACATGTGTTGCTGTATAAGCTTGTACAATATATTATTGATATGTCATTATTTGTGTGGTAGTAGTATTTACTCTTGATATTGTAAGAGCTGCATTCACGCCAGTCCCTCTACTGTATCTTTGCTTGGTATTAACCTCTCCTTGTCAGCTTTTAGGCAGACCTCTCACCTCACTTTGGTGGATTTCCATTGCTGCCTACAGTGCATAATGGAGTGAGCTGAGCTATAGAGGAGATGCCAGTTTTGTCAGGAAGGACTTCAATGTGACCTTTGCTGAACGTGTCAAAATCACCAGCCTAATCACTGAAATACTGAGTAGAGCAGCAAATTACAGTCTTTCTTTCTGTGAAAAAGGCAAGCAGAGAGCATTAAAAAAAATAGTACAGGGACAACAATGAAGGTGTTGAATAGCCTGGTTACATCTTGCATGTGCAATTCTGTTTTAAAGTGCTAAGTGCATACGATGTATTTACTAGCTGTATGTGCCAATCCAAGATTTACATTCGGTGTTCCAGGAGAACCAGCATTTTTTTCCACCTTACTATGTTTATTGCAGCCGGGAAAGAGCGGCATAGCAACCTGTTCTTGTGTTTGACCAAAGTATCTTATATGTGTTGTTGATCTAAATCCAAATAAAAGTGTAAAATGTGACTGTGGGTCTTTTAATTAGCAGCACTGATGGGCACTGTCAGCAGAAAACAGATTTATCACTTGTGCCACTTCGGAGCAAGGCCCCAATAAAGAGAATGTTTAATTGTACTGCTTTTCTGTGTCTCCTTCTGGATTTCTTCATGGCAAGATGCATTCTGTTAATTATCATAGCATAAAAACAATTCCATCACCAGACCCTTTTTGAGGCAATACTTGGCACCAACATACAAGTGTAAATCTGCCATCTGCTATTCCTTTACCTTATCTTTACAAGACGGATTTAGTCGCTTTATTCTCCTCAGACAAGCTCAACAATTTTTTATCTTTTGTTTTGTCTTTTCATTCCATGAGCACTTATCCCCAAATTAACCATAGACTTTAATCAGCCTCCAGCACAGTGGAAGTTGTCAGGATGCTTTCCAGGGTGACACAAACTATATGATGGCAACAATTTAAAAGGGCCATGAAATAATAATAAAATTTAAAAAAAAAAAAAAAAAAAAAAAAAAGAAGACAAAGCAACGGATGCAAAAATTAAGATTTTAGTCTGCATGTCTCCCCAGCCTCATTCTTCCAAAATCCTGTCTGCCCTATTTTCCTTCTCCTCTCTGAAGAGCTTCATAGCCTACAGCAGATGCAGAGAAAGAAAACAAAATTATGTTGTTTAGGAAGTTTTTGTCTAAGATGAGATTTTTGTGTATCATTGCTCTAAATCTGCAGTAGAATTTGTGATTAATGCCTATACCCCGTACTTAGGCAGAGCCCATCTAGAGGTTTTGTAAGGAGAAACAGAACTGGAGAAGATTCTGGGCAGTTGGGCATCCTCCTTACCCTGATGATGTGCTGGGACAGGGAGCACAGTTTTCTTATTTTTGCATACTCCCACGTGTCCATGAAGCTTGGGCTTAGCTGCAAACTCTTTGCACCCAGAGCTGTGTGGCGTGTCCCAGCCAAGCACCTACTGGCCACACTGAAGAAAGGCACAATAAAATTGACAACAAAGAGGAAATCATGAGAACCTGAGTAACAGCTCTCCACAAAGACTGGTTCCTTTTGACTATACGAGAATAAAAGCCATTTGCTGTTTCTCTGCTGTTTACCACAAGGCCCCCAGAAGAGCATTCTGCATGGGGAGAACCATGGATCTAGAAGAAGAGATGACCCATCTCATTGCAGAAGCGTACGCTCACAGCAAGGTTGCAGTGGCCATTGGCCATTCTGCTGTGCAACCACACAAAGGTCCCAGGAGCCTCAGGTCCTCTGACCACCCCACTGGGCTGTGTCTGCCTCTCCACACTCAACCTCCTTCTCTACCATTTCATGCCCCTTTCATCCTTCTTGCCTGTTTCCCACAACATAGATGTATATGAGCATCTCAACCATCTTCATAACTTGATGGGACCTTTTTTCTTAAAGGTTCTTTTGAAATGCAGCCTGCAAATTCAGTTAAAACTCGTACAACAAGAGTGGGTGCCTCTATCCAAGAAGTGGCTATCCTTTCTTTTAGCATGGGATGATTCTGGTCCAAACTTACTCCATGAGAAGCACAATATCAGTGAGTGGCCCCACCCTGGAGACAGTCTTCTGTGAAAGGATGGAGAGGAAGAAGAAAGAGCTTTGCAGAGTTTTTTGCAGAGTTTGAGGAGGCCTCAAAACCTACTCTGAGCCAACTCAATTGACTCACATACATCATAGCACAGTCCACTGAGTGTGTTCAGTGCTCTTGATGAAGTATTTCATCGTTTACTTCTAAAATTTTGATTTAATAAGTTATGGTTTAGTGAATCATAGATAAACCAGGTTCTGCAAAGCAGAGACTGGCTGAACGAGCAAACCTGATGGTGGTCTCATACAACTCTGACACAGCTGGCATCTGCTATCTTCTGGAATTTTACTCTGGGTGTCACAATTTCATCCAGAGAGACACTCAGCTCTTTACTGAAGATATCCATTTAGTGAAGACAGCCGTTCTTCTATAAATAAATGCTGTATCCATTGTTTGATACAGAGTGCAAAACTGCCTGTTGTCAATAAAACACAGCAGCACATTTTACTGGCAATGCCTATGGGCTACAAGGAACTAGAAAATATATTCACAACCATCTTTAGGCCCCATTCATGGCCAGCAGAACTTCAGACTGAGCAATGTGCCTGCATCCAAAAGTTACATTTCAAATTACTTAAAAGCTTTGGGGGGGCTTCTTGGTGGTGGTGGTGGTTTGTGGGTGTTTTAGTTGTTTGTTTGTTTGTTTTTGCAAGAACTGACACATGATTCAGAAGTCCAAAGCATTTTCTTGGCCTGATGTTTGCCTGGAGAAGCGATGCTCAGTGACTGGTAGCTACTGGGAAGCTAATGCAGAAACAACAAGGTAGATGTGTTCTTCTGCACCTCCTGCAAACCCTCAGCCCTGGAGCTGTGCTGGTCAGAGCCCCAGAGAGGCTGAAGATGGGGGCAGATGCTCCCAGCCCAGCTGGCCTGACACCACAATATGGACCATCCAAGGACATGGTGGATGAGGTGGCTGGGTCCCAAACCTCCATGATTGGGGTTCCTCATTACTGTAAATGGCCTCCAGGAGGGATCTGGAGAGGCGCCTTCACCTTCCCTACAGCACGCAGTTCTGAGAAAGGCAAGTTTAAATATCAAGTCAGTTGCTTTAAACTCATATTCCAGCATGGTTAAGGAAGAAACAAAGCACATCAGAACCCAAGGGATAGTATATCTTTCATCCAGTTTAGCTAGGCTAACTGCCAGTAGAAAATCATCCTAGGTAGAAAATCATCCTAGCTAGAAAATCATCCATCAAAATCCACAGGATACTGTCCCTAATGCGCTAATGTCTTAGCCTGATAATCTCTGCACTATCAGCTTTCTACCTGACCAGCCTGACTAAAGGTAGCAATCTGACCGTTCGGGGAAAGCCAAGTGCTGCAGCTGGAGGAATTACAGAGCTGGCTCTGCTGTTCACCGGGAAGACAGAACGGCTGCAGGTCACAGCACTCTTCATTACAGCACCGAAGGAGGCAGGTGTATAGATTTTGCAGTGTACTGTGGAGCAAGAAATTGGGTCTGAGATTACAGTCAGAGAAAAGGAATACGTGCTTCTTTTTGTGTTAGAATAAAAGCCCGTGTACTTTGCTGCTGAAATTCTTGCATTAGAAAAATGGATGGAAAATCTGTAAATTCACAGTGCATGAACAGGGCAAAGGCTGCTTCTCAGGGCACAGAAAAGTCACAAATTAAGCTGGGGGGAACCTCCAGTTGTCCAAATGCTTTGCAATAGCTGTCTCTGTACATGCTCTCACTCCAACTGATGCCTGCTGCCAAGTCTTTCAGATGTGTTCAGATACTTAACTTCCATGGTAGGAACCCAGGTGGCTTAATCCCAGCCCACTAGACCACTCATTCGCAGTCTGTGACCCGTAAACCCACATGGATGATTTCTTAGAGACCCGTGACTGGGAAGAACAAGTTCGTGTACTGCTCTGCAGTATACGACGTTTCTAAAGGGGTCCTCGGTCCACAGAGAGATTTTAGAGGCTCACAAATCAAGAGAGCTTGAAAACCACACTACTGTGCAACCTCTCCTTCTAAAATATTTCATTTTGCTTCACAAGGAATAGTGCCTGACATCTGGCCTGACCTGGCACTATGATCATACAGTATTTTAAATATGTAACATCCAGAAGATACACTCTTCTCAACAGACATTAAACTAACATGCAAAACAGAGAGCATAAGACTAGTTTACATTAGTCCTATTGTCTTGATACTGTTTTTATTTTATATAATCCTGTACATTTCCATTTTCTTACACTTCTGCATTGCCTGCAGGATGGACTTCTATTTTCCTCCCCGTCCTCCTCTGTCCTGATAATGAAAATGGTTCTGGGACAAAGCACAGATGTTTGGAACTTGATGTAAATGCACTTTTGCTGCTCTGAGGAATTAAAAGGAAATAGCTTGTGTTGTAATAGGTAGCTGCAGAGCACAGCTTTTAAAGACAGCCTATAAAGAGTGATGAGGCAGTGTGGCTGGGGACTGCCAGAAGAGCTCCCCCGGTGAACCCTCCTGTGAGAGGCAAAGCCCACCATGGGAAGCTACTCCACAAGAGCTCCTGCCAAATAGCTTACTCTGCTAAAGCTGATGCAGCTAATTTCCCCATTCAGATGAACCACTGCTGTTTGTGTTACATTGGCACCCAGCTGAAGCCAGAGCCTCGTAGCAGCTGATGTTGTACTGCTGGCAGAGGCAGCTGCTCTTACAATGAGCTCGAGATCAGAAAGCATTGAAAGGATTTGGTACATAAAGCTTGCCTCAGGATTTCATCTCACATGAGGATTTTTCCCTTTCACCAATCTTTCCTTCTCATCAGGAGAGACCATGGAAATAAAATAAGAAGTTTGCAGACAGTTCTCTCTTTGGATTCATCTTCAGACAAGTTTGACTTTGGCACACAGGGAATGCGGAGCTGCTCCATTCCCTTTCACCAGTGCCTGGATCCATGACAACCACCAAGGTGTCTGACAACACCTCCTGCTGCAGAAAGCTCAAAGAAACCAGGACTATGCTTTTGCACAGTGCTTGCACAGAAGATTCCCAGAAAATGGACCAGTAAAGCTGTCTTACCTTGGGAGAATGGGTTATTACTCCATCCTCCTGCAGTGAACACTGAGGTCCTGCCTGGGAGGAGGACAGATCCAGGCAAGTTATGAATCCCTTGCAATGGATTTGTTTCCACATACATTCCCCATCCCTTATTCTATGGCTATGGTTCTTGAACCATGTTTGGGCAGCTACTCCAGACAAGCCAGCCTATATTCAATTTGGGAGAATGAGAATTAAACCATATTAACAGTGATACTGATGAGAGTTGATGAGGATGTTATTAATACCATGCAGGGTGCCTTCGGTAAGCCCTTACTGTCAGGGACATTTGTGACAATTCTGAACAGAAGCTTCACTAGAAATTTTTAGACTGCAAGATCACTGTTTGGTCATTTTCTATAATGGCTGTGGATACAAATATAATCATTTCCTGCTTGCAGTCTACAGACCCAATAAGCTGCCTCGGGAATTAGAATCCAATAGGCAATGATAAATGACAGGGTTATGAAATATTGCAAGGGCCTCTATGTCACGCTGTCCTTTCACCTTCAATACAAATGAGCTGTGTGACTGCTTCCTACAGAGGTGTTTTCCATGCTTAACTGAAGAGATCTGTCTATTTACATCTCACATTTACTAAAATTTCAGTAGATGTCAGTAACTGAAAGAAACGATCACATTAAAATGAAATACAAAATATGTAGTGCTCAAAAGTCTCAGCTGATGCAAACACTTCGCTTAGTGCCTTGTTTGTGCATAATATGGTTCAATTTGTGTTGATTCATTGCCCCCTTTGCCATTTCTCTTAATTCACAGCGTCATGTTTTTATGAGCTGGTGCTGCAGGAAAATCTACAAGCAGAGCATGTATTGTTGGGATGACATTGGCAACCCAAAAAGGTATGCATGGATCATCTTACTACTTAGCCATTGCTTCTGAAACAGTCTGCCTTTTATTTACCACTGTGGCAGACTTTGTCTGCTACAGATGACAATTTGCAATCACTTTTCTCCTTTTCTTCAGCTACTTCTGCTACAGTCATAAATGAGAGAGAGAGAGAATTAATCAAACTCAAAAAACCCTCCAGTGATTGGATCTGATTGTAGATGTCTCAATTGCAATGAAGTTGAAATTACTGGTGTATTATCGTTCTTGAAAGCAATTTTTGTGCAGTAACTCTGGTAGGAATCTCAAATAAATTGTAGCTATTGATCACCAGCTATCATATTTCCCACACAGAGAGTCTGACTCTTTTTTTCACATTGTAGGTAACTTTGCTTGCTCTCAGGCTTGTTTTTGGAGAGAACCAGCTAATCCTTTTCAATGGGAAACTGGACATATTTGACAGGAAAGGTCACCACAGAGCCCAATACAAGCAGACAGCATAGCTGAAAAAAAAAAAAAAAAAAAAAAAAAAAAAAAAGCAGAAGGGACAACATTTTGGAGCAATGCCATGAGTACCTCTCTTCTCTATGCTTTTCCTGCTTCCCAGACCAACCAAGATGCTCTCTGTTGTCCTCGTTCTGGGGAGAAGGAACTAATGCTGCCCAAGTATTTCTCACTCCTGAGCAATCTCACCCTCTCACAGGACCTTTGCTCACCACAGCACAAGCCAGGCTCTGCCCTGCAGTGACTGCAGCAGCCCTCTTCCTGCCCAGCAAGGACTCCAGCACTCTGTTTCTCTGTTGTCTCTTGTCCCTTCCTTAGGAAGACAAATGTCATTTGCATCAGGGTTTAGCTCAGTGCCATAAAATAATTGAATGGAAATGACTGTGCTCTTATCTGCCTTGTACAGTAAGTCCCTGTGAGGGGACGATGACCTCTGTTATTCCTTCAGCAGCTATGGCCCTACCTTGAGGTCCTTACTTTCCATGGCAATGCTGTAAGCAGAAGTTTAGAAAAGTCAGGGTGGGTGCTGGTTTCTGGCCACCCATCCCTAGCCTCAATGCCAGGACCATGCACGAGCTGTTGGCTGTTGGCATCCATCATCCTTTGCTGTGTTACTACATAGTCATTGCTCTTAGTCACTGAACATGAACAAACTCCAAGTCATATCCCAGGAAGGATTGCCACAGGGAGAGCAACAAAGGCTCCTAGAGGAAGGAGGCAGTCACCCCTCTCATTCAGTGGTTGGGACCTTCAAAACCAACACCATGGAGCTGAGAGTCCACTCTCTAATACTATCTAACAAGATCTGAAACCACACGAACACACTCCGATAAAGTGCTTGTTGGTGCCTGTAGGGGCAAGAAAAGCTCTTAATCATTTCTGCTAGAAGATAGTCTAGAGGAACCTGTGTAGGGGCTGGTACAGAACTGGTTAATAAATGTGTCCAGAAAGTTTTCTGTGGGTCATACTGCTAGAGGCTTTGCAGGGGCCTGTCCCAAGCCTGACTTTATTCAGGGTTCTCACTGATGACTTGGACAGTGAAATACAGAATATGTTTGTCAAGTGCCTATATAATATGATGCAAGGACAAGAAGAAATTTGGGAAGAGCAGTGGAAGGGTAACAACTGAGTTCAAATCAATTTTGGCAAACTGGGTAAAAAGTCAAAAGAAAGAACAAAAAAAAAAAAAAAAAGAAACAAACAGTTAAAGCTTAGTAAAAGCAAGTAAGAATGGTACTTCAAGCAGGACAAATCACAGAAGGGGAAGTAGGTTATGCATCAGCTCTTCAAAAAACAGGCTCAGTTATTAGTGAACAACATCCCATCAGAGATAAAAAGGATGGAATTCTGGAATCTATGTGAGGGAAAATGGCTTGCAACACAGACTGAGTCATCCCTCTGTTCTGCTCAGTGATGATGGATACAGCCTCAATTGGGACATTATACTCTGTTTTAGGCATCACACTTCCAGGAAGACATTAAGATGACAGCAACAGTAATTATTAGAGATCTAAAAATGTGCAACCTGGGAGGAAACAGTAAAAGAACTGGAGCTGTCTGCCTAAAACATGTGAAAATTATGATGAAAATCTAATATTAAGAAGTTTGCTATAGGAAAGGATTTTCTCTGTGGTCTTGAAGGCTCAGAGAAGAAATAATGTGTTGAAGCTCTAGCAGAAAAGATTCAATATTAGAAATAGCTTTCCAGTGTTAAAGGTAATAAAGGTTTGAAACAGATTACTTTGGGATGCCAAGGGTTGTCTCCAGAAACAGGGTGGATAAACGTTAAGACAGAGAGAAACAGCTGACCTAGTTTTGAGCATAAGGGTGGACCGAGAACCCTCCTAAAGTCCTTCCAGCTGCATTTTTTTGGTGACTCCAGACAGCAACCCAGAGTTCATTTGTGACTTTCTGCAACTCATTTCAATGACACAAGACTCTGTTGGTTCTGTAAACCAATGTGAAGTTAATTACTAGGGAATCAAATGCAGCAAGAGATCTGTTGAGGTCTCAGGCAATCAGTGTTACAACAAACTTAAGGAACGTTGTTGATTATCTTTCTTTAGCAAAGGCAATGACCTCCTGAGCTGCCAGGTCCCCAAATTGCTGTTACCCTACCCTAACCATAGTTACCTGCCACCTCCTTAATCAAAAATGTTTCAAAACTCAGCAGAAAATTCCTGAAACAGATTCTCAAATCTGAGTACTGTGAGCAAGAAGAAATCAAGAAGGTTAAACTTGTGACTCTATTTTGAAGTAAAAAAGTAAAAACAAAAAGAGAAAGAAAACATTGTGAGTTCAGGCTCACTCCAGCGAGCTCTGCTGGAGGAGGACCTGGGTGTGCTTCTTCATCCCTTAAAACCAGGACTGGGGAAACAAACTCAGTCTTCTTTGTATTTTTCTAATTTGTCAGCCTGTTTTGCCTACATATTCTGATCACTCTTTGTGCTGACATGAGTCATTTTTTATATAGACATTATGGAATTTTAAGAAGCCAAAATTAGTGTGTGGAGCTAATTCAGGTTGTGCCTTCAGGACCAGGGGAGCAAGGAGAGGCTGGGGCAGGAGCAGGGTGTCTGGAAAGAGGCTGTGAATTCCCTTGCGACCAGAAATGGGGGGAGAGGCATCGACAGTACATGCGGCAGGATGCTCCTAGTCTGGACCCCTGTGATGTACAGAAGGTAGGTCCGGATGGTGGTGGCTCCAATTCGTCCTTCCAGCTGGGTGACTTCGCATACCCTGATTCATTCTGAAAGTTAACCCAGAGCAGCGGTGAGCTGGTGATAAAACATCCTTGTGGCCCTAGTTACTGACAGATCCATGCTGGAGGAAAGTAGCTGTAAATCCTGCTCCTCTGCACCCACACAAGCCACATTTTGATCCAGCCTCTGCATGAGTCCGTGGCAAAATTCCCGCTGACTGCAAATGGGTTTGGACCGAGTTTATGAGCCACATCATTTACATGATGTCTGCGCTGCCTGAACTAATGTCCATCTGCTTGGATGCCGTTTAGGGCTCCTAACAAATTGGTTGAGCCCTAGGGTGAGGCAGGGCCCGACAGACAGACCACATGGAGTCCTGACTTGTCACCGCCACTGCGAGACATCCCCTCATCCATGTCAAAGTACTTCTCCTCACCCATGGCAATGCCACAGTGAGCTTTCCCCTTAGCAGTGCTCATTCTTGTTCTTCACCTCTTCTTGCATGGGTGGCCCACTTATGTTTTGGCCTGACTGAAATGGGAGGAGGCAGCCTGGCCCAGCCTTGCACCACAAACAGCCTGGTTCCTGGCCTGCACCTGTTTTTTGGGGGGGAAATACTCATTTTGTGTGCATGAGGTAATAGGAATAGGCACCCGAGACTGGATGGCTGGATGGCAGCTTCTATAGCCTGACAGTCAAACAGGGAAATCACATTTACCTTAAATAATGAAGATGGAAAATTGAGGACTTAAGAATGAAGACAGCGTAGAGAGATGGAACAAGAATAATGGATTTTTCAGTTCAATGGTAAGGAAAGGAGATATTTTTTAAATCTATTCAAATTGATCTGAAGTGAATTTTTATCATGAAAGCTGACAAACAAAAATATTACTTCCTTTTCCTGTCAACAAAAAGCTGCTGTTAAAAATGAATGTAATGTTTCCTTATAGTGTTATTCAGCCTTTTAATCCTATTTGTTTATGTTTGTTTGTTTTTGTTTTTCAAACTAAGTGAGGTTTTCAACAAAACCTGCCATTTCAACATTAATATCACATCTTCATCTTAAAAATGCAGAAATTATGTAGCTTGAAAGTGTTTAGACAATAAGTACACTTTTGTCCAGCATCACCATCAAAGCTGGTTTGATCCATTTGATCCGTTTGATCCATGGAGCCCATACAGCCTATTTTTTCCTACCAGACTTCATTTCATTTCCAGAGGAGTTTTTTCTTTATGCTAAGCCTATAGCAAAGTGTCTGCCCCAGCCGGCCATGCAGCACCTTGTGCTGCCTGCCGATGGGACCACAAGCCACAAGTCATGCATTACCTGCAATAAAACACATCAGTGCTCTCTTTCTGCATCAGTTTGTCCGTGACAGCAAGATGAGCATCACGCAAAGGAGTGGGGAGAGGAAACAACTTAAACCTGGCCACTTCTCATCATCCACACATGAATGGGAGATGACCCCATACGCTCTGTGACAGACATTTCCTCTTGCTTCAGTAAAAACTTCCTCCACAGCAGAATTATCGTGTATAAATTCACTCACTTCAGTCTCATGAAGCCATATTTTTTTTCTCACTTCTTGCTACAATCCCCCTGAAGGTTTACTTGTGGAATGTCAGTGCCTGCTGGGCAGAGGCAGCCTGGCAGCTGCCCCATGTGAAATGAGGAATTTCATGAACCTGCGAAGTATGGCATGATAGTGCTGCCTTCATTCCACTCAGGCCCCTGGGCACCAGATCCCTATCTTTGGGGATGAAAAAGAGATTAGAGAAAACTAATAAATCTCAAAACTTCTTGGTCAGTGGAAGAACTCAGAGGTAAAAGCTGAAATGCACAGCACAGCCACAGCTGGGGGCCACGGACAGGAGGGCTCAGGGGGCAGCAGGTGCTCCCACAGGTACTGTCAGCTTGTTAATGTAGTTTTAACTGTCTGCATTTTTTTCTGCTAAAAGAAGGAAAGGACTGATGGGTGAAGATGTGTGATTTCCTGCAGGTGTGTTCCACTAAGAGCATTTTTAGGAATTTGGTCAAAGGAGCAGAAGGAAAAGCTCGTATTGGGTCAAAAGTACTGCAATATCACATCATGCTGGGAATGCTCCTTTACAAAGGAAGCAAAAAATTCATTCACTCAGAACTGCAGCCCATGAAGTGTTTTGAAGCTGTGCACCAGGACAAAAGACCACAGATGCCATGTGCACATGCTTGCAGCACCTGAGTGTGAAGGGAAGCAAAAGTTGATGCATGCTGGCCATTTGGCTGCGGCAGGTGCCTCAGTTTTAGAGCTGGCCCATTTTCCAGCTTGGACTGGGACTGGCAATAGTGCCTTCAGCCAGCCAAGATGCCAACCACACCCTGTGAAATACAACAGTCACATTTTGTGAGGATGTATTTGCTTTTCCATGCTGCTCTGGAGCAGTGAAGGCACCAGCACAATGCTGTCTCTGCTTCTGGGCAGCATTAGAGAGCACAGGGGGGCTGTTGTTGAGCCAGGTGCCCTATCCCATATGTACCTGTAATGTACCAAATGTCTTCTACCTGCATGCAGTGCTTTAGGGATAAAGCAGCTAAGGACCAAACAGTGGCTAACACAGCATGGTTTGACCATTCTAAATGACAACTCCAGCTTTTTTAACTACCTAAATGCCCAGGTTCCTCATACAGCTGATGGAGAAAAGTGGGTGTCTTTTCAAGAAAAGATGTCCTTGCTTCAGCTCAGGAGCCACATTACAGGGACAGAGAAAAGTTAGGTGCACAGAAAGTGCACAGAAAGAAAGCAAGTGTAAATCTTTGGCTTTCCTGCAGCCAAGGGCAAAACTTGAATTTATACAGAACGTGTGAAAGTGCAGCCCTTGCAGCAGGTTGGGTATTTTAAGCCTATAGATCAATTGCAGGTCCTTGACATGGGAAATATGTGATTTTTATTGACTACAGGAGTTTCAATTCAGAAAGAAATAAAACAAAAATAAAAGTAAATCATGGAACCAAGCTAAGACACGGCTTTAAATAAGAAACTAAAATAATCTGAGTTGTGGTAGTGGCTGTCTGAGACAGCTGTGTCCCGGTTATGGGAATAGATCCTGCACCTCAGCTGCTGGGTGAAGTCCTGGCCCTGCAGAAGTCAGCAGCAGAACTCCCATTTCTGTCAGGATGGCACATTATCCCTGACAGTCTTGCTGCATTGTAAACTTGGGCAGGTTTTCTCCTTGAAAAGGACTGCATTTCCAGGCTGGATGGTTATTTTCTGTATCACACAGTTGTGATTTTGTTTTCTTCTTACAAAAGTCAGGTTTCCAGGGTGCTACAGCTTTGGCTGCTTAATAGAAACCTGACCATGATGGAAGAAAGGACAGAAAGCTGCCGTAGACATCAGGCATCAACAACACAGAGCTCCACTGACCCAGGGGAGCAGGAGGATTTACCTGACACAGCGGTACCCATGCAAGGTGTGTGTGTTGGGAGGAAACTAGCTGTGAAAGTTGCTGCCATCATTAAGAAGATGGATTTCTTTGTTAGTCTTTTCTCTGATTTCTGTGTACCTCAGCTGTATACAATAGACCTTATAATTTCCCTCCTAGTGGCTGACTTAACAACCTGAAATTTTTACCCTGGATGTCATGACTTTTAAAAAGAGAGAAGCTGCCCCAGTGCTATGCAATTAAATTGTTAAAGCTGTAAACAGACTAATAATACAGCAGCAGCAGTTGTGCTGTACTTTACCCTTCCTTACTAGCTAGCTGGAGAAAGATGCCGATGCAATTAAACAGCATTTTAAATATGATTACAATGATTCCTAATATTTGTACTAACCACATATTTTAATCTGAGTATTTTAATAACCAACATTCATAAATTCATTAAAAGAAAAAGAAAAAAAAAAGAAAAAGAAAAAGAAAAAGAAAAAGAAAAAGAAAAAGAAAAAGAAAAAGAAAAAGAAAAAGACCTTTCCTCCCATCTTATTTTCTCAGTGTTTCTGATGCATGAAACTGTCTGTCTCCAGTACCTCATTTTTATTCTTTTTTTCCTCTTATGTTCATACCCTTATCATATTTTGTCTTCATCCATTTTTTACTGTCATATGTTTATAAAGATAATATTTTTATCAATGAGGCACACATCAGAGATGAATAGCAATGTGGAATTAAATCTGCAGAACCATGAATAAAAGAAACTTTAGTTGTACTTTGTAGTTAACCTTCAGCCTGGAAACATTTACTCTTCTGTGGAAGATATTTTACATCATGTAACTTGAAAAAGAGAAGTTCAAAGCACAGGTATCTGGGCTGGTTTGGGGAAGAGTGAGTCAGGGATTATGGCAGAGCATGAAGCCATGCTGTCACACTGCAGGAATTAATTGGGTACTGAAAGGAATGGCTGAAGCGTAGGAGGAGGATTGGTTTTGGTGAACAACAACAAAGAGCAGAGAGCTTCCTGGTGCTTTTATGTTTCAGCCATCTTCTAACACATCTCAAGACTGGGGGGGGGGGGGGTTGAAAAATCAAAACAAGCAAACGTATCGATGTTGCTGTGGTAGGAGGTGAGGTCTGCTCACACCTCACCACCTCAAGCTGAGTCTTCTGCTGAGAGCAGCTCCAGTCCTGCACAGAGGTCATGATTGACTCCAAACTGGGAGAGCGTATGTCAGAAAATTATTTTAAAAATATAAAAAATGTTGCAAATACAGGAGTTGCATCTGTGTAATTCAGTTGGCAGATGAAATCCTGAACATGCTGAAGTCCGGGACAAAAGTGCTGCTGACTACAGGTGCCAGGTTCTCACTGGGCATCTCTGCTGTTGGCTCCCACTCCCACCAAGGCTGGTTGGGTATGATGGTGCTTTTTTGGGGGGTGCTGATGAGCTGCAGTGATGGAAGGATTGCATTTTGACAGCCGGGAAGGCGATGCCTTCTCCAGACCCTGCTCTTGTGGAAAGTACAAGCCTGCCATATGTGGATGATTTGGCCACTTTAGACCTAAATTGTGAAGCCACAAGGAACAGAAAGGAGCACTGTAAAATTGGCACACAAAATATGGAAATTAAACATTCTCTGAAAGATTAAAGTAAATTTGCAAGGGTCCAATGAGGCATTGTCTTTCCTTCACTATCCTCAGCTGATGTTTTCTATTAGAAAAACTCTAAGTGGAATGTGCCTGGGACATTTAAAGGAGGAGAACAGGGATCAAGATGAGATTCACTGGCATAATGACAGCCTTGAAGTACATTATAGCTTACGTTGTGTTAGCTTGTGCCTTTCTGTACCCAAAAAGAAAAAAAAAAAAAAAAAAAAGTAGATTACACCTGTGCCCTGTTATTTAGCAAGCATTAATGATTGTTAGAATTTACACAAACTCCATTACACAACTAGTGACTAAACTGCTACTTTAAACAGTTTCTTTATAGAAATAACTTGGAAACTACATTAAAATAAGCTATAGATTTCTTTCTGTCTATGAGCTACCAAGAGTACAAATAAATCTCTGCATTTTCTAAGCCTGGATTAAGAACAAGCATTATTTGTCTAATAAAAGAGTTCTACATATCATTAGTCTAGCTGCTACAGAGAGTTGTAGTTTAAAAATGAAATAAACACAGCTGCACATAGTCAGAATAATATTTAGTAATCAAGAGGCCTTAATACGTATAGATGCTGTGAAAAAAAATGAGCCATAGTTTTAACAATCTCCCCGTTCTAAAATTCTGAAGAAACACATGTGCTTCAGTTTTTAAATGGATGTTTTAAATTCATTATAGTCTTCTGTAAACCCAGTGAAGACAAGGATACTTCTGTAGTGGTCATGAGCTGGTTTACAGAACTGTAAGGCAATTAGGAGGATTTGGTTGCATATGTAATTCTAAATGGAAACTATTGCGTTAGTCTGTTTCTAGCACGAGAAATGAATTTCTCAGACATATGTTTTTTATCTTTGTAATAGATTTTGAGTTGTTTGGTCTGCTCTGTGAACTAAACAATTGAGAAATGGTGCATAAGATATATTTTATTTTCAGATTCATACTCTATTTTACAGCAAAAGTCTACTTTATTGGGTTTTTGTCCTCCTTATTTGGCTAAAGAGCCAGAAGCAAAAAGTGCTTGCAAAACTCAACACTTGAATAATCATGTGGTCATTAGTGTATTCAGATGGACATTTGTTAACCACAAATATCTAGTGAGAATAGATATTCTGCATGTAATCAACGCCCACAGAAAATGTGCAGGCAGATTTTGTATAGCCATTTGCCCTGTGATGCTCAGTGTTAGGAGGGTTCACCCGTCCTCGTCTTCTGTCTGGTGCTTCATTGTCTTTAATGTCCTTCTACAAATAGAAAGCAGATAATCTCTGCTTTTCTTAAGGTACAAATGTCTGTGAAAATGAAACCAGTAATATAGCCCCACCTTACAGTGAAAGCCTATTGAGGCTTCTCCACATTTTCCCTTGCCAAACCCTAAAATGACAACACCCTTCAAGTTAGATTGTGGGACACTTTATTATTCAGCAAGAATTTGTCCAGTATTAACTCATTTATTGTTTCTGAGTATCCTGGAGGTTATTTGGGATACCACTATAGTTGGGAATTTAGTATAAGGCAAATTAATCTAGATCTCATGTCCCACACTCAGAAGCTGTAACCTCCCTTGGCCAGTAACATCAGCACTGTTGATTTTTTCAGGATATCAATCAGAAAAGTTTTTTCTTCTAACAAGTACAGGCTTTCCTGGTTGAAACATCTTCAATAATTTCAAAGTTACCAGGCAGCCACTGAAATCAGTTTGAAAGGTGCCGTGTCAGCCAAAACACAGTGTAGTGACAGATGTGGAGCTAAAAATACCAGCTTGACAATCTTTCAAAAATCAGGCCCTCAGGAGAGATGGATTACAGGCTCAGTTCCTCAGGATCTGAGCTCAGACATCTAGCAGACACTGTTCAGTGAGAAGAAATGCAGTAAGTGGGCCTAGCCAAGGGCTGGAGTGAGGAAAAGCTGAACCTTCTCCTTTGAGCACACCCTGCTGGGGTTGCACCAGCTGCACTGGAGCAAGGCGTGCTCTTGTTTCGTCCTGTGAGCCAAAGGTTTGGGTCCCCATCCGCCAAGGATTCCCTTGCGGGTAGAGAAACTGCAGCTGTCCTGTTTGAAAGCCATGGGAGACTTAGCACAAAGGCAGGCAGCTATAGGATCTGCCGTCCCTCATTCAATCTCATGCCATACTGAAGTGTGCCTCCATCACCTGCAATATAAACCTGGGGACACTCTTCCACTTGCAGATTCCTCAGCCCTGGTCATTACATTATTGCATCACAAATGTTTATGTAAGGAGCTTATCTTCTCTTTCTACCTCTGAAGACATCCCCTTTAATTCAACATCCCTCCCAAGTGCTCTCTGACCCTCCTTTCTCTTCTACCTCTAGTATGATCCTCGCTCCCATACCTTTCCTGCAAAATAAACTAATAAATTGCTGTGAGCTGAAAGGTAACACACTGTCAAGTATTCATCCATAATCCAGCCACGGCATTAATTGCCCAGGCCAGATGCCGTGGAAGTGCCATAGACTCTCCAGCAGACCTGGAGCCCAACGAGAAGTCTATGGTTTCTTCCCTAGCAGATGTGCTGGGCTAAGTATTTTGTTTAAAAAATTTATAGGAGGAAAATGTTTTTCTATTTAATAAAAGTGTTTGTTTCACTTGCCTTTTTTTTTATACTTTTACTGAAAACTTCCTTTATCCATTCCTTTTGTTGTTGTCTCTTGTTTTGTTTTTTTTTGGTTGTTGTTGTTTTGTTTTGTTTTGTTTGTTTGTTTTAATCCCCTAAAACAAGGAAAAATAGAGGTATGAAAATTGGTATCTGTTTTTTTTAACTGCAAAATCTTGACCCTTTTTATTATTTTACTATTCTGCTTTAAATCAAGGTCAAGCCTCCCCCCTTTTCCCAAACCATTTAACCATGCAACATCTGTTTCTTTTGTTTCTTTTTTTTTCGTATTATAGCTCCTAACACTTACAAAGAAAAGTGCTGGAGCTTGAATGCCCTGGTAGCACTTTCTCAAATTCTCAGCATCTCCTTGGAAAGGTGCGGTTAAAAATAGAAGAAGGAATCATTTTGTAAAACTCAGCATTGTCTAACTATTTTCTCCCTCTAATTGCTCAAGCTGGCTCCTAAAGCCAGGTTTACTGCCTTATGGGCCATTTCAGTGCTAGAAAAAAAAGACACTTGGAAAAATGCAGTGGCCAGCTCTACTGAGTCATTGTGTCAAACCTGTATAAAGTCACCCTACCAATAAATTGAATGGGAATGAACTAAATAGCTTTCTACTGATGTAAAAGTCTTATATTTCCAGACAGAGCAAGAGACTTTGTTATACTGTAGTACTGGCAAGCGTCTGCTTTTGTCTGTCATTTTCCTTCTCCAGACTCTGATTTTATTATCATATCGCTGTAATGAAAATCACAAATCATCTGGACAGCAATGGCAAGGAGCTGTATCTCCTAGCCCTGGTGTCACCATATATTTCAGAGCTTTGTCATCACATCACTTTGGTGAAAAACACCCACTGGTTTGAGGAGTAGCCTGCAAATACACAGGAGTTAGCTGCAGAGTCACACCGATATGTCAGCCCTGCCTTTGCTGGTGTCCTTCACTCCTGGCTGTGCTACTGCCATGGTCAGGAGCTCCCTGAGGAGCCTCCATGGGGCCAGGGCTGAGTATTTCCCTGGAGGAAAGTCAGCAATCAGAGCACAGCAGGAAAAGCTCTGCTTTCCCCATCGTTTCATGCACAGTGAGCAAGTATTTCATTGCTACTGCTCTATCCATAATCCGCTTGCTAGTGTGTTGATCTTTCCCATCCAACAGCAGGGAACGCTGCTTTCTGAATTGTGTGCACTTCTTGTGACTTGTATGCAAAATTCCCATAGTGGAAATAGCACTGTGATATTGCAGCATTTTGAGGCTCAATTCCCCCTTGTAAATTGAGAAGGCAGTGGACTGGAGCACTAACTCAGCATTGTTTCAGTTTTCTGTCAATATCCAAATCACCTGCCAGCAAACTAAACCCACTCATGTGGTAAGAAACATCTGTGAGCAGATCTTATTTGGGTCTTCTTGTAAAAAGCCACAGGATGGAGATCAAATCCAAAGAAACCAAGTGACCTTGCTTAAAAAGGTGACTCAACTTTAATGTTGTTAGGTGAAACACTCCAGAAAGAGCTGGTGATTGAGATATGTAATGTGATATCTGGAAAACTGACCCCAATTTCTGGTTACTGACCCTTATCTTACCTGCTACAGCTGCAGAAAGCTCAAGTAGCTGTGCAAAGGCAGGTGTGAACACACTCTGACTCTGTCAAAGGTAGTGATTCATTTCTACCAACAAGAAGAATTAGGTTGGGAAAATTTGATGGCTTTTTGTTGGGAAAATTTTGCAACTGCTTCCTAAAAAAATCAACCCACAACCATACAAAACCCAAGGAGATTGTTCACTGCAAGTCTTTCTTACGCACACCATTATTTAAATGGTATATTGTGGTGACATTTTTCCTCATGTAAGTGTTGGTACATGCAAGGAGGGTGTCTCTGCTTGAATTCTTGTGTTTCTTCAACAGCAAGATGGAGTCAGATACCAAGAAACTCTCACCAGAGAAAAGAATGTAGGAGAAGAAAAGGTTATGAGAAAGGGCAATGCGAAAAACTCTACTTTCTCACCAGAAGCTGTATTAATCTGTCTTTATGTGAGTAGTTCTCCAGGGGCTCTGTGCCTCCACAGGGTAGGCACAATCCTGACAGCAACAGCTGCTCGACAAGCACTTTCCTTCAAGGAGACATCCTGGCTCATCGTTGCAGAACCATATTGCTCTGCCTGTTTGTAAAGCAAAATATCTGATATCCAGATAATTATGGCATGGTATGAACTCTAAGTGGTGGTTTATTGTTTGTTTTGTTGTTATTGTGAAAAAAAAAAAATACAGGGCAGGGATATTTGTAACCTTATTGTTTATAATAACAATAAGCACTTGAAATCCATGTTTCTCAAAACATCAGTATGATCTCTAACTTGTAAATGGGGGTAACAAAAATATTTTTGTGGCCAAGGCAGTACTGCAAGGAAAAGGCTTATTTTGGGCTGAAACCCAGAGCAAAAGCAACTAGATCTAATCACTAATGAATCTTCAAATCCTGCAGCCCCAGCTTGAAACACAAAACATTTTGAGGCACTCATGTCCTTGCTATGGCCAGCCCAAAGGAGCCTACAAGGTGGTATTCCGGGCATGTCCTGAGGGATCTACATCCTGGTCCATACACCCATAAGTAGTGGGTGATTAGCTCTGTGTAGATCTTTCTGGACTGGATTTCTGACCAGCTCAGCCCTGCAGATTTTCCCTTCTGTACAAAAATCAGATGGGGGTCTCTCTACATGTACCATGGAGATGCTGCTCTGTCCCTTTTTCAGGCATCCAAGGTTAGAGGCAGGGCAATGACAGTTCATTCTCCTTTAACGGATTTAAACTCACAACTCAAGTAAAAGTACCTTGAACTATAATACATTTTCAGGTGTTTATTGTTGGAGCATTTTTTCCCTAACAATTTTTTTTCTTTTCTGAGTAAGAGCTGGTGAGTGAATCTGCCTCCAGAAAATTGTATTTATCCCAGGAGGACATATACTTCCTTCCAGGTCAGTGTGATGAGCAAGGCTGTGCACATTTCCTAAAAATAATTATCACATGTTTATCAAACTAAAGGTTTAGGTTTTTAACATTCCCATATTTTATTTTAATGTGTATATACATACCACACATTATATACATGCACACATGCCTGCACATACATCATTACACTGCATTGAACACATAAATGTATAGATAGCCTTCTCCAACTTGCTTACCAACATCACCCATTGGAAAACAATGAATAGAAGTATTAGTATTACTGACTATACAGCAGGATTACACACTTGAGTCCAACTAATATAAACATGGCACATGGTGAGTAGTATCACATTAGAGGTGGCTTCTACGCTGTGCAGTCAGCAGTGTTCCTGCCAAATGCCATACCTCTGCCAGGCTACATGTGCTCCAGGGAAGGAATCAAAATGTTACATTAAACCGCAATCTTTAAAGTTTAAAATTTGTGTCATTACGTAATGACATTTAAAATATAATTTCAGAGAAACTAAGAAAACACAATTAAATCTGCTTCTATTTTGAGCAGAGAATATGACAAGTGAATTTTTCCCATATTGTTTTTTAATCAAGTACAAGGTGTATTGAATTTCTGAGTTTCTGAATATTGTACAGCTGTTTAGTGTCACTACAGTTTGTCACTATTTGCCTTTAAAACATTCAAGGTCAGTACCAAAAGCCAAGTTCCACCCTAGGAAGGTGAAGGTGAAGACTTTGCCACTCATTTCTTTGGAAGCAGAATTAAGCTTTTATGCACTGTGCTATCTTGTTTGCAAATGATTATATTAGTGATTTGTTTTAGCACCTCTTTTGAAGATCATTGAAGCCAATGGAAATCTTCTTTGGTAAAACCAAATTTTTCATCCCAATACTTTAAAACCCTACTTAATTATCACCATCTTGAATAGCATCACTATTTTACAAAGATACTCTGAGGCAGCCTTAGGAAGCACGAAATATAGGAAGCAAGGAGACTACTGGGCAAACACCCAGCTTTGTCCCTGTGGCATGTGGATTTTTTGGAGGTTTTATTGAAAAGGTGAGGAGCAAAGACAGAAAATCAGGACTTGACCACAATACAAGTCTTCAGATACAGAGATTTTAGCAATTTGTCTCTGTATCCTCTGTGTCCTAATGCAGTTGCTCTTTGGATGAGTGAACATTGTTGCCTCTATCTGAAGTCAAGAAGAATTAGATTACGGACAATAAGTTCAAACCCATAAAAGCAAGAAAATGTAATGTCTGTGATAAAAAAACAGAAGAGTTAATTCATATACTATTTTTTCTGCATTCCTGTAATACCATAGAATCTGAACATCTTCCAGAGGTGCATCAAGTGATGCAGCTACCATTTGTTACATGTGTTTTGCTTTCTCTCCTGCTACCACTCAATGGCTCAGTGCATGTCTGTGAAATGTTGTGTCCTGTTTTGTTAAGGGCCCGACATGACTAACAGAAATTCTTCATGACTGTACATTTTTAGATTTGTCTCCAGGAAAGTTCAGTCTTTATTCTTAAACTAGAAAGAGAAGATTTATTCCCTATCAGGTTTTCAGGGTTCAACTTCAGGGATGCTTTCAAACAGTAGAAATACCATGGAAATTTTGTCTTTCTCCTTGGTGAAGCATAAAATATCATTTATGTGTTAAATACACACAGTCACTTCAACTCTCCCAAAGAAAGCTCCTGTTACACTTAATTTGCTTCAAACGAGATTTTAGTGTCCTCACCGTCTGATGCCTGATGGTCACAGCCCAGGAAAGTAAAACGCCTGTTTTTAATCTCTTTAAGGCAGAAAAGCACTGCCCTTTAGTGAAAGCAGATGGGAAATCCTGGGATTCCAGGCAATTACACACACATGGGAATCCAGGACTAAAGCAGTTGATGATGTTAAACTCTTTCAGCCTGCTGGAACGGATGAGTCCTCTGTAAGGATAGACTCAAAGTAGTAGTATTTTTCCAATTGATGGATTATAACCCTTGTCAGCCAGTAAAAAAAAGAATAGGAACTTAATGAAAGTGTGCCCTGAAGGCAATACCTCTTGGTACATAATTGAGTTTCAATTCTCATTATGCTTGTAATGTCCCAGAATTGGAACTGGGTACACCCATCCAAACAGGCCATCTGAACAGCCCTTATCTTGCCTCTGTCATACCCACTGAATTCTCTCTGAAGAGTTTTGCAGCCCCAGCTGTAGCAAAGTTCTGTTAACACTACATGACTGCAGCCATTAAAACTAGCTATAATCATAAACCACCAAGCACAGCTGGCAAGAACTGGTGAAGATACACTGAACCACAATAGACATCTGAGATTTAAGTCACTATTGCAGCCTTCTAACGCTGGGCTGTCGTGCATCGTGTAGTTTGTTGAAGGAAGGGGGTTACATCTGTTTTTAAGTCCCTTCTTCTCTCAGTGATTGCCAAAATCTATCAAGGCTGGGGATGAGCTGGGATGGAATGAAACACCTTGTTTAGATTTAAGGGCATTTTAAGGTTGCTGGTTCTTCTCAATTTTAAGTAGAGTGAAATAAAAACCCTTTTAATAAAATGGAAACATTTCATTCGGGAATAGCCAGGAAAAAAAAGCATCCTGAGGATGATCAGATGGGGTTTATCCCACCAACAGTTCTACAAGTCAAGATACTGCTTCATTTCCTCTTTGCTGCTGTGGCTGGTAGCTGTTTATCGTGTAGCTGGAAGACACAGGTGAGCTGCACTCTTCACCAGTGATTGCGTTTTCATAGATTTCCATGTGTTTTTCATCAACATGCTCTCAGCTACAACATTGACTGTCCAGCCTTCTGCAGTGTTGGCTGTGATGACAAATCTGATTCGAAAGTATCTGTCACAGAGCCTCAGGTGACGATTTTAAAGATTTCAGTGACCTGGCTTAGAGCATGGCCTCAAAACCATCCATAACAGCACAATTTAGAGGCAGCAAACTTCAGCATAGGACTGCATTCCTGTTTATAGCACTTATGAAGAAAGGAAGGAGCTTCTAAAACCAGCTTTTCCACTGGAGCCAGCATACAGACATGAACTGCACGGTGGAGAATCCTGGGCTTTTCGTTGATCAGAGGCATTTTTGGAGTCCAGTCAGTCTGGAACATGGTGCACAGCCACAGAAAACCATAATACCAGGCAGCATGCTTCCCGGCTTCTCACTGTATAGCCACCACCAAAATATAAGGGACTAATCGGTCTGCAGTGAATTTAGCACTCTGTTTCTTGTTAGAGGCAGGTCCACATTTGCTTTGTTAATCTCTTGCAGAAGTGCCTACTGAATTGTGAAGTTTATTTTCACTGGGGCGTCTGTCACACTTGAGTCTTTTCCCAGTATAAGGAATGGCTGCATTTCCCCATATGGCCCCCACATTCCTGCAATGTATTTTTGTCTGTATATATATAAATGTCCTCCTACCCTGCCCTTCATTAAAGTAAACATGTGTACCATAAGGTCGCTTTGTCATTTAGCGAGTGCTTTCTTGGTACCTACGTCAAACGCACAGAGCTTTCTGTTGATCTCTGCACGTTTCCTATAAAACAGCTCTGTTGCCTTCTCTGTGCTCAGATGTTTAAAATACCTGCCAGGTAGTGAGCATCCTGAACAAAAGTCAGTACTCCTGGAGACTGGGGATTTGCCTGAAACAGCCTGTAAGAAATGGGAGGAGCTAAATTCCATCTCTCCCAGGAAATTCAGCTCCTGTATGAAAGCAGTAAAAGTGACTATTTGCAGTTTGGTTTAGCTACCCTGAGGCGTGTGCTGGAAGTAGGCATCTAAGTCAGTTCTTTTTCACAGTCACACATAAGGAGATTTGAATTAGTAGCAAGGTATTTTTTAGAAGATGTTTTAGGTGATTTGGCTACAGTGAGGTCCTATGCCTAAGGGGAATTTCAACCCACATCACGGAATCATAGAATCATGGAATCATGGAATCACAGAATGGCTTGGGTTGGAAGGGACCTTAAAGTCCATCTAGTCCCAACCCCCTGCCATGGGCAGGGACACCTCCCACCAGACCAGGTTGCCCAAAGCCCCATCCAGCCTGGCCTTGAGCACCTCCAGGGATGGGGCATCCACAGCTTCTCTGGGCAGCCTGGGCCAGGGCCTCACCGCCCTCTGAATGAAGAATTTCCTCCTAATGTATAGTCTAAATCTATCCTCCTTTAGCTTAAGACCATTCTCCCTTGTCCTATCATCTGCTCAAGTAAAAAGCTGTCCTCCATCTTTTTTATAAACCCACTTTAAGTACTGAAAAGCTGCAATAAGGTCTCCCTGGAGCCTTCTCTTTTCCAGGCTAAACAGCCCCAGCTCTCTCAGCCTTTCTTCACAGGAAAGGTGCTCCAGACCTCTGATCATCTTTGTGGCCCTTCTCCAGACCCACTCTAATAGCTCCACATCCTTCTTGTTCTGGGGAACCCACACCTAGATGCAGGACTCCAAGTGGGACCTCACAAGGGCAGAGCAGAGGGGCACAACCACCTCCCTCCCCTGCTGGCCACCCCTCTGTTGATGCAGCCTAGGATGCAGTTGCCCTTCTGGGCTGCAAGCAGCACTGCTGGCTCATGTCAAGCTTTTAATCCACCAGAACCCCCAAGTCCTTCTCTGCAGGGCTACTCTCCATGAGTTTTTCTCCCAGTCTGTGCTCATATCTGGGACTGCCCCAGCCCAGGTGCAGCACCTTGCACTTGGCCTTGTAGAACCTCATTAGCTTCACATGGGCCCACTTCTTAAGCTTGTCCAGGTCCCTTTGGATGGCATCCCTTCCTCATGTGTCATCTGCACCACTCAGCTTGGTGTCATCTGCAAACTTGCTGAGGGTGCACTCGATCCCATTGTCTACATCACTGATAAAGACGTTAAACAGCACCAGCACCAAGACAGACCCCTGAGGGACACCACTTGTCACCAGCTCTCACATGGACATAGAGCCACTGACCACAGCTCTCTGGCTGTGGCCCAGACATCACCACCAAAAAGCTAAATCCCTGTTGTATTTTCCCTCAATTTCACGTGTAGATAATGTATGTGTGTGTTTACATAAAAACAAAACTCCTTAATCAATTAACTTGCATAAAACACACTGAGGGAAGATCTCATTAGAATCAAGGAAAATGATGTTTTGTAATGTATTGATAACGTGCAAATTAGGAACTGATTTATTTTAACATTAAAGTGTGTGCACTGTAATTAGCAGCAATTTTGCAGTGGAAAATGGTCTCCCAGGATACTGTAAAGTAATTCCTTATGTCTGCATTTGCAATAAATGCTACTCCAAGAAAAGAGATTTAAGTAGGAACCTGCCTCTGTTAGGCAAAAGGAGATGTATAGACTTGATCAAGGTAGAGTGTGTGCTGTGAGGAGGAACTGCTAGGTTAATCTTTCCAGATCTCACAGAGAAAGGCCTACTTGACTTGCATTCAGTGCCTGCCAAAAATAAGCAAGGTTCTCTTTTCTTTTAAAGCTATTCACATTGCAGCTTCCTGTTACTGTAAAGAGTTCCCCCTGGCACTAAAGATATAATTTACGTACAGGGCAGGCTTTGTGGCCCACCTTCTGCACTTCATTTTCCATTTAATCAAAAAATACTTAACCAAGAACTGATTTTTATGTGCAGCCCTTGGAACACCTTGACACCCTTGTTTGGCACTTTTTCCCCAGACATGACCCAGTGCAAATGTACAGAGATTCAAATGTTCCCTGGCAGAGGAGCAAGTGAAATGCTGGTGGGTGCAACGAACCCCTGGGGATCGAGCTGCAGGGACTTGGGTCCTAGGAACAAGAAAAGCTTCAGCATTTTAATTCAGGTGCCATTCCACTGCTTTGTTACCTGTATTTCCCTTGTGTCTGTACATGGCAACAGAGGTAGACTGCAGGAGAGACGAACTGACTTCTTGAACACTGAAGTTTTTATGTTGCAACTGGTGACCACCATTTAAATCAGATACATGTTTTTCTCCATGTGTAGGATTGGGTCTTTGACAGCCACAAATCATCTGAACATGCAGGGGCTCAAAAGAAGATGCAGACATTGGTTGCATTATTAGGATGAGGCTGTATGAAGTTAGGGCACTGAGGTGAGCACTGCCTCACGAGAGAAGCATTTTGGCTCCCATGAACTGCAAACTCCCACCTGTCTCGAGGCAGTGACCACATGTGGCTCAGAAGTGCAGAAGATCCCCCTGCTATTTGTTTCATGCAGAGGCATTCATACAACCCTGACACATGTCAAGATAAAACGGTTAGATAACACGACATGCCTCTACATTGCTAAAAGGAAAAATGTTATGGATAACATAAGTGAAATGCACACAGCTTGTTCCAAGGAAGCAAACCCAAGGTTATCACGTACATCTGCTGACAGTAACAGATGGCAGCACTAATTGTTGTTCACAAAGTTCATGTTGTTTTAATTTCCTCAAGGGCAATGCCTGGACGTGGACATGATGTGTTTCCATATTACCACATTTGTGCACGGCGTAGGGAAGCGCTGCTGTTCCCAGCTCTTGCTGGGGTGTCCTCAGGCTTCTGCTGCGGGCAGAGGGGCTCAGCTGAGATCCTGCCCCATGGCTCCCCTCTTCCCTGCCTCCGTTTGCTCTTGCTTGGCGTGCTGCTATCCCTGCAGCATCAAACGCTGCCTTGACCCTTCAGAAAGGTAGCTCAGCAGAAAACTATTCCTTTATTTTATTTTATTTTATATTTTATTTTATTTTATTTTATTTTATTTTATTTTATTATTTTATTTTATTTTATTTTATTTTATTTTATTTTATTTTATTTTATTTTATTTTATTTTATTTTATTTTATTTTATTTTTTTTCTGCACAAGGTTATTTTGCTGCCAGGCAGCTGAACTGAACGTTCCCCTGAAGGGGTGAGGATCGATCCTGATGGCAGAGGAAAACAGGAGACTGCATTGGGAAGGAATATGGGGAGAAAAAAGGGGAGAATAGGATTGCACTCTCCAGATAAGCACACCATCGATGCAACCACAAGAATTCTTTTAATAGCAGAATACAAATGGAGCAAAATGCCAGTAATCTTCAGTAATGATGCTTGATGCTTCCTCGTAGGGTGGAGAGCAGCTACAACGGCATGGATGCAGAGAGGTTGCCAAGGAAACAGACGTGTTTTTCCTCCGCTGTGCAGTGAAGCACATACTCCAGACATCCATACAGCCTCATTACCACTGCATCTGAATACCTCACAGTCATTAATAATGAATTTTACCCTTGTAACACCCCTGTCATAGAGAAGCATTTTGTCCCATTTTTAAAGGAACAAGGGTGAACGGAGTGACCCACCTGCCCTGTCATGCCTCCACTCTCAGCTGACTCAGACGCCTGAAATCTGAGCAATGTCAGAACAGTTGTACCGGCCATCCCACCAGTGTTGTGACTTGCACATGGGCCAACTCTTAGGGAAGAATGGGTAGATAACAAAATGCCAGCTCCTGGTAAACTTGGAAGAGCCCATTCACAGGTAAATACATGTAGATCACTCGCTGTGTTACCTAATGCTCAGGCTGCATTTTCCTCACTCTTTGTTTTCATTGTATTTTCTACACTATCACATGCTCTGAAAACTTTGTTCTTATTAGAAAAAAAAAAAAAAGTTAGTACAAATATGATTTCTTATTATTCTTACAGTAGAAATCGCTGTGCTGATACATGCACTGTTTAGATTCCTAGTGAAGATGAAATGATGGGGATCTGGTGATGTAAGCTGCAGAGGAAACATTGTACCATGAAAACACAGGCTCTCGGTCCCTTTTAGGAAACCTAGAGTTAAGTAGCATGAGCACCAGAAAAAAATAAATAATGTTCCACAGTGAGAAAAGCAGTCCATCATGGTTTCAGGAATTACGATAGGTTCAAAGTCGCTGCCTTGAGTTCTGTGTGTCTAAGCATGTCTGAAAAGCTGCTTTAAAAGCCTACCAGCTTGGCCACAAAACAGGAGAGTTCCCTCAGATGAGGCTGAATTGCATACTGCGAGCTGTGGAAAGGAGGAACAGCATGTTACGTTCTGTCAGGATTGGGCTCGTTTGTCAGAGGTACATTAACGAGGGTAGATTGTGTGGTTTGGACATACAGGTAACTAAGCATTGATTTGCTTACGTGGTTAAAGATGGCACTTCATCATTATTACCACAGACTTGACTTCTATAGGCCTCAGAAAGGGACAATCACTGCTTCTTAAAACCACCTTTGAAGATATCCACTGTCCTATCCCACCTTTTTGTATAAGTGAACTTATTCACCTGCCTCTAAGATCTCAGATTGTTCTCAAATTTAAAATATGACCAAGCTGTAAAAAGAGAAATAAGTAAATAAATAAATGTCAGAGAACAGAATCACATCTAATTTGCCTTTAGAAACACTTTTAAATACTTCTGCCATGAAAGTTTCAGTTTCAGTTTTCATAATATGATGTAGGAATTCCCAGATTTGTTCCCACATACGCATATTTTTCTTCTAATAAAACTGACCAACATATCCCATTGTGTCAAATTAGGTTAATGGTTTAGCTAGGATCCACAAAACTGGAGGGAATACAGTGACTGTGACCTCCTCTGTTTTCCTTCTTATACCCTCAGTGTTTGCAATATTTTCTTATGTCAGATAACTCAGTCTTTGAAGACTTCAGTGTTGACTTCAAGGCTGCTATGGTAAGTCAGTGTGGATGTTCAGATTCAGAAATTAACTCTAGTCCAAAAGAAAAGCCATCTGAAACACAGCATGCATTTTTACAGTGATTTGATCATTCAGAAGTATGAGGGGAGAAATATAACAAAATTTTTATTGTTCACAGCTTTGTATAAGGCAAACTACAAACAGGCTGTATTTCTTTCCATTTGAAAAGGAGTGTGTATGGGGGTTTAACATTCAATTACTGTTCATCTAATTCTATACAGAAATATCTAACAAATGGTTACAGTGAATATCAGCTGATTCACATTGTGAGACACTTAAGGAAACAAAAAAGACAAAAATTTTTAAGAGCAAGGACTGAAATGAAAATCTATTATGAACTAATTGCAAATCAGAAGCCCATGTAACTTGCAACAAAACAATTTGGAGCAAAGACTTGTCACAAACACAGCTGTTTAATGTATGGCACAAAAATCAAAAGACATCCTTTTCTTTGTGCTCAAAGAGCTCATTCATCTCTCTGGTCTCTGAAGAGCTCTTTAAAAGAAAAATGAGTTAACTATGAAGGCAAAGATGCCAACCGTAGATGAAAAGATTGTTTTAACTACCTCAACTATGCCTATAGTAATTTCTCTGTCATTTACCTGCCGCATTACCTACATTCAGCTGATGAGCCCATCTGTCTCCAGGCCAGCAACATCTCCATTCTAGTGAGCAGCCATTTGTCAAAACCTTCCCCGGGGTTAGAGACCTGCCTTTTTACTTCCCTTATCAGCTAACTATTATTGCCACTTTTATGACTGCTAAGCCAAGGCAGTGATAACTAAGACCTTCCCCTGCTCAGAGCTCTGCACGATCAAGAAAAAAAGAGACTCTGTGGTAGTCAAATTTGCTACCAGCAGCAGTGAAGGGAACGGAAACACCAGGGCAATATGAACATGGGGCAATATGGGGCTATATGAACATGGTCAGCCCTCCTGGTGTTGTAGAGACAGTCGGTGCTACTGCCCATCTACTGCAATGGCGTTGTTAATAGGGCTACAGTGCTACCTTGGTGATCAGTCTGGGTATTTCAGAGAGCTGTAAAGAAAACAATGATTGCAGAAGAGACTTCATAAACTTCATTCCCTAAATTCAGACACATGTGAGTGAGAGCCCTCAGCAGTTTGCCGTCGGCGAGACCCAGCGAACTCATCTTGCTGCTTTCCTGGGAGGCACCGAGGTATGTAGTACATGCTGCCAATGTGGGGAACCGAAGCACACACGGGGTGGGCTGTCTTCATTGACTTTTGTCCCAAGCAGTTTTTGTTTATCATTCATGAGATTGAGGACTACATCCACATGATTACCCCAATCCCTAACACAGATTTAGGACTGGATGCTTGCATGGTTCAGTATGCCATGCTCTGTGCTGCACCCAAGGCAGCTCTTGGCAAAACACCTTGCAGAACAGTGAAAAACGGGGATTCAAGGAACAGTCAGGAGGCTGGACAACTCTTTCTTTAAATCTGGTCTCTCAGGCACCTTAAACAAGATTACATGTAAACAAGCACGTCGCCACAGATGTGTCTACATAAAAACTCAGAACGACAAAATGTCCACCTACTAGCTATTTCCCAGTTCATCCTCAGAGGGCACATCTATACTACCAAATAAAACAGAGCTCAAGACCAAATGGTGCAGATGGCTTTGTATTTGCAGTGCTTCATGTGAGCTTTCTCTAGTGAAACTGGCTGCAGTCACACTAGATGCACAACGGTAGAGATATGGTTGCTGACCTTGGGTGTGCTCTGGATGTTGTGCAGGGTACCTGTGACCCTAAGAGAGGTACCTGTTGAAGGCTGAGTTACAGCCCCCCAGAATTGCATTTTTAGAGTACAAACATGGAAGGCATATATTACAGTCCCAGCCTAAGTCTCACTATTGTCAAATGTCCCGTGTCCCCAGTGACTTGTGAAAACTCAGCCCACTTCAGGAAGATCTCTGTGCTATCTATTTTCTAGGTGTTTTTTCAGACATTCAGACCAGGCTGGGCTCCTGGAACAAATTTGCCTTAAGTTGCAGTTACACTGAATGTGGGCAGCCTTCCAAGTAAAGCATTTCTTACCCTCAGGAGTACAACAATCAACAACAGAAATGCTACAACAGCAAAACAGCCTAACACACCCCAGCCACACCTAGAGCTTAGCATTTTCTGGAGGTTGGTCAGATCCCACCTATTTCTGCTCCAGGGAGGGCCATGCCACAGAAGGCGATGCCATCATGCCAATTCCTGAGCTCCAGCAAGGCGTCCCTCTCACAGAGCCAGCCTGGCCTGTTCCCTTGCTGTGTCTACGTACTCTGACCTGTATCTGATCAAAAAATACTGGGCCTAGATTGGACAGGAACAAAACTTCAACAACATTCATACTTGGCTTGTCAAGTAAATAATGCCTGAAGAGTTCACCAGCTCTTGTGACTGCAGGTGAAATTACAAAAAGTACATTAGCACTTTGGTGCCTTTTTGGAAATAACCTTGTCGAACCAATAGATCAAGGGTCACAGACCAGTCATTGAGCATCATACACCTTCTGTATTTGCTTTATGTACATAAAATGGGAGCACTTCCAGCTCAAGTCACCCAGATCCTAACTAACAGCCAATTTTAATGTACATATGGGTTTCCCTTTACTTCTAGGACTTACACTTCTATACTTCTACATACCAATACCTTTTACGTAAACAAACTCTTCGTAGAATCAAGGTCTGTATTTAGTATCTTCTTCATAACATGAAGTTCACTTGAAGGGACTTTGCTCAGGGCATATTTCATGTGAAATAACTGTCCAACCACTGTTGGCAGGTACCAAGGATTGTTCTGTTTATTTTGCCCAGTGGAAATCTTAAATCCATTTCAGAGCCTCATAATGCTGTCAGATTTATACCAGATGAGCTGTGTGGAGCAGAGCAGGTTGGTAGAAAGAGAATTTTAATCCAGTTGTGCAGGTCTGTAGCCCTAAGAGCAACTAGAAATAAAATGGCTTCTGGCATAACTTCAGAAAAAGCCATAAACTGTTCTACATTATGTAGCTGCCACAATCCCCAAGACCACATCTAAGTAAGTGAGGTTGGGAGAAAGGGCATCTTTATGACAGTTTTCACCATATTACCTTTTTAAAAACTGTGCCGTGAGCTAAAATATTGTCCATTTCCTCAACTGTGTATTGCAAATCTTAAAGAACTTGTATTTCTTATTATTCAAAATATTAACATTAGTATTAGGACATTTGGAGTATTAACCTTAGAGTCATAATTAAACCAGCTGAAGTACCTGATGATTGGATTATATTTAACTTAAAGATTAAGAATTTTGAAATATTTTATAAGTAGCACACCTACAATACTGTAGGTATTTATTAAAATATTATATGCAGAATAGCAAACACGATGCTTTGTGATTGGGCCTCTGGAAATCAGTTGCCAGGAAGACTGGATGAAAGATCTTTTCTGTATAGTTGACTTTTGGAGCAATTGAAAAGATAAGGAAAGAAATGTATCCGTTTGGTTCATGTGCCCACACACAAAGCTGAAAGAAGTTTTCACAGACAGCAGATTTTCCGCAGTCGGAGCAAAGATGTGCAAAACACTGAAGAGCACTGTCATTGAAACAGGTCACTTCTAGGTAGGAAAAGCAGAACCGTGGAGATCTGGTATGAATTTATATACTTCCAGAAGTGGGAACTGAGAAAACGAAAACCTCCACTGAAAACAGCCTATTTGTGAGTGATGCACCCAAGTCCACTCTGGATGTTACTCCAAGCAATGGAGTAGATATGGCTGCTTGCTTTGTCAATCAGCAAGCACACTGTAGGCTCTGGATTGACCTTCACGCTTTCTTCACCAAATGTCATTTCCATAAAAACTTACTGCTTTTAGGAGCAGAATTAGAAAATGTTGATGGATAACCTTAAATTGTGCATGTGATTTTTCCCCATTTCATTTTGGGCTCTGACTTACTTCTTCATTGCTCCCTTTTAACACATTAAGTACCAAAATTCATAATGCCTCAGCTGGGAACACATATGGCTACAGACAGATTCTCCAAGGTCCACAGCAGGCTGGCAGGATCAAGCTTGTCAAAATGTTCTCAAAGTTTGCAGCATGGAGCACAGTGACACTTTACAGAAGGAAGTAAGCTGTTTGCTGCCTTAGGTTGAGATACACAATTGTTAGAGAGGAAAGCAGAGAAGAAAAAATACATGTTTTTTCTCATCATTAGAAGCGTTTTTAACCTTTACTGGTGCACTTAATTCTCTAGAGTCACTAAAACACACAATATCAAAATCTAACCTTGGCTGGAGGAGGGATTTTGCATGGCTTAACCACCATGTGCTCTTCACAAATGCTGCTGTAATGACTCCCACTGTACCTGCAGAATGCCACCACCCTCATCTTCCAGGGATGTAGGCAGATCCAAATGGGACAAAAAGTCTCTGGTTACTTACGTTTCAGTCTCTCTGGGGTATGTGGTGTGTATGTGTATATGCTGTTTTACAGGTGAAAATCGGTTCAGCCTACAGACAACAAAACAGTTATTCAAAGTGCAGTTATACACTGAAACGTGACAGCAGAAGTGGTGGTGCACATTGGAGGTAGAGCTGTGGGAACAGTGGATTTTCAGTTGCATGCTGAACATCAAAGGAGCACGGAAGGCAGAATAGCAGAAATCAGAGGAAAACACAAAATCTGGCCAATACAAAACAAACACTTGCAGTTTCCCAGGTGAGAAAAGCTGTCACTGCACCCCTCTAGCAACACCAAAAGGTGAGGGAAAGTTCACCTTGAGACAGGGCTTCAGGAGGATGAAGCAGTCGAGGATAACAACTGCTACCTCAGCTGGGATCACAGGGCTTGTGTCTCTGGGGAGCCTGGCAGTACTGGGTACTATTTTTGAAAAACTGAACAGATGTGTTTGAAATGTATTATTTTTGTCTGGGATTTAAGCATATGATGGGAAAATATTCTTTAAGAGGTTTTCGCATGAATCAAGTCTATGTTAAGTCACTGATACTAGTCTGAAGTAATTGTTTAAACAAATATAGGTATGTGTTCAAGAAAAAGTGAAGTGCAGATCACTTTCAGCCATAAAGGCATCTTAAGCAATTTGTCTTGCCTACTTGGCATAAGGCACACGTTTTTATTCTCCTCTACTGATAAAAACAACAAATGTACTTCTTCAACAAACAGAATATTTTACAATATATACTAAATCTTTTACTTTTTTGACCTTCTGAATAGAGTAAGAGGCTTTTATTTGAGTTTGATGCAAAGCATCTTCAGCTCTTCACTCAACACCTGCATTTAATCTATGAAGTCTCAGAAGTCTTTTATACTCTGCAAAAAAAAAAAAAAAAAAAAAAAAAAAAAAGGCTGCAATCATGCATCTCAGATGTGATTATCAGTTTAAATCACTCACCAGGTCACATTTGCTTTGAAAGCCCGTATCTATCATATGGAGTCCTGAAAAAATTTCAACTTATAATTTAAAACACTCAAGCAAGTCAGGAAAAACTAAGACAAGAACACTCTGTTGACATCTGACACGTACAGAGGTCCTGAAGACACTTAGTACAGGTCTGTATTATTCACTGCAGTATAATAGACAAATACCTGAAGGTAACTTAAATGAGCAACATTTGGTACCATCAGCAGCCAGGTCATGATAACGTGGAGCTCAGAGATGGCTCATTTATCTAATGAGAAGTAGTTCCCAATATAAACATACTTAAAAGGTAATGATGAGTTTTGCATGCCAAAACCCACAAAGATATCCAGAGGTTTCACAATATATGTTGTCGTGTAATTACTCAATTACACAACTTAATGTTCCAGCTCAGCAAAATATCTAAGCATATTTAGCATACTCTAATGTTACTGAGGTTTACAGAAATTTGTAGATGGGAAGTGGTTTAACAAAGAGAGACAGAAATGAAGACAAACACAATAGAATTTGTTTTCAATTGAACACATTTTCAATTACAACTGATTTAAAACAAAAACAAACAAAAACAAAGAATTTCTTTCAGAAGGTTCTGAAGAAATTCAATTCAAAGTCTTCTGCATTAAACACTAGACTATGTTTCTTCCTTCTCCCACTTTTCTCACCTTCTATCTCCATTTTCCCTACTTTCACTTTCTAGTTTTCCTTTCTATCTTCTACTTTTCCAGTTGAAAGATGGCAAAGTGGAAAGTTGGAGAAATTGAAGAAGATGTAGGAACTTGTAAAAATCCTTTTTCCACAATTGCTCCTTTAAAACTGATATTTAACCCAAGGACATATATATATATATAAACATGAAAGGCTTTTACTTCAAGCTTTCGCTAAAACCAGGAATTAGCACCTGGTTAGTGAGGAAATTACATCCAGCCTTTTAAGGCTACTTTCAAGAGATGCCATTTAGCAAGACTGCACTAGACTGAGAGAATGATTAGTTTTTATTCTAAAGAGTCCGTAAACAAAAGATGCAATCCTGCAGGTCACAACATGACTGCAGAGCTCCAAGGAAGGACTGAAGAAAGCTACACAAACTGCAGCTGGGCAAGAAACTGCTGGGCTAAAAGTAGCAATAACAATTCAGTTATTTAATGCAAACAAGAGATTCTTGAATCCCTCTTTTCTGGTCATTCTGTTTTCGTGCAGCAAGAGCTAGACTGTGAATCATTTCTATAGATTATAGATACAGAGATCATAGAATCACGGAATGGTTTGGGTTGGAAGGGACCTGAAAGCCCATCCAGTTCCAACCCCCTGCCATGGGCAGGGACACCTCCCACCAGACCAGGTTGCCCAAAGCCCCATCCAGCCTGGCCTTGAACACCTCTAGGGATGGGGCAGCCACAGCTTCTCTGGGCAGCCTGGGCCAGGGCCTCACCACCCTCTGAGTGAAGAACTTCCTCCTAACATCTAATCTAAATCTCCCCTCTATTAGTTTAAAACCATTCCCCCTTGTCCTATCACCACAGCCCCTGACAAAGAGTCCCTCCCCAGTTTTCCTGTAGGCTCCCTTTAGATAATGGAAGGCTTTTGTAAGGTCTCCCCAGAGCCTTCTCTTCTCCAGGATGAACAACCCCAACTCCCTCAGCCTGCCTTCATAGAAGAGGTGTTCCAGGCCTCTGATCTTCATGGCCCTCCTCTGGACCCACTCTAACAGCTCCACATCCTTCTTGTGCTGAGGGCACCACACCCAGACACAGGACTCCAAGTCAGGTCTTAGAAGAGCAGAGCAGAGGGGCAGAATCCCCTCCCTCCCCTGCTGGTCACAGTGCTTCTGATGCAGCCCAGGACCCGGATGGCTTTCTGGGCTGTGAGAACACATTGCTGGCTCATGTCAAGCTTCTCATCAACCAACACCCCCAAGTCCTTCTCCTCAGGTCTCCTCTCAATTTATTCTCTGCCCAGCCTGTATTTGTGCTTGGGATTCCCCCAGCCTAGGTGCAGGGCCATGTGCGTGGCCTTGTTTAACCTCATGAGGTTAAACGTCTCAGGCCTGTCCAGGTCCCTCTGGATGCCATCCTTTCCCTCCTGCGTGTCAAGTACACCACACAGCTTGGTGTCAGCAGCAAACTTTCTGTGGGTGCACCCAGTCTCACTGATCAGAATAACCCCACACAATGCTGTTAAATTTCCCATAAATGACAGAGAGTCTATGAAGTATCAAGGCAGTACACAATTCTCCTTTAAAATACTGTATTCTCACTTCTCATCTCTGCATTGCTAATGGTGGTTGTGATGGACCAAGACAAGCTGTACTACTTTTCTGATACAAGTATTTATTGGTGTAGTACCATCAAACGCAATTTTCATCTTCTCAGATCTACAGTGACAACAATGGGAACAGAAAAAGGGTAGACGATCTCTAGAAATGTGCATTATTGCTCTTGTTTAAAGTCACTTCAACAGACATAGGTAACTAACTCAGATAACATGAAATCCTGTCTCCAAAAGTCAGTGGTAAAAATTGCAATGGCACCAAAGAAGCCTTATTGTTTTATTTATTTCAGTAAAGTTCTCTTAAAACATATTGCAATATAATATTAACAGAGGTGTCTAAGCAGTATTTTTAACACAAGGTAATATTTCAAAATAGGAAATTTCATAAAAAAGCACCACTTGAAACTAGTGTAGTTTTCACAGTGTACTGCAATCTGCAGAGACCACAGAACAAAGGAATCATCCAAAATATTAAATTAAAATAGACTTGACATATTCTGCCCAGTTTTGACTTCATAGAAAGTATAAAAACATATAGGAAATGAGAAATATTCAGGTAAGATCTTTGAATTTTCAAAATGTCTCATAATACAAAATGATTCATTTTTTGTAAACCAGATCCTTTCTCCTCTCATAATGGCAGCACTTTTCAACCTAAATTATTTTCCTCCTGTAATGGTCAAGTTTTTCATAACCACCTGTTGCTGCAGGTATCTGCATCAAATAATTGAAATAACCACCTGACTTTCTAGATGTATTAATTGACTATACGACTGGATTTTGCTAGCCTTATACTTCCTCTACAAAACCTTACTTTATAAGTAACCCCATTAGAAACACTGTAAGCAGTGGGGAGGTGGGAAGACTATCTCCAGGTTTTTAAAGCATAATCATAAACTTGGTATCAAAAGATGAAAAAAAAAGTTTTAAAATGACTTCTGTACTTCACAGCATTATATTGTGCTACTAAAAGAAAGAAATGGTATGAAAACTTGAATAAAAAAGTTCAAAGCTGTAAATATAATTAATAGGATATACCTGTCAAGAATAAAGCATGCAATTAATTACAGCAAATGGGATAAGTGCCATAAAATGAGCATTCATTGTAAATTGTCTGATTCCTTTTGAACTTTATCTTACTCAGGATCGTAGTGCACCACTTAACATTGCATGGTATGAGGTAATATATATCATTTTCATAGAGACAAAGGCTATATACTATGCTGTTAGTTAGACTACCATAAATCAACACTGATTCAAGCACACTTGCTCCAAATTCATGTTACTGTAATCAAGGTCAGCAAGTGGCTCTGGATTCAGGCTTCTTTTTTTTTTTAAGGGAGAGATGCAAAATAGGATCAAATAAACAGCCTTTTCTTGCTTGAAATAAGGCTAAGCTTGCTGTAAATTGCAATTTATTGCAATTTACATGTATTTAGTAAGAAATTTTTTTTCATCATGTGAGTACCTTATCACAAGTGACAATAGCAAAACTGTATTAGATGCATTACCATTACCAGATGGGTCCAAAATACCACGTCTGCTCTTGTGAATCTAAAAATCTACTCTTAATTTAAGGGCAGTTATGGACACTCCCTCAAGAATCCTCAGAAAAGATTTACTGCATTTAAGAATCCATAGACTGAATTCTCTCTTAGCTGTAATAATGTTCACTTGTACCTCCCCAGTAGTTTCTGCATCCTTTAATAATGGTGAATTTAAATGCAAGTACCACCAATGTGTGCATAATACAGGAACTGAGCATCAGTCTCTTCCTTATTCAAGCAATTCCACTAGCCACCCAAATCAAGCATATATAACAAATCTAATGGTATGATTTGTATGTATGCTATATATAGGCAAATGCTTATTATATTCAAGTAACATCTGCACTTTGCTGAAGATGTATTAGATTATGTCTAGCATCAGATTCTGATTATCTGCTACACAGGTTTAAATCGAGAATGACTCTTAAGTTCTCATTATACTGGGGGCTGACAGCCTTTGAAACAACTGCATATGGCAAAGCAGCAAAAAAAATAAGGGGTTACATCTGTGAGAAAGTGACTTTCTTAACTTTTTCTAAAACAAAAATACAAGCATATCATTTCAAGCCTTCTCTAACATTGTCTTCTGCTGGAGTTTTATCTTAGAAATGCCTTGTCCTGCTCTCTGCAGAGCTCCCCTTACAGCACATGCATCCTTTATACAGCAACAAGCTGCCTTCTGAGAGGAAGAAGCCCTTTGACCCACTCCTCACAAAATCACCTCTTTGTAGGGTTGGGTTTGTTAGAGAAGATATGATGGTTTTGATACCTCCTAGGAATTATTTGATTAGTTTGCCTTACTAAGCAGTCAGGCAGATCAGAAAACTACAACCCCTATGGTATTTAATCTTTGATCAGTCTCACTAGACTCCCAGGGTAAAGAAATCAGAAAAACTGCTCTGTTCTTTAGTAAGGCAGCCCTTCAAGCACTCTAATCTCAGTAATCTTCCTTTATCACTATAAAATGTAATCTGTAATAATACCAGTATTTTGCAAATGTTGAACATGTTCAGTATTATCTTTAATCCGTCCTTCCGTGTGTCCCTGAAAGTATGAATGAAAAAGGCACAAAAAGACCTGTGTCACAGACTTCAGTGACACCAGGACTGATCTTACTGTGGTTTGCAGTTATGCTGGCCTCAACACAGCATCCAGTGAGGTATCTTGTGATGGGCTGCTTGGACCTTACAGCTGAAAGCAAGGAAAACCAGTGTTCTCCGTTTGGAGCAGGAGAACAAGCTGTCCAAAGCCTGCACATCTTTGAATATAAACCTGAAGAAAAAGGATGAGGGAAAGGTAACCACAGGTCGTAATGACAGAATTAGAAAATTACAATTAAAAATGGAACCACCAGATAGAATTCTAGCATTAAGGTTCATGATTTTATAGAAAAATCTAAAAAAACTCTAGTACAGGTGAAGTGCACAGGAAAGAGCATATATTTAGATACATGCTCAGGCAGACACCTACAATAAAGCTGTACCATGCACAGTAGTCTCACTTTCAAGAAGGTTGATGTAAGGCAGCCTGTGAGTGCCTCATTAATCCCTCTCCCATAATTACGTGTGTGACATACAAACACCCACTCTTTAGCAGGAATGGTGAGGGATGACTGGAAAGAGTCGAACTAGATGCCAGAGCATGCTACTTGCTCCTAACAAAAGAAATAAGAACAGAGAGTGAAGCAGTATTGATGGAGAAAGGATAAAATGAGAGAAAATGCTCTTCACAGATCAGATAGAGCAGTTTGCTGTAAGAGTTGGTAGAAGAAAAAAAATCAGTGTCATTGAATACATTGTTTCTTTTTAGAATTAATGGAGTGATTTAACCCCCCCCCCAAAAAAAAAAAAAAAATTAAACATTCAGCAAAATAAATATGCTTGTGAATGGTGTTCCTTTTTGGTCAGGAAAATATTTTGCCATTTGTAATAAATGGAATAAATATTTGTTTCATTTCAAAAAGTTTAATTTCTAACACATTATTTTCATACTTCATTCCTTCTTATCATGCACCCTTTCACTGGAAAAAAATGGGAAAAAAACTTTCCCAAATTACTTAAAAGCAGACAATTTCAAAATTAAATTAGAATGATCATTAGTTCCAATGATTTTGTTGAGAAAAAATATTATATTTTGTAAAAACAATGTTCTATTTTTGACCCAGGTTCACTTCAAGAATACTGTGCACGTATACTTGAATGTTACCATACTATCACTTGTAGCCTGTGGCATGTTTGAGGCACTTATAGAAAGCACATTTTATAAGATGTAGACAAATTAGCCTCAAAGTGCATTTAGTCTTCTTGTTAGCCTGCTGCAGTGAAGAAAGTGAAAGCAGGTTTCCATTACTTGGCTGTGCTGCTTTCAGTTCCAGCACTAAAAGGTACGTGTTTATCCTCACCTGCAATTTTTGTGGGTCCAGAAATAACTGATTTTAAAAGACAGCTTTTTTACAAATAGGTTTTGAGCTGAATTCATGGTTCCTCTGACTGAAGATGTTAACAGAAGTAACATCTTGGAACACTGAAAGCTCTCTTTTCTTTAAATACTGATCATTTAATTAAGATTATCTTTAAATATTCCTAAAATTTAGTGGGACGGTATGTTCATGTCAACACACAGTAAAGTGTCAAATACAGACATTGAATCAGAGCAGAATCCAAATCCAATTTAAACCCCAGTTCTGTGCTAACACCACTGTACAGAAATTACGATGAAATCCATAAAATCGATATGCTGGTTCCATGTTCATGAGTGATCTGATTGATCCTTCCACGCACGCAGTCAAGAGAAACTGATATCAGCGTTCCGTTATGTACTTCAAAAGATGCACGGAGGGACACACTGGTCCATATGCTTCCCTCTGGCATCTGACCTCCAATCTGCTGGGCAATTGCTGTGGGTTGCATGTGATCCATGGTCAACTGGTTGAGAGTCAGTTTAAGCATGTTGCATGAATGGATTAGCTTTAAGTTAAATGCAAGGCTGGCAACTCCCTTTTCAGTAAAAATGAAGTACTTCTGAGCAAGCTGTCCAGAAGAAACCAGCTGTATCTGTTTCTCACTGGATGAAACCTGGGTGAAATCCAGTAATTTGTTTCTCACAGCTCCAGTAGGCAGACCCGTAACAGAAACTGTGGCTGATATGGCACTAGAAACTGCTGAAGGTATCCAGATGAGGCTAAAAATGCTAATTCCAGAACTATCTCCAAAATACCGAACATTACATTGTGCAGGAGAAAGTATCTCAAAGCTAATCAGATCTCCGGCAGCAACTTTTGTGGCCCCAGAAGCAGATATTGACGTGTCTCTGTAGTTTACCCCAGATTTAAATACATTCATTAATTCTCTGTTGGTGCCATTCCTGTTTATGTAAGAAATTAAGGAGAAACCCTCCCGGACACATGTATGACCCATGGAATACAATGCTTGGTGGAACACAAATTTGACAACACCGGTTTCAGTGAACTTTATAGCTCTGCCATCATGAGATAAACTTAGCATGTAAGGGTCAGAAACAGAAATTATTTTAAAGGTAGGCCGATAGTTGGTTTGGTAATGCATTGCTGTTGACATCTGTGCACTGATTGCCACAGCACCCGTGTCATGAGACAACCAAAACAAACTTAGTGGTGTGTTAAGATCATAAATATGTAAGTCTTTACTTTGATTGCAGAACTGATTTGGGCTCCTTAAAAACACAGAAAGAGTTTGGCTGGGTTCCACTTCAGCAGCACTGCTTAAACTAGTGCTCTGGAAATATTTTCCTTCTGGTTGTTCAATGCGAACACCACTCAGTTCATAGCCTTCCTCACTGCCATTTAGCTTTAAGGAAAGTTGCAAAAAATTCCTGCAGTTGTGTTTTACTGCAAAATTTAGGTCAGTCCACAACAAACCATGTTGCCTGAATACCAGGCTGGTATCTTCAATGGACAGGATTTCACGGTGAAGCTTTTCCCTTATTTTCAAGTTCAAACCAGAGTAGACCTGAGAGATGCCAGACTTTACAGATGGTAAAACGATGTTTGCAGCCCAAGACTCTGAGAGCTTGTTTTCAGTGGTTGCTGAGCAAACTGTATCACTGACAGTGGAGCAAGGCATGGCCACCATTCCATCTTCACATTTCAAACACGCCTGGCATTCCTGCATTTCCTTATTAAAGAAATACTCCTCGCCACACAATCCCAAAGCGGCATCTTTCTCAGCAATTCCAAGGCATCGGAAGCCACCTGTTCACAGGAAATGGGCAATTTTTATCATTAAACCTTTAAAACAATAAATATAAGAACTCTACAGCTCTATATATCAAGTAAGTTTGATAACATGTCTAATCATAAGAGAGAAAACAGAAGACAACCGTGATGAAAATGAAGATAAATGAAGATAACCAGGAAGAAATTCTGTACTGTGAGGGTGGTGAGGCACTAGAACAGGTTGTCCAGAGAAGCTGTGGCTGCCCCATCCCTGGAGGTGTTCAAGGCCAGGCTGGATGGAGCTTTGAGCAACCTGGTTTAGCAGGAGGTGTCCCTGCCCATGGCAGGGGGTTGGAACTGGATGGGCTTTAAGGTCCCTTCCAACCCAAACCATTCTATGATTCTATGTTAGATCAGTTTGCACTACTAAAGGATCCTTGCTAGCAAACAGAGGAAACACTACAGGTAACTCACCTTGTCCGAGCTGAATCCAGTGGTTTTGAGTATGAGGAGCAAGGAGAGAGAAGGGACTGCATAGGGGCAATTCTAACCAAAACCTCTAATGGGTCAGATACAACGGCACTGCTCCAAAGACACTCTTTCTCTTAAGTAAAAGGCATAGTACACTAAGCAGATAAGATACTTCCAACAACACAGAGTTCCTCTAAACAAGAAAAGCCCACTGTCTGCCCAGTCATGTGTTGGGGTACTGCTGCTGTAGCTGTGCTACAGCAGTGCTTTTCAACCTGAGGGATGTGGACCCCAGGCATTCTGTGTACTGTTTTTAAAGAACCTGCAAGAGACAAGTAGGAAAAGCAAAATGGCAATCAGCAGACTTAAAGTCAATATGCAGATGTCCATGCTGTGAATGGCACAAAACTACTGCCTTAAGACACAGGACAGCAGTGGTCTTGATAGTTTAAAGTTATCAGGAATAATTAATTTAAAAGAAGGCAATTTTGTGCTGCTGGCCAGCATACCATGACCTCGGTGGATCAAAGAATGCACACCCGAAGAGCAGGTTTTAAAAACAGCCTGTAATTTTCTATGGCAATTTTCCAAAGAGCACTGCCAGCTGCCACTGCCTCCAGCTGGAGCAGCTGGTGCCCAAAACCTTTGTGCACAGGGCCTTCAAGACCTAAATCATTGCTCATGATTTGAGACAACCAAAAGAATAACCACTTGCAGTTTGTGCCTCAGTTTAATCACCAAGGCACTTGCTTCTGCTTTTTGACCACACATAATCAAACTCAATAATCGTCTTTCTTATAGTTCTTCTTAAATATCCTTCACTATCTAACCACTGTGCTATTTTATTCACAAGTGTTTTTTAATCATATACATTTGCTATGCTCCTCAGCTGGAAAGTTGCTGTATCTGAGCAGGGATTTGCTCCAAGACTGGGACTACAAGCATTTGACACGGAGCCCAGCAGGCCAATTTTCTCCATTGCTAAACCCAGGGCGGAGCTGGCTATCACCAGACTGCTGATGCAAGCAGAAAAGCACACCACACATACTGAGGACTGCAAGACAGAGCAGTACCTCTGCACCTGGCACACGAGGAAGGTCTGAATATTGGCTAAAATTCACTTCTGATACAACGTTATTCAGCTGAGAATACCAGACACTGTATTAATTTATACAGACTTCATATATTCACCATCATATCTTTGCCTATTCATGTTTCATTCACTGAAGAGATGATTCTTCGCTAACACTGATATGTAGGACTGCATAATTTATGATGTGAAAATATTCTTTCAGAGACCCTGTATGGTTTCCTCGAAAGAGCTTGTTAAAGAAAAGTAAGATTTTTTCCATTTGAAATAAGTTAAAAGAAATTTATCGTTTTATTCCCCCTGAAAGTGTTGAGCTTTTATTTTTACGAGAAGCAAATACCAAATAAATAAGATCACATTTTTCAGCTATGAATATTCAATGGGGAATATAAAAGAATATCCCTTTGCTTTGCTGTTGAAAATAGATCAGTGTACACCATAGCATAACTATTCACATGACACCTTTTAACCAGTTCTACTGCTCATATCAATGGCTCCCACGACAGTCAAAAATACAGGATGAAATGCTATTGAATAGACAAACACAACTGTTTCATAGAGCAGAGACCTGCAGAAGTGCCTAGAAATACTTTTCTTGCTATTTGCTTCTTTAAAATATTTGCATTTATATTTAAGGATTTTTATAAATACAGAGTTTTACACATATATGTGGTGACTACCCTTATCAATTTGCTGTCTAGTTTTTGTCAGTTGAGGCTGCAGCGGGTGTTCCCCTTAATGTACTTTAAATAGGGGACTTCAAAGCAGCACATGGGCTCCTTTATACTATGGACACAGTAGCAAGAGCAGCATCCTACCCTCTGCTAGCCCATAAGAGGTCAAGCAGCAAAAGATAGCCCAACATCAGAAAGCCAGCAAAGCAGCATGCTGTGACCGCTTCCTATTTCTCTCTGACAATCTCTCCCACCTCTTTCTGGGTACTGCTGGTTTTATTGTGAGCAACCCAGCTGTAGTGGAGCTGTTTTTGTGAAATTGGGTGTCTCTGTAGCACATCCACCAGCCCTCACAGTTCCTGAAGGCCAGGCAATTGCAACACAACTAGAGTAGCCATGCACCTACGGTGCTGCTGGGACTATTCATAGCTGCAAACGTGATATTCAAGCAGAGTACAGGAATCCATCCTCTTCTTGAACCTTCTATGTCAGATTTCAATCATTACAATTCAGCATAGATAATTACAAATCAGTGCTATTTAAGTTCTTGTTATTCACTACTTGCATTCACATTCTTGCTTTTGCAGTATTTCATCAATTTCCAGGGTCTTTCCAAGTGCTGTCCTGCAGAAGACAAACCTGCAGTGTCTCACTTGAGGGGAGGACTCTACATAGCCTGGCTGCCAAGCTCAGATTGACTTACTCTGAGAGCAGAGCTCTCCTGTTAGATCACTGAACCTGCTTTGAGATCCAAGGGAATACACCTCTCTGACCCACTGGTGTGAGGCTGTCCCAGTTTTGTGTCCCCACATGCAGCCTGTACCACAGCCTATATTCCTGGTAGACACGCACATAACACAGCCAGCCACACAGATAAACACTGACAGAAAATGATGCCTTTGCCCACCCAAGCATGTGTAGTACTCACACAAACGTGGATAGCATGGATGGTTCAATCCTGTTCCTCTTCTCTAGATGCCTGGGACTGAAGGCCACTAGTGGAATATCCACACACCATAAGGGTCACTCCAATAACTGGTCCTACACTGTCTGGTCTCCTCCAGTTGCTGGCATCTGAACCTAGGAGCTCCCCGAAGTCTGAGGTCTTGTTATAGTTGCTGGTACTCAGACCACTTATCCTACTCACCACCTGGTCCAGCTTGAATTTTGCTAGTATTCACTACCTTCCCCTAAACACCTGTAATAATTTTTGTATATTCCCGTATCCATTTAAAACACTGAATAACAGGTCCCGTGCAATTCTCAAATCCTCTCCCTGCATCCCACAGTAAGTTCCACTGCAAGTCCCCTTTAGTTTGCCTGGCATGGTGGGGAGAGTGCCTTTGGTCAACTCCACTTAGTGGGATCACACCAAGGACAACAATCTGTGAAAAAAGTGAACGGGTGAAGAAAGAGAGTCTCCTACTTGCATGTTTATTTACCATTATTTGCTGTGCCTCCCTTCACACTGTCAAGGGAACATGAGCTGCTTCAGATCCAACAACCTTTGCGTGCAGCTCAAGAAACCACATACAGCATCTGGAACTCATACATCAGATCACAACCCCATATACCCTCTATTACCCAAAACAGACATCCAGTTTCAGCCTCCCTTTTGATAAGTTGTATACATGTAGATAATGAGCTACCATGAACAGGCTGAAAGAAGTAGTCTTCTCTAATAAAAAATAAGACAGCGCACTCTCTTCCATGACAGATGGGAAAGACAACAGGACACTGAATCCTGATCCAAGTGACAGAGAGAGCTTGTCTTTGCATCTTTATAAATTACCATTAAAAATGTGAGAAGAGAAATCAGGTCTTGCTTCTTCTTTCTTAAGTCTGATGGTACCTCATCTACAGCACCTGCCAAGTAAGGCAGCACTAGGTGCTCTCTTCTAGTCATTTCCAGTTTCCTATGGAGTTTACGTAATACCATGCAACCCACCACAGTTCCTGCCCGGATAAAGGACAATGTACACAAATACAAGTCCTCTTTTAACCCTTTCCTAGGATCAGTTCTCTTCCACTTTTTTCTTTACCAGTGGTAGGGCAGAAATAGTACAAAATCACTCATTAAGAGCAGAAAACAGCCTTTGCCTCTCAGAGACACCACTTTTTCAAGTAAGAAGTTCGGAGGAGGAAAAGCATATAAGCTGATGAAGTCTTCTTTTGGTTATTCTACTGGGAGCCCTACAACCACTGAAATTCTTTGTTTGATCACACAGTTCCTTTCAAACTTTTTGGCCAACCAGAAGTTAGACATGTAGAAAGAAAACTAGCACCTTAATACATTTTGCTCAATACATCTATTAATTTTGCTCTTGTGTGTCTGACTGCCATGAGAAATAATGAAGCCTAAGCCTGAAGTGCACAATACCATTCAAATCTGTGCCTGAAAGTTCCCCCGTGCACCCACAAATGATGACAACTATTGGTCGTTCCTCAATATTTGACAATATTATTGCTAAAAGAGAGTAAGATTGATGAAGAAAGGCTTTATAAGAACCTTCATTAGATCAAATCAAATATCTACCACAGCACAGCAGAAGGAAAATGACAACTATTTTTCTCCATTAGGAATAATATCTGTGATTTTCACCCCATTTGCACCAGCATAAACAAGGTCAGGTCATCAGTGAAAATTAAAATCAAAGCATATAAAAACCCATGAAAATAAGGTTAAGAGGACCATCCAAAGGTCCTAGGGGATATTGTGTTCTAAATAGACCATATTATGTTCTAAATAGCACACAAGAACTGCTATCAACTTAGAGCTGAGTGTTTTTCAACCCCTTTGATTCCAGCAAGCTGAGCATGTCATTACTCACAAACACACAGGCCTAAGTCTTTATCTATCTCTTCAGCCTGTTCCCGAAGATCTAATTATCTTCGTTCTTTAATTACTGGAGAATATAACTTACCTGGAGTATTCAGACACTTTATCCTCTCACCACAAATGCTTGGAGATTCAGTACATTCATCTCTGTCCTGTAAATCACAAGAATCATATTGAAACACTTTAATGCCATCACTTGAATTTGAAACAGGCACTTCTTCAGGCTCTGTGACACCCAGACATATGTGGGGAGGAAGAGAGGAGTGATTGCACAAACATGCTGGAGCAAGACAACCTGTTTTGGATTTGTGACCTGTTCTAGCAAGGTATAAAACAGACTCTGTGGTCTCCACAGAAAGCTAGCAGCGTACAGACCACAAACTAAATGGGTAGGTTGTTCTACTAACACTTTTTACAGCACATAATCTGTGACACAGTACCAACTCCATCAATCAGTTGACCTTGAGGACGTTGTAACAACCAAGAAAGCATTAGGAAAAGCTCTTTAAGACATTTAGTCTGGGAGGAAGGTGCTAACTGAAAAACATCCAAGTGAAATAAATTAATCTTTCCTGCCAACAAGCCCTACCCTCACCCTACAGCAGGTAGAAGGGAAAGAACAAAAAACTAAATTTGCCTTCAAATACTCACATTAAAGACAAGTGAGACTAGCAAAGGGAAAAGCACAGATTTTCAGTTTCTTCTCAACAGCATGGGCTTAGGTCTCTAGCTGTTAAGGTTCACATTAAGCCAAGGACTGGGAGCACCACTTGGCAAAGATACTGCTTTAAATATTAAGATCCTCACATATCCTAGGACTTTTAAATAGAAGTGACCAAAGAGCCATCTCATTTTCTTTACATTCTGGTTTTGTATAATAAAATGTATTTAATACTAAAAATATCAAGGTTAAACATATTTCAATGTTTACATGTTGTGTTTAAGCTAGAACTAGATTTTACATTTATTTTAACTGACAACTTTTGTTTGCAATTTAAAAACAACCACCTGACCTTTCTTTAGTTTTACTTAATAAAGCTTTCCTCTGCTTTTCCAATGTGTCTAGCACTTCATGTAGACTGGACTGGGATTAAATAAACAAATTTAGCATGTATAAGTGTATGTGCTTTAGGATGTCCTTTCCTACCAGGATGAACAGAATTGACCAGCTCTTAGCCTTGGGAAAGCTTTACATCCAGCACTCACAAACTAGTGCCCATTTACACCAGCAAATGGTAGAGAAAACCCACAGAAAACTCCAGGCAAACTTTGAAGTGCCACAGACCCATTCAATAAAACACAGTAACTAGCTCTCTGACTAGTTACTTCCAGAATGTCACCCTTGTTTGTCCAACACAATACTTCATATACAATAACTGAAAGATACAGAATGATATTTCACCTGGCAAATCCGATCAGAGTTTGCAGAACACTCAGCCATTTGGAAAAAACCAGCAGGACACAATGTGCATTTTTCACATTGTGAAGGTGTCTTTTGGAAATTGCAAAATTCATCACTTTCACAAAGACCACAGTCCAGCAAAGACTCCCCTACATTTATCACTTTTGCATCCACTTCTACTTTATGGACAGAATATGACTTCTGCAGATGATTCCTGACCTGGTTCTGAAGTCCTTGAAGATGACTTTCAAAATAATTTTGAATATCTTCTTGCAAACTCTGAAATGACATTTGTTTCACTGTGTCAAAAAGCATGCCATACTGGACTTTGATCAGATCCATTTGCTCATACATTTTTCTTTGCTGTTCAAGAATCTCCTTTTGCTGGCTAACCAGTATGTGCTGCTGTTCAGCAAGTTTTTGCTGCAAATCCACAATGATTTGCTGCTGGCTTTTTAGCATTTCAGTAAATTTCTCGTGTCCTTTTGCAAGGTGCAGCTGTAGTATTAGGGCATCTTCAGACGGAACTTCGTTTTCTCCTGAAATACAATTGACTGATTATTATCCAAGAAAAATTATTTTCCATGTTGCTGTATTATCTCTTCAAAGGCATTCACATTTTAATAAGTTAATGAAAAGTCTCGTTAAATTCAGGTCATGATTGTAAGGCCAATTCCTTTACTATCTTTATAGCTCCTTCATGAGACTGCAAGCTGTTCCATTTCATAAGCAACATTTATAGCCAGAGACACTAAAAAAGTCATAATCAAACCCCATGCGTCAGGGCATAAATTAATCATCACTTGGGGTCAATAACAGATTAATCATTTCTATGTACATGTTCAAACAGTAGAGAGAAAAGGGTCAATTTTCACTGTAAAGGTGATAAAATGAGGTGATAAAACTTGTTGAGAACACTAAGCTATTTAGGGTAGTAAAAATAAGGGTCAATTACAGAGAACTGCAAAAGAAGTCTATGATACTAAGGACCAGTAATAAAATGGCAAGAAGAAACTCAAAGAAGATAAAGGTAAAATGATGCACTCACCGGGAAAAAAAAAATATCTTATTCTTTCATAAAAAAAAAATGCTGTGCTTGTATATGATTATTAGCACTCCAAAATGATCTTGAGCTAATATAGCAGGTCTAGATACAGATCTTGGGCTACAAAGCCATGTAAGCATCAGTTCAGGGTCCAAAAGAGGTTAAAAAGGCAAATAAAATGTTAGGAGTAATTAGAAGAGGAATAACAGAAGAAAACATATAATTACAACATTGTATTAATCAATAGAGCATCTTTAATACAGTATACAGTCCTGGTTCCCCGTGTCAAAAAGGGCACAGAAAAACTCAACAAGGTTCACAGAAGGGCAATAAGGAAAATTTAACATACAATACCCCTACAATATGAGACAGTAGATAGGACTTTTCAGGCTGGTAAAAACAACTGTGTTATATTACAGGAGTCCTAAAGAAAGCAGATATGGAAAGACACTCCACTCTGTCTTGCAATACAAGAATTAGGTGGCATTAAATGAAGGCAGCAGGTTCAATACATGGTAGTAGTTCAGCCATGTCAAGAAGTTGTTGACCTCCTATGAAGTTTATACAGCCTTGCTTATTTTTAATACCTCTACCCCTTGTCAAGTTTGCATGAAACCAGCCCACAGGTTCAAGTTACTGGGCAGCAAGACAGTTACATGCATGCTGTGATTGGATATCGGGAATTTTCGTAAACCTATATAGATTCCATTTGTGCTTGAGGATGGAAAGACATACACAATTTCCTTTCCATAAGACTTACGCTCTCAGAAGTCTGGCTTACATTTGTGAGTGTGGGCAGAAAAGCACAGATCTATGCCAAGTATTTTGACCATGCAAGAGTCATGCCTTCAAAGCAAATGGAAAGGTAAAGGGCAGCCCTGACCCGGGCAAATGCATTCCCCTAGAGAACTGCTTCATAGATTAACAGCCATTGGATTTACTGTCAGATGAGTTTGCGTACATGTCTGCCTTTATCAGTAACTACAGAAAGAGATGATCTTGACTTTACGCTTAACAAATAACATTAACAAATGCAGGTTTGTAAGAAACAAATAGGAATGAAAATTAACTATACAAAACCGCCCCATTCTAGGCCTTTTGACCCTCTTAATGGAAAAGGAAAGAAGAGGTGAGGAAAAGTCCAACTGCATCATTTAAAAGTCAGTCCAGGAAATTGGGAAACTATGAAAGGCAGTGAGTTAGTCAAGGATGCATTACAAAACTTCCTTTTTTTTTCACAAAACTACTTTTTCTCCAGCTCTTGTTTTTAGCCATTACCAAGCTATGGACAGGAAGAATACAGACTCTTCTAAAACAGGGTTATTGTGTTGTAACCTCCCCCTCTTTGAATCTGGTCTTTCATCACAAATATGAGCAGATCTATCAATGCAACGGTTAACTAAAGCCCTGATTCAGTAAAACACATCATGTACAGCTTATGTTTAAGCATGTACTTGGGGAGCATCATCTCCAGCCAGTAACTGGCGAACTTGCTGACTGCACTGAAACTATTCTTGTAATTCCCTCTCCCCACAACAGGCTTACAGAACTCCGTAACAACAGCAGCATTCCAGTCTGTCAATTTACCTTTGCTCCTTTTGGTTGTCTAAAGCTCAGCCGGTGACAATATGAGCCCTAAGAAGTCCTTCATGACTGTTTTTACCCTCATTTTAATTTTACAGTTCTATGACAAAACTTAGTTTTACGCCAGTACAAGAGACCCTCCACTGCACATTAGCTGGTGCTACAGGTAGTTCCCAACACCAGAGCAACAAAGAGTATAATAAAACTCTTGCACAAAAAAGATTACTAAAAAGAAATGAGAAAACAATTAAGTGGAAGAGAATCGTGTTTGCCAAAAGAATTCTGAAGTAAAAGTTTAAAATAGCTCAGAGGTTCTATTCCCTAAAAATGGCCCTGTTTCTCTCTGTTAACTACATAAAGGTAACCCACAGTGAATGTCAGATGGGGATGTGTCTATCACAGTCATCTAAAATTATACAAGAATTCCAGTGCAAGAGATCTTTAGAAATTGGTACACTCCCACAATCCTACTGAACTACCTTTCCCCATTCCCCAGACAAGAATCAAACAGGTAAACCCCCTTGCAACATCCAGACGTCCTCATGACCACAGACGTAATATTATCTTTCTTACACACACACACTATACTCAACCATGGTAAGGTCTATTTTGCAGCCACCTGCTCCGCACTTCCAGGATCCATGGTGCAAACACAGTACGTACCTATGACCTGCTGCCACATTTCTCTAGGATGCCTTGGAAAGGACATGTTATCCTGAGGGTGCGCTGCAAGGACAATGTAGCCCTCAGGCACAACCTGGCACTGCAGGAGGTCAAAAACTAAAAGCAGGCAGTCTGTAAGGAAGGCCAGCAGAAGGACTAACCCCTCTGAGGTCTTCAGTGGGTCCCAGGGGCACGGAGCCACCTGATGGTGCCACCTCCTCCTGGTAGCCACAGGAGATGAGAGCAGAGGGTTGCAGGCACTGCTCAGAAGAGTGCAACAGCATGAGAAGCTACAAACTTGTTCACTGGGCTTGGCAGGTATGAGTTATGGCAGCTGCACATTAACTGCAGAGAAGTCTGTCCAAAAGAAAACAGAAAGATGGGCTGGATGGGAAAAATGAAGGATTTAATGGCAACTGAAGAATGAGGGGAGAAACACAGAGGAATACAAGATAAGACAATGAAAACAGGCTCTGAACAGTCCTTCTTTTGGCATGCCAGTCTTTCATCTGGAGTAAGGTGTACTCAGGGAGGTGCTGAGGAACAGCAGTGACAATTTTGCAGTGGAATGGTCTCATCTGATTGAAATGGGAGTTCAGGTCTGCACTCTAGTATCTTCCTCTCACCACAGGAGCCTGGCCAACAGAAGTGGTGGTTCAGCTGCAGTTCGCAGGAGCCTTCTAGATCATATCTATGGTGCTGGTGATATTGGATGGAGAGATGATGAATATGTTGGTGTGATTTCCACAGCAGGGCTGTGCCTGCTCTGGCAGGCAGCTGGTGAAGAGTGAGAGTCACCTGCCTCGTGCATATCAACTTGCAAACACAGACATCATGCTGGGAATCAGCCAGAGCCCCTGTTGCTGTCCTTTATCTTGGACATCTGGTACTAGGCACTGTCTTCAGCAAGCATTTGAGTGCACTTCACATGAATGGTCACCAAAACACAACCTTCTCTATCAGGCAAACTGGAGGGAAGATTTCTCTCAGTGACTGAAGAACCATTGCAAATCTACTCGTGCACTGTTGTAGAGCTGGCAGTCATAGGCTGGGGTGGGCCAAGAGGTCTCCTCCACCTGTGGATGGTGACAGTACAGGCAGAAAATGGCCTTAGGGTCACCTAGGTATTCCACGTGTATTCCAGCTCCCCTGCTGTCTGAGAAGAGGTCAATGGCAAGCACCCCATGCTGCTGGTCTCAGAGTAATGTGCTAGCACAGTAACCAGACAGGAACATTCTCCTAAAAATGAAGGAAAGACAGAAACAGTCACTGATCCATTTCTTCTTGTACAGATGGTTTCCTCAGTTTTGAGCTACAGCATCTCAAAATGTGCACCTAAAGGGCCAGACAGCCTTCTGTTTCTTTCTAATTGTACTTTCATACTTGATCTAAAACTGACAGAAATCTCCCAAAACAAATTCTCTGCATATATCTGACAAAGAAACCTCTTTTAGGGTGACTAATTTACGAAGAATCAGGAGAATGGGTGAAGCTGTAGAAGTGGCAGATCATTTTGTCATACGTCTGTGGTCTTTCCAACTGTGTTGGTGAGTTCCTGGAGCCTATGGAAATGTGTGATCACCTGTGCTGTCTGCAAAATGTACAGACATTACCCTGTAGTTATGCAAAAGTTGTACTTACTGAAAAAATACTTGATATTTTCTTTGCTCCCTGCTAAAGCCACTTGCTGAGCACATGCAGCAGCCTCATCTCAAGACACTGAAATGAAAACTTGGAACACAGCAGCTACTCTGAGTACTGGAGGCAGCTCCGTATACTCTAACTGCTCCTGGAGATTCCTGGAGCTCAGCCAAGCCTGTCTGCAGCATATTCACTGCTGCATGCAAGAGGTCCCTACATTTCCTCCCGAGGGCTTCTTTCTGACCACACTACTGACCACCACAGCTAGTTCCCCCTGCATCTGGTCCTTCTCCATGAAGTTACATCTGTAGCGCACATCTGTAAGCCTAACTGAGACAGGTTCCCGCCATTCCTGCACAGTAAGATTCACTCATACAATTTCATGACAGGAAAGCCACCATCTCCACCAAACAGACTGGGCACACCTCTTGCATGAGCTCTTAGTCTCCTCTAGCACGGCTGTTTAGAAGACTAGAAGCAAAGGATGTTATTCATGACATTTACCTGGATTTGCCCCATCGTGTTCTCTGCGTGCTGTTTGAGTAGCAGCTCTCCCCATACAATGGCAAATGCATTTCCCCAGCTTCGAGGTGTGATTACCACACTTCATTGTTCTTTTTTTTCTAGCAGGCAGGCCATGCTGGATTTGCTATGTAGAACCATACTCGTTTCCAAGACCCAGCTACAAATGGGAGTTGAAGAAGGCATTCTCTGCACTACTGCAGAAAGTCCACTGATCTGGGCTCAAAAGGAAGGTCTCAAAGGTCTTAGGCATATGCAGAGAATGATAGAGGCACAGCAGAATGCTAGATGCTCGCCTGTACACCAGCTTGAAGGAAAACAAAGACTGTAGATATGGCTTGTTTTGTTGCTCCTGATGCCAAGTGCATGAGATTTCTGCTAGACGTTGATGAATCCAGTATGATTTTCTTCCACTTTTGAGAAAGAAAGCTGCCTTGTGAAGGACTGGGTCCAGCGTTTGGAATGGACAAAACATGCATACAGGCCCTTGGTGCAATCCAGACAGAAGTCTTCAGCCCAGGTCTCATCCACACCAATTGCATGATTGCTGCAGTGGTTTTGGGTGTGGGCTGCTGCCAACCTGTGTCACTCACAGGATGCGAGACAAAAGCAGTGAGAAGGGAACTCCTTTGTGGGTGCAGTTGTCCTCATCTGGAAATTCAGACACCGAAGCTCACGTGTTATCACAGGTTTGCTCACTGTGTGCTTCCTTGCTGACAGCGCCTTCCACTGTATTAGGTGGTTTAGTGGGCAGTGCTGTTCACTGCTTTCCCTCCAACATACAGGATGCTGGTCTCTGCCACAGGTGAGAATGGCTGGGACCAGCGAGGCATGTGAAGGAGGTGAATGCACAAATCCATGACAGACATTGGCCATAATAAGTATAATCCATTCTTGATGGCTTGAAGAGCTTTAAGGGAAAAATGATACTGCTGTTCCTCTCAGACTTCACCCAGCACCATGCCTGCAAAGAGCATAAAACTGAAAGATTACAGTGAACTCTTGTGTCAAGTCTCAAAATCCCCAGTGTCTTCACCGTCCAACCCCTCTGCTTTACCTTCCTTTATTCTGTTTTCCTCTGTCCTGTGTCAGAGAGGACAGAGGACCTAACCCTATGGCCTAGGAGATGATGGATAAATGCAACTCACCATGTAAGTTGATGGCACTGGAGACCGGGCAGCAGAGACTGATCTTGGTCCTCTAAAAACCGCCATGGAATAAGAGGATGTTTGGAGAAACAGGTTACGCTGGGCTGGATTCTCTTTGTTAGACCTTCAGGAAGGTACAGTGTGTCTGCTTTCAGCACAATCCAAGAAGTGTGAGTCTTTTCTGCCTGTGCAGAATGACCTTATCATTTACCACAACTTGTATTACATGGAAATGGATCTTGGTGAACACAAAGACAATGCAAAGATCCTAGGTCCTTTTGCAAAAGGGAGGTATGGTAATCACTATGAGCGTGTAAAAAATATGCACAGAAGCAGAAAAAAAAAAAAAGGTTGAGCATACTGTCTTCTCAGTTTTCTGCACACCTTTGGTCAGGGGGCATACAGAGGTTCTGTAAGACATCTGGGAGCACTATCAGGGAAGATGAAGGCACACAGCATCACGGTAATATGCAAAGGGGGGGTTAAATCTCTGCCCTGTGTCTGGGATCACCACTAAGTGCTGCAGCCTAATTAAGAGGAGGTGACGCTTCACAAATTAGTTGTCCAAAATGAGGCTTGACATGTGCTCTCCTGTCTGGAGCAGCCACTGCCCTCAGATTGGCCACAAGGACGTGACAAAGTTTAAGTCTCCTTATGCTTTCCATTAGCTTTGACCACCAATCAGGGATTAAATAAATCACTCTTCCTCATAAACTTTATATCTTTCAAATAAGGCATTAAACCAGAACCCAAACTGCTCTGCGGTCATTAAAGTTTGGCTGATGCTTTTAATGTGGGTAAATCCACATATCCCAGGCAATTACACAGCGTCTTTTGCTGACCTGTGAGTACAACTATGGACATCTCTGGCTTTCTACAGGGATACCAAACTGACGAGTGCTGTACCATGCTCTGAATTAAGTGCAGTAAGAGAAACCCTGCGAATCTTTTTCTGCTGGCTATCACCATAAGCCAACTTGTCAGCAGCAGCAAGTTTCACAGCACCAGCCCGTTCATTCAGGGTGCACCTCTGAGGCCTCGTAGGATGCTGCTGTAAACCAAAGCCCTGAGAAACACCAGGCTGTGAAGACAGAGACTTAGTCTTACGCTTGCTTTAAAATAGCACTAAAACGTCCCCGTTTTGCCATGTCCCATCCATTGCTGGCGTCTCATGAGCGTGCACCACACCTGTGTGTGTGCGGAGGGGGAAGAAGGGGCCGCACACCCCCGACGTGCCCCACAGCCGTGCCCCAAACCTTCCCCCCGAGCCCGACTCAGCACCCGGAGCTGCTCACCCCGCTCTCACACCTCGGGGGGAGCTCCGACCAAACTCCGGGTGCGAGGAGCAGACCCCCCCCAAAACCCACCTCCCCCCGGTCCCCTCGGGCCACCCGCACCTGGCTTCACGTCGCAGGCCAGCTGCACCCCCAGGGCGCCTCCTCCGCCCAGCTCGGGCCCCCCGTAGGCGAAATCATCCCCGGCGAACTGCGCTGCCCGCTCGGCGGCTCGGAGCAGGGCGGGCTCGGGGCAGCCCTCGCCGGGGGCGGAGGCGCCGCAGCCGCCGGTGCCGCGGGGTCTCGGCCGCAGGCGGGGGGGCAGGCGGCACTCCAAGCCCTGGCAATCGCGGCGGGTGCCGTTGGAGGAGCAGCCCCCGGCCGGGCAAGCCTCCGGAGGACCCCCTCTGGCTGCGGGGGGTTGCGGCTTGCCCTGCGGGGCCCGCAGCGGCGTGGCGGTGTGCGGGAAGGAGCGGGCGGGCCGGCCGGCACGGGCTCCGCAGCGAGCCCCGCGGCAGGGCGGCGGGGGAGCCTCGGCAGGGCACGGGGGCAGGCGGCAGGGCTCGGAGCCACCGCCACCGCCGCCGCCTCCGCTGCAGCCCCCGGCGCCCAGCAGCGAGAGGCAGACGCCCAGCCAGCAGCGTGCCCACCACCGCCTCCTGCCCGGCATCTCCGGCAGCGCCTGCAAGGGAAAAAATAAACAAAAAAATAAAAAAAGTAGCCAGAAAGAAAAAATAAAATAAGTTTTGAACCCGCTTCGCCATCCCCCTCACGGTGTCTCCCGGTTGAGGAACCTGCGGGGCAGAGCCCGGAGCGAGCGTGCGCGGCCTCGGGGCTCGGCGGCGGGGACTGAGCCGCTCCGAGAGCCGGAGGGGAGTGGGAAGGGGCAGCAGCATTCCTGGGGCTCCTCAGCATCGGATTTCCCAAGCGCCTCCCTTTAACTCCTTCGCTCCTCCGGGCCCCTGCCGGCGGGGCGGCGGGCGGGGAGCCCGCGGGGGCCTTCCCGTTAAAAAAAAAAATAGGGGAAAAAATCATAATAATTACCCCAAAAGGCTAGGAATACAGCGCACGCACCGCGCGGCTACCGATAAGTAAGTTTCGTGCGGTTTGGCCGAGCTGGTTGGATTTCTGGCTTCCCGCTTTGATCGCCAGAAACTTGCATCAAAGATAAAAGCACGCTCACCAGCTGCCGCTTAGCTCTGATGCTACCTAAAGCCTAAGCTGGAGCGGAGGGGTGATTTTGACTTGAGTGCATTACTTTTTGGTAAAGTGACTTCCCTAGAAGTGCTCACAGTGGTGTGTGAGAAGCAGCATACCTTCCAGGGGCTCCGGAGCAGGAATAAACTCCCCACAGCAGGAGCCACCTCGCTTATCTAATCTCTTCCACATGTTACTGGTGGAAGGCGACACCACGGACGTGGCCGCTTCAGCACTAACTGCAGATGCCACATTTTGTCTTTGGGAAGTTGGCCAGCGCAGATTCAACAGTTATGGACAGACGAAAAAATACTGAAAATATGATTTATTGATTCATTATCTTCGGCTTCCTTCCATCCATCAGCTCACACACATGTAACCTCACGCTCATTATCTTTGCAATGCTCTCACACAGTGCTATTTGCTATCAGTTGTGCAGAAAAGTGGAGAAACAGCACATTTCCCTTCCCTTCCCTTCCCTTCCCTTCCCTTCCCTTCCCTTCCCTTCCCTTCCCTTCCCTTCCCTTCCCTTCCCTTCCCTTCCCTTCCCTTCCCTTCCCTTCCCTTCCCTTCCCTTCCCTTCCCTTCCCTTCCCTTCCCTTCCCTTCCCTTCCCTTCCCTTCCCTTCCCTTCCCTTCCCTTCCCTTCCCTACAACTTTTATGTTAAACTAGTTGGGAATCTCAATTTTTTGACCCAGTCTGGCTTATCTGATCTTTCCCCTTGCTAACGAAAAAGCATACCAAATGCACCACTTACAACTGGCTGGCCATTTTTTGACTCATCATGATTTCTTTTGAAAATGCCAGCTTGTTAGAAATGTCTTGCAGCATCAGCAGCAAAGGCTCCAGGAGCACAGAGTCATGGTGTCCCCAGCTGATTTCTGTGGGGCTGGTGATCTGCCACATTGCATGGCTCAAGCCTGGGAGAGGGAAATCTGAAAGTGCTGCCAGACCGAGTCCTACATGAAACTCCCCACAGTTTCTAGAATCTTTACCTTCACCTCCAACTGAAGTAGGATTCCTGGATCAACTACTTCTCAGAGATACTAGGTTTTCCTTCCTATGGTGTCCAGTACCTCTGCCACAAAAGGACATGGACTAAATGGCAAGAAATCTCCAGAATCTGTCCATCCAGGGAATACTCATCAGCAGAGTGCTCTTGGAAGAGAGTGGAGAAGAAACAGCTGTTCAAAACAGGCATCTATCAGGAATGACATGGGTATAATTGTCTTTTCTCGAGATAGGAGCTAATTGACCTCACAAAGTCTCTTCCTGACCTGTTTTCTACAACCATAGCATATGTTTCTTCCCAGTCACACTAGGCAGCTGTCTGAGCCCTCGGGAACACCATGTGTAGGTACCTCAGGGACATATTGGAAAGCAGTTTCCAATTCACAACAAAACTTCAGTGCAATCATTTTTATCCTTGGCTATAATGAGAACAGAATTTGGCTGTTAAGTTTATTCTTCAGCAAGATCCTGTAATTAGTGCGGTTCTACACCTGTTCCTGTCCCTGCTCCATCATTTATATCAAAGGGGATATATACCATCCTGTCCATGACAGTGTGAGTACTGCTTCATGCTTGTGTTTTGACTTTGGAAGTGCCTGTACTGCAAAGTGCAGTAGGGTGAAATTCTACCATCGATTTGACAAGCAGCATAAAACCATGTATGCACTCCTTTAAGACTGAAAAAAAGCATGTAGCAATTAAATAGACCCCCCAAAAAAACAAGAGAGCTATTCTGCTGATGTCTAGTTGCTGATGTCTAGTACACAGTATACAATCTATATGACAACATTTGTAGATACTGTCTGTAGAAGTATAGGTGCCTCAGAGTCACCAGCAAACCTGCCAATGATGCATACCTCTGTATGTTAATAAACATAAAGCAGTAAGTACCCTACTCTTGCTTTTTTTCATCAGCATGAGCTCTGTGTAAGCAGGGAGAGCCAGTCCTTCATGTGTTCGCAAGATGGTTTGGTGCCGTGCGTTTTTCTTCGCTTCACAGCATTTTTCGGCTTGGCTGTGTTCACCAGCACAACGGGAGTGGCTCAGATCAAAGAAGTAGGTGAGGAGGCCCTGACATCTATACTATGTGCAGTTTGGAGCGGGTTACCTCAGACTTTATGGTGATTTGAATTCATGCAGAAAACCAGCCATTGCACCCCTACCACCACACTTGGGTGCCGGTGCCCATTTGGTGTCTGTCCAGAAAAGAGTTTATGTTAGGTTCCTAAGAAAAGGACCTCATCTGCAAGCACCAAAACTGACCGTCATAAGAAGAGGGAGATAACTGCTTCAAAAACCACCCTGCTGCTCTGAACCAGCACACAAACCCAGGAGAAACCCCAAATCGTCACACCACCTTCAAGGAGCCACAACAACCCCAGTGCCCCCCTTTGCTCAGCCCACATCCCTCTCCCTGAAGCCATGGAGCCCCTTCCCAGAAGCCCAGCAGCTCCTCCAGGGCTGCCAGAGCCCGTCGGGGGCCGAGGGGTCGGGGAGAGGGGTCGGCAGCCAGCAGATGGCAGCAGGACCCTGTGCCTGGCCCCGGCCCCACAGAGGGGTCGCCCCCCGGTGCCCCCCGGGCTCGGTGCGGCGGGGTCCCCGCGGGCCGCACGTCGAGGAGTTCACCCCGGCCTCCGGGCGAGCGCCGCTCGCCGTGGAAGTCGGGTTGTTTTGCCAAAACCTGACAAACGGCACAAATTTTCCGCTTTTGCCTTGTTTTCAACCGCTTCAGGCAGCTGGATGCTTTTAAGGACTTTTTGTGTGTGTGCGTGCTCTCGGCATGAGCCAGTGCTTTGCAAAAGTCGGGACAGCCCGTGGTTGATGTCAGAGAATTTTGTTGTATGTGTGATGTTGGACGATATTTTGTGATGTGGCTAACAAAAAACACACAACACAGGTACACCTAAGTATGATTGCTTAATATGATTCATGTTTCTCAAATCCCTAGTTTAACCGTGCTGCAGCTTTGGAAAATTTCCATGGCAGGTGCGATCTAAGCCCCGTTTTGTTTTCCTGACTTTCACAATCTTTTATGAGAGATTGAGTCCTGCGATTATTTGATCCTACAAGCTTTACAGACGTGCTTAGATAGCAATCTGTAGTACTGCTACAACCCTCAGGACTGCTTACAGTGCATAACTTTCAAGAAATGCATTTTTCTTTAATCAACACTCAAAAGTATTTCTTTTGTCTGGTCATTTTCAATTATTTATTTCTTTCATGACTTTGTTTTTCAGGCTAAAAAAATGCTTATTACTGTCATTTTTTTTTGTAAATGTTGATTTCCAAAGAAGGATTGATCAGTTAAGTAAAGAAATAATTATAAACCAGATGAAAAGCACTGGAGTAGCTTTGAGTTTTTCCATTAAAGCTATTGTGAATTTTGCGTGGTTATTATCTAAGAAAGGAATGGAAAGAAAATAAGAAGAAATAAATCCTGCTGTAATATATGTAACTCAGTACCAACCAGCATTTTACTCAACACCTTGTACCCTTCACTGGTTTTCAAAGCATTATCAAGTTCATATTCCAAGGTGCTTTCGGATTTGCTGAGTTTCCTGTTTAAAAATCATTTTTAATGTCCACAAACCTTCAGTTTTTATTTCTTGATTGTCTTTCAAGCAGTGTATTCTGTACATGGTAAAAGGATTGCTAATCAAAGTACTTTTGAGATGATTAATGGTATGTGCTTAGGGATTGACAAGTTTCTTCTGAAAGAGCCATCACCTAGAGTTGCAGAGTGGATAGACTTCAAGCTGTCATTCCTTCTTTCCTTGAATGATTTTATGTCATGCAAAATGCCATGCAATGATAGCTGCGATGACTAATTTGCCTGTAACCATGCCTTACAAGACTGAACAAGTAGATAAACAGGGGAGAGAGCCACATCAATGAAGCGGTGCTTCTCTCTGCTATGTCCTCCATAAAGAATTGTCATCAAATTTTATGAGATAGCCAACTTCCCTTAGACGTGGAGACTGTCATCGCCTCATGGCTGACAGATCACTTCTAGTTGGTATAGGGAAAGAAATGTAAACTCATGAGTGTCCAAAGGGAGAAGATGCAGAAACACCCTACTGAACAATGACAGTAGGTTTTCATGCAAATAATAAAAATGGTAAATAACATAGCTCAAAGGATGTACTTTACCGTTGCTCAGTCACACACAAGAAGTCAAGTCACCTCAGCATATGGGTACTAAGAGTCAGAAAAAGGTAGTGTACAGTTATTCTGTGTTAGAAGGTCAATGCCCAAAGACCACAGATGAGCCGTATCTACACAGAAGCAATAGCACCCAATGCTGCAGCATAGCTCCAAACAAAAATGAATCCCCCTTTCTAAGCAAGTTTGAGAATGATATGATTATTAAAACAATTTAAATGAGCATCTAAAATATTATTTGTGTAAGTTGATTAAAAAACAGCATCATTCAGATGCTAGTAAATGTTTAGTCTTTGTAAGTTATATTTCTTTTCAACACAGCATGGTTAAAATACTATATAAAAAAATGAAATACAAACTTTCTTCTTCAGTTACTGAGAGAAAATCAGATCCTATCAACAATTTAATTCTTTCTTGGATTATAGTTGAGTGGGCAAATGCACACACCAGAGCTTGAAAAGCAGTAGATGAAGGTGCTGTTTAACAGCACAGCACCATACTGGAGCCAGTACGCTTTGTTAGGAAACAGTTGCTGCAAGCACAGTTCTTCACTGTTACTATTTCAGTGTTTCCGTAACCCTATGTAGTTTTTCTGTACAACAGCGTGCTGCATCATATTGCTGTGCTAATTTGCTCAGCACTGGCTCACCAGGCTGCATACAGCTTCACAGGCACGCTCTGTGTTGCAACTGCTTCCTCCAAGCAAACTGCACGTGCCCTGTGGGTAAGCCTTCAGGCTCTGAGACTCTGCCTGTACTAAGATTTTTCAGTACTTAGAAGTTGCAGATGGTTAGAACAGGTTACAGCTCAGAAATCGCATTTTCTGAGAAATCTCACACACATCTCAATTTGCTCCCTTTTAGAATGAAAACTATTATAATACTGCCTGGGAAATAGGCATTCCAGTAACAATTTCATTTGGGAAACAATGATTCACAGCACTCCAAAAAAGTAACAGTTTTGTCCAGTGCACTGGAGCCCTGAGCCCCAGGAGGTCCCTGTATTCCCTGGGTCCCCAAGACAAGGAAGAGGTCACCATACAGGAGAAGAGCTGACAAATGGAAAACTGGCAGCCAACCCACCTAACAGAGACCCATCAAAAGTTATCTGTATTGCATTATAAGGCTTTCTAAGATAAGCTTTCATGAAATGTTTCATTCTCAGCGAACCAGCAACTTTTGACAGAAAGCATTCCAGCTGAATGGTGTTTCCAAAGAGATGCATTTGGAGCTGATGAAAGCATCTCAGGCTTGGCTAGCTGATTGGCACTAGTTAGGTACTACAAATCACCCTCCTAATACAACAGCCCTTGGGTCACCTTCTTCTGATCTCCCAATTGCAGCTTGCACTTGCTTCAGCAACGCCACATGTGAACACTATGATCACAGCTACTTGTTAATGTATTCGTGCTTGGACAGAGAGAAGCTCTTGGACTGAGATTTTTGCCTTCTATCTTGAAGGCTTATAGTTAAATACAGATTACCAGGCTGCCCAGAAATTCTCCTGAACTAACAACCTCAACAAGGATTCTGTCTTTTTCCGCACAGTCCCTACATCATGGCAGTGGACACTGTGCAAGCTGTAAGAAAAGATTTCCCCAGGCAATTCAACAATTCAGTTTTGGAAGACCTGTTCTTTTCAACAGCCTCATACAGGTCTTTTCTTACCAGAGGAAGGTGTGCTTTAGGTACATCACATCAAAAGTACATTTGGACTACTCTGAACTGTGGAAAAGGGTCCCTGCACATCTTTTACATAAACTTTATCTAGTGCAGGAGATGCCTAACCAATCCTTATTAACTCTGTGATTCCTCCCATATATTTACTCTAACAGTCATCCTCAAATCTAGACTGTTGTCTTTCTTTTTCATTATAGA